>NW_027185761.1:62748930-62764476 GCF_028583685.1 Petaurus breviceps papuanus | reverse complement strand
GGACAGTATGGAGTTAGGGCAGAGGTCTCAGTAGAATAGGACAGTATAGAGTTAGCTGGCTTAGCAAAGAGTCAGGATCAGGGTTTAGTGCAAGGAGGCAGGCCTGGGACAAAACGGACACAGGGGGAAAGTCATGGGGGGAGGACGAACAGACTGAGGGAGCCGTGGAATGTCAATGGATTTGGATTGGCTAAAGGAAGCAGATTTTGGAGAGCTGCATGAGTGTAGCCGTAGTGTGGATTCCTCTCTAGGGACTGGCCAGGCTGGGTGGCCTCTGGGAGTCCTGGCCATCTGAGATTCTGGCCTTCTCTGTCCCTTCATCTCTTAAAGCACCTTAGGTTTGGATGCCAGGACTCATGTTTCTTCTCCTCATTCCCTAACAGTAGAATCTGTGTGCATTTTCGAGGGTTTTCCCCCCAGATTCTTAGAAAAAAGATAGAGCTCTAAAACACAAAGCCTTATTCACAAAACAGGCCAGTTCACCTCCAGCTCTTGGGAGGATTTCCTGAAGGAGACAAAAGGGTTTATTTATCAAAGTGCAGTTTAATCAGTTGGAGGCATCGCCCTGGAGCTGGAGCTTAATGTACCTCAGTGGCCCTGTCTGTCACATCCACCTTGCTCTCAGTTCTTTCCCTTGTCAAGTGAAGCTTTTCCCAGCCACTGTTGGCAAGGTAAGGGAGACAGGAAGCAGCTCGCTCCCCTCACACCCACCTTCAGTCTTGCGGAATAATCCACCCTTTATTCTTCTGGAACTTTGGGCCCAAACGTGCCACCAGAAGGATGAATCATGCCTCCTGACTTCTTGCTGGCTGCCCGAGCCTTTGCTTCCCTTTCAGTAATGGCTTCAGTCTGTGCTTTCCATCAGCAGACTTTAGAGTCAGAAGGTATGACTTTGGATCCTGGTTCTACCACATTGGATAAGAGTGGGGCTGTATCATCTTAGCTTCCCAGTGGTTCTCAGTGAGGGAAGACCAGAGACCCCAACCCACCCAAAGCCCTCAGCAGCTCATCCTCTTTCTCTAAAGCCAGCAAGTCCAGAAAGACTTCTCCCCAAGCTTGTCCTGGTTGATTAGCACCTTCTCAAATGAGTTCCTTCGGCTCCCTCTGGGTCTGACCTGTGGACAAAAGGGGCAGTGGTTTGATTTTATGTTCCAGGAGCCTGGGACCCCTTGAGGTGGGGCCGCAGTTCAGGGGCTCAGCTCACACCAGGCTTCTCACTGGCCTCTCTCCCACCTGCTGAACTGGTGTTGGTCACTGGTGGCCAAGCACAATTTTCTGACCCAGCCACCGTTGTGTGGTTAACCATCACAACAGTGGGGTCTGTGGTTAACCATCACAACAGCCTTCTAATTGGTCTCCTACCTCATCTCTCTCCACTCCAGTCAATCCTACAACTTGCTGCCACAGTGGTTTTCCTGAAGTGGAGATCTGACCGAGTTACTCCCCTACCCTATCAGGATCATAGCTCCCTATTGTCTGGAGCATGTTCACAACCTGGCCCCGGGCTTATTTGACATAACTTACTCTCCTCTTCACCTGTGCTCTCCACCCCCCTGACCCTCAGTCACACTGGCCTTATCCATGTTTGTGACAGTTTGTGAATCTACCGTCTCTCATCTCCATTGCCATGGCTGGGAGGGACTTCCTCCTCATTTCTGCCTGATAGAATCCTCTGGCCCTTTGTGACTTCCTTAAGCACCTCTTTCCCAAACTCCCTTGTAGACCTTAGCTTAAAAAGGCCAAGGTGTACCCCTGCATCTGGGGCCATCTCCAGTCGTCCTGATCTGGCCACTGGCCCCAGATGGCTCTGGAAGAGAGAGTGAGGCTGGTGACTTTGCACAGCCCTCCCTCACTCAAATCCAACCCACTTGCAGTCATGGCATCATCTCCCCAATGTCATGGTCCTCTTGGAGAGCAGAGGACAAATTACACAACCTGTACATAGCTACATTTCTTTCTTTCTTTTCATTGATTTTCTTTGTATTTATTTCTGGTTACTTACATATGCTCTTATCTTCCCCATCAGAATGGGAGTTCTTGAGAGAAGGGATTGTTTCACTCTGTCTTCATATCCTAGCACCTAGGACAGCACCTGGCACAGAGTAGGTACTTTGTTGTTCGGTCCTTTCAGTGGTGTCTGACTCTCTGTGACCTCATTTGGGGTTTTCTTGGCAGGGGTACTGGAGTGTTTGCCATTTCCTTCTCCAACTCCTTTTACAGATGAGGAAACTGTAGCAAACAGGGTTAAGTGACTCGTCCAGGGCCACACAGCTACTAAGTGTTGAGGCCAGATTTGAACCCAAGAAGATGAGTCTGTGCCACCTCATTGCCCAGAGTAGGGATAAATGCCGATTGATTGATTTATCAATTCCTCCACATCTGCGTTATTCTCTTGGTGTTGTGGTATCTCTGGAATTGAGATCCTGCCTTGTTTCCTCCTCGTGGGACCTGCAGTTCTCCTGTCTCCTGACCTTCAGGCCTTTAGGCCTGACCCTCACTGCCTGCTTCCAGACCCTCCTGAAGGTAGCACCCAGGGCCTGCTGCCAGCCCCCCTGTGCTGCATATGCTGTCTGTGTGCTCTGCTGGGACATCACGGGTAATTTTAAAAAGAAATTAATAAGAGTAATACCCTGAGAACACATAGTTCTTATGGAAGAAACACAAATTGTCAGTAACTACCAGAAAGACAGTCCAGATTCTTTCCAAATCCGAGAAATGCCGATCCAAACAATTCTGATGTGTCACTTTATTCCTGTCATTGTTGGCAAAGAGAGTTAAGAACAATCTAAAAAATCAGCATGGGCAGGGCCATAGTCAGAGGATTATGCCACTCAATTATGCCAGCATTTATTAAGTGCCTACTGTGTGCCAGGTATCATTTTGGAGGTTGGTGATACAAAGATTAAAAAAAAAATTTTACCCAGTTCCTGGCCTCAAGGGGATTCCATTCTAATGTGTGTGTGTCTGTTCCTGTGAGATGAACACAGAGAGGTACCCACAAGGCAGAGGTGACGGGAACTGAGCACCTGAGGACAATTTCAGATGGGGGAGAGTCTTGCCAAGGGGGGCTGTAAAGGCCCCATGGAGGTGGCCGCTCCAAGATGAACCCTGGAGGCTAAAGGGCGAATTGTATTTGAAGAGGAGCTGGAGCCAGAGGGGGCTTATGGAGCTGTTGGGCAGGCTTGGTCTGCCTTTTACTGGAGAAGTAATAGGGAGCCACTGAATGTTCTTGTGTCTCAGGAGTAACATCCTGGCAGTTTTGTGGAGGATGGATTGGAGCGAGGGGAGAACAAGGAGACTGTGGCTATACTAGGTGGCACTGGAGTGGAGGCAGGAACACTCAGGTTGCTGGGTTCAAATCTAGCCTCAGACACCTAGCTGTGTGGCCCTGGGCGAGTCACTTAACCCTGTTTGCCTCAGTTTCCTCATCTGAGTCAGACACGACTCAACAACAGTGGTAACAAGGGCTTGCACTGGCCAGGCTTCTGGGTGACTCTAGAGAGGATGGGATGGGGTGAGGGATAATGGGGAGGCAGAAGAGCTGAGACCCAATACCTGTTTGGATATATGGGAGTGAGGGAGAGGGCAGAGTCGAAGGTGAGCCTTGGTGCCATCTGTCTGGGGACATGAAATAACAGGAGAATGCACAGATTCTAAGAGCTACCAGACTGATTGTTCACTTTACTCCCCACATATTTTCTTCTGAGCTGTTATACCGTTTTTCTTCTACCCCCTCCAGTTCTGGAGATGGAATCAGAATATGAGTACCCAGAAGGATGTATCAGTCTCCTCCTCTGGAGGTCCCTTCACCCTCTTCTTCTTCTTTTTTTTTTTTGAGGGAAGTGGTAAGGCAGTTGGGGTTAAGTGACTTGCCCAAGGTCACACAGCAGCGGAGGCTGGATTTGAACTCAGGTCCTCCTGACTCCAGGGCCAGTGTTCTATTCACTGCGCCACCTAGCCACCCAGACCCTTCATTTTCCAAACCAAAATGTTCCCTCCTCCCTGCCCGGGCTTCTGCCTTATATGCTGTCTCCCCTGCCAGAATGGAAACATCTTGAGGGCAGAGACGGTTTTAAAATATGCTTCTGTGTGCACTTTGCTGTGCTCCTTTCCTTTCCCAGGTAGACTAGAAGGATCCTTTCTGTGCACAAGTCTGGAGGAGGGAATGGAGGTTCCTGGAGGGCAGAGGCATTTTCTTTGTTGTCCAGTAGCAGAGACTCTTGCTGAATGTTTGCTGATTCGCTGGTTGGTTCTTAAGAATAGGGATGCTTTCGTTTTGTATCCCTCCTGCCTCATACTCTACTTTACACATTTTGGTCAGGACTCAGGGATTTCCTGGTATGGAAACTCTCCTCCACCAGTGCAGATAGACAACTCCTGTGCAGTTTAGAGAGCTGCCTGGTTTGCCGTTTTCTTGTGCTCTTGGGTCCAAGATTTAGCTTTGGAAGGGCATCAAGAACCTTCCATGTGCCAGGCATTGGGATATGCAGGCAGATAGGAAGTAGCCTTTGCCCCTGGGTAGCTGCATTCTATTGGGGGGGGGCAGCACAATCCAGACACATATCTGTATATTGTCAAAGTGTATAGTGTAGGTGGGAAGCACTGAACGCTGTGGGGGAGCCAAGGCCAGGCCGCTCTCTGCTGCCCTTGGCTGCCTCTCTCTATTGAGGGTGTGTCCTGTCTGTCCTAGGCAGAGATGGCTCCAGCCCAGGGGTCCCGAGTCATTTTGTGCCCCAGGATGCTTTTCATGGTTCAGTGGTCTGTTACCTACATTGAAATGGCAGGAAATGTCAGATGTCGGGTAGAGGCTAGTGAGATGAGAGCCGCGATGTCTCCGCCTCCCCCGCCCAGTCCAAGGTCAGAGAACTGAACTCTGTCGGGTTGAGCCGCGTCCTAAACTCTCTCCAGTATAAGGTGGGCAGCGACCCTGGCACTCTCTCCCTCTCCCCTTTTCTCTCTGTTTCTCCCAAGCTTGTTGGTTCAACCACCAAATAAATGTGACCAAGGACGGGACCTCCTTGGAACCTGGGACTTTTGGGCGGTCTTTTTAACTCTACCTCCAGGGGCATAAAGAAAAGGTGCCTGCGGCTGGAAAGCGCTTGATGAGGGAAGAGGCCTCTTCTGGGAGGGTCGGGGAGCGCTCACCGGGGTCAGAGCTCAGCCCCCCCCCCCACTTCCATACAAATCCGACAGCCCCCCTGCCTCCTCTCCCCAGCCCTGATCTCCCCCTGGGGCAGGCTGGCCAGAGCGCCGGGCAGGGTGCGGCTGCGGCCCGCAGGGGGCACTGTGTCCCAGGCTTTGTGGATGGACTGGCCGGCCCGGCCCGGCCCCCCCCCCCCCCCCCCCCCCCCCCCGCAGCCCCGGCGGGGGGGCAGGAGGCGGGGAGGTGGGAGGTGAGAGGCTCATAGGCAGGCAGCGGCCCGAGAGCTGGAGAGAGCGCAGAGCCCTCTCCCGAGCCCCACTGGGGGGATCATAGAGCTGGGGCTTCCTCTCCGGGACCAAGGGACACTCCTACCCACGCCCCCCACCTCAGCACCCCCCGCCCACCCTCACGGCCCTGGGGGCGCGCAGACACAGGCAGGCACACACACACACACACACACACACTCACACTCACACAGGCACACGCGCGCTCACACTCAGCCACAGGCGCACGCCCGGGGCGCTCACCCTTTCGGCCCCAGCCCGGACCAGCTCTGCTCAGCCCAGCTCGGCCCGGCCCTGAGCAGGGAACGTGCACCGGGTGGCCGCCCGGCAGGACAGCCGCGGGAAAGGGGGCTCGGTCGCCTGGGATCCCCGGGCTCTGGCTCGGGCGCGGGCCCGGAGGCTCAGGGGCTGCGGGATGCGGGCTGGCGTCCGCCGGGGCCCCGGGGGGCTACGGGCACTGCTCGCAGCGCTCGGGGCTGCGGCGGCGGCTCTGGCTCTGGGGGCGTCCGCCTACAACCTGGCCCCCGAGCACGCCGTGCTCTACCAGGGGCCCGCCGGCTCCTTCTTCGGTTACGCCGTGCTGGAACACTTCTACGACAACACCCGCTGGTGAGTACCCCGCGCCCCCGATCGGGCTGCGGGCCGCCTTCTCTTCAACCCATAGCCCGCCCCAGGAGCCTTCGCCCCTCAGCTGCCTCGCATCCCGCAGCTGCCCCCCATCCCGCAGCCCTCCCCAGGAACCTTCGCCCCGCAGCCGCCTCTCATCTCGCACCTTCCCCGCAGCCCGCAGCCCGCCCCAGGAGCCTTCGCCCCTCAGCTGCCTCGCATCCCGCAGCTGCCCCCCATCCCGCAGCCCGCCCCAGGAGCCTTAGCCCCGTAGCCGCATCCCGTCCCGCAGCCTGCCCCATCACGTCCCAGTCTCCTCCCGCCTCCCAGCCGGGCTCAGTCCCAGCCTCCGGGAGGAGCCTGAAGCCACCGCGGGGCGTCCTCCCCGGGTTGGAGATTTAAATGTTTGCGCTCCCCAGCCCCTGCTCTCCCTTCCGACCCGGTCTAGAAAAGGGCTGGCAGGGACCTCGGAGGGTGGGACTGAGGGCGGCAGGGAGCTGGAGGCCCCCGGCCCGGGACGGAGTTCCGTTGTCGCCAGTCGATGCGGGCCTGGGAGGAGGCTATCAGCCCCCGTTTCCCTACTAGGCCGGGCAAGCAAACTTTCCGGGAAAGGCGCCCCCCCCCCCCCCCCCTCCCGCTCCCCTTAGTGCCGAAGCTGCCCAGAGTCCTTCCTCCCGGCCAGGGCCAAAGACTTGGTGGTAGGGGGGCAGCCCCAGCGCAGGGAAAGCTTCCTAAATCAGTCCGCTGGCCCAGCGGGGAGGCCGGGCTCTCGGACCCTGAGAGGGGCTGCCAGTAGAGGCTGACCCAGCCATTGGCCCGAGGTCGGGAGTTGGAAGTCAAGGGCTTCTCTTCTCAGAGAAGAGGCTAAGGGAGCTCTCCAGGGATCCTCGGGGAATTCAGAGGACCCCAGATTGAGAGGGGGAGGACTTTAGACGACAGGGAGGCCAATCTCTTTATTTTATAGATGAGGCAACTGAGGGCCAGCCAGGTGGAGTGACTTACCCAGGGTGGCACAGCTAGTGTTTCAGGAGGGATTTGAACTGGGATCTTGTAGAGGATTCTTCTTCAGGTAGGGGTCAGACTAGATGGTGTCTGAGGTCCCTTCTGATTCTGACTCCTGCTCATTGTTCTCCCCCTCTTCCCTTCCCCCCTGCAGAGCTGCTTGATTGCTATGTGGCCCCTTGTGTTGCAGGGTCGGCACATGGGACCCCTAAAGCCTTTTGGGTTTCTTAAGTTTGGGACATCACCTGTCCTCCCGACTCTAGAGTGAGACTGACTCCTTTTGTCAGGTGGGGAGGATTGTCTGAGCCCAGGGCCCCTCAAAGACAAGGAAGTCCATCCTGCCAGGAGAGGTCAACTTGGAGAAAGCTTGCTGTCTGAACTCTGTGGAAGGGGCCCTTAAAGTCCCAGCCCACCACAGTCCTTTGGTGCTGGAAGGAGAGCAGGGCTGCTGTCAGGGGCACAGGAGAGGCTGAGGCCAGGCTAGGGAGTGGCTGTTTGGGAAGGGTCAGGAGCTTCTCAGAGATCTCTGGGAAGGTAAGGAGGGTTTTCTAGAATCCAGCATCATGTGAATCATAGCATTTCCATGCTGGAAGGGCCTCTAGGCAGAGCTTGCTTCTCTATAGGGGGATAAGCCGGTGGAATACTTAAGCTTTATCCCCAAATTATAGAGGCTGTCTACTCATGCCCCCAGACATGGAGCTTGCTCCCCTCTCCAGCTTCCCAGCATTCCAGCCCTTGCTTCAAGATGGGTGGTGGGGGAGGGTAGGGGGGGAGCAGTGGGGAGCCCATTGCCTCCTGGGGCAGCCATTTTCACTTTGGAACCTCTCCAAACTTTTTTTTTATTTTTGGCTCCATCTCACCCAACTGTCTCTTTGGGACTTCAGTCATCGCTTCTCATTTTAGTCTCTGGACCCAAGCAGAACCGGCTTAGTTCCTCTGTCATGTGACAGATCGATGACCCATTTGACTCCTGAAGACTGCCCTCATTACTTCCCTCCCTAGAGCTTTTTCTTCTGCAGGCTCAATGTTCTTAGTTCCTTCAGCCAGTTTTTGGCGGGCTTGGCAGAATGTCTAGCACCCTCCCCTGCTGGGACCCTCTTCTCTGGGTCAGCTTGACAGGGCCCTTCTTTCGATGTGATGTCCAGATCTGAACTCAGCTCCCAGGTGAGGCCTAACCAGAGCAGAGAACAGCAGAAGTCTACACTCGCCTTTTCACTCTTGGATTCTGTGATTTTTCTCTCAGCGTAGCCCCAGATCAGCTAGCCTTCTTTGGAATGGGGAAGGGGAAGTACTGTGGGCTGATATTCAACTGGCGGTCCAATAACCCTCTTGGCTCTTTCTCACATGGTCCTCTAGTAGCTCTGCTTTCCTCTCCCCTACTTTGTGCTTGTGAAGTTGGGTTTATGACCCCAAGGATACAGCTTCCCATTATGTCTAGTAAAATTTCTCTTGGTCTGTGTGGCCCATTGGGCTTGCCCAGCAGTTCTCAGAGGGCGTCCCTGAGACCCCCTCAAGAGGTCTAAAGTATTTTCATCATAATACTAAGACACTTTAATTTCCAATATAATAAATATTGAGAGTTACAACCCACAGAAACACAGGCTCTGAGAAGGATTCCTCCATCATTTTTAACAGTGTAAAAGGGCCCTGAGACCATAACGTTTGAGAATGGTGGGCCTGATCTGTTGAGGCATTGCTGGATTCTGCTCATCGGGATACTGTTGATCTCACCCCGTCTTTACGCCGTCTGCAGCTGGGACAAATGTGCCTTCCAGGTTTCCATCCGTGTCACTGATTAATAGAGAGGGGCTGCAGCTGAGACTGTTAGATGGGGAGGCCATGGGTCGGGGAATCCACATGTGCCCCACTGGCCCTACCAACCAGCAGGTGGCCATAAAGGCTGTTTAAAGCCCCACCTGTGGAGTCGAGAGCTTTTAATGCCAAACCACCTGAATGAAAGAGAACCAGGAACAAAGCAAACAAACCTGGTTCCTCCTGGACAATCCTGGGCAAGAGGAGAATTGGATGGCTTCTTGAATAGCTGGCTTGTACCCTGCCCTCCTTCCTGGTTAGATTCCAGCAGGGAGGCAGCTGGGGCCTTGCCAGCTCCACCTGGAGGCCCCCCTAGTGGCAGCCAAGCCTCTGTATAGGGTAGGTAGCATGGCAGAGGGGCTTCAGAGCATCTCCGACGCAGTGGCTGTGTGACTTAGGGTGAGCCACTTAACATCTCTGAGCCCCATTTTTGTCTGTGAAATGGGGGTGATGATACCCATGTTCTTCACCTTCTAGGGATGTTGTGAGGGTAACAATGCATGTAAAATACTTTGTAAACCTTAAAGTTTTATGTGTCATCTGTCATTCTTGAGAGCCAACTTGGAGTCAGAAGGAACAGGGCCCTCCTGGGAACTCCAAAACTCCAAGGAAGCAGCAGGAGCCAGTCTGCTTTGAGAGAGAATGTTTCTTTCCTGGGAGTTCCTGGGCTGAGGAGGCATCTCTGCCCAGGCTTCAGGAGAAGCCCAGTAGCCTCATTCACCATCTTCCCTGGGACAAGGGGAGGGTGGTCTGTATTAGATGCAGGCGGATGGAAGGAGTTGGTTTGGAGAACTGAGGCCTCCAATATTCTTGGAAGAAGAGGGGAATGTGTGAAGGCCAGAGAATTGACAGAGCCTCTGTGTCCTGAGGCAGGAGGCCTGGACCCAGTGGGACCAGATTCCTGCTCGTCCATCCAGCTCCACACACGCTGCACCTTGGCCATGTCCTGGTTGGCTCTGAATGAGCCCAACCAAAGCTGGGTTTGCCCATCCAACCCATTAGCCTGGTAGGCCCTTTGTCTTCTTCTAATGAGACCATCTGCCTGCTTCCTCAGTCTCGTGTGTGTGTGCGCATGCGCGCTGTTTGGGCTTTGAATCTGTTAAATGGAAAATGGTGTTCAAATGGATAGGACACCATGCCTCCATCCTCAGGTGTGGCCTCTGTGCTTGGCCCAGGTCCCCGAATGGGTCACTCTGGAGGCTGCACCTGTCTGGTGTGTTTGAGAATGAAACAGCAGCACACCTGGGCATGAAGGGTAGACTAGAACAGAGAGCTGGGCTGGGAGTTCAAATCCTGCCTCAGACCTTTCCTAGCTGTGTGACCCTGAATCAAGTCTCACTGTCTTCATCTGTAAAATCGGGGTGATGATAGCAGCAAGGTTGTTAGTCAACAAGCATTTATTAAGTGACTACTGTGTTCCAGGCACTGTGCAAAAACAGTTCCTGCCCTCCAGGAACTCACTGTCTCATGGGGGACGTGATTATATGACATGGAAGAGAGAGTGTGTGAAGTTGACTGCACCCCCGCCTCCTCCAGTTCTAATGGCCAACGTTGACACCACTTTACAGTCTATAAGACTTTAGCCATGTTCTTCTTTTTGAGTTGGCAGCAACACTGTGGACAAGACCTGGCAGGACAAGGCTCTTCATCTCATCTGACAGATGAGGAGACTGAGCTTCAGAGAGGTTAAGTGATTTCCCATGGTCACCCAGCTAGTAACTGTCAGTGGTGCAGATTCGTACTCAGCTTTTCCTTGCTCCAGGTCTGGGGCTGAAGCCATTGTACTAGACCGCCTTTCACCCTGCAGCTTCAGTGCTGGGCCACATTCAGTGCCTTCTATGTCCCTGGCCCTGCGCTAACTGCTGGGGAAACAAAAAAAGGTCCCAAGTAGCCCCCGCCCCCAAACTAATGGGGAGAGACAAGAGGGAAGGAGCTGGTACAAATGAGACACATCCAGGTCAGACTGGAGATAATCTCAGAGGTGCAGCAGGGAAGAGACTTCCTGCAGAAGGGGGGACGTTAGACCAGGGAAGCCAGGAGGCGAGATGAAGAAGGTACAGCATTCTAGGCCTGGGGGCCAGCCCGAGAAAATGCCTGGATTCAGGCAAGGAACAACAAGATGAAGCCAGTGTCACTGAATGGAAAAATGCACGATGGCGGTGACCAGGGAAGTGTGAGAAGACGGGAGGGTGTGTGTCTGTGGCTAGGGAGGTATGAGAAGATGGGAGAGTGTATGTCTGTGGCCAGGGAAGTGTGAGAAGATGGGAAGGTGTGTGTCTGTGGCTGGGGAGGTATGAGAAGACAGGAAGGTGTGTGTCTGTGGCCAGGGAGATGTGAGAAGATGGGAGGGTGTGTCTGTGGCCAGGGAGGTGTGAGAAGACAGGAAGGTGTGTATCTGTGGCCAGGGAGATGTGAGAAGATGGGAGGGTGTGTCTGTGGCCAGGGAGATGTGAGAAGATGGGTGTGTGTCTGTGGCCAGGGAGGTGTGAGAAGATGGGGAAAGTATGTGTTTGTGGGGGGAGGTTATAACAGGCTTTGGTCTGCAGGTGATAGGCAGCCACTGCAGCTGATGGAATGGGGCAGAGGGGACATGATCAGCCTTGGGCTTTCAAGAGGCCAGCCTGGAGTGGGGAGGGAGGGCCCAGGCCACAGAAAGCACGTTGCGGCTGGCCCTGCATTGTCCAAACCACCCTTCCAGAGGCTGAAGGTCCAATCTGCTTCTTCCAGAAGACTCACCCAAGAAGGAGTTCCTGCTATTTCCTCTTTCTTGTACAACAGACTGACTACTCCTTGAAGGCAGGATTATTTCATTTAGGTTTTCTTATTCTCAGAGGCTCGCACAGCAAATGACACATTTTAAAAATGCTTGTGTTGATTTATGCATTTTACAAGTTTAGCATAAAAGTCAGCTCTTCTCAGCACTAGGAGTCAGATTAAAGATCTCCTGCCCCCTTTTGCCTGAAGCTGGTTTTGTTACTCCAAAGATTCATAGGAATGGAATACAAATAAAGTCAAGCTCCATCATAACTCAGCTCGCCATGACACAGGTTCAGAGAGGGTGCCCCTGAGATGAAGCAGTGAAGGTAAGTAAAGGCCTAGTACAATGTGACTAACCAGTAATGCAGCTGTTAGTCCCCATTTCCCCCAACAGGTTATGATGAAGGGGAGCGATTGGCCTGCTGGGAATCACATGTGTATGGGAATGACTGACCAGTCTCGTCCATTCCCACTGGCCCAAGTCTGTCCAGGGCCTGACTCTTACTAAGTAGCTCCTTTACTCTGTACGCAGTACCTGTGCTTCACATGGTCCCCTCTTTTTCCTCACTCACTTAACTCCACTATAATTTCTCTTTAATCAGTTATTGTCTTGCTTTTATTTTCACTACTTTTGGTTGGCTCAATTTTGGTTCTAAAGTTAACCAAAAGACCTTCCTTAGTTCTTATGAAAGAACTGAAATGAAGGGAGGCAGCTGGCAGAAAGTCTCATTGGAAGAAGAGGGATCAGAAAAGCCCTAATAAGTGAAGGGATCAGGTGGGTGAACCCAGAGGCTGCCCATTCCAAAGCCAGAGGCTGCCCATTCCAGAGCCAGCTGCCACCTGGAGGAGGCCCGGCCCTCGGGGAATGGGTCATCCAGTCCAACCCTGTTTGAGAAAAGTGATGAAAACTTAGGAAAAACAAAGGAGAGTGTTGCATTTTTAAAGAAAATGCCTTTTATAATTTTTCAGTGATGACATTCACTTCTTCATGTCTGCTGCTTTTCTGCCTTTGAGCGCCAGCATTCCTCAGTTGCTTCTAAATTTAGTGGAGTGAAACTTTGCCCCTCTTTGCTTGGCTAGCCTTTCCACATAAGAGTTGGGGTGCATGTGTGTGTGTCTATGAGACATGAAGAAGAGTGCCTTGAGCTAGGCGGACACCCTGGGCATGAGGTGACCTCTGAGATCCTGTCATTCTGCTGCTGGAATAGTAGAGTAATTCTGACTATTGTGTTGATGTCAGCTTGAACCAAAGGCTGAAGTGGTCAGGTTCCCCATTCTCGGTGCCTTGGAGTACCCTTCTCGGCACTGACCGGCCAGTTCCTTATCGCTGCCTAACGCTCTCTCACTCTCTCGATGGGAGCAGGGCCCCAGATGCCGGCACCCTCGGACAAAAGCCCACTGTGTCCATGGCTCTTTGATTTGGAAGTTACTCAGCTGCTGATCCGGGAATGATAAAACCCAGTCATAGAAATGAAGGGGCCCAGGCCAGCTTCCAGCCCTCGAAAATGAACGTCTTTCACACCCTGTGGATTGGGAAGGAGGTGGGTGATGACCCAGCTGCCTTCCTCTCTGGAGGCTTGCTGCCTCCATTCATGTCTGGGGTTGTCTGGCGATCTCAGCGCTTGGCTGGAAGGAAGCACAGAGGTTACCAGAGATGCTCTGTTTGAGGAACCAAACCAGTGACTGGAAGTGGGAGGCAGGGAAGCCCTGCCCTTCACTTGTGTTAAGGGTGTCCGATCAGCCAGGGAGGGGGGGCCCAGGGCCCAGTGACCGAGCAGCCTTTATTGGCACCAATGCTGGGAACAGTGATCCCCAAACCTCAGGAGAATGAAGGAAGGGCCTTCTAATGAGTCCCCAGACCAGATGCAAGTGAGAAAAAAGAAAGCAACCTGTGGTGCCTTGGAGTATTTAAACTGGGCACTCTCAGTCTGGTTTTCTTGGTGGTAAAATGAGCCAGGCCTCTCTTGTTCTGGGGAATCAGCTTTTTTCTTCTAGGTTTGGTGTAGACTGGTCAGGTGTGGTGCCAAGAGAAGGGGAGGATGCTTGAACCAGAGCCTCAGCCCTTAGGGATGCTCCTAGTCAGTGCTGGGAAGCAGAAGGAATTCTAAATTTGGAGCTGGGAGGCCTGGGTTAGAATCCTGACTTCCATGATCTACCTGTGTGACTGTGGGGCCTTGGTCTAACTCAGTATAATGAGTTGCCCTAATTGATCTTTGTGGTTCCTTCACGCTCTAGTCTCTCTTAGGAAAATCCCCAGTGTGTGAACAATGGGGAGTGGAGGTACGGTTGCTTTGCCTAGAGTTGGTGCCTCCAAGTGGAACCGGAGATAACTGGTGATCCCAGCTCTGTCAGGCAGTGAGCATTTATGAAGCACTTACTGTGTGCCAGTGTGCTGAGCACTGGGATGCACAGGCAGACAGGATCCCAGCCTCAGCTCCCAGGGCGCTCAGGTCTGTCGGGGAGACACCGTGCACACAAGCCACAGACAGGATCAAGTGGAAATGACCCACAGAGGGAAGACCATCTTAGCGTTATGGGGGGCTGGGAGCAGCGTCTTTCTGCCCCCAGTGCCTGAAGCACGGCAGGGGCTTAGACACGACTGTTATCTTCTTATGTGAGCATAGGTTGTTCTTCTTGGTGAGCTCCTTGAGGGCAGGGATGCCTCCTCCCTGGTCTCTAAGTGGGAAGCGCGGTGCCTGTGGGTGCTTAAAGATACTTATTGATGGATTCCCGATTTTTTTGATTCCCCCATCTTGTAATTACCCTTTGTATGTCTATATATCTGTCTATCACGCACAGCTTCTCTGCGTGTGAATTCAGTCTGCCTCCTGCTTTCTTCCCCATGGAAGGATTGTTTCTTTCTGTCTCTTTATCTCCCCTGGCTCCTCCTAACACAGTCCCTGGCACACTGGAGACATTTAATAAGTTTGTTGGATTTTCGTCCCAAGGGATTCCTGCCTTTCCACTTTATTGATGTCTCCCCGGGTGCTTGCTTTATGTGGGGAGGAAGGGAGGCATTATCTCTTTTGACAGCAGGATGCGGATGTTTCCATTTTATCATTCAAGCCTCTGGTCACCTCCATCCATCATGAAGTAAGGAGGATTCGATGGCCACTCACTGCTAGTGTTTCTGTAGGATTCCCTGTAGGGATCTTGGCAGCTCAGTGACACCTGTCAACTCCTGTGGAGCCTGAGCCACAGCCCAGGTGCCCAGGTGGGGGAATCCTAACTTCTTCCTCCTCTCCACACCCCCCCAAAACCTCTGGGCTGCTCACTCACTGGAATCCCATGGGATGGAGCATGTCAGGGTGGAGGGTTTGACTAGTGAGATGCCCTGAGGTCAGTTCAGAGAAACTCCCCATTCCCAGCTGTGTCACTCAGTGCAGAAACAAGACTCCCTTTTTCTTGGATGCCGCTTCTGGGGGTGGAGCCAAAGCCAACTCCTTCATCTCGTGGTGGCCCTCACACCCTCCTGGCCCCCTGGAGGTGCGAGGAAGCCGAGCCGAGGGGCCACTTCTGTGCGTGTGCATTGATGTTGGTGGAGAGGAATGCAAGCTCCAGGAGGACAGGAGCTGTCTCATGGGGGTCTTTGTATCTGTCCCCAACCTCTAGAGCGGCACTGGGCACACAGTAGGCATTGATAAGTGACTTTGTAATAAAAGCTTCTGGAGTTGAGTTAGCAACAGATTTCTGGTTTCATTCTCTTGAGACCTTTTTTGGTAATGGAATCATTTCCTGTCTCACTGGGTTATTGTGAGGCCCAGATGAGATAATGTATGTTAAGTGCTCTGCAAATTCAGTGTTGCTGCTCTAAGTGCCAGCATCCGTCTAGTCTGTCCGTCCATCCATCAGCACGTCCTTCCCTCTGTCTCTCCATCCTTTCTTCCATCCCTCTCTCCCTCCATCCATCCCTCCATCTATCCATTCCTCCTTCCATCCCTC
>NW_027185761.1:62731464-62748920 GCF_028583685.1 Petaurus breviceps papuanus | reverse complement strand
TCCATCCTTCATCCATCCATTCCTCTACACCCCTCCCTCCCTCCATCTATGGAGGTGCTGGTTGAGTTTACATGACATTGATTACTGCTTCTGGTTTAGAGAGATGAGTCTGTAGAAATTGGAATCTTAAACTCAGGCTGCTGTGTGGAATTCTCTTTGTTTAAACAGCAGCTCTGAGAAGCCATGATTGCCCAGCATTGAAATCTCTTCCTGTCGCCTTCCCTGGAGCCCCTCTTCCCTCCCAGAGCTCTGTGCCCAAAGGGACCTTGGAGCCTGTCTAGTCCAGTTCCCTTGGTGTCCAGAAGAGGAAACAGCTTCGGAGGGGAAAAATGACATGCCCAGGTCATGCCCGTAGGAAGCATCAGAGGAGAGATTCCCACTTAGATCCCCTGAGTCTAGAGCCATCACTCTGTGCCCTGCTGCTCATTCTGCCTGAAGGTGGGGTAGGAAATGCCCTTCTCCACTTGTTAAGTGTGGGCTGTATGCTGTGAGGAGGGAAGCTGCCAGGCTTGTGGTCACAGCACCTCCCTCCAGTCCCTCTGCTGCTCCTGCCCCCAAGCTGTCTTTGCTTCTTCCAAGATCCCAGTGTGGCCAGTTACTCTGGAGCCTGTGGAAAGACTCTGTTTTGGGGGTGGCAGCTTGGGTCTGGATTTTCTAGCTTGCTGCTCCTCTGCCTGACCAGGCCTCTTCTCCTCTTCCCCCTTTTATTGGTGGTGGGAGAAGGTTTGGCGGGCAATCTCATTGGTGAAGGGAATGCCTTGTACGGGAATGCCGGTGACTCAGTGGCCTGGGATATAGAGAGGTGAAGCAATCTGCTCAATGTCACACAGTAGTAAGTGTCAGAGTCCGGCCTGGAACCTTGGTCCTCCTGGACACAAAGGCCAGCCCTCTGACCACTGGACCACACTGTCCCTTCTCCCATGATATGGCCATATCCCAAAACAGCCTAGGTGCTGGCAAGGCCCTCCAAGGGTATGATCTGACAGGATTGGCTGAGAACGGGCTGAGCTGGGAGAAAGGAGGCTGTGGGTTTTAATCCTGGTTCCCAGCTGTGTGACCTTGAGGAGGACCCTTTCCTGCTCTGGGTCCCAGAGTTGTCTGTAAACCGAGGAGCTGACTTGGGTGGCCTCAGTTCCGTATTGATTTCAGAATTCTATTGTTTCTTGATGATAACAGGCAGACACACTGCTGCCTAGAACTGACCCCTGATAGTGATCTCTCCTGACCTATTTCAGCTGGGGGTCAGTCTAGAAAAGAGCTTCCTTGTCTTTAACATGGGAGGTGTGGTCTTCCAAATCTCCCCCTCCCCCCTGCGTTTTACTTTCATGGGGGTATCTGGGAGCCAGAACCTTGAGCTCTTGGCCTGCCACCTCCCAGGGTCTGCTTTGGACAGAGTGAGAAGCAGGGGGTGAGCTGCCCAGTTCTTGGGGAACCCAGACAAGCAGAGGCCCTTGGGCTGGGGAGAGGGGAGAAGAGGCTCTCTAGGAGGAAGCTGCTTGAGAAGCCAACAGGATGAGCCAAGGGGCTTTTCTGCAAGTGTCCAGGAACCTCTGACTGCTCTCTTATCAGCTCCTAAAGTCCACTGGCCTCTTTCCCTGCCCTTTCCTCTCATTCCAGGCCCAGCATTGCCCCTTTGGGTGTGGCTGCATCCCAGGCCATCAGCTCGTTGGATCTTTTGGAGGGCAGGGTGAGGGAAGGGGAGAAGCAGAGGATGATGGGCGTGCTCAGAAGTAGGGATGTTGGCAGGGTCGAGGGGGTGCCCTTGGGGTGCTGGTGTCTCCCTGAGTGGCAGCTTGGTGCTTGGGTTTTTGTCACTGCCCACTGTGGACATGCAGGCTGGTTTCTAGGGGACGAGGTTTGGGTCTGTTCTCTCCCCTTGTTAGGGGCTCAGGTGGATGGAGAACTGACTGGGTTGGAGTTATGGTGCCCAGATATTGCTGGCACCGAGGGCTTGGTCGCTGATGGTTTTGTCCCAGTTCCACACCATCAACTCCATCCTTCACTTCGCTATGAGCCGCACTTTCTGCCTGGGACAGGACTTTGCAGGACAGTGACCGGGCAAAGTCATACCGGCATGTTTGCTAATGAATAAGGAATATGAATGTCTGAGAGCTAGCCGTGGTGCTTGGGCGTAGAGTTAGCAAGAATCCCGCTCAAGCCTTGCTTCTGACGCCCTCCACACAGCTCTCAGTGCTGGTCTCTCAGGGTCTGTGCTGCTCTCCAGAATGGAGTCACAGATGTGCAGTTGATCTGTATTGGTGGAGGTCCCATGCTGGGAGTTCCCTCCATGGACAGATCACTGATGACCTTGGTGCTTCTGGAGTTCTCATTCCCACTGAGGACTGTGGAATCAGTGATTGGCAGCGGTGCCCAGTAGCCAGCCACAAACCCATATTTACATCTTGCCTGGCACTGTCCTCATCGCTGACCTCCCCAGGGTTGCCTCCAGCTGCCCAGATGAATGTCCACCTGTTAGAAGTGAGCTATTTATCCTCCCCCAACCTTCTGTTTTTCCTAACTCCCCTCTTAGTGGTGAGGGCCCCACCATCCTAGCCCCTCAGGCTCACAGCCCAGGCTTCCCCTCGGCCATCCTCATCTCACCTTCTCGCCTCCCTGGCTTCCTTCCCACCTTCGTAACCCCCTCACTTGGGGGGTCTTCCCTTTTTGAGTGATGCCCCCCTTGTCCTGTCTATCCAGCTCCTTTGCATGCTGCTTCTTCCTAGAGTGTGAGCTCTCTGAGGGCAGGGGCCATCCTTTGCCGTTCTTAGCCCAGTGCCTGGAGCTTAATAAATGTTTGCTGACTGACTAACGGACCTTAGGGCATACAAAGGAAGTGCCTGCCATCTTTATAATCCTTCCTTTGTAAAAGTGACAAGGTCAGATTGGCTTACCTCAGTGACCTTCCTGTGCTTAAACTGTGGATCCTCTAAGCTGGGATCAAGTTGGAAAGATCCACGAGCCCTTTGTGGGGGCCTCAGTTTACTCCCCTGTAAAATGAGAAGGTTGACCTGGATTCTGTCATTTCCGAGCAGGGTCAAAGAGGGCACACCTTGAACATGACCCTTCCTCCTCCCCCCCCAGCATTAAGGGAATAATGATAATTGATGTCTGCATATCATTTTGTAGTAGATAAGACTCTTTATACAAATTCCGTTACCTCAACCTGGCAGCAAACCTACCAGAGAGAGGACGAGTATTTTCATTTTGTTTGACAGAGGGGAGACTGAGGCACAGAGAAGTTAGGTGCCTGGCCCAAGGAAGGGTTGGAGGCCCAGATCTGAGCCCAGGTCTTCCTGCTGCGACATGTCTGGTGCTCTGGTCAGTGGGTCCCTGCTCCTCAAGGCCGCTGCGCTCAGGAGCGGTGCCCAGTGGCAGTCTGAGCATTAGTCAGCCAGTCTGCTGAGTGACAGTGTATTGTTCTTACAGAAAGGGCTCCAGGCCCAGAGGGGGCCCCTGATAACTAGAACCAGGGGTTCCCTGGCAGAGGTTGGGCTTGTGTAAAAGTCACATTAATCTTGGGGTTTGCCCTCTGCTCCTGCCCCCAGTTTCCCTTTGGAGACTCCTGCCTGGCAATTTGTGGGGAGGAGGCTGAGCTCTTTGATCCTAGTCTGGACCTAGATCTAAGACATCAGTCAGTTCATTGCCCTGGTGGCCTTGGTGTCTGCTTTCTCTCCTTTGTTGTTCAGTGATTTCAGTGGTGTGCGACTCTGTGACCCCATCTGGGGTTTTCTTGGCAGAGATAATGGAGAGCTTTGCCATTTCCTTCTCCAGTTCATTTTACAGATGAGGAAACTGAGGCAAACAGGGTGAAGTGACCTGCCCAGGGTCTCACAGCTAGTGAGTGTCTAAGGTCAGATCCTAGCACTCTGTCTCTCCACGGTGCTACCCAGCTGGCCCCGTTTTCTCTCTAAGGACTCCACCTGTGTTTTGCAGCCATTCACAGAAAACAGCACCTCTGTTACTGAGCAAGAAAAAAGTGTAACTGGAGCGGAGGGCCCAGGGGTTTGGGGTGGATAGCAGTAGGCCTGGAACACAGCCTGAGGCCTTGAGACAAATTCTTCCTTACCATTGGGGGAACCAAGGTCCCTTAGGGGAAGTGACTTACCCAGGGTCACCGTCGTGATCTGAACCCAGGGCCTCTGATTGTCAACCCTGTGGCCGGAAGTAGTCGGTAGAATACTATTGAGGATGTCTGGTTAGGGCTTGCAACCCTGGATACACTGAGATCAGTCCCAGCAGAGGGGGCAGCCACACTGGTAAGGAAGATGGGCTGCTCATGGAGCCTGGGAATGGTACCGTTACCCCTGGGAAGACCCAGGCTAAGGTCTCCAGGTAATTCCTTTCTAGGCAATGTGGGGAAGGATGGGCACCTTCAAGGATGGCACAGGATGTCCAAGAGAGCGTAAACTCCCTGAGGGCAGGAGTTACGGAACTTTTTCTTTGTATCCCCAGCTCTCACCTAGGCCTGAGCTCACAGCAGACACAAATGCCTAAGCAATGCCTGGTGATTTAAGGGAAGCATGCCCAGGCTGCGATGGGCACCCCTGGCGGTGGCAGTGGTGCCCACATGGACAGAATTGTGAATCCATTGAAGCAAGAAGTGTAAAGTGTAAGAGGGAACGAGGAATGAGCCCATTAAAGAGGCCGGGGAAGATTTTTTGAGCGTGTACTCATGGGGTGGGATTGCTCTCCTTCAGCTCTGAGATGAAGGAGAAACAAACCAGATGCTGTCTCTTCAAGGGACCATCCTGACCTTTGGGTTATCCAATAGTTCCCTTCCTTTTGATCACGCTGGCCATGGACCAGCTGAATTAGCTTCAGATAAGAACCACTCTTCATTTCTTCCAGTGCAAGCTGGGCACTGGCCCAGATGAAGACCACTGCCAAGATGTGGGTTAAGCCCTGGTTTTCTAGAAGCACGTGTAGCCAGGCCCATCCACGAGCCTGCCACCCCCTATCGGGGCCTTGCCCAGCCCAGCCCTTAACCAAATGACTGTGTTTTACATAGTTCAGGCTTTTGGAAAAATCTCTCCATCTTGCCAGTTGGGCTTGAATCAGGCCCTCAGAGCTCTGGGGCCTGAGGGTGAGGAAGGGAAATGGCTCCATCTCTCACTCTGCCTTCCTCTCTCTGACTTTGGGCCAGGACCATTCCCTAGTGGGGAAACTGACAGAGGATGTGGGAAGGGGTGTTTGGGGCCTGGAAGGCGATGTGCATGGGCTGCTTAGAGCTGTCCAGAGATACCACCTCATGTGTCTGCCTTCTGGAGGCCGTTTCTTGTGGTCTTGTGGAAGAGATGGCTGGCTTCGGAGCCCCTGGGGCTTGGGTTTGAATCCTCCCTCTGAGACTTGCTAACGTTGGCCAACAGAACTGTTGCTGTTAAAATTATTCCTGCTGTTACTGTTGATGCCCGGGTGGCACTTTCAGATTTACAAAGTGCTCTAGAGACATCAGCTCATTTGCTCTCAAAACCCTCATGATCTTAGTGTGGCAGGGTATTATTATTTTTTTGAACAAAGCCTATAATGTCACTAGCATGGGGTAGTCAGTATTCTTAAACTTTTTAGATTATGTCTTCAGATTGGTAAAAGACTTTGGAGCACATGTCCCGTATATATGTATGTGCTCACATACACACATGCATTCATATACACACATATTTATGCGTGTAATTATTTAGAAATTATGTACATGAGTAAATCAAGAGTGCAAAAGCCTTAGAATGCTTAATCTGTGCTAAGGACTATTTATCACTAGTACTACTGTTCCAATGATTATATGTTATAAAAGTCATATAAAAGTAGAAAGGGAAGAAGAATTTGATTTTTTTTCCTGCTTTTTGGAGGGTAGTTGGGGTTAAGTGACTTGCCCAAGGTCACATGGCTAGTTTTTGTGTCAAGTGTCTGAGGCCGGATTTGAACTCAGGTCCTCCTGACTCCAGGGCCAGTGCTCTATTCACTGTGCCATTTAGCTGCCCCCAAGGGAAGAAGAATTTGATAAAGATGAATTAATGTTTGATCCTAGGGTCATACGGAGCTATTGGAATTTCTTGAGCAGAGGAATGACATGGTTAGGTAACATTTTGGTAGCTATATGGAGGATGGATGAGATGAGATAACATTTGTAAAGTGCTCTGCAAACCTTGAGACGCTATGTAGATATTGGTGATGGTGGTGATGGTGATGATGACGATGGTGATGATGATGGTGATGGTGGTGATGGTGATGGTGATGATGGTGATGGTGATGATGGTGATGATGATGGTGATGGTGGTGATGGTGATGGTGATGGTGATGATGATGGTGGTGATGATGATGGTGATGATGATGATGGTGATGGTGATGATGATGATGGTGATGATGATGGTGATGATGGTGATGGTGATGATGGTGATGGTGGTGATGGTGATGATGATGGTGGTGATGATGATGGTGATGATGATGATGGTGATGGTGATGGTGATGATGGTGATGGTGGTGATGGTGGTGATGATGATGGTGATGGTGATGATGGTGATGATGATGGTGGTGATGATGATGATGGTGATGGTGATGGTGATGATGGTGATGGTGGTGATGATGATGGTGGTGATGGTGATGGTGATGACGATGGTGATGGTGAGGATGGTGAGGATGGTGATGGTGATGATGATGGTGATGGTGAGGATGGTGAGGATGGTGATGGTAAGGATGAAGATAATAGAGTGGGGAGAGAGGCGGCAGGGAGAAGAACATTTAGGTGCCTATTGCAGTAGTCTAGGTGAAGAGACCTTCATGGACTGGGATGGCTGTGCTGATGGAGAGGAAATGTGGAGTTGGCAATGACATGATTCAGCAGCTGATTGAATGTGTGGGGGTGGGAGAATGAGGAACTAAGAAGGAAGTTCTGAGGTTGTGAAGGGTCGTGATGCACCTGATAGTAGTTGTGAAGTTTGGGAGAGGGGCGGATTTGGGGGTGATGTGCTGAGGCCTGAAGTCCATTGTCCCTGCCTGCACCTGCTCATCCTATGGGACCCTTGCTCTTCTAGACCTTTTTTGACTCACCAGACACAGCAGGTGGGTGGGTATGTTGGGGAACATTGGGATTTTCCTAATCCTTCCTGCACAGGTGTCTGGGTAGCCTTTTGATAATCACTGCCCTGAGGAGCTATCCAGACTCAGCAGGGCAGGGGGCATTTTTAGGGGTTTGTACAGTGAGAAGACAGGGCAGAGTCGGGAGCACGGGGGATAAGGGGAGATTGATTCTGTTGGAGACAAACTCCATGATGGTCTGTCATGGGGAGAGTGGCATTTGCTCCCTTTCCAGTGATCAGCTGAACACATGCCTGCCGTGGGGCTAGGCCTGGGGACTAGGCATAGGAAGCTCCCCAGTGCACATCAGCATCTGCTCTTGGAAAGTGCGGTCCGAGATAAGCCTTGAACCTCTGCATTCCGAGGCTGGCTTCTCACCCCTGTTCCCCCACCCCCTCCCATGAGGATCTTTATCATCCTCATTTGCCAATGAAGAAGCAGAGGCTCCAGCCCAGGGAGTGATGCCTCCAGGGTCCCTTAGCTAGCAAGTACCTGAGGCAGGACTCCAGGTCAGCTCTTCCTGACTACAAGGCCAGGACTCTGTCCACTCGGCCACAGTGCAGCTAGCAAGTACCTGAGGCAGGATTCCAGTTCAGCTCTTCCTGACTACAAGGCCAGGACTCCGTCCACTCGGCCACAGTGTGGCTAGCAAGTACCTGAGGCAGGATTCCAGCTCAGCTCTTCCTGACTACAAGGCCAGGACTCTGTCCACTCGGCCACAGTGTGGCTAGTCAAGGAGCTGAATGTCTCTCTGATCTAATGCAGCCCCTCCCCATCCTGAACTCATTATCCCCCCTTTTGTCCGCAAATTCCCTCACCCTGTTTCTTTTTGGGGGGTGTTGGAATCACACACACAAACAAATGAAATGCCAGGACTAGGTTGCGACATTTTCCCTGGTGACAGATGTAAGTCTGTGTTGGTGCTTTGGGGGCATTGCAGAAGCACGAGGGTTTTGTGTTTCCCCCAACTCGCTCTCCAGCACGAGGCTGGATGTGTCGGATTCTGTAGCCCAGGCATGTCAAGCTGTTAATTCTTCTCACTTGTGAAAACATTGCTGGCATTGTGAGGGCTGCCCCCCACCCCTTGTGGTTCTAAGGGTTAGCCTGTGAGGAGGAGGGGAAATGGATCTCTCCATGTGTCTTTCTTCTCGCTCTCATTTTGGTTCACATGTCACTGTGCATTTGGGTCAGGTCAGTCCCGGGTGGTGGTCAGGGAGTTAGGGTTAGGAGGCACTGGGGTTTGCCTGAGAAGGGTGCTGGCTTAGAACAGAGGTGATAATCCTAATTACTGACATTTATAGAGCCTTTACAGACATGACCTCATTTAAGCCCCAAGCAGCCCTGGGAGGTGGGTCCCATAGGTATTCTTATCCCCATTTTACTGATGAGGAAACTGAATCTGGGAGAGGGTGAGTGATTTGCCCAAAGTGATGGAACTGCTGAGTATTGGATTAGTCAGGTGGTGGCTGTCCTTTGTGCCCCAGGGGAACCAGAATGACGTCTGTGATGCCTACAGTGGGTCTGATGGGAGGTGGGAGATGAACTCAGGCTTTTCTGACTCTGAACCCTGAATGAGATCTACCGAGCTACCCTGCCCCTCTCTGCCAGACCCGCGGCCTCGTAGCCCTCAACCACGAAGCTGTGAGAAGTACTTCCCTGAGGAGAACCCGGAGGCCCAGCTTTCTACCAGGTTCTCCTTATCCCCAGGGATGGCATGGGGCAGGGTGGGAGGGCTAAAGCAGCTGGTGAAATTCTAATCCAGGACAGCACTGGATGGAGCTGAACTTATGGTCTCACCATGACATTCTTTCTCATACTAGTACCTAGTATATACACACATATGTGTGTGCACGTATGTATATGTGTGTTTGTGTGCTGTAGCTCAGAATCACTACCACCAACTCTGCCTCCTTCCCCAACACCCCGCACTGACCACAAGAGGGGGTGTCCTTTGTCCCAGGACTTCCAGTCCCTTCCCCAATGCTCAGGCCCCCTCTGACCTTCAGCATCTTTGCTTGGGCTGTCCCTTGTGCCCAGAACACCTTTTCTTTTTCACTTCTGTTTCTTCGAATCCTGAACTCCCTTTAATCAGGTGCCCTCCTCTACAGTAGGGCTTTTTGGATCTTCCTGGTTATTGCTCTCCTCCTGATTACTTTCTGTATTCATTTTCCTGGGTGCATAGTCCTCCTTTCCCCCAGTAGAATGGAGGCTCCCTGAGGGCAGGCACTGTCTCTTGTTTTGGAGCCCAGCACATAGAAGGTGCTCATTGATCGGAGCCCTGGGAGACACACACAGACCAGTCTGGCTCATGATCAAGGCGTCCCAGTAAAAGAAGGAAGGGGTCACCTGTGGGGATGGGTCATGGCTGGGCACCAAAGCCTGCCAGGTCATGGCCCCACTGCTCCTTGGCTAACTCTTTGGTTGAGGACTCTGCAAAGGGCGCCTCGAACCGCTCAGAGCTGGGCTTGTGGCCCGGGGTCCTTGCTCTGACCCCCCACAGCCCAGGAGTGGCTCTGCTGCCTTGGGCACTCTGCTCTCCCTCTCTGCACAATCCCTGCCCTGCCATCTTCACGCGGTCCAAGGAGCAGCTCGGGGTTTACAAGGAGGGGAAGGATGCGGAGTTTGCTTTGTTTTCCTTTCCTTTATCGTCGGTGAATCATTCCATCCCGGGTCCTTAATTGCAGTTATAATGAAATGCAGCTGCCTCTTTGCGGCTGCTTTTTCCCCAATTGTGGCTTGGGGTGATTGGAGGGGGAGCATTGTGGGGGGTGGGGAGCATCATGGGGGGGGGGGGGGTTGGGGGGGGGGGGGTAGGGAGCAGCGGTGGGGGTGGGGAGCGGGGGGGGGGGGGGGGGTGGAGCGGGGGGGGGTGGGGAGGGTGATGAGAAGAGGAATTGTTGAAAGGCCAAGCACGGTCATTTCCTCTTAGATCTGGGAGATGCTGCTCAGCTGAAATGCCTCCAGAAAAGCCACGCTTCCCATCAAGCCCCTGGGCCTCAGTTTCCTTATCTTTAAAAGGAGGGGATTGGTCTGAGGACCTTCTAACTCCAGAACTAGGAATCTAAGATCTAGACTTTAGCATGTTATAGTGCTTTGGCTGGAACCAAGGGACCTGGGTTCAAATCCTGCCTTAAACCTCACTACTTGGCCTCACTTTTCTCATCTGTAAAGTGAACTGGCTGGACTAGATGGCCTCCGCTGTCCCTGCTGCCTCTACGCCTGTGATCTTGGGAGCTAAGTGAACCCCCGGTCACGTTTCTCCTCCATGCTAATGCATTCTTCTTTTCCTCTCATTTGGTGTTCAGGGTCCTTGTCGGTGCTCCAAAGGCAGATTCAAAGTACAGTACTTCCGTGAAGTCCCCCGGAGCGGTCTTTAAGTGTCGGGTCCACACTAACCCCGACAGGAGGTGCACAGAATTGGACATGGTTCGAGGTCAGTCAGCCGCCCTCAGACCCTGCCCTCTGACCCCTTCCTCTGTGACTTTCTGTTGGCATTTTCAGTCTCTCTTTTCTGGGATGCAGTTTCATTTCTTTTAATAAGGAGAAATGATGGCTTTTTTCTTATCAGCAGAGAAAAATGATTGAAAGCTAAGGAGGTCAGAGGAAGCAGGGAACAATGCCCCCAGCCCCTGAAAGCTGTGTTTTCTCCCTTCTTTCCAGGAAAGAGTCGAGGCACGTCTTGTGGAAAGACTTGTAAAGAAGACAGGGACGACGAATGGATGGGGGTCAGCCTGGCAAGGCAGCCCAAAGCTGATGGGCAAGTGCTGGTAAGCTGCTCCACCTTCTCCCAGCTCCCAAGGGTGCAGCGGGGCCACCGTCCTAAGGGCTGATGGCTTTGGGTTGGGTCCTGGAGGCCAGGCCACAGCAGGTGAGCTGTTTACTGTGTGCCGGGCCCTCCCAGCACAGGCAGAGGCCAGCGTGCCAGACCTGGAGTTGGAACGACCTGGGTCCCTATCCTGCCCCTGTGAGTCTCATTATTCTCAGCTCCATGATGGGGAACATGAAAGCTTCTAGCCTCCCAGGGTTCTCGTGGGCCCAAATGAGTTAACACATGTGAAGAGCTTTGGATAATTCAGAGTGCCATATAAATGTCAGTGGTTATAATTAATCAGTGCTTACAATTGATGGGGGTGGGGAGTGGTTGTTATTTACAGGCGTGTGAAGGCTGGGACCCCACTTGGTTCTTGCAACAACCCCATAGATTGGTCCTTGTCTGTATTGTTATCTCCATTATATAGAAGGGGAAACTGAGGCTCAGAGGGGAAAGGAAGCTTGGCCATGGGGATGAATATCAGAGGTGGGTCTTTGCTGACCCCACGTCTGGAGGCCAGCCTCCTCTGCCATGGTGTGCAATGATAGACACAAGTGCGTCTCTTGTTCCCCCGGGCTGACTTCTTTGTATGTGTCTCTTTCAGAGCTGCTGATACCTTGACTTTTGTTGGGAACCATGTGGGATGGGAAGTTGTTAGAGATTCCTCTAATAGAATTTACCTTGAGGGCAGGGGTTATTTTCTTTTCTGTCTTTGCATCCGTAGCGTCTGGTACAGGGCTTGGCACATTACGGATGTAGTTGGTGCCTAATAAATGTTAGTTGATGGATCGATTGATTGTCCCAGACTGGGAGGACTGAGAACTCACCTGGGGATGGACTAACCCAGACTGGGAGGACTCAGGGCTTGCTTCAGGACTGTTTTCTTGTAGCTGAGGGGTGATGGAGGGAATGTTTAAGGCCAGCTGGTTCCTCTCTCCTCAAAAGGTCAGAACAGAGAGTTTGTTTTGTAATGGAGAAGGAGGGAGGAGTGTAGTTAGGTATTTAAAAAATAAATAGAACTTCTTTAAGTTCTATTATTGGTTATTAAACCCTGAAATGAGGAGCTGTGCAGCATGTGTGTGTGTGTCTATACGTATGCGCTGGTTGAAGTATGGTGTAGATAATGTGCCAGGTACATGTAGGCATGTTCTCGGGGGGGGGAGCCCCCAAAGAGAGGCTGAGTAGCTTCAGAGGTCTTAGAGCAGCAGGGGCTGGTGTGGAGGTTTCCTCCTCCTTCCTGTGCCAAGCTGCCTCTCAGCCAGCTCCATCTTCTGGGATTCTGGGTGCTTGGAGGGTGGGGATGGAGAGGGGGCCCTCACTGGCCTCAATCATGAACTAGAAGCAGGTCTTTATTGGGAAAAGACTCTGAATGTTGATCCTGTCTTCCAACCAAAGGGTAATGTGGATTCCCCCACCTTGCATCCCCTCCCCCTGCCCCAGGCCAGAGTACAATGTTTAGAGACAGAATCTTGAGCTGAGTGTGGCTCCCAGGCTGACATCCCAGCTGTCTGAGGAAGGCTCTCTCTGCATTGGAGGGTCCAGATTCCAGACAGACAGGGCACAGTCACCCACCTTCTGTCAAATCACCGGGAATAAGACGGCAGGGAAGAGGGCGAGGAGGAGGCCATAGGGCCTTGACATCCTACCAGGGGTCATGGAAACTGAGGACGTTTAGCCCAGAGAACAGAAGACTTGTGGAGATGTGACATCTGCCTGCGGTGTTTGGAGAAGGGGGATTAGCTTTGTTCTGCTTGGCTCTAGAGGGGAGACCTGGGAGCAGGGGATGGAGGTTGTGATAATTTAGCCTTGATGTCAATGAGAAGGTAACTGAAGGTCCATGGGCTCCCTCAGGGGGGAGGGGGTTCCCTGTAGTATAGTGGCCAGAGGCTTTAGGAAGACCTGAATTCAGATCCTGCTTCTGACACTAACTCTGTGACCTGTGTGACATCCTTGTGCCTCAGTGTCCTCATTGAAGCCCTGAATCTAAGGTCCAGGGATCCCTTCCTTGGAGGTTGGATCTAAGGCTGGATAGCTGTCTGCTGGTTCTCTTGTTCTGGAATGGGTTAGGCCCGATGGCCCCGGAGGCCTTCCTCTCCTCTGACATTCTTTAATACCGTCAGGACCCTTTGCAGTGAAAGGCACAGGATTTCGCAGCTCACCCAGAGATGCTGGAGTTAATTAAGCCCCTTGCCAGTGATGGTGTGCTTGGCCTTGGTATCTTCATGCTCAGAGACAGTCAGTGGTGCAGTGGGGAGAGTGTTGGGCCTGCACCCAATATCAAATCCAACTTCAGCCACTTAGAGCTTTATCTCCCAGGAATCTCTGGAGCAAACCCTTCTTCTTTGCCAGGCTGGTCTGCCTTCCCATTGCTCAGCAAACCTGCCCTGTGACTTTCTGCCTTTGTCCTCATTGTCCTCCTGGCCTGGAATATTTCCCATTTGATCTTGCAGAGTTTTGTGGAACCAGGCTTGAGATCCCGAGCTGCAATGTCTTAGAGGCCAGTGAGAAGGGATGCAGTGGGTGGGCAGCCCTTTGGGAATGTGGCCGCTGCTGATTCTAAGGACAGAAGGATTGGTGGGCACTGCCAGTCGGAGGAGTCAATGAAGAATGGCTCTACACTGAAACACAGACATTGAGAATGGCTCAGCCAGTGCCCAGGGTGTGATCCCTGGCCTGTCAGGTGCCTGCTGGGCCACGAGGGCACCTGTTAACTGCATGCTCCATTGTGAGTTGGGCACTGACTTTTCCCCCACATTCAGACCCAACAAGATGGTAAACAATTCATTGGGAACTGGTGGGAACCTTCTCTTGGCCTTCAGTGTCATCTGGGCCATCATGGTCTTTGAGATCACAGTTTAGGAATGTTGCGGCAGGAAGAAATGGCATTTTTGTTAATGGATTTTTTTAACGAGACCTCTAATTTCATTAGTATGGAAGAATCCTGTTCTAGGGCGCTCCTCACTCAGTCTCTGAGATTTGCCCCAGGGCACTGGAAGCTGGAGGGACTTGTCTGTAGGCCCAGAGTCCGCTTGTGTCAGAAGCTGAGTTTAGGAGCAGTGGACCCCAGAAGCTCTCTGATGAGGCACAGAAAACCAGTGACATCCCCAGGCCACGCAGATAATCCATGGCAACCTCAGGGTTTGAATCCAGGTCCTGTGACTTCAGGGCCTCTCCTGTTCCCACTGCACTATGATGCTCACAACAACGAGGCTAGCGCTCTTGGCTGGGTCAAAGCCACCAGACAAGTCCAGGAAGCTGGCCTTTTTGGGAGGGAGCCCTCAGGTCCAGCTTCTGTGACCGTCCTAGATGGAGGGTCCTCACTCCTTCTGGAGACCCTCAGCCCTGCCTCCTTGTCATCCTTCTGCTGCACTGGCAGAATCCATACCTCTCCTATTTCTTGGCTTTTGTGTCTCTGCTTTGGGATTTGGAGCTCAACCAGATGACAGAGGGACCCTTGTGGCCTTGGAAACAGTCCCCGCTGCTTAAGCAAGAGCGGCCCATGTCCCGCTCTGCTTTTGTCCCCTGGCTTTCTCAGTGACGTGTCGCTGGGCTTCACGCTTGTGGTTATCTCTGGTGAAGAAAGAGCAAAGACTTCCAATAAGTACAAACTGGTCACTTTCCCCTGTGCCTAGCACTGTGCTGCCCCCAGAATAGCTTGAATGGAATTGGGAGGTTCCCAGTCACTGGAAATGATTCACTTAGTTCTGAACGAGCAGAGGAAGTGGTTGTTATTAAACGTTTCTTGTCTCTCTCCCCCATCAGCTTTTCAGGGAAGACTTGTCAGACCCTAGAAATTGGGCCTCTGTTCCAGTAACTCCCTTACGTTCTTTCTCGTGGCCTCCTGTCTTCAGGGCCCAGCCAAGAGAGGATGCCGGGTTCAGAGAAGGCGCACATCCTTCCTGTTCCTGTTCCTTAGGCCTCCTTTTCCACTCAAGGGGCTCCTTGGGAAAGATTAATGGAGTAATTAGTGCTAGGTAGAGTCGTTTCTGGGATGTTTTTAGGAAAAACATGAAGAAAGAGGGCAGAGGAGCATGACCATGGACCTTGAGACACTTTGTCTTTCCTCAGTGAGGGGGGCCCTCTGCCTTTTGGTTCCTGTTCCTGGGACTCTGGTGCTGACCTCATGGTCGGGGCTGGAGGCTGTCTTAGCGTTAGGACTGGACGTGGGAATCTTGGCTGTCCCCCTCCCCCAATCTTTATCTGTCATTTCTGAAACGATTGCTCACGGTACTTGAAATAAAAAAATCTCATTGGGGAGTGCTCATTTTTTAGTTGTTTCTCAGTCGTGTCCAATTCTTTGTGACCCCCATTGGGGTTTTCTTGGCAAAGATCCTGGAGTGGTTTGCCATTTCCTTCTCCAGCTCATTTTACAGATGAGGAAACTGAGGCCAGCAGTGACTTGCCCAGGGTCACGTGGTGTCTGAGGCCAGTTTTGAACCTCTAGGCCTGGCGCTCTACCCTCTGCGCCACCCAGCTGTTCTACTATCTAGCTGTGCTGAGCGTGGTATTTGCTTAAAGAAACAAGTAATTAAGGGCAGTGGGTTCCTTCTTGTGAGCCTCAGAATGCACGGAGGCTGTCATCAGCATCCTTGGCCAGAGACAGCTCAGAGACCTGGTGATGGAGAGCTCTGGGCCCTGGTGGCTGAGCCGTGTCCTCCGCCGTGCCCACAGACTGGCAGATCATCGATTGCTTAAGAGTTCAAGCGTGGTGCCCAGCGTTGACAGATTTCAGGATGGCACCGGACACAAGACATGCAGCTTTGCTCGTAGAACGGGAACGGCCATTTGTCCCGCGATGTGTTTTTACAGTTCTCGTTCATCTTCGTGGTGATTTTGGTTCTTTGATAAGCGGGCTATTTTAGCACCAAACAATCGGAAGAGGAGGAAGGAAGACTGTTCACAATACGGGGGACAACAATGCCCAGTTTTATCCCATAAAAACAACCCTCTGAATGTCAGAGGTTATGGATGAATGAGGAGAGCATGAGACTGACTGCATGGCCCCACTGAGTCGAGCCGTGGCCTCTGAGGAGGCAAAATCCAGTCCAGCTTCTCCTCTTCAGTCTTAGTCAGCTAGCATTGATCAAATGCCTCCCACATGTTGGGCACTGGGACTCAGATGCAGGAGGAAGGAATCTCTGCTCTCAAAGGGCTTACATTCTAATGTGGGAGAAATACCCACGTCTGTAAGTAGGAATCAGTGTGGCCCAGTGGTTAGAAGATCAGAGTTCAGAAGCTTGATATCTGTGTGACCCTGGGCAAGGCACAGAACCTTCAGACCCAGTTTCCTTATCTATAAAATGAAGATTTATTTTGTAGGGTTCTAGTGAAGATTAAGTTTTATGCGTGTACACACATGTATGTGTATGTATATATACACACATGTACATACATAGTATATACATGTATGAGTTTTTGTAGACGTGATTTTAAAATATAACATATGTAAAGTATTTTGTAAACTTTAAAGTGCTTTATAAATGTGAGCCATCCTTATTACAGAATAAAAATATTCAAATACTCAGACCTATGTCATTAGGGTGTTACTGCCGACATTTCAGATTGTGACCTGTACATTCCCATCAGTGTGGGTGACTTTTGTTACGTGTGTCTTCCCACAGAGGGTCCTCCTCATGTGCTAGCAGCCTTCCTTCCTTTCTCCCCAGTGGAACTCTCTGGCTGTCCACCTTTCTGTCCCTCACTCTTGCCATTTGACCAGCCCATCTTCCCTTCCTGCCATACAATATCTTGATGATGTCACTTCTTTTTTGGGTTCCTCATATCCAGGACCAGGTGGGAGCCAGCTTGATCTGGCTTACAAGAGCTGATTGTTCAGTTTTCAGGATGACCATTTGCACCTGGGAAACGACCAAATGCTACAAATCAGGTCTTGATAAATCATTTTCACTGATGGTTCAGACTTCAGAGAGCGATGGAGAAAATGTCAGTAATTCATGTTAAACTTAAGTGTCCCCCCAGTTCCCATAGCTCCAAGGTGGCTGGCGGGGTAGTGCAGGTGGGGAAACTGAGGCCCAGCACTTCCTGACTCTCAGGCTGACTGGGTTTCCACTACCTCATGTCCTCTCTCGTTTAAAGTAGCAGCAATTGATGTTTCATTCATGGAACTCTCTCCTCATTGTTAGTCAGTAGTTCCATGTGATGCCATATCTCAATGTCTGTTGGTCATACTGCTAGAGAAAGGGCAAGGCCTTTTGGCAGAGAGCCATGGATAAGGTAGTGTGTCCCAAGCCTGTGGATGTGGGAAATATTCATAAGCTAACCCCAATTATTTTGATTGATCAAATAGTCTTGATTTGGCACTTTAAGAGAGCAAAATGTCTCCAAAGTGGGTGGGTCTCGCCCATCTCCCTGTGGGAAGAGGGCTTGGCCTGCCCACCTGGACATTGAATGGGCGGCTAGCCATCTGCTGGTCCTGGTGGTGTCTTGTGGACACAGCTGGCTGGCTTTTTGGCTGCCCTGCAGCACCCTGGAAGGAGAATCTAGGTTAGCTAATGCTAGAAGAAAGATCTCCCACCTCGGACATGTCTGGGGTCCTGGCAGGGCTCACCCCAAGGCC
>NW_027185761.1:62698545-62716464 GCF_028583685.1 Petaurus breviceps papuanus | reverse complement strand
CTGGGTTGCCCTGGGGGTGCTGGGCAGGCCACCGTGGGGCCGTCACCTGAGAGGAAGCTTGGACTTCTTCTGTGTGGCTGCCCGGTGGAGCCGGGCTGTGGGGGGAGGGTGCAGAGGGGGAGCAGTTGGCTAGCAGGGAGGGTTGTGGGGTGGGCTGCCCGAGGTCGTGGTGGAGGGCCCTCTGTGAGGCGTGCTGACCCCTGGTTGGCCTTGTTGTGGAGGCATGGCTTGGGCCGTACCAAGCATAGGTCGCTAAGGGCCTCCCCTCTGCCATTTGGGGGTTCTTTGTAGACTGAATGGGCTCTCAGGAGGTGGGATGGTTGGCCTTGGGTATGTACTTACAGGGATGTTGTCTAGAAGGATTAGACTTTCCCTGCTTGTTTGGAGAGGGAAGAATTGGATGCAATCAGAGGAAATTGCAAAGGCATATTTCAGCTCAGTGTAAGGGAAAAAACCTCCAGCCTTTACAATTTAGTCGTGTCTGAGTCTTCACGACTCCACTTGAGGTTTCCTTGACAAAGATACTGGAGTGGCCCTTCTCCATCTCATTGTACAGGTGAGGAAACTGAGGCAAATAGGGTTAAGTGACTTGTCCAGGGTCACACAGCTAGTCTGAGGTCGGAGAACTCAGGGAGATGGGTCTTCCTGACTCCGGGCACTATGGCGCTCCCTAGCGACCCAGTACTTAGAGCTGTCCAGTGTCTAGGACCTCCTTGTTGGGGATGTGGGAGAGGGGATTCTTGGTAAGGTACGGTGGAGTCAGCAGGTACTGGCTGTGTGCTGGGATACAGACACCTGCAGGAAGAAAGCCAGCCCCTGCCCCCCCTCTTCCCCTGGACACTCCCAGTCCAAAGGGAGCAGGAGGGTTGGGGAAGGGGAAGGGGCACCTGTGGACGGCCTCTAGGAGAGGCGGCTGGAGGCTGGACTTCCTGCCAAAACAACCTTTAAAATCATGGATGCTTTTCTGGTGAGGATCAAATGAGAAAATGTTTGTAAAGGGCCTTTCAAACTTGAAGCCTCTGGTGGCTTGAGAGCTGGATTCTGGAGGATGAGCAGCCCCAGCTTGTCCTGGAAGCCTTGGGGCACCTCGTTCTCCCCAGGTCCTGCTAGAGGGGCTGGGCCTCCCGCCTCCACCTCCTCCCCATCCCCACCTGGCTGGAGGGGCTGGGCCTCCCGCTTCCACCTCCTCCCCATCCCCACCTGGCTGGAGGGGCTGGGTCTCCTGCCTCCACCTCCTCCCCATCCCCACTGCTTCTGGGGGGCCCTCACCTCACAGCATCGGGGTGTGCCGGGCAGGGTGCTGTGAGGTGAGGCCTGCTTGGCCTTGGGCCAGGGCCCGGTCAGACAGAGGAAGCTGTTTCCTGGCCTCTCTGGGCAGCTGCTGTGGGTTCCCAGGCGCTCTCCCTCCCTCTGCTCTGCCCTTTGTTCCAGAGATGCCTTTGAACTCACCTCCCGGCTCTTGGACCTCAGCTGTTTCATATGGAGCAGGAAATATGGATGAATGAGGGGCAGCTGGGCAGCTCCCCAGCCCTCACACTTTCAGCATCCTGCTGTCCCTGCTCACCCTCCAGGGGGTGGCCCTTACCTGGTGCTTGGGAGTCCGGGCAGGGCTGTCCCTCCAGACCAGCCTGTGACTGAGGCCCCTGAACACCTCTGGGCTTGGAGGCCTCTCACTCCAAGGTTATGGTCAGTCTGTGAGGTGTGAACAGTAGAAGGGGCCTTTGGGGTGAGGACATCGTAGGGAAGCTGGTTTGGTTCGATTTCATTCTTGTTTTAAAATTAAATTTTACTTTTTTTTATTTAACAAGCATTTATTTTCTGCTCCCGTCCCTAGGCAGGGGAGGGGGGACCCTTCTACATTTTTCATTAAACATCCCCTATAATTACAATGACCAGCTGTGATTCCAGAGGCCACCCATGAGTGGTCCTGACAAAGAGGTCAACAACAAAGTTGACCTCAATGAGCAGTTTAATTCCGCGAGCATTTATTAAGTGCCTACTGAGAGTGAGGCATTGGGCTGGCGGCCAAGACAAAAATCAGGTGGTCCTGCCCTCTGGGAGCTTTTGCTTGATGGCAGCTCTCCGGGCCAGAGGTGGAAGCTGGGGAGAGGGGAGGCATGCCGGGAGTTGGAGCAGCAGGGTGGGTCTGGGGAGCGGAGGCCCAGGGAGATCACCCCCTGTTTCCTTCAAGTCGTGGCGAAGGAGCAGATTTATTCTGATGGTGGTATGGGCCCAGAGGGGAGTGGGCTGGGATGTTGTCAGAGGGGCTTGTTCTCTGGGGGAGGAGGCCTCTTGGCCTCAGAGGTCCACACCATCTCTCGAGCTGCGACCCTGAGGCCCCTCACCTCCCTGGGCCTCAGTTTCCTCATTTGTAAGCAAAGGATGCTTGCTGCATGGCCTCTGAAGTCCCTTTGAGGACCAGGTTGGTGATCCCTTGCTGGTTAGGAGGAAGTAGAAGCCCTTTTTGACAGACTCTGGATGTCCGGCACCCTCCAAAACTCCCGCTTTTGACTGAACATCAGGGGTCTCTCCTTCCCTTCCATGGTCACGGGCCTGAGCCCAGGCTAGTGCAGCTGGGGACCCCTTGGGAGGAAGCCACAGGGGAAGGAAGGTGCCGGCCGTTTGTCACCGGGAGTTTCCTCTCCAGGGTTTGTCCTCCCAGGCCCTCGTCCTCACTGATCTCCGATTCGCTCCTTCCTGAGTGATCAGTGGTGAATTGCATCTGGCGCCCTTGCCCGTTCTGTTTCTCACGCTCCCTTAGCGCTGGGCACTGCGTTCAAAGCCAGGCTTCCTTCCTGCTCTGGCCTCTTTTCCGCTTCCTCTTTCTCAGTGATGGGCTCTGTGTGTCTCTTCTGAGGACACTGTTTTGCAGGCCTGTGTCCTGTACTGGGTGACTTGGGAACTGGCCTCTAGGTTAGCGTTCAGGGCTCCAATCCCGTCTGTCACTGACAGCCCCTCCGGGTCTCAGTTTCCGTATCTGTCAGATGAGGGGGCTAGACTCGATGGCCCTGTGTCCCTGCCGGCTCTAACGCTGGACTCCACACTCCGTGCTGCTTTGTAGGAAGCCTTGTTTTGAGTCCCCTAGCAGAGACGGCAGGGGACTTTCACAGGACCCGGGAGCTGGAAGGGGCCTCCGAGGGCATTCAGTCCAACCCTCTGACTTTATAGGTGGGGAAACTGAGGCCCAAAGAGGTTATAGGATTATAGACTGTGATGTGGGAGGGGCCTCATCCAGTCCAACCCCATCTTTTTTGAAGACTTGAGCCCTTTGGGGTTTGTTCCTTTCTGAAACATATTGGATGCTTTTCTGCCTCCTGAAGCAGAGTGCCCTGACCAGGACCTTCTCGGGCGTGTTTGCTGGACCAGCCTGTAATAGTGACACCCCCCACCCAGGACCTGCTAAATTCTGGGGGATCCTTGTGCTCCCTGCATTGCGAGGTTGCCTTCGAGGGCCGGTGAGCTCTGCAGGGGTGTGTGTTGTTGGCATTGCACAACCCCTCTGGGAGGTCTCCTTCTGTGACTCTGTGTTCTTGAAGCTATGACTTGATCCTCCCAAGCTGGGAAAGCTTGGAGCCATGCATTGCCCGTGTGTCCTCTGAGGGCCAGGGAGAAAGGGAGGGGAGATGAGCCCATGCTATGTGCCAGGCCCTGTGCTGGTACTGTCTCATTTGGTTCTTACAACAGCCTGGGGAGGGAGGTGCTCTTTTAATTCTCATTTTACAGTTGAGGAAACTGAGTCAGATGGCAGTTAGGTGACTTGCCCAGGGTCATATAATTGGTCAGTGAGGCTGGATTTGAACTCAGGTCTTCCTGACTTCAGGCCCAGTGCTCTATTCACTATGCCACCCAGATGCCTCCCATAATGGGTTGTTGGGAGAGACCCATCACCAGGTGGGCTGCAGAGAGACCATGGATGGTAGAAGCCCTCATGGAGGCAGCAGCCACGTTGGCCATGGAGTCCCAGCCTCTGTGACTGGGGAACTCTTCCATCTGCCTCCTGGCTGCCAGAGTGTACGTGGGCGCTCCTGGCTGCCTTCACATCCCACCTCCAGGGGCCCATCTCTCCTCTCCTTGGCCTGGGACTTATCTATCCACATCTGTGTTTTGGAAGGCAAAGAAGCAACCCATGACCTTGTGTAAACAGGAGCCCCTTTTGCTTCTAGCATGGGTCACAGCCACAGCAGAGAGGTGCTGGGCTCGGGGTCAGAAGACCTGGGTTCAGATCCTGCCTCTGACTCTTACCGGTTCTGTGTCTGTGGGCGGTGTTCTCATCTCTCAGACGGGGATGATGTCCCTTAGAATACCCAGGTGCCCTGTGCCTTGTCTGGGCTGCTTGTCATTACTGCACCTTTTGTTAGCCTTAGACCATCCAGATGGAGCTGGGAGGTCCCTTCAGAATCATCCAGTACAGCCCTCCCATTATACAGATGATGATACCAAGGTCACCAACTCAGGATTTGAACCCAGGCCGGCTGCCTCCAAACCCAGTATTCTTTCTACCACATCTTGCTCTTTCTTGATATTTTATGGTTGTGTGATTCTGGAACTCTTTCCATAGTGAATGGCTGAGAAATGGGGTGGACTCTGGGCTCCCCCCCAAGTCTCCTGACCCCTCCGGTGTCCAGGCTGCCATGACATCATGTGAAAACCTAAAGGGCAGAGCTCCGTTGTCAGCCCTTGGTGCTGGTGCTGGCCCCTCTCCATTCCCTCTCGCCACGTCGTGCCAGACTCTCACTCCCTCTCCGTGTGATTCTCTCCCACAGGAGCTGGTTGTGATGGGAGCCCCGGGCTCTTTTTACTGGGCAGGGACAGTCAAGGTCCTGAACCTCACAGACAACATGTCCTTCAAGCTGAACGATGAGGCCATCATGAACCGGCGCTACACATACCTAGGTGAGTGGCCTGGCGGTCCTGGGACTGCTGGGGAAAGGGAAAGGACCATCCCGGCAGTCTGGGCCCAAGGCATCCACTGAGTCAGCTTTTGGGAGAGCCGCTTGGTTCCTTACTGCGGTCCTCCCTCTCTAGGACGGTCAAAGTGCTGGACCAAGGCTGTGAGGTCAGTAAGAACACAGGCACGTAAGTCCTGGAGGAGCCTGCTGCTCTCTCTTCTCACTTAGCCAGCATTGTGGGTGTGTGATACTTTTTTTATTGGCTAGGATTGTATTTGCAGGAGGATCATCATTCATTGTCCCTTCATTAATTTATTAAATTTATTTATAAGGCTTATGCCTCATGCAGAAGACTTTGCCAAACAAGAATGGGGGAGTACCCAGCTTAGATCAGGTGTGGTCACTGCCTTCATAGGCCTTGCATAGTCTAGGGGAGGGAAAACCCAAAAGCCAGCTAACTGGCTTATTCCCAAGTGTGTTAGAGAGAGACAGAACAAGGACCCTCTCAGGTCTGGAAAGGTCTTACTGACCGGGGGACAGAGGTGGCTTTTCTCCAGGTTTGGAGACGGACTTTGCAGGATGGTTGGGGATTCAACAGTTGGGCAGTGAGGACATTCCAGTCCAGAGGCTAGCAAAGGTAGCAGTGTATAGGGTGTGTCTGAGAGAGAGAGTGGTCCAGTTTATCTGAGGTGTAGCAAGTGTGGAGGGATCTGGAATGGGCTCAGGTTGGACAGATAGGATGCTGCCAGGCTGTGGAGGGCCTTAAATGCCAGGCAAAGGAGTTTTTTTGGCAGGTACTAGGGAGCTATTGAAGGTTGTTGAGGAGAGTAATGATGTGTTCAGATCTCTGCATAAGACAGATTATTTGGGGAGTGGTTCAAAGAATGGCTTGGAAAGAGAAAAGTTTAGAGATGAGAACCATTAGAAGGCTTTTGCAGCAGCCCAGGCAGTCAGTGAGGGACCGTGCTTGTTAGGGCACAGTGGGAAGAGAGAGAAGGCTGGGTGTGTGTGGGGGTGCTGGGAAGGGCAGACCTCTCAGGGGGCCAGAGCGCCAGGCTTAGGTCACGCGATATTTATGGTCAAATGCAGCAAATGTTCACCTCTAAAAATAATGTGGCAGCATCCGCCCACTTTCCACCAGGCATCTATTTGGGTTTCAAAGAGAACCCTTTAAGCTGGTTGGAAATAGACCGTTAAAGAGGTAAGAGCTGTCCTGACTGACAGCAAGCCTGATACTAGGCTGTAATTAAGGCTGATCATGATGGACTTCCCTTATTGCCCCAAACCTTTTAATCTTCCAGCAGGTGACCCTCAAGAATGATGATGGGCCGAGTGCCGGGGCATGCGGGGCTACGCGCACACACACACACACACACATGCGCACACACATACCCACGCACGTGCACGCACACGTGCACACACAGTGTGGGGATTACAGGTTTCTGTTCTTTCATCATCTTTCAGCAGTGAATTAGAAAGCTCCATTTAGGACATGTTCATCAGAAGCAGCCCCAGCCCTTAATAGGACTGTAGGTGGCTTTTAGGGGGAGGAGGGCACTTTTCTCTCTTGCAACCAAGCATTTAAAAGCATCACTTCTTTTGAACACCAGGGAAGGTCTCTGCTCGCTGCCCAGTGGCTGGCAGGAGTGCTTCCTCTGCGGGAGCAGGGAGCCTTTGGGCAGTGTGGCCGTGCCCTGTTCTCACACCTCAGATTTTTTCTTAGAAGAAGGTGGGCAATGACTGGGGCCCCCCGCTTTCCTAGATGCTATCTGCTTGGCCGCTGGAAGAAACCCATCCCCAGTTTGAGGCTAAGCTTCAAGTCAGGGAAGGAGGAGCAGAAATCTTCTCAGCTGTGACCTGTGCCGTCAGTCCTGGGCAGGTTTCTTCGTCCTGCTCTCCTCTGCCTTTTATTCGAGGACGGTCCCAGCAGCAGAGGCTGGCTGTTGTCCGAGGGTGGCCGAAGGGCTCGTCGCCAACTGGCCAGCCTCTTGGCCGCGAAGTTTTTGGCCAACTGACTCACACTTTGTTAATTCAGAAAAGTTAACAACAAAGAGAGGAATCCTAATGAGCGACTTAGTTCCTACTATCACTCTTTATATTATTATAGGTAACACACATGTGCAGAAAGAGCTTTGAAAGAAGCCTGCCAGTGGGATAGGAATGGGAAATAGAGTCCCAGCTGATTCTCAGACCGCACCTACTGTGTGCCAGGCATTGAACACAGAAAGACAAAAGCAGAAGTATTCTTTGCTCTCAGAGAGCTCCCACTTTCCTGGGAGGAAATAACATGCGTGTAAATCCTTAGTATGCGAATGAAACAACACATATGCCAACCTCCAGTGCGCAAATCACAGTGGATGCAGATGCCAGCCAGTCAGTCAAGAGACATTTACTAAGGGCAGACTTTGTGCCAGATGCTGGTCAAGCAAATAGATTGTAGCAAGTGCAGTTATCCCTTCCACATTGTGACTTTCGGCACGGTGTTCCTATGTTGAGGTGAGGGTTGGCATAAGAAATTAAATGGAATTTTTGGGAAGTTTTAGAGAAACCTCAGATGACATTTAAAACCAGCAACTGACACAGAAAAAATTTAGAAACTTAGAAATGCATAAAATATATGTATAGCATTATATAGTATTAAAATTATTAATTATATAATCCAAATATATTTATATATAATTTTATACAATATATTTTTTTTTTTTTTTTTTTTTTTTTTTTTTTTTTTTTTTTTTTTTTTGGCTTTTTTGGAGGGGGGAGGGCAGGGCAATTGGGGTTAAGTGACTTGTCCAAGGTCACATGGCTAGCTTTGTGGTAAGTGTCTGAAGCCGGATTTGAACTCAGGTCCTCCTAACTCCAGGGCTGGTGCTCTATTCACTGTGCCACCTAGCCGCCCCAATATTTTATATTTTAATGCCATAATAATTCAGTCTTCTTCCAAAGGGAGGGCCAGAAAGTTTTATGGGAATTTTTTAGACTGACCCATGTCCCTAAGCCAGGAAGGGATAACTGTCTACCTAAAGAAAATACAGGACAGTTCTGTCTGACGAGGAAGTGCTGACAGTTGTTGCCATCAGGAAAGGCCTCTTGTTGGGCCTGAGGCTTGGAGGGAAGTAAGAGCTTCCAAGGGGCAGAGGTGAACAGTCCGTCAGCCAATGAGCACTTATTGTGTGCCCACTGTGCTCTGGGCACTGTGCTGAGAGCTGGGGACACAAATAAAGGTAGAAGACAGTCCCTGCCCTAGTTTAATGGGGGAGCCAGCATGCAACAACCAGGTACAAACAGGCCCTAGAGGATATTCCCAGCCTGGGGCACTACGTGCGTGCAAGGGCTCGGAGGTGGGAGGACAATGACAAGGACACAATGAGTGAGGGGGCATCGTGAGAAAGAAGCTGGGGGAGGTGGGGAGGAGCCTTCGGGTGGAATCAGGACATGTGGAAAACTGCCTGAAATTTTACAGGCCGGAAACGATGTCCTGCCGATCTGAAAACTGATAGAGTGAAGTACTTAGGCCTGACATAGGCCTTCTCCCCTTCTGTCCAGGCTGTGGCCTTGTTGTCCGGCTCAACTCAAGCCTGCCTTTGTTCCAAGCCTCACATTTTATCTCGACTCTCCCTGTCTGCCACTCAGAGCCTCTGGCGGGCTGCGATGGGCTCTCCACCCCTGCCTGCTTTCATGAATTCATAGCATTTCAGTGGCTAGGTCCCCTATGGTTGTAGGTTCAGAGAATGAGGGGCTGCTTGGGAAATGTTTTGACTGATTTTTCCTCCTTCCCAAACTTCATTCTCGATTTTGTTTTATCTCAGGATATGCGGTGACCGCTGGTCATTTTGTGCAGCCGTCCTCCACTGAGGTGGTGGGGGGAGCACCTCAGGATGAAGGCATCGGCAAGGTGGGGCCCATGGAGCAGTAAAGAGGGGTGCAGTGGGGGGGCCTCCAGTCGGGGCTGTGGCCCTGTGGCCTCCATGGCCAGCGTAAGCCTTGGGGAGGGGGTGTCAGCTGTAGTTGAAGTGGTTTCAGGCCACTCAGATGTGACTGACCTTATGACACTTGTCCAGGCTCTGTCCAGTCCAGTGTGGGGAATAGAATGCTGGGTCTCTATTCTTGGAACCTGGCTGGGCTTCTGGAATGAAGGCTTTGGAGCTCTGTGGACCTGAGAGGTCTCCTAGTGCAACATCTTTCATTTTACAGATGAGGAAACTGAGGCCTCATGATTTGCCTGAGGTCACATGGGTGATATAATAGCAGCATTACGATTTGAACCTAGATCCCCTGACCCAAATCTAATGTTCTGTCCACCGAAACATGCTGCCTGACATTTTGGGTCTGCGCATAAACCTGGGTGATGGACAGGGGGAGACATGAGATTTAGCCCCAGCTACACCTCTGAGAACAGACCTTGCCAACATTTAATCAGAGTCGGTAGCCCTGAAGCTCTCAGGCCTCTGAGTGTTAAGGCCAACGTAAGGGGGTGTGCATGCTCTTCAGTGACTTTCATCGGATCTGTGTGGATCAGGGCGGGAGGAAATCAAAGCAGTAGCATTTAAGGCTTGGGGTGCCTTCCAAGTGGGTCCTGAAGTTGTCTAGTAATTCAGTTCAGTTTGACAAGCATTTGAGCACCTCCTGTATGCCAGGAAATGTGCATATGACCAAAAATGAAAATGAGACCAGTCCTGCCTTCCAGGAGCTCACATTCTGCTGGGGGGAGGGGCCAGGGGTAACAGGTACACAGACCATTATAGACAAAGTCATTTGGGATGTTTTACTGAGTTGTGCCTGTGCATTCATAGTGAGAGAGCCCAGTTCATCCAAGTATTTGCTGAGGCTTCTTAGGCATCAGCCTTGGACTGGGTCCTGCCTCGAGGAGCTTACACTCCTCTGGGTGGGTGAGTGGGAGGGATACACGTACACAGTGAGGAAAATACAGAATTTGTACACGATCAATACAAAGCCATTTCTGGGGTGGTGGTGGGAGTTGGGCACATTCCCCACTGGGAACCCCAACAGGTGCCATGTAGGGGGACTCTCCAGGGGCCCCCACAATCACAGCTGTAGCCACTTGTCCACATCCCCAAGCTCTCTCTAGTTTTCTGGTCCTGTTTGTCTTATCTTGGGGCCAAACTCAAACACTGGGGATCCCAGACATCATTCTGCCCTAAAAATATTTGTTCTCAGCAGCAGGTAAGCCAGTCCCTCCCCTGCCCCGGTCAGCCTCTATTGGAGAGCATGGCCATGTGCTGGCTGCACTGTCCTTAAACCTGGACCTCTGGGGCCTCACCTCTCCTGTCACGATCCAAACTGAACTGCGTTCCCTGTGTTCTTTTACTCCCTGCAGGTTTACATTTTCAGAGCTGACCGAAGATCAGGCTCCTTAATTAAGATCTTTCAGGCATCTGGCAAAAAGGTAAGTAGGGGATGAGGAAATGCTTGTTGAGTGCTGACTTGGGCCAGGTGGGGTCACAGGGCAAAGACTTAGACATGGAAGGGACCTTTAGGTCATGGGTCTAGTCCCCTATTTTACAGATGAGTAAACTGAGGCAAATGTAGGTTAAGTGACTTGCCCAGGACCACACAGCTGGTAAGTTCTTGAAGAGGGGTGTGAACTGAGGCCTTTTGGACGGAGGCTGGTGCTTTCATTGCCATTCTTAGGATGCTGACATTTAAAACAATGCTTTTGAATAACCTTAAAAGTTAGAAAACTTGGATTATGTTGGAAAGAGCTCTGGCTTGAGTCAGAGGACCTTGGTTCAAATCCTGCCTTAACTGCTTTGTCCTTTTTGATCTCGGACCAGGCAGTCAGCCTCCCTGGGCCTCAGTTTCCTTGGCTGTAAGAGGAAGGGGCAGAAGGCCTCTGGAAGGCCTTCCAGGTCTGAGCCTGCACAGTAACGTTTCCCTCCCACACGAGCCCTTTTACGCGTTGGAGGAGCTTGTGTGGCCTGTGGATTGGTGCGGTCTCTTCACGTGCCTTTTAGAAAGCATGAGGCGGTTCTGGTGCCTTCTCTCTGTCCCCTCTTAGCACAGTGCTGGGGACACAGCAGCAGCTTAATAAGCGTCTCTGGATTGATTGTTCTCCCGCTGATCCTGCCGTAGCTTGTTTGCACATAGTTATTTTCGTGTTTTCTCCTCCATTCGACTGTGAGCCCTTGGAGGGCAGGCATGGCTTTGCCTTTCTTTGTGTCTCCAATGCTTCCACAGTGCAGGTACACAGTGGGTGCTTACTGTGTGCTTGTTGAAGCCCTATACAAGTCGAGAGCATAAGCTGGAGACAGACTAGATGGGGCAATAGCCGAGGCTCCCAAATGCCCCTGGAGGTGGGAGCAGCCTCACCTCTTGGCTTTGGGCAGATGGTCCAGGCAGGCCTGAGTGTGCATTTCTGCCCATTCCTGCTCTCTGGGGTCACGATTGCTGGGATGTTGTGTCAGAGATGGACCCAAAGCCAAAGGCGGCTGTGGCAGAACAAGGAAGCTTCTGACCAAACAGTCTGCAGTTTTCTGAGGGTTCCACTTTTCCCTGGGCCAGGAACCTGGCCAGCCCCTCTTGGCCAGCCCTCCAGCCTCCCTACCTCCTCCTCCTCCTACTTCCACGGAGATTATTCATGGGGACTTTGAAGGGGAAGTTAGGGAAGGCCCAGGGAGCAGGTGGCCGGGGTGGGGCTGATGGGAAACTGCTTGGGTTTTTGTCCTGAGAGTTCCCATGGGGCTAGGATCCAGGTCAGATATGCAGGCAGGAGGAAGAGGCAGTGGTCAGCTCTTTGATGTGAGCATGGCTGGGCTGAGCAAACAGACCAGAGGACGCTTAGCTTTTCTGTGCCCCCCCCCTCCCCTTTTGGAGCTGTTGGCCCCATTTATTTTTGCTTAGGCTGGCTTCTGGACTGGTATGTCTTCCCTCTCCCATCCATTCCACACTCACCTCCTCATTATGTTTATCCTGGAAAAGATCCCCTAGGGCCATAGTAGCTGTCATCGAGTCCTTGAAGGGCTGACTGGCAGAGAAGGGATTCACCCTGTTCCACTTAGTCTCCGAGAGAGGGTAAAACCAGGATTTCGGGCGGGGGGAGCAGGGAGAGGTGAAGGGAAGCATATTTGGGCTTAACTTTCAGAAAAATTTCCTGACAGGGCTGTTCCAAAGTGGAATGGGCTGTGTGCAGAGAGGGTGAGCTCCCTGTCACGTCATAGGAGGTCTTCCGTTAGGGGTTGGGTGGGCGCCTATTGTTTGGGGGAGTCTTGGGTAGACATGAGGAAGACTAGACGCCCCCTAAGGTCCCTTCTCCCCTCCTTGCCTTGCTGATGTTTCTAACCTGCCTCTGATCTTTGGGATCTTCATTGCTGGACATCAGCTTTGCTCCTCTCCCCTCCCACATCATCCCTAATTAATCTTTGTGACTTGAGTAAGATCCTGGGATCACAGATTTAGGGCCAGAGTGGATCTTTGAGACTATCTAACCTAGCCTTTCCGGCCAATTTATAGATAAGGACTCTGGGCCTTGGAGTGGCCGAGTGGCTTGCCCGAGCTACGCAGGGAGGGCTTTTTCCACTGGACCCACCGTGTCTCCCTGGGGATGGCAACAGGAGCATTGTTTATGCACTGATTAACCCCGTACCTGGGAGAACATCCCTGGCCTGTTGTTGAATTAACCAAGTATTCGAAGCGATTGCATGTCAGAGCTTAGCTGGGAAACTTCCGTCTTGGGCTTTCTGATTGTGCCCTTGGGGATGAGCCAAGAATACGGTCGTTCCATTCTCCTGTCAGGGCCTTCTTTATGTCTCCTAATCTAGATGTGGCACCACGTCCCGTAGCATCGGCACGTACGGGCCTCGCTCCTGAGTGAGCCTCCTTTGGGGCGGGAGTTGTCCCTTTGATAATTAGCTTTAAAGTTTGCGAAGCTCTTTGTATCCCCATTTTACAGGTGAGGAAACTGAGTCTGAGAGCAGGTCAGTGGCTTGTCCAGGGTCACAAAACATGTCCAGCCTGAGACAGGTCTTTTTGCCTCTGTGTCTAGCTCTCCATCCACCCATCCACCGCAATGCCCAGCAGTTTCATCCACACTTTGCTTTTCCCCGAGGCCTGTGTTCTACCTGTAATACTTACCTAACAAATGCTGGTTGTCTTGCCCTCTGCTGGCTTACTTTGGTCACCCAGGGCTGACTCAGCAGGGCGTTGCTGCCTCTTCAGAGATCTCCAGAGGGGACTGGAGAAGACGGCTGGGGCGCAGCTGCCCAATGGCTCCTCACTTTCCTCCTCACTTACTCGTGTCCTTTAGCCCTCACTCTGAGGGAGGCAGGATAGGAGGAGGGACAGCCTTAGTGTCAGATGGGGAAGGAAATCTAGGCTGTTGGGTACCAAAGCCTTCCTGGGCCTGGCTTCAGCTGCTGGCAGTGGACTGGAGTTGGCCTCTTATAACTGCCTATGGCATTTAAATGAACTTAGCCACCAGTGCCCAGAGAGCATTTGAAATGCATCCCAGTCCGCAGGGCCCCATTAGATGAATCACATCCTAGGCCAGTGAAAGTCAAGTTGTCAAGCAAACATTTATTAGGCACCTACTGTATGCCAAGTTTTGTGCTAAGAAAGGGAAAATCATGGTTTCTGTGGGGAGTGGAAGGGAGAGGAAGCCAGAGAAGCCAGGAGGCCAGAATGCAGAGGGAGTGCATCCCGGGCATGGAAGAGAGCCAGGGAAAAGTCTTGAGGAGCAGTGAGGAGCCCAGGGTCATTGGGCCACAGAGTAGATGGGGGTGAGTGAGGTGTAAGAAGACTGAAAAGGTGGACAGAAGGCCAGAATATGTGGGACTTTAGGAGCCAAACAGAGCATTTTGCATTTAATCCTGGAGGCGATAGGGAGCCACTAGGGTTTCTTGAGTAGGGGGGTGATGTGGTCAGACCTGCACTTTAGAAAAATCACATTAACATGATTGGTAGGATGGAATGGCATGGGGAGAGATTTGAGGGGGGCAGACACTCCCCACCCCCACCCCCCACGGCTATGGCAGTTGTGCAGGTGTGAGGTGATGGGGGCCGGCCTGCTCATTAGTGGTGGCAAGGTCACACGTGCACGTTGAGCTGCTGCTGCTGTTTTTGGAAAGATTGTGGACAAAGAGGGGGGTGGGACAAAGACGGGCAAGTGTTCAGATTTTCAAAAGCTTGCATCGGCCTTGGAGCATGCCAATAAAGGGATGGTATGTGGGCATCTGGAAAGGGAAGCAGTGATCACTGACAGGCTGGAATGACTGACCAGACTTAAGAAGAAATTGGATAGAGATGAATGGAGAACATTCAGGATAGGGACCAGACCTGTGATTTGATTCACCCAGGAGGAAGCTCCCTCGACCAGCCCAGGTTGGCCGTTCTTTGTAACTTCTAGGGTTAGAGTTTCCCTAGAGCTAGGGTCACACAGCCCGTGTACTTCAGACTGGTCTTCCAGACTCCGAGGCTGGCTCCCTATCAAAGTCAATAAATCAATAAGCATTTCCTAAGTGCTTACTATATGACAGGCATTGTGTGGAGAACTTAACTGCAAGCAGATAGAAAGACAGTCTCTGTCCCCAAGGAAGGTGGAAGACAGCACACAAAAAGGAGCTGGAAAACGGGGAATGAGGGCAGCTCACTTCAGAAAATCAGCCGTACAATTATAAAATGGGGGTGACGTGGTCAGACAAGAGTGTTAGTGGGGCTCCAAGCTCGGGACAAGTCGGAAGTGAAGCCCACAGTGCGAGGGCAAGCTTTTGTCCAGGAGGAAGGGGATGGCCCTGGTCTTTGTCCTCCTCAGAGGACACCACGTTTTGGAATGAAACCGTAAAATGTGAGTTCAGAATAGGCCCAGAGGAAGCTTATGAGGGGGGTTAGAGGCCTGGACAACATACCTTATGAGGACTGGTGGGAGGAACTAGGGAGGCTTAGTTTGAGAAAACTCAAAGGTGACATGATGATTGTCTTTGAGTATTTGAAATATTGTCGTATAGAAAGAGAGATTTGGCTTGTGTTTCTTGACCTTTGAATAATGGATTGCAGAGAGGCAGATTTCATCTTGCGATAAGGAAAAGCTTCCTAAAACGAGGGGATTGGACTACGTTGGTTTCTAGGGTGTCTAGGTTTACAATCTTATGAGTATATGATATTAAGGGGCAAAGCTGGCCCAAAGTGTGATGGGATGAACACCTTAAGTAGTAGGGATTTCTCCATCATTGGAAACATAAAAATGGAGGCCTAGTAACTGTCTGTTGGGTATTTTGTTGAGGGCTTCTTGTTCAGGCTATGGGGTTCAAATCCCACTTTTGATGTTCACTGTCTGCATCTCAGTTTCCTCATCTGTAAAATGAGGACAGTTGGATTTGGTAACCTTCTGAGGTCCCTTCTGGCTCTGAGAGCCTGTGATTCTGTCAGACTAAAAATATGACGGGAGGTGTTTATATTTATCAACTAAAAATAAAAAGGATTTGAATTTTATATGTCCTGGGAATAATTTATTTCTGTTTTAATATAATGGATGTTAGTTTATATTCCAAGTAGAAAAAAAAATTCTTGGCCTGGCCTGTGCCCTCCTTGGAGAACAGTCTCGTGGGCTGCAGCCTTTTTTCTCCCATGAGCTCACACATTCGTAGCCTGGTTTTTCATAAGCTTGAATGATGGAGGGAGGTGGCTCAGTTGTTTTCTAGCATAACGAGTGTCTCCCAGGCCGGCTCCGTCTTGTGAAAGTTGCTTTTCCCAGTTGCCTTGGCCCTGATAAATTTATAGTCTTGATTTTTTGATAAACGAGGCACATTTATTATGGTGATTGACTGCACTTGCATCCTTAGCAAGCATTTTTAGAAGCTTATTAACCCTGGAGGAAGTAAAAAAAAAAATCCCTCCTGTGATACAGTGGGCCTCCAGCGAAGGCCCTTGGACGTGCTTAGTCTCAGGTTCATTCAGTTTCTAAAAATTGCTGTTAGTCCTCCCTGTGTGAGAAGGCACAGCGCAGGCGCTCTTTCCCTTACCGGTTTGGGGCTGAGTCAGGTCAGAAGCATTTATTAAGCACCAGCTGTGTGCCAGGCACCGAATAAGCCCTGGAGGTTAGAGGACCTGGGTTTAAATCCTGCCTGTGTGATGTTGGGCAAGTTCATTAACCTGACTGGCCTCAGTTTCTTCTTCAGTAAGTAAGGGGGTGGACCAAGGGCTTTCCGCTATCCCTTGTCGTTTTATATCTCTGCTCCCATGATCCTGTGTTTATTGGCTGGGTGGCTTTGGGCAAGTCGGTGAAGCCCTTCGGGCCTCAGTGTACTCATTGAGAAAGTGGGGATAACTGGCAGGGTCTTTCCTGTACCCGCCATCACACGTATCCACCTGCGTCCAGCGTGCGCCTTGGGAGGTGACTCTAAGATATCTTGTCCGTTTTCTGGATTTTTTATGGACATTTTCCCTACCTCTTTCTCCTAGGCTCTGTAGGTATGCTCTGCCATTTGAACCTGTCCCTGCTCTCTTATAGGCAGTATTTTGTCCATTTCGTGGCTGAGGAAACTGAGGCTTAGGAAGTTTAAGTGACTGGCCTGTGGCCACATGGTAAATATGTACCCGTGGTGGGATCTGAACCCAGCTCTTCCTGTCTCTGCGTCCCCTGACAGCTCCACGCTGCCATGAGGCCGCTGGATTTGATGTTCTTGGAGGCCTCCATTTGTGATCCTGCGACACTAGGCTCATGACCCTGGACAAAGCTGTGCTTCCTCCTGGGCCTCAGTTTCCTCACCTGTAAAACGAGGGACTGGGCTGCGATGACTTCCGAGGCCCGTCAGGGCTCTAGGTTGGTGAGCCCTTGTCTCAGGGTGAGATTGGCCTTGCCTTCCCTGGCAACTTGTCCAGGGCAGCAGGGGCCCTTTTCTCCGCTGTAGAGCCAGCCTCTTATTGGCCTTTGTGCCCCATGCCCTGACCGGTCAGTCCAAGGAGGCAAGGGCCTCCCTACTCAGAGTCATGCTCTCACACGCGTATGGTAAAGTACGCAGTGTTATAAAGGCACAAATAGCATTGTGCAGTCGTCACCAGTGTCACCTGCCTGAGCTCACAGCCCAGGCGAGGGCCTCGCTACAGCAGTCACGGAGCACCAGTCCTGCCCTAGGCCGCGGTCACAGAGCACCAGTCCTGCCCAGCAGCCTCTATTCTAGGGGGTCTGAAGCTATGAAGTCACAGGCGCGTGCGCGCTTCCCGCATGTGTGCAGCATCTACTGAACGCTGTTGTGCCTCGCCTTGGTTGCAGATGGGCTCTTACTTTGGCTCCTCCTTATGTGCAGTTGACCTGAACGCGGACGGCCTCTCGGACCTGCTGGTCGGCGCGCCCATGTTTTCTGAGATCAGGGATGAGGGTCAAGTCACTGTCTACATCAACAGAGGCAGCGTGAGTCTGGGGCCCGGGAGGCGGGAGGGGGATGGAGCAGTAATGAGCTCCATCGAGTTCAGAGGGGGCACTCCTGCCCCCCAGCCTCCCCAGGACTCCTCAGACACGTATGGTGTGCGTAGAGCAGTGTCAAGACTCCAGTGCAACCCCATAAACATTAATTAGGCACCTACTGTGTGCTAGGCACGGGCTGTGTTCTTAGGATATGATCCTGGGCAGTCAATAAACATTTATTAGGTGCCTGCTGCATGCCTGCATTGTGCCCGGTACTGTGATACTCCCCAAAGTGCAGGCATGATGATGTTATTTCTTATATATGAAGCTTTCATGGCTTTATTTTGTCTTCAGGATCAAATACAGACTTCTCTGTCAGCCCTTCACACCCTGGCCCTAACCTACCATTCAGCCTTATGATGCTGCTACTTTCCTTCCCACACTCTTCCGTCCAGCCACATTGGTCTTCCTGAGATTCCTGTCTCTGGACCTTTGCATAGGCTGCTCCCCCTGCCTAGGATGCCATTTCTCCTTACGCCCACCTCCTAGAATTCAGAGGGTGCTTCAAACCTCCTCTCCATCTCTCCATCTCTCCATCATCTCTTCATCTCTCCATCTCCTCTCCCTTCTGTCTCCCCTCCCCTCCCCTCTCCTCTCCTCCTCTCTCCTTCCCTCCCC
>NW_027185761.1:62681867-62698445 GCF_028583685.1 Petaurus breviceps papuanus | reverse complement strand
GGGGAGGGAGCCTAAGTGGGTAACTGCCAGCTCTGTTTTTCTTAGCCTGTCCCCTTTCCTGTTCCCTAGGGGGCCCTGGAAGAGCAGCTGGTCCTGGACGGTGACCGTGTCTACAATGCGCACTTTGGGGAGAGCATCGCTTCACTGGGGGACATCGATGATGACGGGTTCCCTCCTCTTCCCCCCCCTTCCTCTCCCCTCCCCTCCCCTCTCCTCTTCTCCCCTCCCCTCGTGTTTCCCATGCTGGGTGTGCTTGGGGAGGGAGCCTAGGTGGGTAACTGCCAGCTCTGTTTTTCTTAGCCTGTCCCCTTTCCTGTTCCCTAGGGGGCCCTGGAAGAGCAGCTGGTCCTGGACGGTGACCGTGTCTACAATGCGCACTTTGGGGAGAGCATCGCTTCACTGGGGGACATCGATGATGACGGGTTCCCAGGTCAGGGGGTGACACAGTTGGGGGCCAGTGTCTAGTATTGGGAAAACCTCCTATTTAGAATGGAAATGGATCTGAATATGGGCCCTCCCACCTCAGGGCACGAGGTCTGAATCTACCTAGGGAAGGCTGGAGACTAGAGCTGCACTTTGTAGAGAAAGGGTGGTTTTCCTTCCTTCTAACTCCCTGATCTTTATTTCCTGAAATCAGTGATTTCTGCCTCGTCCTCAGTCACTGACCTCTGGCTGTCCCAGCCGGGGCCTCTTAACCTAGGGAATGCTGACCAGGCGGCCCCTGCTTGTCCTTCACGCGGCGGGCTTCCCTTCTCTGGCCGTGGGTCGTTCCCACGCTGGGTTTGATTTCAGAGTGTTGGCTGGGCCCTCAGCAGGAGCCCTGCAGATGTCTGTGCGAGCACATGTGCAGGCCTGCTCTCATCGCGTCAGTCACCTGATAAGCATTTTTTATGCACCTACTATGTGCCAGGCACCATCCTAGGCACTCTTAGGGGAGACAACAAGCAGACCACTCTGTACAAACAAGCTTGATAGTTGTGTAAGCATTTATTAAGCACAGACTGTTTGCCAGGCTCCTTCTCTCAAGGAGCTCGTGGTCTATTGGGGGACACAAAGTGTGAACAGCTTTGTCCAAACAGCCGCTCTGGTCACTTGGTGATCATTTCTTAAGTGTGTGATACGTGTTGGCCCTGTGCTGAGCGCTGGGAATATAAAGACAGGTGGAAGGAGAGTCCCCGATCCAGCGGGTAGACACGGGATACTCGATGCGGGGGAATCACAGGCCTCGGGTTCAGATCCCACCTCTGATGCTCACTGAGTGACCCTCAAGAGGGAGGTTCCCTCCCTCTCCATCTCCCGTATTCTGATCTCTGCCCTGCGGAGCTCAGCAGGAAGGCCTCGGTCACTGGAGGAGGACAGAGCATAGCCGATGACCCCCACGCCTGAGACAGGGGCATTCTCTCCAGGTCAGTGGCTCTGCCGGCCCGGCGGCTTTCACAGCTTTACAGCGTTTCAGCTGCTGTTGGATTGAGAGGCAGGAAGAGCACTTAGGATCAGACTCAGGACGCGGGTTCAGGTCTCGCTTCTGCCGCTGAGCACCGCTGTGACCGTGAGCAAGTCACGTAAAAACCTAGCAGTGAGAGCTAACGCTGAAGGCACCCACTCCATGCTGGGGGCTGCACCAAGCTCTTCAGTCATTATCTGGGCATCCTCACCACAGCCCAGCGGGGTGTTCTTTCTCTAAATGCCTCTGGGCCTCAGTTTCCTCCTCTGTAAAATCAGGGCTGCACCAGACAGCCTGTGAGGTCCTGCTGGCTTTAATGGAGGCTCCTGTGAGGCCCTGGAATGTCCCTGTTAGCCTGTGATGCTGTGGTGACTTTCTGGTCCCAGCCTCAGTTTCCTCATCTGTAACTTGCCCCTGAGGACACTTCCGTCTCTGTGATGCTGTGACCGTTGCTCTGACGTGTGAGGACTCGGGCGCTCTTTTTCCTCTTTTACAAACCCACATTTCTCATGAGAAGTTTTTTGGGGAGCAGGGAGAAGCAGGGGGTTATTCAAGCCATCAGTGAATTAGAAAAGGGTTTTTTTTAAACCAAGTCATGTTTGTTGCACTGGGTTCTTCCTTGCGTGGCTGGCATGCGTGGCTGCTTCTGGGGCTCGCAGGGGGATGCTGCATCTCTTTCCTTGCTCTGTCAGCAATGGTGGCTGTGGTTTCTTTTCACACTTCGGGTGTTGAGCAGCCGCTCTCTTTCCTGTCTTGGAGGAAGCAGAAGGCAGAGGGTCTCCAACCCTCCCACTGCCACCCCTTTTCTCTCTTCCCAGCTTCAGTTGGACTCTTTGATGCTCATTAAAAATTCCTTCAAATCTGGCCTCAGACACTTAGTAGCTGTGTGACCCTGGGCAAGTTACTTCCCCCTGTTTGCCTCAGTTTCCTCATCTGTAAAACAAGCTAGAGAAGGAAATGGCAAACACTCCATGAAAGCCCCAAAGGAGTCACAAAGGGTCGGACGTGACTGAAATAGCTGAACAACAATTCCTCCACATCCACAGAAAGCTCCCGCCGAGTTGTCAGGCATCTGAGAACCGAGCTGCTCTGGTGCCGAGGGGCTGAGTCATGATAAGTGTGTGTGTGGGGGCGCTACATTCATCCTTTGGTCCCTGCTCACGTTTCCGTCTCTAACTCTTGTCTCCTCAGACGTTGCCGTCGGGGCACCTAAAGAGAACGACTTTGTGGGAGCTGTGTACATCTACCATGGAGATGCCGACGGGATCGTGGCCCAGTATTCCATGGTAATTTGTGGCAGGGTAAAGCTGCCCCAAGACTTTTGAGGTCCCCTGTATTTAACAGTTCCAGAGTGGCTGAGAGGCATTGTGGCATATTGGCTGGAACTCTGGGCTTGGAAGTAGAAAGGCCTGGGTTCGAATCCTCCCTCTGATATTTGCCCTGGGCAAGGTGCTTGTGTCAGGGCCTCAAGGACCTCCCTTGGACAGATCCACTAAGTTGTAAATAGGGCATGATCTTCTGGGAGCCATGAAATCACGCTTCCTTCTGGTATACACATGCCAGTGTCCAGGCTCTGTCCAGGTCAGCCCTGCTCCCATTCTTCAGCATGCAGTCTTGGGGGCCACAATGTGAAAATTGGCCTCCCAAGCCTTGGTTTTCTCTCAGAGTGGCTGACTGAGCAGAAAGCAAGCTCTCCTTGTGTCCAATGTTTGGTTCAGATGCATTCAGGCACTGACTGGGGCTAAGCCGATAATTCTGAAAGGGCCTGGCCTCCTTGGGGTGCTGGGCCTGAAGCTGGCTTTATCTTGTCCTTTGTCCCATGTGGCCATTGGAGGGCCGGCTTGCTTGGGACTGCCAGGTTTTTTAGGGTGTGGAAGCTGCCCACCCCATGGACACTGCCATGGCAACTTGAGTTCAGTCTTGCTTCTTGTATGGGGCACAGGCAGGAGGGGTACTGATCCCAGCACAGCTTCCTTTGAGCTGGAATGGGCGCTTCTCCTGGCTCCAGGAGGGGCTTTTTTGAATGCCTGGATGTCTGTGTGGAATGAGTGAATGAATGAATGAATAAGCATTTATTAAGTGCTTACTGTGTGTGGGACACTGTGAGAATCACTGGAGATACAAATGCCAAAAAGCCTTTGTTCCTGCCCTGCAGAAGCTTACACTCTAACAAGGCAGTGGTGGCCAGGGAAGGGAAGTCTCAGGGCTGGTCAATGGACTCTGAGGACAGTTCACTCATCCTTTCTAGGAAGGGTCATGTTGATTTGGTCCCTGTTTTCAGTATTGAAGTAGGAAGGAAGGGGGAGGGAGGATGGATACACAGATGGTGGCCAGATCTGAAGAGGGCTGGAGAGCAGCAGCGTGGTGGGTCTGGGTAGAGAGGAAGCTCCCCATATTGCCCCTCTCCAAATGTAGGAAGCTCTGTTGTAGGGGGTGGGGATGGACAGTGAGCGAATTCAGTGCCTATCAATCAGCTTGTGTCTGTTGAGTACGTTCTAGATACTGTGTGTGGACTGCACTGGAGGCCCTCAGAGCTCATCTTTGGGTCGGGGAGGCAACACCCCTCCATAAACAAAGGGAACGAGCCTCAGGGGCCCCCACTACTGGATGGCGCAGGCCCTTGCAGATGGAGAATGGAGCCTGACTGCTTCTTACCCAGTTTGGTCATCCGACCTCCCGTTCACAGCCACCTTTCCACAAGGAGCCCTGCATTAGAAGCCTTTTGCCTTTTAGCATCTTTAGGAAACAAAAGTGTTGACTGAGCCTTGGCCCTACTGGAAAAGAGGAGACAGGTGAAATGCCTCAGGCTTTGTGAAATGTGGAAACACTTTCAGTGAAACGAGATGTCCTGATGGGCGAAAATGATTTTTATTTTGAAGTTGGTAATCCCCTCTACAAATAAACAAATAGCAAACAGGATATCCTCCCTCAAATAAGATCCCAAACCAAAATTAGGTACATTTGACTAAATACATGCATATATGTGTGTGTGTATGTACACACATTATATTGTGTAAACACACACACACACGGTGTCCCAGAAGTTTAAGCTTACATATCTGAAACCCATGTTTTGTTTATGTACATACATGCACACATATAAAGGCATACATACATTTATGTAGACATATGTATACATATAGATACATCACAAACTTCATATAAGCATGCGCATGCGTGTATATATGTAAACTTTAACAAAATACTGGCTCCGTGCTCTCATCCTTTTTCATTCTCTTTTCCACTAACACGCTTAGAATATCTTGTGACTTTTGGCAGACACAGTCTTAGCTTTCGATGTGGTCATAGCCTCGTGTGTGAATGGCTCTGCTTGCTTTGTCTCACTTTGCCGGCCTTCCTGTCGCTCTTGGTGGGCTTAATTTCCCCCGCTTTTCTCTAGGCTGGTCTTCTAGCGTGCTGACGTCCCGTTTGGCCACTTTTCAGTCTTTGAACATGGAGGTGAAACACTCAGGGCATCCATGACTTCATTAATGTGGATGTTCCTCCCAGGGCTGCAGGTCACAGCTCATCCAGGCCTGTCCCGTGTGACACCTATTAATCTGTTACTCAGCAAGCCTTTACTAAGGGCCTACCATGGGTTGGTGCTGGGCCATCGCTAGTTGTTTGGACTCTTGTCTTGCCACTGGATTCCAGTGACTGGAGGACAGAGTGAGGCTGGTAACTGCACAGTTCTGCCTCACTTTTTTTTTCCATTTTTCAAATGCTTTATTAACTTCTGATTTACATCATTAATTTCAGCCAGATTTTGAGTTACAAATTTTCTTCCCGTTTTTCCCCTACCCACTGCCCCAAAATAGCCGTCCCACAGGATATCCCCTCCTCCAATCTGCTCTCTCCCATATCTTCTCCTATACCCCACTTAGACTTTTCCAGTGGATCCCTATGCCCCAATGCCTGTATATCTTCTTTCCCAATTACATGTAAGATGGTATTAATAATAGTATATATAATTTTAAACATTTGATTTTAAAACTTTGAATTCCAGATTCATTCCCTTCCTCCCTTGTCAACCACCCTTACTAGGAAGATAAGCATTTCAGTATAGGTTGTACATGTGTGGCTAATGCAAAACAATAACATAGTAGATATATTGTAAAAGACTGACTATATTTCCCTCCCTCCTATCCCACCTCCCACTTGTTCTATTCTCTACTTTGATCCCATCCCTTTTTAAAAGTGGGTGCTTCCAACTTCCCTCCCCCCAGCCTGCCCTTCCTCCCATCATCCCCCCTCTCATCCCCTTCCCCCCTACTCTCCTGTAGGGTGAGATACCCTATTTAGTGTGTATTTAATTCCCTCCCCAAGCCAAATTCAGTGAGAATAAGGTTGACCCATTCTCTTTTGCCTTCCTATACTTCCCCTCCATTGCAACCCTCATCCCTTGCCTCTTCTTTATGAGATAGTTTACCCCATTCTGTCTCTCCCCATCTCCTCTTATTATATTTCTCTCTCACCTCTTTCCCCTTTTAAGTATCATCCCTTCCTATTAAATTGGTCCTGTGCCTTTTATCTATGTACACCTGTAAGTATATATACACACATTTACACATGTATACATATGCCTGTATACCCTCCAATATATACATATATATTTCTATTCCCCTCAACTATTTTCATACTGAGAAAAGTTCCATCAATTACAATTATTGTTTTTTCATGTAGGAATGTTAATAGTTCAAATTTGATAAGTTCCTTATGATTTCTTTTCCCTGTTTACCTTCTCAAGCTTCTCTTGCTTCTTGTATATGAATGTCAAATTTTCTATTCAACTCTGTTTTTTTCATTAAGAATGCTTGAAAGTCCTGTATTCCACTGAATGACCATATTTTCCCCTGAAACATGATACTCAGTTTTGTTGGGTATGTGATTCTTGGTTTTAATCCCATCTCCTTTGACCTCCACATTCCAAGCCCTTCGATCCCTCAGTGTAGAAGCTGCCAGATCCTGGGTTATCCTGGTTGTGTTTCTACAATATTCAAATTGTTTCTTCCTGGCTGCTCATAATATTCTCTCCTTGATCTGGGAATTCCTGAACCTGCCTATAATATTCCTAGGAGTTTTCTTTTTGGGATCTTTTTCAGGAGGTGATTGGTGGATTCTTTCAACCTCTATTTTGCCTTCTGGTTCTAAAACTTCAGGGCAATTTTCCTTGAGAATTTCCTGGAGGATGATTTCTAGGTTCTTTCCCTGATCATGGCTTTCAGGCAGTCCAATAATTTTTAAATTATCTCTCCTGGATCTATTTTCCAGGTCAGTGGTTTTTCCCATGAGATATTTCACATTGCCTTCTGTTCTTTCATTTGTTTGGATCTGTTTAACATCATCTTGATTTCTCTTAAAGTCACTAGCTTCCCTTTTCTCCAATCTAAATCCGAGGGAACAGTTCTCCTCATTGAGCTTTTGAGATTCTTTTTCCATCTGGCAAATTTGGCTTTTCAAGGCATTCCTCTCCTAATTGCCCTCTTGAGCCTCTTTTGCCATTTGAGTTAGTCTATTTTTTAAGGTGTGATTTTCCTCAGTCAGGCTGTTGACTCTCAGTTCTTAATTTTCCTGCGTTGTTCTCATTTCTCTTCCCAGTTTTTCTTCCACTTCTCTTATCTGCTTCTTAAGGTCTTCTATGTCCTGTAACTAGCTTGTATTTTCCTTTGAAGCTTTTGGTGCAGGAGTTCTGACTTCACTGTCTTCCTCCTGTTCCATGCTTTACTCCTTTTTGTCCCCAAAATAGGAGTCTAATGTTGGAATCTTCTGTCTGCTTTGTTTCCTTTGCCTGGTCACGTCGCCCCTCAGTCACTTGACCCCTGGGCTTTTTGCCACAGTAGGACTCTGCCACCAGACAAGGGAGCTTCTGTTCCAAACCCTGGGGTTTTCTCAGCTGCCGGAGGTGTTAGTTGGGTGCCCTCTCTGAGGTCTTCATACACTCTAGCAAGCTGGACACACACCCCAGGACCTCCACCCAAGACTGCAATCCAGATCCAAGCAGGTTAAAGCAAGAGTGATTACCCCTCAGACTGGTGCTTGGTCCCCCTACACTCTGCAGGCCAGGAGCTGAAGCTGCCACGTGGCACTAGCTGGCTTGCTGGCATCTCAGCGGCTTCTCACCCTGGGGGCAAAAGCCACACACTCCCACTTACTGGGTCCCAAAGTCCAGACTGCACTGACCTCTCACTTTGTCCTTTGCATCTATGTGTTGATAAATCTGGAAACAGCCACAGCTGCTGCTGATCTGGAGTCCCTCTGGCCGGCAGCTGGTCAGGCCTGCCCTGGAGCTAACACTGGCTCACGGGCCTGGGCTCGGCTCCCAGAGCGCTGTGCTGGCCGATTCCTGCCGGCCTGCCGGGCTGTCCTCAGTGGGAGGTTAACTTCTCTGTGTCATTTTGTAGGTTCTGCAGCTCCAAAGTTTGTTTAGAGTCCCCTTTTACATGGATTAGGGAAGGTGAAAGCCAGATCCCCGCAGAGGTCCTGCTTCTACTCCGCCATCTTGACTCCGCCCCCCAGTTCTGCCTCACTTAAATCCAATTCACTTGAAAGTGATGTCATTGGTCATCTTTGAGAATGAAGGATGGACAACAACATGTGTTGGACCCTGGAGATACAAAGAAACAAATGAGATAGTCCCTGCCCTCAAGGAGCTTACCTTCTGAGGGGAGACAGCATGTAGCATAACAGGGCTTGGGAACACAACAGCTGATGTGTAGGAGCATTACACAGTCTGGGGTCACCCAACCAACGTGTTCTAAAGAAAAGTCCACAACCTTCTACCCTTTGAAGTTTATAGGGTCAACCCCTGATCAAGGGAATAAGGAGGAGACAGAGGCTTTTTTTCTCAAAAGATTTGCTCTTAGGGGTTTGGCCAGCCTGCTCTCTTCTCTAGGCCAGCCCAATACTTGAATGTTTGGGTTCTGAACTGGCTCACTATTTTATAAAGAGAGCCACAGAGCATGACTGGGCCTCTTCTGCTATTCCCAATGTGCTTTGTGTGTAGCTGCTGCTTCATTTCATTCAGCGGTCTTTTCTTTTTCCACACTGATTAAAGGCCCTTAGAACCTTGATCGATTCCACAGAAATCTGATAAAGGCATCAACATCTTGTTGCTTAGTTTAAGTGGGATAAAGTGATTGATTCGATTAGCTCTCATACTTACAACTATAATCTCCTTCGTTTTCTTATCAAAACTTAAAATAGTTTCATTAGGAGAGAAGATCTATCTTTTTCCCCTCTTTTTCTCCACTTTTTTTTCCTTGCCGTGACCAGAAGTGTCTTCGGCTTATCTTAAATCCTAATACTCAACAGTTTCTCTCCAGATTCACTCTAAAATTCTTCCTATTTATTTCATAAAATAACGGTTGACATTATTATTTCTGTCTTCTTCCAAGAAAGAGATTTTTCCTCATCCTTTCTCCCTGTCTTCTCTATAGTTTTTCCTGAAACCATCTAAATGAATTCTCTCTTCCATTTCTCAAAACCACACAAACCAAAACCAAACCAGCCAACCCCAACTTCCCAATCTTGAGCATTCCATTTGTCTCTTAAAGCAATAGTCGGAGTAAGTACATAGCCTCCACAGGAGAGGCTTCTGAAACAGGTGCTGTATTCAGAATATACACTAAATAAATGTTAAGTATTGGGGGGAGGCACCAGCCACTGAGAACATTAGTAAACACTTTATGGAGAAGGTGGCATTTGAACTGAGCTAAACCCTGTGCTTGCCTGAAAAATGAGTATGATCATAACTGCACAAACTTCACACAGTGCTAGGCGCATATTAGGTGCTATATAAAACACTTATTTCCTTCCCCTTATGTTTTGTATTTGAGAGACAATGTTAATTAATGGATAGAGGACCTCCTGGGTTCAAATCCAGCCTTTGCCACATGCTAACTTTGCAACCCTAGGCAAGTCACTGAGCACCTCATTTTTTGAGGCAAAGACTGTAAGTTGCAGAAAGCAGCTCCCATTAATATAGCGCCTACTGCGTGCAGCACTGTGCTCAGAGAGGAGGGATTGAGGCGGAAGTCTGTCCATCACTTTGCAACAGGGGCCCCTTCTTAAGTGTGGGGGCCTTCTATGCTTTGTCCTGCCATCACAGAGGTACCCGCCTCTCCTCCCTCCTGCCCTCTCGCCGGCCTGCCCCACTTTCCTTTCTAACCTTACATTCCTTTGCTGCCTCCTTTCCTCTGGTCTCTTTCCTTGGTTCTCTCTGTGATAGGTTTCAGCCTGCTCATCCCCATCTAGCTCCTCTCCATGGCCTTCTGGGTGACGCAGTGGGTTTCCCTGGAGTCAGGGGGATCTGGGTTTGGATCTGACCTCTGACACTTACCATCTCTGTGACCTCAGCTCTCTGGGCATCAACGTCCCCCTCTGTAAAGTGAGAGGATTGGGCTAGATTTTCTCTGACATCCTCTCTGGTTTGAAATCTCCAATTTGATGATTGTCATTTTAAATTTTTTTTGCCTTTTTGTATCCTGTGACTTACACTCATGTTGGTGTCATTATTAGTAGTAGTGTTAGAAATTAGTATTAGAAAGATGGTTCTTCATTTCAGGGAGAAATCTGGGGTCCTGGCTGCTCTCCTTGTGTAATTCTGGGCCCAACTCTTCATCTGTTTGAAGTGTCCATTTGAAATGTAAGTAGGGGATTGGTAGTGGACCTGCAGTTACACTGGTATAGGGGATTCCCAGGTGAGGAAACTCCCTCCACCAGCGCAGGGGAGCATTTTTTTCTACAGCTTCACATCTTATGCTGAGATGTTAAAGGACTTACCCCCCAGCCTATGTCAGGACGGGCCTTGATCTCATCTCCCATTGACTCTGAGGCCAGCTCTTCTTCTGCTGCTCCTGGCTGGCTCTCAGGAAGTAGGAAATACCAATAGTAAAGTGGTCTGGGTTTTGGTCCCAGGGCTGGGGGCATATCCTGCATTCCTTAGTCCATCCTGCCCCCACGGAGAGGGTGAGGACCTGGCATAGGGGCTGCCCCTGGGATTTCATTGGTGTAGGGATGCTAAGAGATGAAGTATTCTGGGCCCGGAGATGGCATGGGCAAAGTATAGGAGCTGCTGGACCATAGCTGTCTGTGGGGGTCTGCGTGTGCCCAGGAGGTTATGCAGCCAGGACATGTGGAGGGGCGGGGAACTTGGACCCAGCCGCTCATGGCTCTGAGGCCCATGCTCTGGCTGCTCTGTGTGTGTCTGTCTAAGCATGTGGACATCCCCATACACCCCGAGGTCCGGTGTCCCTGGGCAGGTCACACCGTGGACAGCCGGGGCACTGGGTCCTGTGGGAAATGGAGTGGGGGATGGAGGGGCCCAGGGGAAGGGGCTTTCCTGGGTCTCCCACTTGTTCTTGCTGCCAAGAGCTCTTCAGGGCCTGTCTCTGTGTGCGTTACATCTTCTACAGAGAGTTTTAATTCAGGAGCTGCTGGTTAGATGATGGCATGCAGCTTCCCAGCTGGGGTGTGGGTAAAATCTCAGCTGGATGATCCTGGGTTGGGGGGGGGAAGGAAAAAAAAAAAAAAAAAAGAGAGAGACAGAGGGAGGGGGAGGGAGAAAGAGACAGAGAGAAGAGAGAGTGAGAGCGCAAATGCTGACTAGGAGAGAAAGCATATGGTTGGTGAGTGAGCGGAGCCGGGCGGCTGGAAGGCCTGGGGAATGATTCCTTAGCTCAGACTTTCCCACTGAACAAAGGGGATGGCACATTGCAGACTTGCCTTCTCTGGTGCCTGGGGCAGCGGCCCACAGCAGTGGTCTGTCTGTCAGCCCCCCCCCCTCCCAGGCTGGCCCCAGCCAAGCCTCCCCTGCCCAGCTTCCAAATCCATGTTCCTGAAGGGTGGGTGCCAGCACGTTCAGGGAATCCCAGGGCTGCAGGACCAGCTCTCCCCTCTGCATTTCACGTTCTTTAGTCCAGCTCCAGGCCCCTTTGCTGGGCTCATTCTGCCTCGGCCAGCCCTTTGAGCGCTCTGCGGTGCCTGTGAGCTGGTGCCCACACTCTTCCCTGCAGTGGCTCCCTGCCTTTGCCCATGCCGTCTCCCGTGCCTGGAGCGCTTGCTCTCCTCGCTGCGGGCTCTCAGGGTCCCTCGCTCCCTTCACAGATGAGCCTGGGCGCTATCTTCTTCCGCATGAGCCTCCTTCCGATCCCCACCACTGTGGATGGCTCACAGCTTACTGATGGGGCGGTGGATAAAGTCCTGGGCCAGAGCCAGGAGGATCCGAGCTCCCGGATACTGGGCCAGTCCCTTAGCCTCTGTTTGCCTTGATTTCTTCAGCCAACTTAAAGATGATCACAGCAGCACTTGTGTCCCAGGGTTATTTGACAGCTCAGCTGAGGTCATATTTGTAAAGCCCTTAGCACCGGAGCTGGCACTTGCGAAATGCTTTCCTTTCCCTCTGTATTTTGTGTTTGAGAGACAATGTGACATGATGGATGACGCCTCAAAGCTGGGGTGTCTGGGTGCAAATCCTCTGACATGTACTAGCCAGTGACCCAAGGCAACTCTAAGACTGTGAGTGGCAGAGAATGGCCAGCATTGATACAGCGCCTACTATGGGTCAGTCATTGTGCTGAGTGCTTGTCCACTGTCATCCTGTCTGATCCTCATAACAGCCCTGGGAGGCAGGTGCTGTAATTATCCCCTTTATACAGATGAGGAAACTGAGGCAGGCAGAGGTTACATGACTGGCCCAGGGTCACAGAACTCAAAGGTTGGCTTGAGTCGGAACCAGAGAGGTTCTTGAAGGTGGAGGAGAGATGGTCCTGTGAGCCCACCTGGCCACCTGTGACTCTGCCTTTGCCCAGCGTCCCTCAGGCTTAAGTCTCAGAGGTAGGATGCTGATTCTGGACCCCAGGCTCTTCCTGGCTTCTTCCCACCACATCACGCTGCTTCCTAAGATTTCATGTTGCTTTCCCATGAGCCGTGCATAAGGGAGCATTTTGACTGAGCATAGAATCTTTCCTTCAAATCAGAGTGTGTAGGAGCTGGGATGTGTCACTTTTAGATGGGCAAACTCCCTGGAGACCACGGGTACTGGGGGTGTGGCAGAGAGAATTCCTTACTCATCTCGCTAGGTGGTTGGAAAAAGAGACGTTGGACAACTGCCAAGAGCTGTAGAAATGCAGGTCCCCGTCATGACCTCATTACCTAGGTCTGGGCTGTGGGTAGGGGAGGCTCTCAGGTGCCCATGGGCCTTTCCTCAGGAATTTAGTGGCAGACTGGGGCCCCCCTACCTCTGAACACTCATGGCTGGACCATTCCCCTCCCAGCGAGGCTGGGTGGAAGTGAGGCTGTTCCTGACCCCACCTCCTCAGCTCTGATCCAGTGTTTGGTTTTGTTGCTGGGTGGGATCCCCACCCAGCAAAGGAAAGCACACATTTTGTGGTTGGAGTGGAGTGAGTGTCTTTTAGGAGGGGGAGGAATTGGACAGCAGCTGCTGCCTTCCTGCCTCACTCGGCACGCAGGCTGGCCTGTTCATATGAACAAAAGGAAAAAAAAGTGGTTTAGTTTGAAGAAGTTTTTCCGATGATGTTTTCAAAGGTGATAATTTCTGTTGTGCTAAGTTCAAGACCTTGTTTTCCTCATCATTTCATAGGGGTGACCACAGGGGTTGGCCTTGGGAGTGGAGGTGGTGTCATGGTGACAAATTACTGGGATGGCAGTGTTGTCCTTGTCCCCCTCGCCTTCCAATCTGGAGTATTTCTGTGACTGATGCTGAGACAGTGGCCGTGGGCTTCCCCAAGGTGCCTCCTCTTCTCCCTCATTCACCTCTTGGCACCCAGTGGAGCCCCCCATGCACCGCCCCCTACTCCCAATGGCATCATCGATGTGGTATCCAGACAGGGCCAAATGATGACATTGGGATACTTCTGTTTTCATTTAGCGCTGCTAGACCCCAGAAGTTTCATCTTTCGGGCTTTATACCATAATGGGCTGCAGATGTCTGTGGGATATCTGGAGTCTACCCTGCCACCCCGGAACGGACCCCTCCCCCCAGGCACCCCCCACTCAGCGTTGTCGAAGAACATCTCCCAAAGGCAGAGACAGACAAGCTGTTTCCATTGTTCTGGATTTAGGCTTTGGGTCCGTCTGTCTCAGAGTGATTCCTCTTCAAGGTGGGGGATTTTGTGGGACTTTGTCCCGTCTGTGGTGCTGGCTCCATCATGAAGGGGATTTCTGCTCTTCTGTGTCTAGTGAGGCCCTGGGCCCCTTCTCAGTCACGTTTTTAAATGCATGTGTAAACTTATGAAGGAAAACAAACAGCCTTCAACATATTTAAAAGAAAGGTTCGTGAAGCCCAGGTTAAGAACGGCCTTAGAGAAAACTGCCTTCCTGAGGTGCCAGGGAAAGAGCCCTGGCCTGGGGTCAGAGAACTGAGGCTCAGATCCTGTTTCGGACATTTAACCTGTGTGCTCTTGGGCATGTTATCTCATCTCCCTGGGCCTCAGTTTCCTTGTTGGTAAAATAAAAGGACGTGGCTGGTTGGCCCCTTGGGTCCCTTCCAGCTCAAGGGCTCCGATAATTCATCCATTTGTCTGGTGCCCACCCCCTCAGCTGCTGGACTCTGGGCGTGATTGCCTTTGGGAGGGCTCCTCCAGCTGTGTCTGTCTTCAATGCCCATGGCATGCAGCGTTCTCTGCCCTGTCCTGCTAACATACCCACGCTGCTCTTTGCAGAGGGGCCTGACTAGGCAAGGTGATGGCTCGGAAGATCCCCAGCTAGCCTCATGAGTGCTGATAGCAGCAAGCTGCTCAGACATGCACTCGTGTGCTTACACACATGCACACACCACCCACATATATACCTCCCGCCCACATACCCACACACCCATTCACACACCCACACCCACACACACACACCCACACACACGATGGTGAGCTGTACCTAGAACTAAAACAAGAAGAGTGGGGGGACCTCTTGGAATATACACAAGCCTTCTTCTTGGAATCTTCTTAAGGCCAACATTCTCCTGGTGGAGCTGTGGGAGTCCCACAGTCATGAAAGTTTGAAGCTGAGGATCCCTCCCCAAGGCCCTGGAAGAGTGTAGTGGGAGGGTTCCGGACAAGGACGTGTCACAGAGTCGAGCGAAGGGTGCTAGTGACTGCACACATTTAGATAGCCCTTTACAAGGGTATCTAAGGATGTGACCCTAGAGCTGGGTATCCAATACTTACTGTAAGAAAGGGTATCTTACTTCATTAAGTATTACTTACTTACTTTTTTACTTAGATACTTATTGTAGCCCTGAGAGGCAGGTGTTAAAATTCTCTACATTGTGCTGGTAAGGAAACTGAGACAGCAGGTAGATGACTTACCCAGGGTCATACAACCTCTAGGTTTCTGGAGCCAGGTCTGAACTCAGGACTTCTGCCTCTAGACCTACAGTTCAGTCCACTGCACTGCAGAAATGGATGTATGGGGAAAAAAGGCTGGGTCTGTTGAGTGAGGATTCAGTGCAGGCAGCCCCTGAATTCCACTGGTCCGCCATGTCACAGTGTCATGGGGAAGGCCCCTGGGGGTGGTGGGTTTATTGGAGGCCGACATATGGGTGTGGTTAGGTTATCATTTGCATTAGAGGAAGACACATGGGTGTGGTTAGGTTATCATTTGCATTAGAGGAAGGACCATGGGAGCTTAGATCTAGGGCTGGAAGAGACATTTAGGTCACCTTGTCCAACTCCTTAGCTGTCCTTGTATATATTTTGTTTAACCACAGTTGTCTACATGTTCCCTCCCCATTAGATGTGAGTTCCTTTAGGAGTGGTGCCATGCTTTTACCTTTCTTTGCACGCTCAGCCATTGGTTTGGTTTCTGCACACAGCAGGCACATCACATCAAGTTGACTTGACTTATTGCCTTGTGGATGGGGAAATTGAGAATGTGAGAGAGAAAGGGACTTACCCAGGGTCCCGCAGGTCGTGAGCAGCAGAGCCAGGGCTGGGACCCAGGTCCTAGGACTCCAAACCTGCTTCTCTTTCTACTGTAACTTGCAGTCCCTTGCATCCACACCAGCGAGGTCACTGACCCATTGGCAGACCATTAGTTCTCCATATTTCTGGGTCTCCCACCAAATGCCCATCTTCAGATTCCTCCTGTCTTTCCACCTTCCCCCTCACTCCAACGATGAGAAATAGAATGTGAAGGCCTTGTGGCCAGCTGGGGTGTGAGAACCGAAGAGAGCCCAGCTCCCCATCTCAGGCACTTGGGTGACAGTGAGAGATGCACCAAATAAAGTAAGAGAAAAAACAACCTGGAGAAAACAGATGACCATGTAGAAAAAGCTTCGAGATTAACTAAGTTAACGAGAAGCCAAAAATATGCTCCAATGGCACAAGTAAATATTATGGAATAAAATAAACCAGAGAGCATTTCCTAGAAGAAGAAAATAATGAAGAAACTTTTACAAGGACTCCAGAAATCAACCTGGGTCTATCAGAAGGTGCTTCAATGTGGAGAAATGGAGGTGAGCCTGACCCTTTTCTTAGGGGCATCATCATGAAGGAGATAGAGGTTGAAGCTGAGAAGACCTGAATTCCAGTCCTGTCTCTTGACATTTAATTGGCTGTATGACCCTTGTACTGGTCCATCAATCTCTCTTTCATCAGTCTCAGGCTATTCTAATAAAGGCAAGCTATGCTAGCGGAGGGGGCTTCCTCACCTGGGAGTTTCCTATGAAATCATGGGTCCAGGCGTTATCCCATACACCTAGGGGTGGAAAGGTCGTCAGAGATCATCCACTCATTCTACAGATGAGGACATGAGGACCCGGGAGGGACCCATCCTCCTGATTCTGAGGGCTACAAAGATGGAGTTGAAATCTGTAAGGGAGGATCCAGAAAGTGATGTACGGAGGTGGACTTTGTCAGGAATCTGGGTGTCACAGCAGATACAGCATTGAACTTGGAGACAAGAAGATCTGAGTCCACATCCAGCCTCAGACAGTTTTTAGTTGTGTGACCCTGGGCAAGTCACTTACCCTTGGCCTCAGTTCCCTCCCTTATAAAATGGGAATAATAGCACTTTCTGGGATTGTTATGAATCTTCCTGTTCACAGGAAGATATCTATATGATAATATATGAAAGTTGCATTGCAAGCCTTAAAGCACCATATGGAAGCTAGTTGTTATTAT
>NW_027185761.1:62672993-62681857 GCF_028583685.1 Petaurus breviceps papuanus | reverse complement strand
TTGAAGAAGATTTCAGATCTCTAGAAATTCAACAGGGAGCCTGGAGGCATTCTGACAAAAGAAATGTAATCTCCCACATGCAGCTCACTCAAAGTAAGACCTCAGACTACGTTCTGCACCTTGAAAACATCGAATGAATGTGTTGATTAAAGTCTAATTCGTCATGAACTGAAGGAATGTTGTTTCTTTGAGGTCCCATTTTCTTAGTCACTTGTAGTGACTTGACTAGTGAACACCACTGGTTCCCATTAGTGTGGAACAGAAAGACCCCACCAAACCTTAGGGGGCAGAGGGGAGGTTTGCTTTGAGGACGGGCATCACAGAAGAATAACAAGTGAAGCAAACATTCATTTAAAAAATCCCTTGTCTCTCTCTTCCTGTATTTGAATGCTTCTCTTTGTCGATAAAAATTAAGACATCGTTGATTAACAAAATGGCCATCGCTCAGACTCTCCCACTGATTTGCTGTGTAGTATCTGCATGGCATTTATTTGTCATCTGAAAAATGAATGGAGCAGGAGCCCTCTGATCCTCCTTGATCGTGAGTAAGGAGCGTAGTCCACGGGCTTCTTGGTTCCTCGGCTGAGCAGCGATTTTGTTGTCTTGGTTCCCTCCAGAGAGACGTCATTTGTCTTACTGAGGGATGTTCTTTCCTATTAATGTCTCTTGGGTAACGTGTTATGGAGGCAGGTCAGTCTGGCAGAGAGACTGGAATTGCAACTTCAGTTGCCTTGGCATTTCAGCTTAATGACCCATCTGTGTGATGGGAAGAAGCTGTGCTTTCATTGGCCTGGGGAATGCCTTGTATGGGAGTGCCCTCAATCACTGGGGACTACAGCCTGTTTGTGGAGTAGACAAGTGCTAAGGAGTTGCTTGAGGTGCATAGAAACGAAAAGGTTTTCACAGTGACACAAGTAATAAATGTCAAAGGCAGGATTCTAACCCAGTTCCCTGTCCACCGTGTCAGACTGTCCCTGAAAAATGAATTCTATTAAGTCTAGCACTTAATTCAGTAGCTGGCACATAGTAAGCCCTTAATAAATTTGATTGATTGGTTACTTAAGTGGAAAAAGAGGATGTTGTTTCAATATACCAGATGCATTTTACTTCTTTGAAGATTTAAGACATTACAATGTTGTTTCTATAGGGGTTTTTAATCCTCATTTATTAAGCTTCAGAACTAGTTGTAAGGAACTTCTAGGCCATTGAGTCTGACCATTTCATTTTACAGAGCAGGAAACCGGGACTCAGAGAGGAAAAGTGACTTGCCGGGGGTCACACTGTAGGAAGTGGCAGAGTAGGATTTGAATCTGGGTCTTTTTCTGGTTCCAAATCAGTTTTTTTCCCCTGAACCACATTGCCTCCCATATTTTCATTAATTGCTGATATTAGGTAGTCAAGGCAGGTCACAAAGGTCTTACTCCTGCCTGTCCTGTGAGAAATAACTGGCTCATTTTCCTTCTAATCTGCTCCTTTCACACGTCAGCCACCACCCCACCAGTTGGGTCAGGAGTGAGGCGCCAGGGCTGGAAGGGTTGGAGTGATCCTGGGTTCTTACTGGCAACCACAGCTTCTTCCTGTGAGGTCACCTCTTGGTTATCTCTTCCAGAAACTGTCTGGACAGCAGATAAACCCAATGTTGCGGATGTTTGGGCAGTCCATCTCCGGAGGTGTCGATATGGATGGAAATGGTTACCCAGGTAAAAGCTGGCTGTCTTTCTGGGATTGTTTTTGGGAGGAAGATGAGCTAACCCAAGCCCAGGATGTGGATGAATTGTTTCCAGGCTGTTCATCAATAATTCCCATCAACATAGAGTGATGAGAATGCCCAGCGGTGGAAGGTGGAGGCTTTGGCCTTTGCCCAGGGAAGTGTGTAAGTCAGCAGGAAGTTTGTAGGGTGCTCTGTTGTTCACTCTGCATCACCTCCTGTAATTCTGCCCATTTCTCAGATTCTGTGTTAGGAGATGCAGAGCAGTAGTGATAGATCAGGGCAGTTAGGTGGTAGCTTTCACTGACAAATCCATTCTAATAGGGGCCCCGCCCTTTTTCCAGTAAAGAAAAATGTCCCAGTGACAGTTATAAATAATAAATACTTGATGGACTTCCTTCCCCACCTCGAAGACGACATGGAATGGTGGGTAGACAGCTGGAGAGCTCCTCAGCATCAGGACAGGAGATGTCTTCTGTATAGCCTGCAGAGGGAAAACCGAGCCCCAGCAAATACACAAAAGACCCCCACCCTCACCCAGGATGAAAATAACTGGCATCTGTAATGCCTCTGGTATCTCATGTTCAACTCATCCAAAATAGGAATGACAATAACTCGCTTTTATATCGTTCTTGAGGTTTTCTGAGCATTGCACATGTCAGTCAGTAAGTATTCATTAGGCCCTCACTGTGTCCCAGGCACCGCTAAGCACTGAGGCCATTCCTGCTCTAATTGGGGAGATGCTGTACAGATAGCACCCCATACATGTGCTGGTGGAGGGAAGGCCCTCATGGGCCATTTCTCCTTTGAGCCTTACAGCATGGTGCAGTTTGAGGCCAGGTCTCTTGACTCCAAGCTCTTTCTATTAGGCTTCACTGCCTTTCAAAAACGTTGTGAGCAATGAGAAATGTTGAGGAAAGAAACCACAAAAGGAAAGCCAAGAAAGTCCATCTTTTTGACCCCTTGAAAAAACAACGCTGCCACAGTAGAATACGGATTATCGAGGGCAGGGAATATTTTCCCACTTTGATAGTGTATCTGATGGGTCCAGGGAAGTAACTGCCAAATGACTATTTCCTAGTGGAAGAATCTCTGCCTTAAACCATCCATGGCTCCCACTCAGATCACCTTAGGGGGCTGACTTAGCTCTGCCTTTCCTGTTCCTTAGTTCTGTGGGTTGGTTGGAACACTGTTTGCTGGTTAACTGAATGAGAAACCAGCTGATGGGGATTAAGATCAGATTCTTCAGGTGACCCTGAGAGGGCCATGGAATGTGTGAAAGCTCTTTTGGGGGAGGGGAGCTATTTGAGATTTGAGAGATGTCTTTTTTTCCTGTCATTTGCCCCTGACTTGTCACGTGCTCCCGAGGAAGATTCCCCCTATAGTACTGTGCCTTGGTTTCCCCATCTGTAAACACTTCTTCCCATGTTAAGTGCCTTCCATTGAGACTTTGGACATTGACGGGACCCAGTCCTCCAACTCTGACTTTTCAGGACCAGTTTTTCCATGAAGCGGAGTGCTGATCAGGGGGCACTTGGAGTCGGGAAGACCTCCGTCTGAATCCCCACTCAGACACATCAACTGTATGATCCTGGGATAGTTACTTGACCTCTCTGGGCCTCAGTTTACTTATCTGTAAAATGGCGTCCCTGGGTGGTTGTCACACAGCTGATTAATAGAGCTGAGGTTAGACAAATCCTTTGTGTCACATGTACAACAGGAAATAAAAATGAGCAAATTAGTAAAGAGCTAGTGTGATATTTTAGGTACTGAAATCACTTAAATGTTTGTAAAGTAATGACTAAAAAAAGTAACCCATTTACAATGCTCCTTAAGATTTGTGAAACGCTTTACAAACATCCCCATTTTACAGATGACCAAACTGAAGCCCAGGTTAAATGATTTGTTCAGGGTCCCAACAACTAGCAAGAGTCTGGGACAGGATTCCGGCTCTGGTCTTGCTGAATGATTTCAGCACCAAGCGGCCCCTCACTGTTTGACTGATTGTATTTGAGTTTAATTCGAATTTTTATCTAACCCTCTACCACTCAATGTTAATAGCAACATTAGAATCAATCCTAAGGATATAAAACCTGCAGGCACTTCCATGGGGCCTGTGTTTTGGGGACTTGAAGGACTGTCACGTGCCCCAAACATCTTCTCATCTTCATTCTTACTCACACCGGTGACATTGTGTGGCTTTGTTTTGAAGATTAAAAGTAGATAGAATCATAGCTTTAGAGCTGACAAGGACCTAAGAGGTCATTTGGTCCAACCCCATCCTTTTACAGAGGAGGAAACTGAGTCGCAGAAGGATCCAGATGAAGTTGGCCACCTGGCCGTGGATAGGTCCCCCATTCTGGGAATGGCACTGTCTCAGCAGAATGCATCCCAGCTTGGCGTGGCAGTCAGGGCGGTGGGCATGGCAGGGGTGGGGCACAGGGAGAGAAGTCCTCATGATTCCTGCTCACCCATCAGCCTCCACAGTCAAAATCTGAGCACCATGAAACTCTCATTTTCAGATGTCACCATTGGAGCCTTCATGTCGGACCACGTTGTGCTGCTGAGGTGAGAATGTATAGCTGGTTCTTGTTCATCCTCTCTGCTCGTCCCTGCTTGTGTTGAGGGGAGGGGAATGGGGCCATTTTTGCATTTGCATCCTTGTGTGAGTGAGAGTCACATAGCTAGTCAGTGTCTGGATTTGAACTCTGATCTTCCTGACTCCAGGCCTGGTGCTACCTAGCTGCCAAGCCCAAATAAGCTGCTACACTGTCTAGTGTCTAGAACGTGCCTGCTGTGAAATGTGTGTGACTCACACCTCTCTGTGTGTTTAATCCTCCCATACTGGAAGTTCCATAGAGAAGGAACACCGTCTCTCACCATCTCTCTGTCTCTGCCAGCCTGTCTTTCTGGGGGCAGGGGGACCAGGCCCCTACCTTCCCGGCACCAGCCTTTTCAAACATTCCAGGTTTCCATGGATAGCAGCAGTACTTTTAGGCACTGTCCTGTACAATCTTATCCTGGAGGCAAAAGCTCCACTTGTAAAAAACTGAAGCAACCCCTGCAGTCAGGCATCTATCCCTTGACTTCCCCTCCTTCTCTAAGACTCAGGCACTTGCCTCGGCTGCTGGGGTTTCTCTAGTGCTGTCTCTTTTGGCCATAAGAAGCCCTAGATGCTTTGCTGCCAGGGCTGAGCCTGTATCCCAGCGCCAGACTGGGGCAAGTTGTTTCATTTAGATTAGCATTGGAGGGACTGTTGGGTCAGCTGCCAGGTGGCCAGTGTGCTGTCCTCGATGTCTAGATGAGGAGTAGGGGAAACAGAGACAATCATGAAGGATTCCTGGTCCCAAAGCACCCCCCACCCCGGTGCCTGGTCAGTGGGTTGGCAGAGCTGTGGGGAGCCGTGGCTGGGCAGCCAATGTCTGATGGAGACAAGCACTGTCTGTGCTCCTCTGTAGACTACAGCTTAATGACCCTTTGATAAATTTAGTCTGCGTCCCTTGCCTCACCGGCTTCCCTCCCTTCCACTCAGACCAAAGCCTCTTCTAAGGCACAGAGATCCAGCCTGCTGCCATTAGGTCCTTTGAGCTGGAAGACCTTAAGAGGCTATCTCAGCCAACCCTCTCATTTTACAGATGAGAAGACTGAGGTCCAAAGATGTTAAGGGAAATCACTCAGGATTGTGCAGATACTGTCTTCTGATCCTGCAGCTAAGGCTTTTTTGACTGTACCAAGCTGCTTCCCCAACGATGGTTTGGACTGTGAGGAGCTGGTCATGTTTCTCTTCATCTTTGTATCCAGCCTAGTGGGCTGGGCCAGCAGCTGAGTTAGGACTGCCCTTTGGCTGGGATGTGGAAGGTAGTGAGTCCTCCCCTGCTGGAGGTATTCAAACAAAGCTATGAGTGTTTGTCAGGGATGTCCTGGATGGGATTTTGGGAGGGTGCCCTGAGTCCCTCCGGACGCTTAGGGTTAAGGTCTGAGGGTTGGGCCAGAGGGCAGCCCCCTTCTCAGAGAAGCCCCAAGAGCTTTCATCAGTGGCAGCCCTCGAGGCAGGTGAAGCATGGACTTAGAGCCAAGAAGCCCTGGGTCTGAGCTGCAGCATTTACTAGCTGTGTGAACTGGAAGTGTCAGAGATGGGAATGTTGTGTGTAAGGAGTGGTAGGCAGGATGTGATGGCTGAGGAGGGGACTGTGTAGAAGAAGAATGGAGAAGAAGGAAGGGGCTTTAAACGCTGCACAAAGAGGTTATCATCCATTGGAGAGGGAATAGGGAGCCACTGGAGTTTGTGGAAGGAGGGGGGACAATGAAGTCAAACCTGTTCTTTAGGAAAATCACTCAGGTGGCTGTGTGGTAGAGGGTTGGCTTGGGGAGAGGCTGGAGGCAGGGAGGCCAGTTAGGAGGCTAGAGATGATAAAGGCTTAGACTGAGGTTCCGACTATATGAATGGAGAGCAGGGGGTATACAGGAGAGATATTAGGAAAGTAGAGATAAGACTTGGTGCCAGAATGGATATGGAGGCTTGTTTGGTGACTGGGAGGATGGTGATCAAGCTTGTCCTTCCTCAGGGACATAGTAGGTGCTTAATTATTGGTTGGGACTATGCTAAGAGAGACCAGGGTGAGTTAGGTGGTGCAGTGGATACAGCACCAGATCTGGGATCAGGAAGACTTGGGTTCAAATCCAGTCTCAGATACTTACTAGCTGTGTGACCCTGGGCAAGTCACTTCACCCTGTTTGCCTCAGTTTCCTCATCTGTAAAATGAGCTGGAGAAGGAAATGGCAAATCACTCCAGTATCTCTGCTAAGAAAACACCAAAGTGGCGTCACCAAAACGACCAGACAACAAAGTGAAGCCTGGAGGGACGTGGACGGAGCAGCTGCCATGTTGAGTTTCTTTTGGGCCCCTTTCCCATCTTCTCTCCGTGGGTTTTCTTTAGGCTCATAGCCTGCTTTGCTTTAGAGACTCTGGTTTTCTTTGGACTCACAGTTCAGTTCTCCAACTTTTCAGCCTCATGTCTAAGTTTACATTCTTAGAAATTACTGAGGACCCTGCAAAGAGTTTCTGTTTATGTGGGTTATCTCTTGACATCTACCACATTACAAATTAAAGCATCTCATTGTTATTCTGAAAATAGTTTTTGACCCAGAGAACCCCAAGGGTTCCTGGGCTAATGCTTGGAGTTCTGCTGCTTAGATCATGGGCCTGGGGCTTGGACTCATCGACTTCTAAAGCCCCTTTCAACTTAAAAGTCTCTGATCCTGTGATGATAAGAGACCTGCTTCCCAGGAGCCAGGAGCCCAGGCCCCAGGATACAGTCGAGAGGGAAGGGGCTCACCATGTGGGTGACAGCTCCTGCTCCCCAGGCACTGAGCTCAATTGTTTCTCTGCTTCTGGAAGGAGCATAAATGTGGTCGGGACCATTCCATTGAGGTGGTCTGGGAAAAGCCCCCTTGGCCCAGCTCTCGTTACAGTCTGTTAAGCGTCCTTTGGATTTCTTGACTGGGGAAGTCGATGTGTTACTCAGTGATTCTGCTTGGGGGGGGGGATGTGGAAGGGGCTTGTCCAGCCCTGTGAGTGCAGCTGGAACATTTCAAGTTATTCTCGTAATGGAAGCAAAACTTCTGGGAGCGGTGGAGGCAGGAGCTGTGGCTCTGATCAGGGCATTCTTACAGGAATTCCCCTTCTGTACATACAGTTAGACCCAATAAAATGGAACCAGGAACTTAATTGGTGAAATTTTAAATGATCCCACAACATCTGGTGGTTCATTTATGACTCTGGCCATATGTGTCCCATTAGCACATCAGCCTGTCCCTCTCATTGTGAAGTTAATCATTAAATTATTAGAACAAGCCTTTCCAAATCACAGAGGAGAGTGTGGACAGACCGTCCGTCTCTCCTCTTCCCATGTTCAGGCCCCAGCTGACCCTGTCTGTTTGGCCATGACTTGTTGTGCAGAGCCTGACCCTTTTCTGATGCCCCACAGGGCCCGGCCTGTCATCACAGTGGACGTCTCCATCTTCCTCCCAGCCTCCATCAACATCACGGCGCCCCAGTGCTACGATGGCCAGCAGTCAGTGAACTGTCTCAACGTCACCGCCTGCTTCCGCTTCCGCGGCAAGCACGTGCCAGGAGAAATCGGTGAGGGGCTTGTTCTGTCCCAGAAAAGTCCATTCAGATGACAAAAATCGACAGAGTGTGTTTGACATGCCAGGGTGGGTGAGGTGCGGGGGCTACAAAGACAACTCTGAGACAGTTCCTGCCCTCAAGATGCTTCCACTAGCCTGGGCAAAATGCCACTTAGCTCCATAGCTCCCATGCCTCAGCAGGGGGATTGCGTTTCAGCTTGGTGGGCCCATGGGGTCCAGGATTGTAGCTGGTCTGTGGAATTGGACCAAACGATACAGGATCTGATGATAATAGGAATCACTGATGTTAGAGAGCACAAGAATTCTGAGAACTCTATACTACAAGCATGATTTATCTCCATTTGATAGAGGAGGAAACAGGCTCAGAGAGACTAAATGGCTGGATTAGGGTCATGTGCCTAGTAACTGTTGGAGGGAGGATTAGAAGCCAGGTCCTCCTAGATCTCAAGGCCAGAACTCCATCCAAGGCGTGTTTTCCTTTGTCACTCATAGGAGTTTTTGCAGTTAGTAGGCCCAACAGATAGTCTTTCTGTTTTGAAAAACCATGACCTGTTTTCTCCTTTCTCTCACAGGGATATTCTTAGTTTAGTTTATGTTGAAGGAAGAAAAGATTTTTAGTCTAGTGAAGAGTCAACTCAAGGGGGACACGAGAGCTGTCATCCCAAAGGGTTATCATATGGAAAAGAGATTGGATTGTTCTTCTTCAGCTTGACCCCAAATATTGAATTAGGAATAATGGCCTCCAATTTAGGATTGGAGTCAGGAAAAGACAGACTTCCTAAAAATCAGAGTTGTCCCAGAGTGTAATGGGACTACTTTAGGAGGTCATAGCTTCTCCTTCACTAGAAGTCATTAAGCAAAGGTTAGATGACCGTTGTGTGTTATAGGGAGGTGTTTTGGGGGGCATAGGTTGGAATTCTGAGGCAGAAGTAGGAAAAGTTTGTTACTCTGTCTTTGTCTCTCTTTCCATTTATGTGTGTATCTATTTTTTGTTTCTCTGACTCTC
>NW_027185761.1:62667904-62672893 GCF_028583685.1 Petaurus breviceps papuanus | reverse complement strand
CCATCCATCCACCCATCCATCCAACCATCCAACCATCCATCCATCCAGCCAGCCAGCCATCCAGCCATCCACCTGTCCATCCACCCACCTGTCCGTCCATCCATCCGTCCATCCACCCGTCACCTGTCCACCCATCCATCAGTCCACCCGTCTACCTGCCCACCTGTCCACCCGTCCACCCGTCCATCCATCCATCCACCCATCCACCCATCCATCCAGCTAAAAACAAGGACCGTTTTTCCCCAAGCCTACAAGGACCAAGCAGATCCCTCACTGCAACAGCTGTTCAGAGAGTGTGTGTTTGCCTCCCAGAAATGCTGTAACTTGAGCCTGGGAGTGCGTATGGCTCAGACAAAGGGACAGCCCATTGCCTGTTGCATATACTCTGTCACTGAGCATGGGGCGAGAGGCAAATTCTTGGCAAGCCTAGAATGTTTCACTCGAGGAGAGGAGACAAAGGTTGGGAGCTATAGCAGAGGCCGCGTGTTTTCACCAGGGATCCAGCAGCCCCAGAGGGATTCTGATTCTGGAGTGTTAAATAGTTTAGAAGGTGCCAATATCTTATGAGCCAGTGGGGCTAGTGTCCCCCATTTCTGAGCCAGGAGAGTGTGTTTACTCTTGTACCAGAAGGGACGGGATTAATTCCCTAGAAAAAGATACAAGCGGTGTGGATTAAAATCGTGCACGTGATGACTTTTTATTAGGAGCAGCAGGGAAACAAAGCCAGAACATCTGTGCATGTAAGTGAACACAGGGGCAACAAATGTAGAAATCTTTTCTTTTCCTTTTTTGTTTGAAAGAAGGAGAAGAGAGGATACATCGAAGAAAATAGAAGATATTGATGAAGGTTTGGGGCATGCCTGGATTTGCTTAGCTCTTTGTGGATTAAAAAAAAAGAAATGTTTTAAGTGACTTTGCTCTTTCCTCACACACAGAAGAAACTCTCTTCCCCTCTGTGTCCCTGTTACCGTGGATCTGTTATTTTTTTTCTTTTTGAAGGGGGGAGGCCAGGACAATTGGGGTTAAGTGAGTTGCCCAAGGTCACATGGCTAGTAAGTGTTAAGTGTCTGAGGCCGGATTTGAATTCAGGTCCTGCTGACTCCAGGGCTGGTGCTCTATTCACTGCACCACCTAGCTGCCCCTGGATCTGTTTTTCTGTCTTTCTTCCCTATACTCTTGGATTCTTCATTATATTTTCTATTTCATCTAAAAGAATAAAAACATATTTATGTGATACTTGAAATTTTACCAAATACTTAATTTTATTTAAAATACAGTTTATTCACCGGCCCTTGGAGTCAGGAGTTCAAATCTGGCCTCAGACACTTAACACAAAAATTAGCCGTGTGATCTTGGGCAAGTCACTTAACCCCAATTGCCCTCCAAAAATAAAACATAAAATACAGTTTATTGAGTTTTTTTTGCAAGACAGTTGGGGTTAAGTGACTTGCCCAGGGTCACACAACTAGTAAGTGCTTTTTTAAAACAAACCATCAATGTCACTTCGCAATGCTTCCTTTCACCCTCTAGCCCCCAAGAACCTTCTCTTCTGACGTATAGCCAAGGGGAACAACTCCATACATTGCCCAGGTCTGAAAACGTTCCTCCCTTCCCTCCATCTCTTTGCCATGGAGTCCTCTGGAGGCCTAGCTGGCTGCCTTTGCCCAGCATCCAGAAGCCCTCCTTGCTTTTCTCCATATGATTGTGGTTAGCATTTAAATTCTTCTCCATCTTCTGCTTTCTTCCTTCTTTGTCAGTCAGTGAGGATTTATTAAATGTGCTGGGAGCAGGAGGGCCATAAAGAAAGGCAATACCATGGGCCCTGCCCCCGAGGAGCTCACAGTCTAATGGGGAAACATCATGGAAATGACTCAGTACTACAAGATCCAGGGAGCATGCAGAAGGCAGTCTGAGGGAGGAAGGTGCTGAGTAAGAGCTTGGGGAGACCGGGCCAGGCCTCCCGCAGAAGGCCAAATTGGGACTGAGTCTTTAAGGAAGCCCAGAAAGCAACGGGGAAGAGGTGAGGAGGGAAGCCAGTGAAGGGGCAGCCAAGTGATGGCGTGCCACAGGCACGGGACAGGACGTAGGCCAGTGGGCTTGGGCCTTGGAGAGGGTGAGGAAAGGACGAAAGTAGAATGAGGCTACCTGGGTAGCCAGGGCTGGGCCGGGAGGGCTGAGCCTGGGGGTCATAGGGAGTGGGACATGGACATTCCTCTGCTGTTGGAGAATCACATTGGCAGCGGCTGTGTGGAAGACAGACCAAGGAAACCAGCTGGGGGCCATTGCAGTAGAGTGCTAGACTCAGAATCAGGAGAACCTGAGTTCAGATCCTGCCTCATACTTCCCAGTTGTGAGACAGCCTCTCTGACCTTGGTTTCACCCTCTGTCAAATGGGGATAATAGCACCTACTCTGCTCTTGAAGCTGCCTCTCTGTAACAGCCCTTCCAGTTCTAAGCATACAGACTGTGCACAGAGAATGTTGGCCTGGGTAAATACTGGGAGATTGGTGGATGTGAGCCTAGTCCTGAGTGCGGGAAGTGCAGGAACTCCCAGAGACTCCAGACTTACGTGTCGTATGTGGTCTCTGGCTCCATCCCTTACCTCCGGCTTTCAGAGATTTAGGAAAAGGAGACAGAGTCCTCATCTGAAAATGGGAAATGGGGTACAGAGTTGGGACTGTGGAGAGAGGAGCACAGCAACAATGAAAAACGGACGTTTTTACAGGCTTCAAGGCTTGCAAAGCGGTTCCCTATGCTGCTTATCTGATAACTAATAACTAGCTAGGATTTATAGGGTGCCTGAAGATTTGCAAAACATTTTACAAATATCTCGTTTTGTCTTTCCAACAACCCTGGGAGTTAGATGATATTATCATTTCCATTTTAAAGCTAAGGAAACTGAGGCAGACAGAAGTTAAGCAGTGTTTCCTAAGAGAGTGTCTGGGATGGGATTTGAGCTTGGGTCTTCCTGACGGCAGGTCCACTGCACCACCCAGCTGTGAGGATGGTGTTATTCCCTCCGTTTTAGAGCGGAGGAAGCTTAGGCTCTGAGTGAGAGCCATATACTTGGTAAGTGTGAGAGGTAGAATTCAAAGCAGGGCCTTGGTCAGCTTTGGGTCTAGAATCGTGGTGTGGTAGAAAGAGCACTGGGCCTGGAGTCAGAGACCCTGGGTGCGAATCTGGACCTCACTATTTTCTTTCTCCTAAGTGACCTTGGCAAAAGCCCGTCTCCTGACAGATCCCCAGTTTCTTCAGCCCATGAGGCCCTCCCTGTGTTCAGTCTGGGATCCTGTACAAACACTTCCTTTCTTTGCACAGTGATGGGATGTGAGTGGTAGGATTACTAAACTGCCTTAGTTGTGCTACATACGTGAAAGTGTGACTCTATGTAGGGACCTATGGTGCCATCTCAGGGCTCACACCCATGCCATTTCAAAAGTAAAGAAAAAGATCAGAAACCAGAGGCTCCTGCTGAAGAGTGGGCTAGGAGAATACAGGGACTCTGCTGTCCTTCGAGACTACCCAGAATCCATTCTTATTTTGTACCTTGATTTAAAAAAAAATCTGGTCCTAGGATTCCATCAGGAATCCAGTAAGAAAAGTCTCTCCACTGATGTAGCTTGACCACTCATCTCTAAGCTGGAGTCTTAGGAAGCTGCCTGGGAGCAAGAGGAGGGATTTGTATGTCAGAAGGAGGCCCCAAGCCTCATTTCTTCTCTCCTCTGAATTCCCCTGTCTCTTGTGGACCATGGAATTAGTGTTTTAATGCACATTAAAGGAAACTCTTCATCATTTTCTCAGCCCTGTGAGACGAGGGGCTTAGCCTGCCTATGTCTTTCCCCACTGAGTGCCCAGTGGAGCTTTGAACCTGTTTCTGGGTAGTCTCTTGGTCCTTGGCCCTGGTGAAATTTCCAGACAGAAATTTCTAGTCAGAGTGGTTGTGTCTGGATGGAACAGTCTGTGGGAGTCTGGGAGGGAGTGTGGTTTCCAGCCTGCTCCAGGCACTGGGTGTCCCGTCGTGTTTCCCTGAGGTACATGGGAAGCAGGAGCTCAGCTAGACAGGCTGCCCAGCACTAGTGGGATAGTCCCCATCAGGTGTGCTTGTTTGAGAAGCAGTGAGCTTGTGGAGTGGTGTCTCCCCACATCTAGAAGGATGAGATTCTTGGGACTGATGTCTCTGGGCTCTGATGGCTTGGTTCTCCATTCCCCTAGCTGGGATCTGGGTGTCTTGGCTTCTCGGCCAGAGCGGCTGATGGGAATCCATTTATGAGTTAGGACATCTTTCTTCTTAGTACTTGAACACCTTGTGGGGTAGAAGGGACTGTAGAAAAAGGTGCCTGCCATGAACTCTGGCCAAACTCCTCTGACCACTGGAGGGAGATTTGATTAAAAAATAAGCATTTATTAAGCACTTACTGACCCAGAACTCTGTTTCTTAGCCAGCACCACATGGTTTTGATTAGTACTTTGTAAAGTGGAACGGCTAGGCCACTTTCCTTCATATTTCTTTCATTAATTTCCTTGATGTTCTTGACCTTTTGTTCTTGATGAATTTTGTTTTTATTTTTTCCAGCTCTACAAAACAATCCTTTGGTAGTTTGATTGGTATGGCCCTGAGTAACTGAACCAGCTTAGGTAGAATTGTCATTTTTATTATATTGTCTCAGCCTTCCAACTAATGAACAACTAATATTATTTCTCCAGTCATTTAGATCTGTCTTTATTAATGTGAAAAGTGTTTTGTAATTGTGTTTAATAGAGTCCCTGGGTTTGTCTTGGCAGGTAGACTCCAAGTATTTCATATTGTCTGTAGATATTTTGAATGGAATTTCTCTATCTCTTGCTATTGGGTTTTATTGGTAGTATGCAGAAATACTGATAGTTTACGTGGATTTATTTTCTGTCCGCTTAACGTGGGTTTTACTACCTAGATTCCTTCCTTCCTTCCTTCCTTCCTTCCTTCCTTCCTTCCTTCCTTCCTTCCTTCCT
>NW_027185761.1:62604892-62607904 GCF_028583685.1 Petaurus breviceps papuanus | reverse complement strand
CCTCCTCTCCTCCTCCTCCTCCTCTTCCTCCTCCTCCTCTTCCTCCTCCTCCTCTTCTTCCTCCTCCTCTTCCTCCTCCTTGTAAGCGCAAGCAAGGTGGGATTTTTGTTGTTTTCTTCATGGAGTCCAGTCCCCCAGGCTCAGGCGCAATTGTAAACATCTGAAGGACTGAACCCTGATAATTCACAGCTGTGCTGGCTCTGAGCCATGAGGGGCTGAGTCTGTTATATGTTCTGGGAGGTTGGCCTTTTGCTCTGGGGGTTCCTTTGTGAGAAGGATCTTTTGATTTCCTGGTTGGGACCCAGTAGCTGTTTGTTAAGAGCCCCCTGACCGCTTAGCTGTCTGTGCTCCCTCACTCCAGTGATGTATGTCAAGTGAACAGCAATGGATCTGTGCTCAGAGAGCGGGAGCCCTGCCTGTTGATTTTTGTGCTAATTTCTCTGCTTGTCTATTCTCCAAATTCAGGGTGCTGGCCTTTGCCCTGAACTAGTGAAGGTAATTAGAAGTAGGAGTGGTAACCCCTTTTTGAGCAGTCTTTCCTTTAAAAGCCCAGGCCACCTTGGTCATGCGAGGGTGCTTTCTGTCCTCCTCCTCCTGCTGCTGTCTGGACACATGATGTCCAGTCTTATTTCCACCCTGGAAAACTTGGTTTCTTTCGGAGCATAGCTCAGGCCCCGCCCTCCCCCCCCCGTTTTTCCTGTTCCATTTTTTTATTTGTTTCCAGCCTCTGCTCAGTGGTTAGTGCTTAATAAATGCTTGTCAGTTGAATGCATATGCTTTATGCCTCATCTGTACAGGCAAAGCTGCCTTGGCTTTGATTTTTGCATCCCTAGTACCTAGAACAGTGCCTGGACCAGGGGAGGAGCTTAAGAAATACTTCCTGATTGATTATTGACTGCCCCCAGTTGCTGCCCACTTGCAGTCGCTTTGTGTATATCAATTTGGGTTTACATTCACTTGTGTTTATATTTTATGCTACTAGATTATAAGCTCCTTGAGGGTAAGGCGTGTTTCATTTTGTGCCTTTGTATCTCCCTGGTGCCCAGCATCCCATACATCACGCACTAGGTGCTTAATTAATTTAGAATTGAATGAAAAGCCAGCAAAGGACCCATCATGCCTTGCCTGGCTAATGTTGTTGACAGTCAGGCTCCAGAGCAGGCCTCTGGGCAGTCATGCCTTGAAGGTTTATTGTAGGGATTTTCAGCTGGTGATGCACAGGTAATCAAGAAATACTTTACTTTTAAAAGAACTTTTCCTTTTTCTTGTCCTAACCCATAAACTGGTGGCTGGAGTTTGGGGGTCTGGGATCCAGGTCTCAGAAGAGCAAAACCAGATGGGTTTTTCAGAGCATGTTATCCCCTCTTGAGATAGTTTCTGCCCTTTTGAGTAAAGCATGAAGAAGCATGTTTATATTTAGTTTATGGAGAAACAGAAAGCAGAGAGGTGCTAATGGGCCAGGCCTCTCATTCTGGGCCTTTAGAATTCTCCATTAGCCATTTCCCAAGCCTGCCCCCCCCCCCCAGACCTGCCTCTGCTCCCTTGCTTGCAGTTTTGGAATTACTTAATTTGTGGATTATTCAAATTGACTCTTCTGGAACCCACAAGTTGGCTACTCATGAGTATGCTAGCTCATTTCCTTTTTTCCTTGCTCCTTAAGTCAGCCCCTCACCAAGAGTTTTTGAATGGTTCCTGAATCCCCAAAACAATGCCGAGTACTTTGGATTCTTCTGAGTGCTATTCAACATGAAGGTTGTCCTGGAGGAGCTTATGGTCTAATTGGGGGTTGGAGGGAAACAGCTAACCTTGGTGGAGCGGTGGATGAAATGCAGACCTCCCATGCTGCTCACATGTATACCAGGTGGTGGGGCAAGATGGCAGGAGCGCCTCAGTGAATGGCTAGATGCGATGGGAATCATGGTCCACACTGAGACACAGAAAAGTCAAGTGACTTGCCTGTCCCAGGGTCCAGTGGTAAATTCTTAGAACCAGGGAGAGGAACCTTGGGGGCCCTGAGAGTCACCAATTGGGCTAAGAAATGCCCCTGGAGGTAAAGATAGAGGAGAGGAGAAAATAGCCCTGAGTGGGAGAGAGGAAAGGAAGGGAGGGGGAACAAAGGGACCCCCTTGGTGGGAGGGGCAGAGGGCTGCCAACTGAGGTCTGGGAAGCACAGAGGAATATAAACCACCAACAGCAGGTGAGCAGACTGGGAGGGGGCACTCATTCTCCCTGTCCAGAGAGTGGTTGTCCGAAAGCCACCGCCGGGCACACCCCGCTTAAGGGCTTTGTGCGGGTCAGGAGAGGAGACCTGGGCAGTATTGGCTCTGAGTCGATCCCCTTTGCCCTCCACATTTCTCCCCTCTCTTTAACAGCTTGTAATCTCTCTCCTCTGCACCCCTGGTCTGCTTCTGGGTTCCTCATTGTGAGGACGCTGGATGGACCTATGAAGCCTCTGACTTTCCGCTGCCCTAGACTGCATGAGAGGCCCTTTCTGTCCCGGGCTATTGCTTATTATTATGGGACAGCCTGAGACGGCTCCATTCAAAGGCCAGAGGCCCTTCTAATGTATCCTGTGGGCTGGCCCTGGGTGCTGGTTGTGACCTGATCAATAAGAAGATAGCAGCGGTCCCGGCTACTTCAGTGGGTTCAGACATCATTGTTCAGTGGGGATGCAGACTGCTCCCACCGCCCCGTATTATTTGACCAGTAGAATATGCTCTGGATTTTTGTGGGGGGAGTTAGGGGGCGTTGAGTAGGAGTGTATCACTCTTGCAGCTCTCTGTGGCAATGTTCCCTGTACTAACGCAAATCCAGAACTCGCCTGTGGCTCCTGTGCCTTCCCCTCTGGGAGGCTGCCCTCTCTCTACCCTGAATGTAACTTTTTGGAGCCATTTACAGGCTGTATGTAACTGTTTACATCTTGTATGTGGCCGTTTATATCTTGTATGTATCAGCTATGTAGCCATTTACATCTTGTATGTATTGGGTATGTAGCTGTTTATATCTTGTATG
>NW_027185761.1:62603526-62604882 GCF_028583685.1 Petaurus breviceps papuanus | reverse complement strand
GGTATGTAGGCGTTTCATCTTGTATGTATTGGGTATGTAGCTGTTTACATCTTGTATGTAGCCATTTACATCTTTCTTGTATGTATCTTGTAGGTAGCCACTTCCATCCATGTTGCTGCCTGTCCTCCTGTCAAAGTGAAGGCTTGTTGAGGGCAAGGATAGTTATGGCTTTTTCTTTGTACCCTCCACACTTAGCGCAGCACCTGGAACTTTCCTCTTCACTTGTTTCAGTCAGGTCCAACTCTTTGTGATCGTATTTGGGGTTGTCTTGGCAAAGATTCTGGAGTGGTTTTGTCATTTCCTTCTATAGTTCATTTTACAGATGAGGAAATGGAGGCAAACAGGGCTAAGTGACTTGCCTGTGGTCACACTGTGTCTGAGGCTGGATTTGAACTCAGGTCTTCTTGACTTCAGGTCCAGTGCTCTGCCCACTGTGCCACCCAGCTGCCTGGGTCATAAGAAGAGATAATAAATCTTGTTGGTTAATTGAAGGATTGATGAGAGTCTTGGGGAGTTGTCTGGACTTCTGGGAGGTTGAATGGTTTGGCCATGGTCCCGTGCTCAGTATATATCAGTGGCAAGACTTGAACGTAGGTCTTCCTGACTTTAAGGTTAGACCTCTGTCTGCGGCACCATGCTCCCTTTTATGCTACAAATCTGATCATTCAATTTAATACATGTTTATTGAGTGCCTGCTGTGTTTCCAGGTCTGTGCTAGGCACTAGGAATATAAGGGGAAAATGGATCTATTCCTGTCCTTAAGAGTTTCCGTTCTTCTGGGTGCTGGGGGATGCAGATCATGACACAGCTAACCTCCTTGACTGGACAGCAGTCCCTGCTTCATACAGCTCATGCATTCCTAGGCTGCCAAACAAAGGACTTGGTCCTCAGAGGTCATCAGCTCCATACCCCTCATTTTACAAAGGAGGAAACTGAGGCCTGACGTGGTGACCTAAGGTCAGATGAATAGTATCAGATGTGGGATCAGCAGCTGGTGACGGAGCCCAGTGGCTTCCAATAACTCTGTGGGTAGAAGTAGCCAAGGATGCTGGGAAATTCTGTATTTTAGCTCCTTTCTCTAGTCTTCCTTCCTGACTCTTTCTAGACATCACTAAAGAGCAAGGTCTTTTAGGAAGCATTTTCTAAAGCAGGGATTCTAGATGTGTGCGTGTGCGCGCATGTGTGTGCATGTGTGTGTGCGTGTGTGTGCATGCGTGTGCGCGCGCGCGCGTGTGTGTGCGTATGTGTGTGCGTGCGTGTGTGTGCATGTGTGTATGTGTGTGTGCGTATGTGTGTGCGTGCGTGTGTGTATGTGTGTGTATGTGTGTGTGCGTGCGTGTGCGTGCGTGTGTGTGT
>NW_027185761.1:62562533-62603426 GCF_028583685.1 Petaurus breviceps papuanus | reverse complement strand
TGTGTATGTGTGTGTGCGTGCGTGTGTGTGTGTATGTGCATGTGTGTGTGCGTGCGTGTGTGTGTATGTGAGTGGGAGTGAGATGGGGCCTTTGAGTAGTCTGGTGAAGCCTTGGGGTCCCTTCAGAATCATGATTTGCATGAGTGAGTATATACATAGGCATAGAAAGGAAACCAATCTTAGTGAAATGCAGTTATCAAAATAGTTTTCAAAAAAGGTTACACATCTCAGGTTCCGAGCTTCTGTTCTAAGGAGAGACCCCTGACCCATGTGATTTGAAAGATGCTTTGGGTGACTGGGGCTGGGGAGAAGGACAGTCAGCAGTTAGGCACAGGCTGGTCCCCTGAGTGGGCCCTGAATTCTTCAGGTGGCAGGTATGAACTGTAGATAGGGGTCAGAGCCCTATGTTGGTGATTCAAGTGCCCTCTCTTGGGTTTTCTCTTGCTTTGTGTCTTTGAGATGAGACTGACCCACGCTCTTTCATCCCTCATTGGCTAGAGGAACATCTCTCCTTGACATGTCCATATTTACAGCAATGTGAGACACCCTTAGGGCACCCAGAGGAAGCCCCAGATCTATTAGAGGCATTATTATTGAACTGTTATTATCTTCCCTTGCATTGAAGGTCAAAGGCTTGGGCTCGGAGACCATAGAGACCCAGATTAAGCTTCAGGGCATGACCCCCTCATTGCTTACTTACTTGTAAATCCACTTGGAATCTGAAGGGCCAATCCAGTGACCAGTTCAAACATAGTAGGAGACTGTCTTTTTTGGAATTATTTATTATTCTGTGACATCTGGAAGGAATTTATCTAGTATTACAGAGAAAGAAAATGAAAGTGAAAATGATTGGATTGAACAGGTGGTGCTGGGAGAGTGGCCAGAAGGAAAGACATTCCCTGCCATCAGGGAGCTCACAGTCTAAAAGTGCTGTCACCATCCCCAAGGCAGAGGAATGGCTGCTATGGTGCGCTCCAGCCTTGAAGAGCGCTAAACCCTGGTTTGCAATTTGGGGACCTGAGTCTCCATTCACGGTAAGCACACCTGAACATGGGGCACACAGCAGGGTATCGTATCGGAGAGGGAGCTGAATTCAGAGGCCACAAGACCTGATTTCAAGTCCTGCCCCAGGCACTTAGGAGCTGCATGAACTTGAACCTTGGGCCTTAGTTTCTCCATTTGTAAAATGAAAAGGAGTGAATTCATTGGCTTCTAAAGGTTTCTTCCATCTTTAAATTTATGATTCTAGGATCTGGTCAAGAGAGAAAGGAGGCCTGATTGTTCGTTCTCTGGATTTTCCCCTTCTGGCCCCCTTGTCCCTAACCCCATAGTCTTTGTGCCTTGGGGATGCCTCTGCCCTGTAGCCCTCTCTTCTGATGGGGGAGTTCCTGACTTGAACCATCATTTCATGAGGTCCCCAGTCCATGCTAATGCCTGTCTCCTCCTCCTCCAGCCTCCTTCACCTCCTCAGCAGCAGCCTTATGTCCTCACCCCCACTTTCCTGTTCCCCTTGATGTATTGACTTCTTCCATTCGAATGTATGCTCTTTGAGGGAAGGGACTGTCTTTTTTGCTGTATTTGTATCCCTAGCACAGTAAGCATTAAATAAATGCTTCCTCTTCCCACTGATGTTTCTCTCTGTTTAGTAAGCGTGAGAGACAGAGTTTGGACTCAGGTCTTCCTGACTCTGGCACTTTGTCTGCTGTGCAACAGGGTTGGCGGCATTATGTCATGTTGTTAGGGAGAGGTTGTGTGGGGACACATTGGGCCTGATGAAGGAAGCGTGCAATGAGGAGCCAGCTTTCACAGGTCCTTTTAACTGCATGACCTTCCCTGGGCCAGGCAGAGCTGACCGTCAGGCAGCCCAATGTGCTTGTGATAAGGAACTAGGCAAAACATATGAAAATCTCTGTTGTTTTTGAATTGGGCATCGGCCAGAGTTTTGAGAGACTTAAAAAAAAAAAAGAAATGAAAAGAATGTCCTCACCCTCCTTTTCTGGCACTGTCAAGGGAGAGAGGGATTGTAATTGAGTTTTTGAGGCCCCAAAGCTCTCTGAGAACTGCTAGGCGAGGAAATAGCAGGAAGGAATGGAGATAAAGGGGCCATCTGGCTTTCAGTGAGCCTTACAGAGACCCACTTTTCTGATTTTTCTGTTCCTGGAAGGATCTTCCCTTTGGGTCAGTGCTTCAGACATTTTGGGGTTCCATGACTATGGCCATAGTGTGGTCAGGAAGACATTGGTGGTAAAAATCTGGGCCCTTGTGTTTCAATAAGTCCTCTGTGGAGAGCCACGGCCAGACACACGGTGAGTGAGCGAGTCATCCTCGAAACCAAAACTTCTGAAGGAGACCCAATATAAACAATGTCATTGAAGAGGCAAGGAAGGAAAAAAGAAGACAAAGCTGGTCATCTGTGGTGATGAGGGAGGGACCATTGGCTCCCCTGTTATTCTCAAGGGGCCACGAGAATGCAAGAAGGGAGACCTTTCAGGAAAGATCTCTGGCATGGCAGGGTGTGCCCTCCATGGCAGGCTTGTGAGGACACAAGCAAGAGCTTAAAGAATGGCCAGACATAGTATAATAATCATAATAATAATAATGATAATCAGAATTTCCATAGCTCTTGTAAAGTTCTAGGCTTGTGTTATCACATTTGATATCTCTATAGGAAGAATACTGGATCTATAAATGAGGACCTGGGTTCAAATCCCACCTTTGAGGCTTGCTATCAGTACAACCTTAGATCAGTCACTTAAATACTCCAGGCCTCAGTTTCTTCATCTGGAAAATGAGGAGGTTGGACTCCATGGCCTTTGAGGTTCCTCCCAGCTGTAGGTCTGTGGGCTTGTCATCTTCCTCTTTCTGATAATAGTCATAACTAACCTTGATGTAGTGATTTCAGGTTGGTAAAGCACTTTACATCCATCACCTCAGCTGATAGTCATAGCACTCCTCTAAGGTATAAATTACAGATTCCCATTTTACAGATGAATAGACTGAGGCTTAGAGAAATTAGCTGGCTTTCCCAAAGTGCCACAGTTGGCAAGGACTGGAGGTCTGAATGCAGACCAAGCCCAGCCCTGTGTCTGCTGCCATCATACTGCCATAAGATTCTCTGTAATGGGGAGAGAGATGAAATTCCATCATTTTCTTTTTTGATGGAAATTTTCAGAGATTGGTGAGCAGGATGTTGTTTCTTGGCATGCTGCAGTCTGAATGGAGGCAATGTCACCCCCAGCTGGTGAGCCTGGGTAGAGAGCCGGGACTTCTGGGGGCAGCCTAGCCCGAGAAGCCGCCATGATGAGGAACAAGTGATTCACCAGAGGGTCTTTGGACTGAGGGTCTTTGTGCGGCTTTGGGCCGTGGGGAAGGAATCACTGATTCCTTTTGGCATTTCACTTTCATTTACCGTTGGTGAATGTTCCCTCTCTGCCCCTCCCTTCCTGCCCCACAGAAATCCGAGAGATGTATATGTTGGCCGGCTTCCTCGGCCACTCACATTTTTGCACCGAGAGCACCCCCCTGCCGCTTCCAAACCTGACAGGAGAGCTAGTTTCAGAAGGCAGAGGCAGCCTCTTTGTAGACAGATGAGGTGCTCAGGATAGTCCAGGGGCCCACTGGTTGGCTCCTTGGATGGTGCCATGTAGAGCTTGGTGACTTGGGAACACTAGCCTGGCCTGGCTTCTCATTTTGTCTCTGCCACTGAAAAGAACATTCGTGGGCATTTCTTTAGTGCCTGAAGATTTGTAAACTGCTTTACTTACATGATCCTATCTGAGCCACTCAACAACCCTGTGTGCTATTATGATTCCCATATTACAGATGGAGAAACTGAGGCTCATCGGGACACAGAGCTAGTCAGGATCAGCGTTTGGACCTCTCCTGGTGTCACGCTGAGTGGTCTTTCCTCTACTCTGCTTCCTTTGGTCTTGGATGGGTCATCTAACCTCACCTGGGCTACATCTTTCCTCTTCTGTAAAATGGATGTAGAAGTTCTCTTCCATTGTTGGGAAGGTGAATTTTTCTTAAAGCAGCCCTTTATAAAAGCGGATGAGTGCTGGATAAGTACATAACTCGGCAGTATTATAGAGAATGGGGTCATAGATTGAAGACTTGGAAGGGGCCTCAGAGGCCATCTGGTCTAACTCCTCCTTCCTGTTTTACAGTTGAGGAAACTGAGGCCTAGAGAAGTCAGAGATCTCAGATCTTGAGTTGTTCGGAAGGGGCCTCAGAGGCTATCTAGTCCAACCCTCCCCCTCCCATTTTACAGTTGAGGAAATTGAGAGGTCAGAGATCTCAGGTCTCAGCTGGAAAAGACCTCAGAGTCCATCTAATGTAACCTTCCTCCACTTTTATTGATGAGTAAATTGAGACCCAGGGAGGTGAGATGGCTTGTGGAAGGTCACACAGGTTAGTAAACAATCACTCTTAGTCCCCAGGCAGATTGTGCTGGTCCCACATTGTATCAGAAAGAGTACTGGACGTGGACCCAGGAGAGACTTGGGTTGGAATCCCGGCTGACATTTAGTCAAAGGTATGTGTCTTTGGGAAAATCATGTCACCTGTCAGTGCCTTGGTTTGCTTCTCCATAAAATGGGGATGCTGTTACGTCCCCACAGCACTGTAGGGACGAAGGGGCTTCGTAAACTTTGAACCACCTTCTAAATGTGGGGAGTTATGTTTCTGAGAGCGGTTAAGTGAACCTAGGCAGTAGAAAAGAATGTGGCTTCTCTGATTTATCCCGAGTCTTTCTTCCTGAGGGCAGGTGGGAGGGTGGGGCATTCTGCCTAGGACTGTATCCTAGACTGTGGACATGTGGTGAAACACCTGAACTTTTCTTTTGACCTTCTCTGTCTTTCCCGTCTGTCGGGGATGGCATGTGTGTACTGCTGGATGGATGATGTAGACTGTGTATGCAAGGAATGTGCCGTTGAGACCCATTTAAAAAGACGGAAATGTTGCTGTTACAGTGATTGAAGGCCAAACGTTCTTAACACCTGATTAGGCTTGCTGGAGCACGTTACATGCAAACCAAAATTGATTATCATATCTTAGGTCTGTTGCATTTTGTCAGTTATTAGGACAAAGCTATATCATGTTTAGCTTGAGTTTCCAGAGCACTCTCTCTCCTTGAATCTGGGTTATTCCAAATAAATCTTTGAGCTACAAGGAAGTCCGCCCGTCATGATGGAAGACTGAGGGAGACCCAAGGTGATACCCATACAGATGTCTCCTGGGGCTCAGGTACCATTTGGGCACCTTGCCGGGGTTGGGGATCTCAGAACTGATAGAGAAGGGTTCAGAATAGCTCCCTGGATTGGGGGCAGTTGGGATGCCATCTTCCCAGAAGACTCACCTCAGTCAGTCAGTCCATAAGCATTTCCTATATTTCTGACATGGATAGAGATAAAAAGTTTCATACTTTTATACTGTTATGGTCCCTGACCACTGGGGGCTTACATTTACATGGCAGTGACCAGACCAACCCAAAGACATACAGACCCGATCCCTGCAGAGTAGAGGGAAGGCAATTGTAGAGGGGAGGGCCCCAGCACTGGGGGAGGGAGTGCATAGGACCAGGAATTTAGTCTCTTTTGCTAAGTGAGTTGGCTTAAGAGCTACCAGGACAGCTTGACATGTCATGCCAAAAATGTGATCTGTGGTCTGCGTTTGAGTGGTTTTGAATTTTTTAAAAGGTCCCTAATGTATGCACACGTGCACACGCACACACATATACACACATATACGCAACCTGTTGTAGAGTTTGGAATCAGGAATCCCTGGATTCAAGCCTTGCCTCTGCTACACCCTGGGCTGTGTGACCCTGGACAAGTCTGTCCCACCAACCCAGGCCCCAGGCAGCTTCCTCAGGCTCCAGGTTCCAGAGGCCTGCTCAGGACTCATGGCTGGAGGGAGTTTCCACTTGGCATTTTCTTCCAGTGATGGAATCCCAGACCCAGACCCTCCCCGATGCCTTTACCTCAAATACATGTGTGTGGATACATTTCTCAGCTATTTACTCCCCAAATGATGTCACTGTTGTAAGATAATTAAAACATTCAAAAGGTTCATTTAAAAGTCAGGTTTCAAAGTAAAGTGAATGTTTTCCCCTGTCAGTCAGTAAGTATTTATGTAGCAGACGTGTGCTAAGCCCCAGGGTTACAAAGACAGACATGAAGCCTTCTTTGGCCTCCAGGAGCTTACACACCACTGAGCCACAACATGCCGCCCCTGCCCAGGATGGGGAAAGCAGGGATAAAGTACCAGAGATGGGGTCACCCATTAAATTCCACCATCATTTTCTTTTGCTTCCATAGAAGAAACGGGGCCATTCATTTCCTAAAGTGCATCGTTGAGTCACCTAGGCTGCTCTCACACTGTTTTGGGGGACACAGAAGCCCCATGAAGCTCCTTCTTCAAAACAAGAAGGGTTTTGGAAAAATTCCAGAAATGGCAGCCCCTTCTCGGACCTTCCCTCCAGCTCTGGAAGGAGAAAGCAAAAAGTTCTGTAATGAGATGTGATAAAAGGGAATCATTTAATTGGCTTGACAAGGACTCAGACTAATTAAGCATTAATAATAATTAATAATAATAATTAAGCCCCAGATCCTTGCCCTCATGGGAAGGCCCTTGGGGCACCCGTGGTCTATGTGTGAAAGGACAAGATGGACAACATGCATCGGGAGCTAACTCCCACAGAAGTGAGATTCTGGACCCAGCGAGGCACCTCTCCCAGGAGGCAGAGGGGCTGCTGGTCTCTTGACATTCTGTGCTGTTTCCTAGAGTAGAGGCGATGTATCTGGGCTTGTAGAATCATGTTTGACAGGCCTGACATTGATACAAGAGGTGCCGTGTATAATGTTCTTAGACACGTTTTTCCCATTCAAATAAAAGGCTTTTATCGAACCTCTCAGTGACCCTCTGTCTAGGACATCAATATTGTTTTATATAGTAACAGGATCAGGTTCTCTCCAGGGTATTTTATGAGACCACAATGGGGCCTTTGTTGGTGGTTTCTTTGAAACTCCAGAGTAGGGTAGTGTCTGAAGCTCAGGTTATAAATCCTTGGGGGCAGGGGGAGGAGTGGTCCTTAGGTCCTTAGATGTGCATTCTCTTGGACCAATGCTCAGCCTCCTGATGCTGGGGGGGTCTCAGCCTGTGCTTGCAGTTAGAAAGAGCCAGGTTGGGATCCTGCCTCTAACACTTGTTTACTGTGTGACCCTGGGCGAGTCACTTGTCCGCTCTGAGCCTTAGTTTCCATATAGCATCTACCTGGAAGGGCTGTTTATGAAGATATGTTGAGGAAACATGTGTAAAGCACTGTGCAAAGCTGAAAGCATTAAATTATAACATTTAGGGCCAGAAAGGTCCTTAGAGGTCATCTACTCCCAAACCCCTTTTTGACAGATGAGGAAACAAGGCCTAGAGGGTGTCAGTGACTTGCCCAAGGTCACACTGTAAGTGGCAGGGCCAGAATTTGAACCCAGGTCTCTGACTCTGAATCTAGCACTCTATAGCCCTTGCCACTTGAGCCCTCTGAGCCTCAGTTTCCTCTTCTGTAGAATGGGCATAATCACATCTTCGCCTCATAGGGTTGTTATCAGGATGAAATGAGAGAATATCTGTGGAGTGTCCCAGAGTGTCAGCTCTTACTGTCTTTATCGCCCTGAGCTAAGATTTCATTGTTGTCAAATGTGGGTTATTATCTCAGGATAAATGCTATTGTCTGCTTCTTCTTTCATCCAGAGAGAGGAGTCTCCTTGGCAGAGAGTGTCTGGGGGAGGGAGGCCATCCCGATTTCCAGAGCAGGAAATACTGATGTTCCTCTCAAGTGGGCACTGGGTATGGGGCAGAACCATGGCAGGGCAGGGCAGGTCTGGCGGGTTCCGAGAGGTCTCTGAAATAGAGAAGACAAGCCTCTGAAGGATGCTCACTACCCTGGCTTGTAGTCAGCACTTTCTGCCTCTTAGTTTCCATTTTGGCAACATGACAAGGCCTTTTTTTCTTCTACAATTCCCTTGGTGTCTTTGCTGATCTCTAATACTTCTCTGTTTCAGGAAATCCTTAAAAAAATTTTTCCCTTGTATTTTTTCACTATTTTCTGGCTACCCTCAAACCTGGATCTTAAATTTGCGCCAAAATCAGAATGGACTCCAAGGGTAAGACAGCATGTATCCCCATGTCTTTCTTTATGTTGCTCAAGACTGAGTGGACTTTATGGTTCCTGCATCTCACTGCTGATTCAGGTTGAACTTGTACTCAATTACGACCACCAGATCTTCTTCATAGAAATGGTTGTCTGGCCATGCTTCCCCCAGCTTATATTTGTGATGTTGACTCTTAGAAACTGTAATGTAATGCCAAAAGAAAGGCAACTTCCCAGGTTCAAAATACCAGCATAGGTGCTCTCTATTTTATTCAGTAACAAACCCAGAACAGAGAAGATCAAAACATGACATCATTCAAAATACAGCATTTACTAAGTGTGATTAAATCATCTCCAAGGCCTACCCCACCCCAGGACTTTCCAATCATTCAATCAATTACAAAGTCTCTGTTCCAAATACTTCTCCACCCCTAGGCTATACCTTAATTAAGTCCACCACAAAGCCCCTCTTCTCAAATGGAGATTAGTTTCCAAACATAAGTAAAATACATTCATTTGCTCAACCATAGAACACAAAAAGGTCAAAAGTTCCCCACCCCTGGATCACAATTGAATCTACCCCAGAGTTACATCAAGTTTAAACACAGCACTTAATACCCAAATGGAGGTCTTTTCTTCATCTTGACACGAGGCAAGTTCTCAGCAATCTTAGTTCCTGGAGAGACAAGGCTTAGCAAGGCCATAAGATATATTGCCAGTCCCTTCATGAATTTATCCTCTGTCTGTAGAACAGTCCTAGAACCCCTGAACACATTAGCAAAGCCCTCTCCCAGGATTTCTGTAAACATACAACAAGAAAATCCTTCTTCAGGGCTTCTGAACCAACAGAAAGGCTCCCAGACCCCTGCAACAACAGCACTGTCCTTCACCAGTGGACAGTATTCATTCTGTCTGCCGGACAGTCTCCAGACCCCTGCAACAACAGTACTGTCCCTCACCAGTGGACAGTATTCACTCTCAGTACTGTCCCTCACCAGTGGACAGTATTCACTCTCTGTCTGCAGGACAGTCTCAGGCCTTCTTAACCAAATGCCAGGTTCCAGGACTTCTTCAACAGGACAGTCTTTCACCAGTGGACAAATCTGGCAAAATAACATCAAAACAGACAGACAAAGTACCAGCAAAACAGCCATGTCTCCTCAGTCCTTGGCAGCTCAGGGGGCAGGTCTCAAAAGTCCAGGGCAATTCAAAGCGGCCACCAGCAATCTCTTAGTCTCTCCCTCTCCACGAGGAGCTGCTCCCAAAAAGAACTTCCTCCTCTCTCTTGTCTCTCCAAATCTACGTCACCAGCTCCTCCCAGTCAGGACTTTCTTTTCACATCAAAAAGTCCATCCCACAGGTGGGATTAACAAGCTCTGGGTTTTAATACAATCAATTTGAAAACCAAGCCCAATACAGGGGAATCTCCACATTCCATTACTATCACAGAAACCAGTGTAGGCAATATTGTTGTTATCTGTTCTTCATTCTTGAAGAGGACCATGACATCAGGAAGATTGTGCCATGATTTGCAAATAAATTGGATTTAAGTGAGGGAAGGTTATGCAAAGTCACCAGCCTCACTTTCCCCTCTGGAGCCCTCTGGATCCAGTGGCCAGATATACATCAGCATAACTGGAGGTGGCCCTCCTTCTTGATACAATTCAGCTATCAAGTACCCAACATTACTATTTATAGTAGATAACAATGGATATTTGTCTACTTGGATCATGAACTTTGTGAAGAAAACACACACACACACCTAAACAGAGGACATGAAGGAAAAAAAAAGACTTCTGAAGTTTGGAATTATTATACAGCTGTTTTTTCCCTTCCTTTTTAAGGACAGGTTCCTTGTGATTTGAATGTTGCAATGGGGATTTTTCTCTGAATTATGAATATCTGACAAAAATCCTGCCTATTTCTAGGAAGCCAGAATGCTTGCCTTTGGGTGTTTTCTCCAGTTAGACACTCTAGTCTGTGATTCTGAGGGTTGGGTTGAGTCATTGGAACAAAGATCCTGAGTGGGGAGAGGGGGAGAGGACCGGGTTTAAATTCTCTGGGCTTCTGCTCTCATCATCTATTAGATCAGGAAGCTTGTGGGTTCTTTTGCTTGAGAGCAAATGCCTTTCCAGCCCTTGAGTTGGGTGTGACTGGCTTTGTGTTTGCCGATCTCATGCCAGAGAAAAGGGTGGGGGAGATGGAGGTGGTTCCCCAAGTCAAGTTTAAGGGAAGGAGCTCAGGCTGAGCATAATCATTTTTTTTTTGATAGAGGAGAGAGCTTTGGACCTGGAGTCAGAGGACCCAGGTTCAAATCCTTCCTCTACCACTTATCATCAAGTCATTTAACTTCAGTAGGGCTGAGTTTCCTCATCTGTAAAATGGAAGGTTGAACAAGCTGGCCACTGAGGTCCCTTCTAATGCTAGATCTGGGATGATTGGGTTTGAATCTGGCCCTGGCTGATAAGTAGCTGTGTGACCATGAGTAAATGACTTAACCTCTCTGAGACTCAGTTTCTTCCTTTTTTAGGTGAATGGCCAGGTTGTAAGGGACCCTGGAGGCCATGTAATATGATCCATACCTCTGCCTAATCTGATGTATTTGACCAATGGCCTCTGCCTGAAGACCTCCCATGGGGAGGTCTGAAAATGCTCAGTTTGCTTGGGAGAGCTCCAATTTTATCTAAGACCATAGGTGTAGACCTGGAAGGGACCTTGGAGGCCATCGAGGCCAGTTCCCCCATTTTGTAGATGAGGAAACTGGGATTGGGGCAAGGAAAGCAGAAATTAATGGACAATTACTTGTCCAAAGTCACACAGGTAGTGTCAGAGGCAACAGATTAAAACCCAGGTTCTCAGACTATAGAACTCTTTCTGCTGTCCCATCCTGTTTTTCCTGACATCAAGCCTAAAGCTGCCTCTTTGCAGTGCCCTCACTCCTGGTTCTATCTCCTGGCACCCAGCATAACAAGTCTGATCCTTCTTCTACTTGATATGCTTTCACATACATGAACTCAGCTCTCCATTTCCTTAACTCTTTTCCTCCAGGCTCACCATTCCTCCTTCTTCACCCAGCTTCCCATGATATGGATGCACCATGCTCTAGTTTTCCACCAGACACTCCCAGCTTATCAGTGTCTTTCCTAAGGGCTGGCACCCAGATCTCCAGCCTCTGCTTCCCCTTCATCTGGGCACATCTTAGCTGGACCTTGGCTTTCCAAAGCAAGAGCTGGGCAACAGTTTGTAGTGTTGGGCCATCCAGCCAGACCAACATGTTGGCGAATGCCTCTGACCCAAGTTTCCATCTCCAGCCACCAAGCATTTCCTTATAGGCAGGGGAAGGAAATCCACAGACACAGAATGGGCTTTTGGTGCTCTGGGGCAGGAGGGGAGAGGAGAGCCCCTGATTCTCTGCCATGCCGTGGCCTTTCTTTCCTTCTCTGCCTGGACTGATTATAAGTCAGTGGAGGTTTGACACTGCCACATTTCGCATTCTACCTAGTTTTTCTTGTCCCACCCACAGCTAAATCAATAATAATGAAATTTTAGAATTCACCCAGAAATACAAACCTCACGGAGCCTCTCCTTTATCCAATTTCCTTTTCTCATTTCACGTCCCTTCATGAGGGAATTTTAGAGCAGTTTTCTGGCTCCATCCGACTTTTTTGGGCACCCATAAAACTCCTTTTGCCTTGTAAAGTACCCAGGGAGGCCAGGTTCTCTGACTTGCTGCAGTCTTGGGAGTGAGGCGTCCACCACCTCGCGGCTGGCTGGCATTTAGCTCATGAAGGGCTTCCTGGTGAGGCTGGTTGTGATGGCAGTTTGGGGTTTGACTCCATTTCCCAAAAACTCTGCTCTTGGAATGAGAGCAAGGCTCAAATTCTGCCTCTGTCGCTTATGGCCTTGGGCAAGTCAGTCAACCCCCTTGGGCCTCAGTTAATCAGTGAAGTGACTTAGATGGCCTGACTGGTTCCTTCCAGCTCTAGAGCAGCAGGCCTGTGGGCCTGTGAATTAGGGTCACCCTCCAGTGCCCCAGTATGAGAGCATCCCAGCACCAGTGGGTCAAAGAGCCTGTGCCTGTTCTCTTCTGACGTTTTCTTGGCAGAGATACTAGAATGGTTCGCCTTTTTCTTCTCCCTCTCATTCTACAGATGAGGAAACTGAGGCAAACAGGGTAAAGTGGCTTGCTCAGGGTCACACAGCTGGTGAGAGTCTGAGGCTGGATTTGAACTGGATTGGTTTTCCCGATTCCAGGCCCAGCGCTCTATCCCTCCCTCTCCCCTCTATAGTGACCCTGCCCTGGAGTCCTTCCTCGGTCCCTTTAGATGTTGCTTCTTGCCTCTGTCATGACCACATTCCAGCCCCTTTATTAGGCAGCTTGTGATATTTAGGCCTCAGCCCTGGCTAAGTGCTGGGTTGGGGGTGGGGGGGTAGAGATGGGAAGGTACAGAAGTAACAAAGTAGCCCAGGCCTGCCCTCGAGCAGCTTCTAGTCTCTAGGAGGGATGAGGTGGCACCACTTTGACATCTTGTCAGCCTCAGGTCTCTGCCCCATTCATTGGGTCCCAAAGTTTTCACCTCCTGTTACTCTCTGGTCTCATTCAACCCAACCTTGGTGATTTTTATCGTCCACAGGAAGGGGCAGTCTCAACATTAAAGGCAATAGCAGGAACCATATCTGTCCCCCCCCGCCCAGAAATAAAACAAAAACCACAGGGTGCCTGCCGGGCCTTCATCCTCCTGTGAATGGCAGCTTCTCCCAGGCAGGGCCCCAAGGGGTCATGCAGAAAACTTGGTTGTTAGTCTCATTGGATCCTGGACCTTGAGCTGGGAGGAGCCACTGAGGCCACTGGGTCTGACCATTTTACAGAAGAGGAACCTGAAGGGATGTTATCTGACATGTTCAGGAGCACACGGGGACCAAGTAAGTGTCAGAGATGGTTCTTGAGCCAGAAGCCTCTGACTCTAGGGCCAGGATTCCTTCTCCTCTCTTCTGTATTCTGCCCCTGCCTGGCTTTTAACATTCACAGGGGCAGCACAGCATAGCGGAAAGAATGCTGTACTTGGAGTCAGAATTGAATCCAACGAGCATTTATTAGCCTACATGTGCTAGGTATGGGGCTACAAAGACAGTGCCTGCCCTCAAGGATCTTATGTTCTGTAGTGGTACAACATCTACATACCAGGCCATGTGGGAGGCAGAGTGCACAATCAACTGGGGGAGCAGGAAAGACTGGCTTCCAGGTTCTGAGAGGTGAAGGTAGTGTCCTAGGCATGGGGCACAGCCTGTGCAAAGGCAAGGGGGCGGGAGATGGAATGTGGAGGTCAGGGAACAGCTAATATTTATTTTTTTTTTAAATTTTTTTTTTAAGCAATTGGGGTTAAGTAACTTGCTCAAGGTTACACGGCCAGTTATTTCTGGGTGTGGTGCTGAGTGGCTGAGCCCGGGATTCGATCTCCAGGTCGTCCCAACACTGGAACTGGTGCTCTTACTCGCTGAGCCACCTGGCCACCCCTGAACAGCTAATATTTAAGCTTGACCAGAACATAGAGTATGTGAGGAAGGGTGATGTGAAGTCAGAGGTGAAAGTGAAGATGGCATCGGATCCTGAAGTACTTTGAATGCCAGGCTGAGGCAATAGAGACTGAAGGTTATACGGGAAGGGAGTGACATTGACTGACCTCTGCCTTAGGCAGATGATGGGACAGCCATGGTGAGGGCAGACAGGGAACAAGGAATTCTGCTGGGCTCTTGTGGGCTGAGGTGGAAGGAGAGGCAGCCAGCGGGGAGAAGACGTCCATCGTTCCCAGGCTGCTCCTTGCTAGCTGTCTGTTCTTGGGCCCATGAATGACTCTCCTTCCCTGGGAGTCAGTCTTTTGGTCTGCAGAACAGAGACAGGATATTTGCATTACCCATTTCAGAGAACCTTGTGAGGAAACCACTCTACAAAATCCAGGCCATCCCCAAGTCTTAGCTGTCAAAATTTCAGTCTGGCCTAAGGCTTGGGAGACACCCTCTGTAAGCTTTCATTATTTGGTACTTGTCATCAAAACCATGTTGTCCAGTACTTGGGCAAAAAGGAAAAAAAAAGGGGGGGGAAAGAGATCATTGGAAATTTTTCAGGTGTTAAATTATTTTTTTTTAGGAGCTGAAGAAGATGAGAAAATGTGTTTATTTGAGATCTCGCCATGGTTCACTTGGCAATGCTTGGTCACACCTAAACTAACTTTCAGTTAGTGGAACGGATGGTTCATTTGTGTGGGTAACTGCTCATCTTAGCCTCAGAAATCCAGATACCCACATGTCCGCACACATGAGTGTGTATGTTTGTATGTTTGTAGCTAGTTGTATGGACTGGGGGGCGGGGAGAGGCCTGGGGGAAAATGCTAGATATCCTGCAGATGCGTTTTGTATTTGCTGGGTTCTGATACCAAGTTAGGGACATGAGATGCGCCCCTGGCGATGTCACTTGAAAGGCCTTGGCTGTCTCCAGCTATGCACAGGTACTGACTCCCCACCCTCCGCTCCTCCCCCCAGTCATCTTGGCAGCAAGCATTGTAGCGTTCATTGGCACCCCAAGTTGGAGATAGACAGGACGAAGGCCAGGAGACAAATGCTGGCAGGGCCCTTTGGCCTGCCTCGCCGCTCTTGTGACCAAGATCTCAACAGTGGAGGCTCGGGCAAGCTTTGGTTCATGTGATTTCTCTCCCCTCTTCCCCGAGCTTTTTCTGCAGATAATTTAAAGTTGACTAGGCCCAGGTTGAGAGTAAGTGAGAGGAGCAGAAGCCAATAAAACTCCACGTGGAACTGGGAAGGAACTTTTGAAGTGATAGCCCTGAAGGGTAGGGAAGGCAGGGGAGAGAAGCCAACCCTAGCACCCCGCTGAAGTGAGACGGGCCGCCTATGGAGGGGGGTTTGTAGGTCAGCAGACGTGCTTCGGACCGGACCCTGCGCGTTAACTGCCTTTTATCACTTGTTAAGCAGGAGTATTTATGATCGTGACCTCATGTGGGATTCGGTCTGGGCAGAGATGGCCTTTCCGATGCCTCCTTTGGCCCCTTCCCCAGGCTCTAAGGGTGGGAGTCCCTGCAAGCTCCCGCCTGTGACCCCCCCCTTTAGCTCTTAGGTGGTGTGTGATTTGGCTAGTGTGGGTCTATCCTTCATTGCGGCAGACCACAGATACCTCAGTGGGCATTGTGGGTGAGAGGCATTGAATGTGGCCAGTTCCAACAGGAGCTTCTGCTGCCTCGCCCAGGCCAGCCTTCAGAAGACAGATATCATTGGGAAGGCTTCCTGGCAGGGGGGAGACCTCCAGGGTTCTCTGCTCTTCTGGCAAAGCCTTCAAGCACCAGGGTCATCTTGGTGCCCCAACAAGACATCATGGGATGCTAGGTTTAGGGCCAGAAGGGACCTCTTACCCAACCCTCTCATTTGATAGATGAGATAATTGAGGCCTATAGAGGTGAGCTGACTTGCCCAAGGCCACATTGTTAGGAAGTGGCAAAATCAGGATTTGAACTCAGACTCTCTGAATCCAAACACTAGCTTTTCCCACCATCCAGTGCTGCCTCGAGGAAGACTTTAGCAGAGGCTTATTTGCGTATTATTAGGGATTGGGACTAGACATGAGATTGTGTTATGTGGGGATCTCCTGGTGAGAGAAGTCCCTTCACCAATTTGCGTCAGCACCTTCTTGGAAATGTTAAGTTCTAGAGAACAGCCTAGAGCACTGAAGGGTCACACAGGGTAGCATAAATAGTGTGTGACATGGGTCTTGAACCCAGGGCTGGGCTGCAGGGTTGGCTCTGTATTCTCTCTGCCATATTATTAGGACTTAGTTTGGACTGCAGGTTTATCAGGGTAGGGAACTTCCGGGATGGAAACTCCCTCTAGTCAGCACCAGTTACTTGTCTGTAGCATCAAGTCTTGGAAAGTTCCAAGTGCAAATTCTTCCTGTTCTTTACAGGTATGCATGGGAGCTAGTCACAGATAGTATCCAAGGAAGAACCGTAGGCATGGTACCACATGCTGGGACTGTTACTGTTCAGTCATTTTCAGTCACGTTTGACTCTTCACGAATACATCTGGGGTTTTCTTGGCAAAGATACTGGAATGATTTGCCATTTCCTTCTCCTGTTCATTTTACGGATGGAGAGACTGAGGCAAATAGGGTGAAGTGACTTGCCCATGGTCACATAGCTAGGAAGTATCTGAGGCTGGATTTGAACTCAGGTCCTCCTGACTCCAGGCCCAGCACTCTATCCACTGCGCCACCCAGCTGCCCGTGTGCTGGGAATACGAAAAAAAAACCAAAACCCAAAAACCAAACCAAAAAGCTGGTCTTTGCCCTCAAGGAGTTTGTGTGCTACTAGACTGCATCAGGCGCTGGCTCATGGAAGTGGAATTTCCTCATTGGTAAGATGAAGGGTTGGATATGATGGCTGTTGTCTCTGAATCTGTGATCTCTGTTTGGGACACGCTCTTGGCTTCCCTCAATTCTCATTTCCCTTCAGTTTAGCTCAATTCAGCAAGCAATTATTGAGCTCCTACTGTGTGCCAGACCTAGAGAATACAAGGATAAGAAAGGAATCAGTCCCTGCTCTCCAGTGGCTTCTATTCAAAGTCACCACTTGTTACATGCCTCCCCTCAGAAGCCTTCCTTGATTTCTCTGGGTGTTCCCTTCTTCTCAGATGATTGTGATTTCCTTATCTGTCATAGCCCCAGTAGAACGGATGCTTCTCGAGGGCAGGGGCTGCCTTGTTTTTGACTCTGTACCCCCAGCTCTGAGTACAGTGCAGACCACATAGTAAACATTTATTGAATCGAAGTGACTCAAGTGGACGTGAGTTAGTGAGGCTGAGGGGGGTGCGGACGCCAGAGCCAGTCCTACTGGGAGGATGTGGAGAAGAGCAGTGGGCTCAAGGCCAGGGCTTGACTTCAGATCTTGTCTGTTCTCTTCTTCCATCCCCGCTGGCTAGTTTTCTAAGGTGAAGGTCAGCCCAAGGCCAATTTTCACCCCGTCGTTTCAAAGGCTGGATGGGAGAGGAGCATGTCTCCAGCTTCACCCTTCCCCATCGTCTAGCGGTTTTAGACACACAAACAAGGGCCGTTGGGAACTTCAGAGGTTACCCAAGAGTGCAGGCATGGGGGAATCTTGGCAGACACCCTAGCTGGAATCCAAAGCTAACAGCTGAGGGATGGACAAAAGGGCCGCCTCGCTATGGGGCCTGCCTGGGTGGCTGGACCAGGGATGGAATCTGTCTTGAGGAAGGCTCTGGACTGTTCCTTCTGGGGTAATGTTTTAAGCCCAATCTTTTGTGGTTTTGCTTCTTATGTCCCCATAAGCATTTTAGTGAAGCCACATTGAGGGTAAGAAAGAGGGGGATGAAGAGACAGAAGGGAGATTAGTACCCCTGCATAGAAAACACCAGCTTAATCCCTCTCTACAGGGCAGAGAAGTTACTGTCTCTGTAGACCATGCTTATTCCAGGCCATTTTAATTTCCTCCTGTTTTCACTCAGACAGAATCTGATGTTTGAAAAGACCTTGGGATCATAGGGCCCCATCAGTAGATGTTACAATAAACTATCGTCCTGTGGACTGGAATTGGCAGAGGGAGAAATCGAGGGCTCAGGCAGTGTTATGATAGGATCATAGATCGATCTGAGGCTGGAAAATACCTGTGGCCATTAGTCAACCCCATCATCTGATGGATGGGGAGACTGAGGCCTAGGGAGGGGAAGTAACTTCCATAGGGCCACACAGTCAGTAAATGGTGTGGCCTAGATTCCACCCCATGTGCAAGGCCACACAGGCATTAAGGAACAGGTTCGGTTCGGGTCATCCAGTTCCAAAGTCAGTGCCCTTTTCTCTGTATGGAGTCCTCACCTGGAATTCAGTACAAATGAACAGCATGGCAGCAGCTACCCAAATCCTCCAGCCCCCTTGTTATTTTTCCTATGTGTGTGCATATACATACATATACATATATGCATACATATGTGTGTATACATATATGTGGTATGTATGTGTTTATTTCATAAAAGCATAGTTGTAGACCTGGAAGGATCATAGAACCACAGATTTCAAGCTGGAAGGAAGCTCAGGGCCCACTGAAGCCAATTCCCAAATTTTACCGATGAGGACAGTTAAATGATTTTCCCACGGTCTCCCAATCAGAGCCCAAATGGGACCCACAGTCCTTCTAACTACCAATGTTCCTTCTTTTGAAAAAGAAAGAGTGTGAAGGCATTTGGGCCCTGGAATAAGAAGAAATCTAACATGTCCATTGGTTAATTCACTGCTTTTTTCACTCCACCTGTGGGACCACTGTTGGTGCTTAGAAATTGGATTTTAATCATGGTAATAATGCTTAAGGAGTTTGGTCCAGTGGATAGAATTTAGGGGTTGGAATCAAGAAGAACTGGTTTCTAAACTCTGCCTTTGACACTGACTAGCTGTGTGACCTCTGTCTGCCTCAGGCATGTCCCTAGGACTTAGCAGCTCAGTCACAGATGGGTTGTGAAATGCATCGGGGAGGGAGTTGTCACACAAGGAGTTTCTCCCCTTCCTTCCCTCTGTACACTCTGTCAGCCAGTGATTACCTGTCTACACACACACACACACACACACACACACACACACACACACACACACACGAAAGCCTAGCTGTTGACCTGGAAGGGTCAGAGAATCACAGATTTCCAGCTGGAAAAGAACCTGACCAGAGCACTGGCTATTCCTTACACAAGGCACTCCATCTCCCCTCTCTGGGCGTTTACACCGGCTGTGCCCCAGAGCTGTTCTCCCTCCTCACTCTCTTGGCTCAGCTCTCACCCTCTATAAGAAGTCCTTCACGTTGGCGCCTTCTCACTGGGATTGACTCCTGAACGCGTCATGTTTGCACGTGGCTGTTGGCTTGTGGTCTCTCCTGTCAGCCCGTGAGCTGCTTGAGGGCAAGGACCATCTTGCCTTTCTTTGTGTCTGCAGCACTTAGCACAGAGTAAACACCTAATAAATGCTTATTGACCATTGGACATATTGGACAGTGTTGGAGTCAGGCAAGACCTGTGTTCAAGACCTGACGCTTAATAGCCATGTGACCCTGGAAAAGTCATTTCACTTCCTTACTCCTCAGTTTCCAGATTTGTAAAATGGGGATAATGACTGCACCTAGCTCAGAGGGCTGTGTGATCCAATGAGTTAATGCTTGTAAAACATTTTTAAATAATAAAGTGCTATATAAATGTCACTTATCATTACCATTCTTGTCAACTTTATTATTTTTCCATGCCATGCAAATAATTTAACATAATTGTTACATTGTCCAGGGAAATAGTTCAGTGGAAAGAACTCCAGTGACAGGGGGCCTGGGTTCAAATTCCGGCTCAGCCACTTAATTAGCCATGACCTTGGCCACCTTGCCGACTGTCTCTGGATCTTCATTTTCTTCATTCCCTGAAATGGTGAGATTGAAATGGTGCTTTCTGGGTGCCTTGCTAGGGTGCCCCAGACCCAAGCATGTGATATGCAGCCATATTACGACTGTCAGAGTCCCTTTGGAAGAATCCTGCCCCAGATTCCCCCTCTTGGTCCTCACTTCATTCCCGAGGGTCTGAAGAGGCTCTTTGGAGTCATCGTTCCGTTCTGGAAGAGCCGTCTAGGCAGAGGATGTTTATAGCTGGAGTTTTAAGGGATGGAGTGATGGCCTTTCTTGTCTCATAGGAATTCTCTCGAGGAGTCAGTTCTTTCTGATTGCTTCCAAGCTCCCAGAAAGCCGAGGATTTGTTTTCCTAGTGTTTATTCTCAGCCACATGGACCAGAGTCAACAAGCCTGGGTTATTTTTTTTTTCATGATCTGTTGTTGACTTGCCATCTCCTTAGCTAAGTTACTTTCTTCTTCTGTTAACTAATCCATAAAATGGGGCTGTGTTGCTTGTGAATCAATCAGCCAACATGCATCTATGAAGTGCCCATTATGGGCTGAGCACTGTGTTAAATAAACAGCAAACAGTTCCTGCCCTCCAGGAGTTCATGTTCTGGCAGGGGAAATAACATATACAGACACAAATCAACACACAGTTTATATAAGGTGAATGCCAGGTTATTGGGGGGCACCCGCAGATGGCCAGATCAGGAATGACCTTGTCTGAGCAGAGTTTGGGAGGAAGCTCAAGGTTCTAAAGGGGAGAAGAGAGGAAGGAGCTCCTTCCAGGCATGGTTGACAACCAGGACAAAGGCACAGAGGTGGACGCTGGAATGTTCTGTTTGGAGAGCATCAAGCAGGCCCTCCTGGCTGGAGGGTCCAGAGCGTGAAGGGGAGTGATGTTCATTCAGCATCTTCTGCGCCTGGAAAGGCAGACTTTACCCAGACTGTGAATGGTGTTTGTAAGTGATCTGAGAATAGTAGGGAGCCCCTGGAGCATCTTTGCTGAATGACTATTTCATGGGACCCTAGCAAGACTTCATTTAATAACATGTCTGAAATACTTTAACATTTTTAAAGAAGCAATTTGAACACTACAGTCTTGGAGGAATTAGGGTAAAAAAAATGTTCCGATGATTAATTGCTTCATTGGTGCCTTACTAATCCCCAGTGGAATCCTTCATGCCCCTGCTGTTGCACTCTTCATATACTAATTCTCAGCCTTCTACATCTTCTTTCTGGTCCTGCTTGCAAGAAGCCCTTCCCCCCTAACCATGGGTCATTGTTTTTTCTTTTTTTTTTCTTTTTCGAAGGCAATTGGGGTTCAGTGACTTGCCCAAGGTCACACAGCTAGTAAGTGTTAAGTGTCTGAGGCCCGATTTGAACTCAGGTCCTCCTGACTCCAGGGCCAGTGCTCTATTCACTGTACCATCTAGCTGCCCCTCATGGGTCATTGTTAATCTAGTTTAGGACCAGTGAAGAGCAGTGTGGGGTAATGGGCAGCACACTATTTGGCATCAAGAAGACTGGGTTTTAAATCCTACTCCAGACACTTATTTAGCTGTGTGACCTTTGGGGAATCTCATAACCTCCCCGAGTCCCAAATTCCTTCTCCATAATTTGGGTAGATTAATACCTACCTCGTGGGGTTGTTGTGAAAAATCACATGAGACAAAGTACAGACTTTAAAGCAATACAGAAATAGCTGATAGAATTAAATTTTTTTAAATTATTTTAGAGCTTCAAATGGAATCATTTATTTAAAGCGTTTTGTATACATTTCTGTCCACTAAGTTACTGTTATCTCATTCGTCTTCATGGCCGTTATCATTCTCTTCCTCTTAATCATCTCAGGAGTGATCCTTTTTTTGTTAGAGATCTAGAGGCAGTTTGAGATGGAACCAAGAGGCCGGGGGGCTTCTCATCCATCTTTGGCACTGGAGTCGATCCCTGAACTGCAGCCAGACTCTCTAACCTCACAATTGTGCTATTTCTACTGTTTTCTCTGACTTACCCGAATGAGCTTGTTCATTCATCAGCATGGTTCGCTTTGGTTGACTGATGTTCAGGCTCCTTGAACAACATTTGTTTTTCCAAACTACAGTGTTTCCCAAACAAATCTGACCGTGACATATCGATGGAACCCGTAAATGCTAGCCTGGGGGTACGTCAGATCCCAAGATTGAGAGGGAAAGAGGAAAATCTGGAGGGAAAGGGACAAAGTTCATTTCCTCTACTTGCCTATGCAAGGAAGAATGGGAGTGATTGGTTTTCCATAAGTACAAGAGGAAACACCCTTGCACAGAGAAGAATTTTGGACAACTTTCTTTGGAGAACGAACATGTGTGCCTTCTTTGGTTTGAAGGAAAACTCGAAATGATTCACCAGTGAAACCTATTGTCTCATATACTTTCTGCTGTTAAGAATTTTTGAGATTTTTGGGTGCGTAGTGAAGATTATGCGTCTAAAGTGAGAGGCAGAAGTGGCGTGATGGGTAGGGAGCTAGCGCTGGAGTCCAGAAGACCTGGGTTGAGACCCCACTTCTGATATGATTCTCAGCAAGTCACTTACCTTCTCAGTGACCCAGGCGACTCTCAAAGACTAGGAGGAACAGAGAATTTTCCAACCTGCATTGATAGAGGGCATTTCCTCAGTGGGAGTTTCCTACACCAGTGAAAACACAAAGTGCCCAATAAAATACAAAAGCCAAGCATCCATTTCTTTTTTTTTTTGAATGAATACAATTTTATTTTATTTTTTTACACATACGTATATATATCTTTGAATATTTGATTTTAAAACTTTCAATTCCAGATTCATTCCCTTCCCCCCCTGCCACCCACCCCCACTGGGGAGACAAGCAGTTCAGTATAGGTTGTACATGTGCGGCTAATGCAAAACAATAACATAGTAGATGTATTGTAAAAGACTGACTATATTTCCCTCCCTCCTATCCCACCTCCCACTTGTTCTATTTTCTACTTTGATCCTGTCCCTTTTCACAAGTGGGTGCTTCCAACTTCCCTCCCCCCCAGCCTGCCCTCCCTTCCATCATCCCCCCTCACATCCCCTTCCCCCCATATTCTAGCAAGCATCCATTTCAAAAGGCCTCTTGAAGCCCTAGAATTTCAAGGATGGGTGTGAAGAGAGCATTCTCTGACTTCCTCTGGGAGGAGAGATGGCAGGCTGCCAGCAGAGCTTGGTTAGACCTGAGCTTAAGGTTCCAAGAATACAGAAGATGCGAAGGGTATGTGATTTTGTCACAGGAGATTCCTGCTTTGGAATTCCCTTCACTCAAGGTGCAAGTGACTTGCCTAAGGTCATACAGCTAGGTAGTGTCAGAAGGCAAGTTTTACCCTATTTTAAACTCTGCAGTCTATACCCTATGCACACCTGCTTCTAAGCCCTGGGGAATCAAAGATAAAAACAAGTATCCCTTTTCTCAAAGACCTGAACTTCTGCTGGATACCCAGCAGCAACTAGGTAGCAAAGTTGGTAGAGTGCTGACCAATTCAGAGACTGACTTACTCTCTGTGTTCTCCTTAGCAAGTCATTTAAAGTCTGCTTACATCAGCTTCCTTGGTGGTAAAATGGGGACGACAGCACTTAGCACTTAGCCTCATCGGGTATTATGAGGATGGGATGAGGTCACAGCTTAGTGTACCGCTCTCCACATAGTAGGTTCTTAATAAATACTCGTTCCCTTCCCCCTTTGATTTCTGTGAGCTTAGATGTGATAGCCCCTCTCAGTCTCAGTTTCTTCATCTGTAAAATGGTTGCACAGGGTTGCTCTGTGGTTAAAATAAGGTAACATTTCTGAAGTTCTTTGTAAACCTTAACTTGGTACAAAGTTCCTGGTCCTCCTCCTCCTTCCTGTCATTACTAGGGAGTGGTTATAGGGGAGGACACTTTGTGACCTCTACAACGTGACTCTACTATTAGGGAAAATCTCATCCGGGACTCGGGCTCCATTTCCTCTTGGGCTGAATGGATGAAGACTCTGCCATGTCTACATCTGCATCTCATTTCCTTTCTCTGAATTTGGATTAATCCAGACAGAATTAACTAGTTTCCAAAGGCCCCTTTGGAGGCCAGTGCTTGTTTCCAGAGGCTGCTATGCCTTTCCTCTTCTTTGCCCTCAATGTTGCCCTCTAGCAATTGAACATTCATCCATGGAGGGGCAGTACAAACTGGCACACCAGTACATTATTGGTGGAACTGTGGTTGGTCCACAGTGTTAGAAACAATTTGGAAAGAGGCACCTAAAGTTACCAAACCACACATATCCCTTGGTCCAGTGATACTATTAGACATGTATCCCAAGGAGATAAATGATGATGGGAAAAGTTCCATTATATATGACAAAATGTTGCATGTTATATGTAAGTGTATAATCTTATGTGCATAATATATGATATATTATATACGTACAGTATCATATAGAATTGTATAAAGTATATACTGATACCTTTTGTAGTAGCAAAGCTATGGAACCAAATAAGCACCCACCAGCTGTGGAATGACAGCACAAGATGGTTACATGAAGATAATGAAGTTTTATTGTGTTGTGAGAAGTTGTGGAAAGGACAGATTCATTTCCATGAAGTATGCGGAGACTTCTCTGGGCTGATACGGAGCTAAGGGATCAGGTTAGAAGAAGACAACAGCAGCAATCTGGAGGACAAGTTCTGAAAGCCTTCAGAGCTTCAGTTAAACCACAGCCAGCTGGCCATGAGCCGGAGCTCCCATCTCTTGATGGAGAAGTAGAGGACTCTGGGTACAGAAGGAGACTTTCATTCTCTGACTTGACCAATTCTTGTATTTGTTTTGCTGGGCCGTTCATCACAGTTCCAAGGAAGAGTTTCTTACTCAGGGAACTGTGGGTGGAAGTCAGTGATACTGAAGGGGAAGGGGAACAAAGAGCCTCAGTGAAACTTTCTTTTAAAAATGTACAGAAGAGAACAAAAAAGGCCAAAGACAATTACCTATTAGGTGCTTTCTGTGTGTGAGACACTGTGCTAAGGTCTAGAGACACAGTGGCAAAAGCATGGTCCCTGTCCTCCAAGAAGCTTCTGTTCCACTCAGGGAGACAACGTGCATGTCCGTCCGTGTAAGGTCAATGTGGAGCAGATGGAGGTAGGGTGAGAAGGGTAGGCACTGCAGTGGGGGACACGGACATGTCTGTGTCTGATTGTTGGTGATCATCAAACTCACAATAAAAAAGAGGAGCCGTTTTCGGCACATAGTAGGCACTTTATAAATACGCTCTCACTAGTTGACTTGGGTTCAAGAAGACTTAAGTTCGAATATGGTTTTTGGCACTTACTGTTTATGTTTGGCACTTACTAATACAAATGTATTAGTCTACCCTAAATACTGTCCTGGTGAACACCAGGAAAAGGAAAAAGCCATCGGTTGGGTAGAGGTAAGTAACGTGGCAGGACGACAGGGAATGTTTCTTTCTTTAAAAAAAAACTTTACTAAAAAAATTACTATAAAAGTGATTTATTTTATATAAATATAATCAACGATACTGAAAATATTGTGCCTGGCATTTACAAGCTTGATCAGAATTCCTTGTTATACAAATATTTCTTTGCCTTTTTATGAATAGTTAACAATAAACTAACAGAAGAACTGATAACTTGTTTAGAAGTAAGCATATAGAGTGCTGGGCTGAGGATTCTGGGCCCTTCCTGTTTCTCTCCACGTATAAGAAGGGAATGTTTCTGATGCCATTCTCTGTGGAGTCTGATCTTGGGCATTAGGAAGTGGGAGGACTTCCAGGGCATGAAGTGCGGTGGGGCCCCAGGGGAGAGCATCCGTGTCAGTCATGTGGACCTTGAGATGACAGTGAATGCCTTAATCCAGCTGTGAGCGAGGCAGGATGGGGCAGAGTGTGGGACCAGGGAAGGCAGCCTGAGTCTTCATAACCAAAGATTAGCTCTCATTTCCTTTTCTCCTCTGTCGCTGCAGCATGGGGACATCTGTCACCCAAGTCTTGTTCTTCCCATTTTAAAGATGAGGCAAGACAGGTCTTGACCTAAGGGGTCATAGCTTGCTAAGTGACAGAGTCAGATAGAGCTCTTTGAATTAAGTATGGTGTTTCCCATCCAGGCAGGCTCTGCATATAAAACCAAAGAGATTTAAAAACAGAACAGACATTAGGAAATGTTTCTTTTAACAACTTTTCCTTCAAGATTGGGGTCCTCCAACGGGATTCTTTTGGGAGGATGCCTGCAGTTGTGCTGAGCAATGTTGGTCAATAAGAATCTATTAAGTGTTTACTGTATGCCAGACCCTGGGCTGGGTGTTGGGGATACAAAGATAAAAATGAAATAATTCTTGCCTTTAATAAATGAATCAACAAGTATTTATTAATCATCTACTGTGTGCCAGGCATTTGGGCTATAGAGACAGAAATAAAATAATCCCCACCCTCAAGGATCTCTCATTCTATTGGGAGAGACAACATGGACATATATAATTGTGCCTCCCAAAGTGAGGCATTTTTGGGGAGAAGAAGAATGTTATTAGCAGTTGTGAAGATCAGTAAAGGCCTCAGGCTTTGAAGGAAACTCAGCAATCAGAAGTGTGGAGTTAAGGAAGGGGTACATTCTAGGTAGGGGGTACAGCTTGAGCAAAGGTATAGTGATGGTAGATGAAGTGTCCTGTGTGTCAAACAGCATGGCCAGTTGGGCTGCACCATAGAGTATGTGAAAGCAGTGGTATGTGAATGAAGCTGGAAAGGTGGACTAGAGCCAGGTTAGGAAGGGCTAGAACTGACTGTAGGCTCTTAGTGGGTGAGTATATTCTAGACTCAGAGTTCTAAGGATCACAGTGTTCATGCAAAAGTTTCAGGGTAAAAAAAACAACAGCAAAATTGTGTCTTCTGGATTACTGGCCGGTCCTTCATGGTGGCAATAGGAAGTTTGCACTGTCTTATACTCCCCAACATCTGAAGGGCTTTTCCTCTATAGGAGTCAGAGGGTTCAGGTAGTTTAATGGATCCATGGAGAGGAGACTGGGGGCAGATACAACTGTGTCCCCCTAAGTGTTTGAAGAGCTTTCATGAGAAAGAGGGATTCGATCTATTTTCCTTGTTCCCAAAGGGAAGAAGCATTGGATAGCAGTTAAAAAAGAGATAAATTTAAGCCAGGAAAAATTTCCTTATAATTAGAGTGATCTCAAAGTGGATGAATGCTGCTGGCTCTTCTGGTTGAACAAGGAGGCCTCTGAGGTCCCTTCCAACCCTGAGTTTTTGTGATTCTCACTATCCTAGGTAGCTTGTCCGGTGGAGCCGATTGTAGGCCTCTATGCCTTCCTACTCTGTGTCATTCCCAACCATATATTTAATAAATCCTTCATAGAAGATTTATCTGGAACCCTGGAGGCTTTGCAGGGGTTCCCTGGGCCACATCACTTCTGGTCCTCCCTGTCTTTGGTGGTTTGTATTTGTCAACTTTTCACATGCCTGTCACCAGGGAGATCATGCAGCAGCCTGTTTATGAGAATCACCCACCTCTCCATGGGCCTTTGGGCCGCCTTTCACTGGGACCCTCCTAGAATCTGCAGCCATATGGCATGGTCAGGTGAGCAGCATGGGGTAGAGGGTAGAGAACTGGCCTCGTTCGTGTCACCTCAAAGGTGACATAGTCCTTTGGTGAACAGAATTAGACACTGTGAAGCTGATGCTGCTCTTCTGTGACTTCCTCAATTGGGAACAACCAAAAACCAACTGTGTCATTGCCAGGAGAATGCTGTGCTAACGAGCTGGGCTCGGAGCTTTAGAGCTCATTTTACAGATCACAGAACTGCTCTCCTTTGGGAGGTCAGCCTTCCCAAGCTTGTCCGAATAATGAATAGAGATGGGATTCACACCCAGGTTCCTTGGTTTTTCCAGTGAGGAGTGTCTCAGAGAGCCTGAGGGTACATATGGTGTAATTTCTCCCATGCCACTGGGCCCGGTCCATTCCTGCTCGGTCTGGGAGGCACCTCTTTGTCCCGCCACAGCATCTGCCCACATTCCATACAGATGTGGAGATCCCCAGTCCCCCCAGCCGAGGCGGTTTCTAGGCTCTCTTGGCCTCCTTATTGTGGCGGTTCTTTGACAAGCATTTAACCTTTTAATAGAAGTATGGAAAACATGTAACCAGAGGCTATAATAAAGCCTAGGAAAGTTTGTTAAAAAAATTGGGGTTGGGGGGAGAAGGAGAATGACTGCTGTGATTCCCTTGCTTTCCTCCCTTCCTAGAGTAAAGCCAAGGCATGTGGGAAGGACTAGACCTCACACCACTTGGAGTCCTCTCAGGATATATTCCCAGAGAGGGAAGGGTGCTCTCCCTGAGGGAGATTGGGCTGTTGAGTGATGCCTCTGGAAGTCTGAATCCAGGCTTTGGAGGCGGCATTGCTACATTCTTGGACCGTGTTGGATGGTGCTGGGACCAAGTTCAGCATTTTTCATTTGTTCCCAGCTTGGACACCGTCAGGTTTTTACAATGTGTGCGTTCGGCCTCGGGATCCAGATTAGACCCACACAAACAGTGGGCTCTGCCAAGGTCTGACACAATGTAGGTCAGACAGCCCCCCCCGCCCCTTTCCTTCTTGGCTCTGGGGGCCCCCGGCAGACTCCTGCTCCTTGCTCTGTCGGGATCCACATGGAAGGAGACTGCTCAGAGATTGCCGCTCAGGAAGGGGACCTGGAAATGCTGGGCTTCAGCAGTCAGTGTGGATTCTGGGCAGGGGACACAGATTCCAATCTCAGCTGTGCCACTCAGCCAGCACCCATGGGGCCCAAAGCGTTGAGCTTGCTTGGCTTCCAATGCCTTTTGTAAAATGATGGAGCTGGACCAGATGGATTCAGTCTGTTCCAGCTTTGTATCCATGTGTAATCCTGTGGGCAGTAAGCAGAAGATGGGAGAGGTCCCTCCCCTCCCGAAGCGTGCCACAGACTGCTTGGGCATGCAGCTGATGCCACTGCCCAGCCCTTGTGTGTGCCTTGGTTTCCCTCACTCCCTTTCCCCCTACATCCTTCTGGCTACCTTTGTGCAACGACATTGGCAACAGTGTTAAGTGGATCGTCCTTTCTTGGAATAGATCGGAGGAAGAATCCATCGTCGCATCCCTGTGTCCTTTGATGAAAGTGGTCCTCTTGTTCATCAGAATCCCTCATTCATCCCAAACAGACTCCCCTGAAACCAGTGTATCATCAGGGTGAGGCTGCTTGGCCCCACGCAATGAATCAGTGAGGCAGTTTAGGGGACACAGTGCCGGGAGTGTTAGGTTTGGAGTCGTGAAGGTCTGAGTTCAAATCCTGCCACAGACTCTTACTAGCTATGTGATCTCAGGAAGGCCACTTAGTCTCAGTTTCTTCAACTATAAAATGGGTTTAATAGCACCTTCTTCTCTCGATTGTGTGAGGCTCAGCTGAAATAATGTGTGAAGTACTTTATAAGTCACAAAGTGCTACGTAATGCTAACTGGGATTGATGACGCCGTGGGGATGGTTCTCTGTTAGCCTCTGCCCCATCATCGTCACACCTAGAATATTTTGTTAAGTTCTGGACGCCACATTTTAGGGAAGAAATCAGCAAGTGGGAGAGAATCCCGAGGGGAGTCCTCTGATGGGGAAGGGTCTGTTGAGCCTTATGACGACTGATTGAAAAGACTGGGGGTATTTAGCCTGGAGAAAACAATACTTGGGGGGAATATTAGTTATTTTAAGTATTTGAATGGGCACCATGTGGAAGGAGGATCAGATTTGTTTTGCTTCAATTAAATTCGAACCACCAAACATTTGTTACACATCTGCTCAGTCTAAGGCACTAGGGATTGCCTGAGAGAAAAGGGGCCTTGCCTCCCAGGAGTTTCTGCTCACCTAGGAAGAGGTTGAGGGGGAGGTGAGAAATACTCTTGCAAGCTTTGGGCCTCTTGGTGGGGGTCTCTGTCTTTGTAGGCACAAGTGGCCCTTGAACATGGGTTGTGTTGAATTCCAGGGGGCACGGGGAGGCAGCTCCTATAAAGGCCCGGAGACAGGAGGCAGATTGGGGAACCGCTAATAGGTCGCTTTGGCTGGAATGGGAGGAATCTGAAGACAGACTGGGAAGGCCTGGCCCCAAGGGTAGAGCTGGGGACCAAGGGAATCTTCGAGACTCGGGGTCACAGCTGCCTCAGGCCAGAATGGCTGCCTCCAGGGAGGGCTGGCTTCCTCCTAAGGGTAGAATAGATTGAGAATCTAGAAGAGATGGAATATTTCTGAATACCTAATAGAAGATATCTAATCCTGTGCCTAGACTTTTACTACAGTGGTGGCAGCTAGAGACCAGTGACTTGTGCAAAGCAGAGCCAGAGAAAAAGGGCCCTGAGGTCTAGTCCACCTCTCATTATACAGAGGAAGAAAATGAGGCTAGGGAGTGACTTCCTCACCCAAGGTCATGCAGGTAGCCAGCCTGAGAGCTGGGACTTGACCCCAGTCATTCTGACTGCGCCCAGTGTCCTTCCTCCTCGGGCCACACTCGTGGTCATCTTCAGACTGTGCCCAGTGCCTTTTCTCCTTGCCCACACTTGGGTCATCTTTCAGGGATGGCTGGATGACTACTTTCTGGATGTGTTGAAGGCTTCCTCTTTACCTCTAGTTCAGACTTGATGGCCTTGGGTAGTCCCTTCAGTTCTGCCATGCTTGATGCTCTAGTCCTGGCTTTGGAAATGACCCCACTTTGCAGCCTCGGCTGTGTGAGGGATATCCCAGTGAGTCGCAAAGGCTGTCTCCAGAGTCCTTTCTGGTATTGACCAAGTCACTGAGGCTGATGCACTTTCAATGGCTTAAGGCAAACAGGAAATCTCTGGGAGGGCTGCAGCTGGGAATATGGCCTTGAGAATGGCTTGGTGGCTCAGTTTTTGTTTCTGTCATTTTATGGGATTATAGATTTTAAAAAGGGACCTCAGGGGGCGGCAGGTGGCGCAGTGAGTAAGAGCTGGCCCTGGAGTCGGGAGACCCGGGATCGGTTCTGGCCTCAGACACTTAACACCCACATAAAATAACTGGCCGTGTAGCCTTGGGCAAGTGACTTAACCCCACTGCTTTAAAAAAAAAGGGACCTCAGATGCCATATAGGCCAACCCTCTTATTTTACAGATGAAGCCACTGAGTCCCAGAGATGTCAAGAACCTTGATGAAGGTCACACAGGTTCATAGGCTTAGAGCTGAAAGGGCCCTCAGGGTCACTCAGGTCAGCTCTCAATTTACAGCTGGAGGCCCTGAGAGCCCCAGTAACTTGCTCTAGGTCACCCAAGGAGTGAGTGACAGAGGTGGGATTTCATTCCATGCCATTTCTAGTTGCATCTGTAACTAAATAGAGCCCATATTGGTACCAGACATTTTAGGCTTTCAGTGCTCTGTGCTTTCTCAGTGTGAGTCCTCTGCTACCTAGCTCTGCCTTCTCATTCTGGGAGACACTTGTCTGTGTCATCCTGTCAGCCCCCATAGTGCGTCTGCCAAAGATCTTGGAGCCCTTCTTCAATGTCTTTCAATATTCTGTGGGATTCAGAAGAAGCCTTTCAAAAGAAAAAAAAATCCTTTTCATTTTTTATTTTTAAAATGTGGCCTGTGTTGCCTGCTTACTTAATCAGAATCCTCTGAACCCCATAATAGAGTTTAACCTTTTCTGCAGGACTCTGAGGGGGCTTCTTATTAGTGCCCCCTCCTTCCCCCCAGGCCCCTGAAATATGGAAGGCCATTCATCCCAGAGCTAAATGGATCCAGATCACTCTGCTTTCCTAGTGTCTCCTGTCCCTTAATTCAATCAAGAAGTACTTAGGATTTGTATGAGGATGAAGAGCTGTCTAAGGTATGTTTCCTGACTTTAAGTGGCTTCTTCATATCCATTTTCACTGTTATCAGAGCGCCTGCCTAGGACAGCACTCTTCCCCCATCCATCCCCCCATTTCACCAGTATGCCTGCCAATGGCCTCTGGTTTCTGATCAGCTGCTCCTGCCATGGTCCTAGCCTGATAAACATGTTTGCTGGGATTTCTGGTAAACTGAGATGATATAGGCTCTGAGCAGAGGCCCCTTTTTCACAGCAGAGTAAACCAGCTCTGTGACCATTGTTTTAAGGACTCAGGGCCTTGTTTTTTTTAAACTTCCAGGTTCATGGCTATGTTCCAGATGACTGAGCTTGCCAAAAGTTTGACCTTTGTACATGCAGGGTGTTACTGTATGCTGATGCTTATGTATTCTTTGTGGAAAGCATGAAGCTTAGATATTTGCCTTGTGAAGTCTATAAAACCAGAAGTAGAAAAAAAAGGGGGCACAGTGGTTAGGGGCTACGAGTCCTGTCTCCCTCCTCATGGCTTCAGTAAAAGCGGAGCAGGGCTGGGGAAGCCATTTCCTCTGGATGATCCAGATGGAAGAGGTTCACGTGGTAACTGAAAGGCATAAGGGCTTTCCAGATGAGTTTCAACAGGCCCTAACATCGAAATCTAGGCAAATTTGGTGTGTAAAGTTCCAGGGGTCACCAAAGCCCCTATTTCCCTGTCATTTCTGGTCACTTCCTCAAGGCTTTGTTGGCAAAGATACGCCCCACATGGTGCAGGGGCTGGAGTGCTGCAGTCGGGGAGATCTGGGTTCCAGTCCTACCTTTGGAACTCACTAGCTGTGTGACCCTAGGGAGGCAATAGCCTCTCTGAGCCTCAGGCTCTCTTTGACACTATAAACTAAAGACTTGAGTTGATGGAGAGCCTTCCTTCTTGGGAGACGTCACTGGTCCTGGATGGATCCTTGAAGCCAAAGAATTTTTCCTACTCATGTTCGAGCAGTGTTTGCCTTTAAAGAAAACACCAAGTCTCCCAAGCCCCTTTCTTCCACCTCTCCCTGCCCCCCACATCATCTTCTTCCTGTCAGGCTTATTTACTGAATTAGAAATTAAGATGTTGGGGGCGGCTAGGTGGCACAGTGAATACATCACCAGCCCTGGAGTCAGGAGGACTTGAGTTCAAATCCAGACTCAGATACTTAACACACACAAAACTAGCCATGTGACCTTGGGCAAGTCACTTAACCCCAATTGTCCTACCTTTCCCCTCCAAAAAAGCAAAAAAAAAAATTAAGATGTCTTAGGATTATTATGAAAAGTTTTGACCTCATGGACCCCTTGAAAAGGTTTTGGAGATCCTGAGGGACCTTCTCTAGATCATTCTTTGAGAACCATTGATGTAGTGAATGGAGAGCAGTCCCCAGAGCCAGGGAGACCTGAGTTCAAATCCCTCTTCCGACACATATTGGTTGTATGGCCCTGGCCAAGTCACTTAACTTCTTGGGGCTCTAAGGCAATTCTTCAAGAATATAAATGTCACATAGCTAACATGGAAGTGTTTTGCATGACTTTACATATATAATTGATATCATACTTTCTCAGTGGATGGGGAGGGACTAGAAGGAGGGAGAGAATTTGGAAACCAAAATTTTAAAAAGCAAATATTGAAAATAAATAAAAGTTGGTAAAGAACATAAATTGCAAAAGAGGTATCTGTCTGCTTTGGAAGAGGGAGTTTCCTCATTTGGGAGTTCCTTATACCAATGGAATCACTGACTCAGTATCTCACCCTCTGTTAATGGGGAAAAATATAAACTCTTAAACTTGGGTTAAAAAGACAACAGCAGGGCAGCTAGGTGGTGCAGTAAATAGAGCACCAGCCCTCAAGTCAGGAGGACCTGAGTTCAAATCCAGCCTCAGACACATAACACAAAAAAATAGCCGTGTGACCTTGGGCAAGTCATTTAACCCCAATTGTCCTACCTTCCCCTTCCAAAAAGAAAAAAAAACCCAGCAACATGGTGTACTAGGTATCAAATGAGGGCAGTGTGACTGAAAAAAATCTGAGGTCCTAGTGACAACAAGTCATGGCCCCTACAGTGGGTATGGTGGCCAAGTCTGCAATGAGAGTTGCGTAATTGCCAGGACTAAGGGGGTGATCATCCCACAGTCCTGTGCCTTTATCAGACTCCCATTCTGGAGCCCTTGGCTCAGTTCTGGGTATCAGTTTCAGGACAGTATTGGTGAACCACAAGGCAAGGGCTTCAAGTTTCAAGCCCTGTGAGTATCTGGGAAAAAGCTGGGGATGTTTAGCCTGGGGAAGAGGGGGCTCAGGGCAGCATATTAATTGTCCTCACGTATTTGGAGGGATACATATGGAGAAGGATTAGACTTGGGCTGTTTAGACCCCAAAGTCAGAGTCAGAGGCAAATTCAGGCTCAGGAGAAGCTCCCCAACACTTGGAGCCATCCCAAAGAGGAAGGGGAGAAGAAACTCCTTCGTTGGTGGGACTCATGCAATGGGCTTCCATATGGAGAAGGGGAAGGTAGGTGATATGGCCTCTGAGATTCTACCCCACTCTGCCATTCTGGGATTCTCTAACCTCCTTGTGTCTTCTCCTAGATCTGCCCTGTGGGTCCCATGTGTGGTGCTCAGAGAAACATAAGGACAGTGAACAGGGGTCTGTCCCAGAGCTCAGGGCAAGTGGGTTTATTTCTGGGTCCATCTTGCCTTATCACTCCAATGGAAAAAACAGTGGCCTGGGCATTAGGAGATGTGAGTTCCAGCCCTGGCTCCACCTCCCTTAACATCTCAGGGTCCTCCTTTGTCCTCTCAGAGAGTGTAAAGTCATTGCATTCGGTGATTAGAGATGGTTGTATTCCATTGGACGCTATGCCCAGTCCCGCCCAGCTGCATGGCAGGGCTGTTCAGAGGACTGTGGCCTAGTGGTGGCAGGGTCTTTCCAGGGCTTTCTGTAACATGTGGATTTGTTTGCTTTTTCAGAGGAGGGTCAAGGATGTCATCAGTCCAATTGTGTTTGAAGCCGCCTACAGCCTTGGTGAGCATGTGATTGGAAAAGAAGAGAAGGAGCTCCCTCCTCTTATACCCATTCTGCGTTGGAAAAAGGGGCAGAAGATTGCTCAGAAGAACCAGGTTGGGATTATACAGTCTTCTAATTCTTTAGCAAATGTTTGATTGATGTGTTTCTTTATTTATGTCACAACTTTCCCAATGACCAGCCTTCCCATGGGAATTCTCCCTCATAACAAAGAAAATCAGGCAAATGAAACAAACAACTTCAACAACATTTTGGCAGTGTATGTAGCATTCTGAACTGGTAGTAAGCCACCTTCCCATTAAGTGCAGAAAAGGATGTTTTCTTTTTAACAGTTCTGTAGCATGAAGGTAACTGAGACTTAAGGGAGAGCAGTAAACAGTATTGGACTGGAGAGTCAAGAGATCATTAATCTGCCATTAATTAGCTGCCATAAAGTCAGTTTTCCTTCCTGGAATTAGGCCATAGCTTCCTTGTCTAGAAAATGATTAGATTGAATACAGCTCCCTTTCAAATGGAAAATTCTGTGGTTCTGGATAATGATGAAGGAATCTGGGCAGTTAGAGAATGAATGTGGTGAACCTGTTAATTGCTGAAGTGCCTTCAGGATAGCATTGGTCAAAGCCCTTGTGGCTCTGGGAGCAGGAAGATGGAAGGTGGCCGGAGTTGACTGCTTGTCCTGTGCTGTCCTGCAGAGTACAGCTGGACAGGGAGGCAAGAGACATGAGTTCAAATGCTGCTCTGACATTTATTAGCTTTCTGATCCTGGGCAAGTTACTTAACTGCTCTTGGACTCCATTTTCTCATCTGGAAAATGGGTGGAATAGCTGCACTGGCCTCACAGGGCTTTCATGATCTCCAAATGAGAGAACACAGGGAAAATGCTTTACAAACCTTGAAGTGAAATAGAAATGTTGGCTCTTATTTTTGCTACATGGGTCCCTGGGCCTCAGTCTCCTCATTTGTAAAATGCAGTCAGTGGAATAGATGAGTAGCTCTCGTTCTATGAACAGATGAATAAATGAATGAATAAAAAAGCATTTATTAAGCCCTTTACATATGCCAGAGCAATGGAAAGAGACACAGATGCAATGTCCCTGCCCTCAAGGTGCTTACATTCTAACAGGAGAGTGAGAGCCAGGCTGGGGCGCTTTGGTCCTGGACATCAGAATGTGAACGGAGTCCCAGGGAGGGAAGCAGACCGACCCACCCCATCCAGAAAGAATGACTGAGCTGATCTGATGGTGGTTCAAGAACTAAGACTTTGGATGGCCGGAAGAAGGGCCCTTTTGGGGGCCATGAAGAAGATGGTCAGAAAGCTGAGAGTGGAGTGTAGCTGGAACATTAGTGACCTGGGAGAGACGGTCACAGGCCAGAAAACGAGGGGCCCAAGGTGCCATTTCTCCAGGCTAGGAAGGCTGCTGGCTGCTCTCCCTGGGGGGCCTTGTATGGAGAGCTGGGAGTGATCCTTGGAATCTGTCGAATACAGAGAACTTTAAGCAGGAGTGTTTCTGTTCTTGAATGCCCAGCTTGTCCTGGTTTGGGGGAGAGTGAGGTGATGCCAGCCCTCCTTTGAGACGTGGGAAATAGAATACACCAAGTCTGGAATATGGTGCCTCTTCTTGGAACAACTTACCCAAGTTGTGTTGCTGCCAGCCCCTCTGAAGTGTCAGACCTGGAGCTGGCTTTACCCTCGGCACCGACACTTCCTCTGCTCAAAGTACTAGGTGCCCCATCTGCCTCCTCCCTCACTTGGTCCCTAGGTTGCTGCCCCACAGGGTGGAGATTAAGGAAAGGGAGATTGCTGTTCACTGTAGAGGGAAAACAGAAGCCTCCTCACACCTGGAATGATGCCAGAGTGCAGTGGGTGGTCTCAGAAGATGCCCATTTATCCCTCAGCAGGGGTCTTCAGGTGAAGACTGCATGCCCACTTGTTGGGGAAGCTGTAGAGGGGATTTCTGCCCAGGTAGAGGTTGGACTCTGTGACCTCTGAGGTTCTTCCCACATCTGAGAGTTGGCAATTCTATGGTGCTCCGTTAGGGACAGTGGCAGCCAAGGAAGGCTGAAGAGAGGAAGTGGTCCTTGCTGGAGGAAGGTACTTGAATAGTACTCCAAGGAAACCAGTCTGAGCCTAGCAGGAGAGATAGGAGAGGAAAGATGAGGACAGGCCTGGAGCTTGTCAGTATTTCTCTGGAAAGGAGCCTGTGGAGGGGAGCAGGAGGACCCAAGATAGCTTGTGGGAGGCCCTGAGTGCCAGTTAGGCATTGACTCTTTCTTCTCTAGGCAGCAAGGTCACTTGGCTAGTGAGTGGTAGAACAGGGAACTGAAAGCAGGCCCTCCAACCTGGGACAGATCGCTTGTGCACGCTGAAACCTCATCAGACAGATCACACCTCTCCTGATGACTGAGAGGTCCAGCAGCTGGAGGTGCAGGCAGAGAAGTCTGTGCTGACGCATGGCCAGTGTATCAGATAGTTCGGCCATCCGAGGGGGTTTATCGACAGGCCAGACCTGGAGGGAGCTGCCGTGGGCTAGTGGGGCTTCTTACTGGGTTCCTCATTCCTGTGTGTGTGTGTGTGTGTGTATGTGTGTGTGAGTTTGTGTGTGTGTGCGTGTGTGTAAGTGAATGTATGTGCATGCATGTGTGTATGTGTGTGTGTGTGAATGTGAGTGTGTATGTGTGTGCGTGACTGAGCTCAAGTGGTTTAAGAAAAGTCACGTCAAGCCGTCTTTTACTTTCCAAACACACCCCAGTGACCGGAGCTGTCCCTCATCCTTCCTGTACTCCGGGACACTGGCTTAGGCTTTGCCTTGTTTCCAGTTTCTGCAGCCATTCAGAAGCCACCCTCCTTCCAAGTTTGATTACCCAGTTGGATAATATCTGAGCCAGATCCCCAACTCCGATAGACAAAACTAGGGTGGGGTGACTCAGAGGAAAAATTGCTGGGAGGGGCCTTAGGAGTCATCTGGTTAAACCCTTTCCTTTTACAGTTGGGGTAACTGAGGCAGGTAGAGCCTAAGTAGTGACTGGTCAAAGGTTCCGTGAGGAACTGGCAGCCCAAGGCCACCTCTCATGAGGGACACTTGTCAAGCTCATGCCTACTTTACTTCTAACTTGATGTCCTTTACTGAGCTCCTTCCACTTCCTTGCCAGCAGCCTTGCCCACTCCCTGCCCTTTCCTCCTCCTTTTATTAGAACATCAGCTCCTCAAGACTGTCCCCTCTGTATTTGTGTCTCCGGCACTCAACACAACACATGGCACATTGTCAGAGCTTAATAGATGCTCTCTCAGGCTCCCCACCTCTCTTTTTTTCTCTCCTCTCCCTTCTCTCCTCCTTCCTCTCCCCAATCTTTTTCCCTCTCCCTTTCCCTTATTGGAGTCTTTGTTTTCTTGCCACTAGATGTCTCCCCATCGCTTACTTCCAAATGAAAGAACCTCAGGTGTGGGTAGTGGCATTTGCCCTGGGTGTAAAATTCCCGAGTTATGGCTCTGGAAAAATGTTGCAAAGAAACTCACTCTTGGGGCTGCTAGGTGGCGCAGTGAATAGAACACCGGCCCTGGAGTCAGGAGGACCTGAGTTCAAATACAGTCTCAGACACTTAACACTTATGAGCCATGTGATTTTGGGCAAGTCACTTAACCCCAATTGCCCTCTCCTCCCCCCTCCAAAAAGCAAAAAAAAAAGAAAGAAAGAAACTCATGCTTTCCATTAAAAAAGACCTACCAGACTATATACACACATGTGATATGTATACATATATATGCACATGTGTTAAAAAATATTTATCAATACCTTGCTTTTATATCCCCTTCAATGCCTACTTAGGGAGCCATTCCCTGTGCAAAAGAATAAAAACAGACAAAAAGGAAACACAGTCAACTAACACTGACCAGCACGTTATCTGAGTCTGACAGTATGTGCAGTGTTCTGTACCCATAGCCCCCTGCTTCTACAAAGGAGAGAGTGAGGTGCATCTTCTCGTTTCTTCTTATAGAGCACCCTTGTTCATTATAATGACAAAATGTTCCATTCTTTCTCTTATTCTTCTCATTTACATCATTGTAGTCATTGTATATGTTGTTTACCTTGTTTTGTTGGCTTCATGTCATACAAGTGTATGACAATTTAGGGTAGAGTTTAGGTAAGTGGATTAGAAAGGTTTATTCATATAGATAACTATATCTAAATTCAAACTCAAAATAAAATAATGGCCAGGTACAGCTTAGGAGGGTATGGAAAACAGTAATTCAGGCAGGAAGAATGTCCCAAGGGGCCTCCCTTGCCCATCCTGTCCCTTGGGGCAGCGTGCTTTGGGTGGTGGTAGGATGTCCTCTCCAGTTGAAACCCCAGAGATGCTGGGGACCCAAGTTTACCGGGGGTTTTTAGACCAAGGGCCTGCCGTGGCAGCTGTCATATGGCCAGCAAGGGGTAGGGTCTGGAAGCATGGACCAGAAGCAGAAGGGAGACTTCAAAAATTAACTTGGAAGGTCTATTCCAGATGAGGGAAGGGTGGAGTTATGGCTGCCACGTCAGCAAGATTTCTGGGGAGATTGAACAGCTAGGTCTAGCCAGAGCTGGGTACAGCTGAAACCTTCAGGGACCTAGAAGGGTGAGGCCTTAGATCCCTCTGGCAATTCAAGTCCCTTTGTATCAGTTCATCTAAGTCTTCTCAAGCTTCTCTGTCCTCACCCTGCTTGTCATTTCTCCAGCCATGAGGTGTTCTGCAGCCTTCACACACAGTAATTCGTTTAACTATTCTATTTCATTTCCACTTCTTTACTATTACCAAAAATGCAAATGGAAATATTTTGGTTTTGTTTCTCTCTATCTTTTATTTTCAAGGACTCTACAACTAGCATTCAGATCTTTGTGTCAAAGAGTATGGGTCACTTTCTTTAAAAAATTTCAAGTACTTTCCAGAGTAGTTAGGCCAGTTCACATCTCTGCCACAAGTGTGTGAGTGTGCCTACTGCCAACCACTCCAATGCTGACCAGTCCCATTGTCCTTCTTACCAATTGGTTGGATGTTAGGTTAAACATGACAGTTAAAAAATGTGCACTTCTTTTATTAGTAGTACTTTGGACCAGTCTTTCATATGGTTATTAATACTTTGCAGTTCATCTTTTGAGAACTGTTTGTTCAAATCCTTTGAATGGTTCTTTGTCAAATATTTCTATTAACTTCCTGTATGTCATGGATATCAGATCCTTGTCAGAGATATTTGGTGCAAAGAATTTTTTCCAAATCATTGTTTTCTCTTTTCATCATATCTGCATTGATTTTATTTGTAGAGATAACCTGTCTTAAACTATCCAGTAACCCACCATGGTTCCTCTACTTTGTGCCAACCCTGAGGAAGCCCTTAAAGGAACAAAGCCAATGCTTCAATCTGTATAAATGCCTTAAGCCTGGAAAATTAACTTGGGCCATGATTGATGCTGTAGAAACTCCGCTGTTCTCAGGTTGAGGTACTCAGGTCCATTACTGGAGTGGAAATGACAGACATGAGTTAGGCTGGTTTTCCCAGAGGAAAAATGGAGAAACAGGAAAAATTTACTGAGTCTTTTCCTTCCTTATTCTATTCTCCTTGTTAGGCAAATAAGAAATGATAGCTCTGTGATCTTTCCTCATGTGGCCTCCAGATGTGCGAGGGAGGAGAAAAAGGATTTTCAGGCTGAGCCCACTTCAGGAAGTGAAACTCATTTAAATTTGTGCCAATATCGTAGCTGCAGTGACTGAATCCCAGCTCTCTGAGAACTGAATGGCCTCATTACGTGGTGTAACGCAGCCTCAAATGATTAATCAGGGGAAGAAATTCTTTCAAAAGGACTGATTCTCTTTACCTGACAGGCCTGAGTATGAAGGAAACAACCAAGTAATCAATGAGCATTTTTTTTGAGATTCCTTTTATTTTAATTACATTTTATTTTTTCCATTATCAAGCATTTGTTTTTCTCTCTTCCTCTTTCCTATCACTGGAAAAAACAACAAACCTTGTAACAAATACTCAATCAATCAAAACAAATTCCCACGTTGGCCTTGTCCAAAAATGTATGTCTCATTCCACATATTAGTTTCTTATCTCTCTGCTAGGAGGTGGATAGCATCTTCATCAGTGGACCTCTGGAATCATGGTTGTTCACGCAGTTCAAGGAACATTTATTAACTAGCTAATTATGTGCCAGACACTTCACTGAAGGCCTAAATTAGGTGGGGTGTGGGGCATATGATTATTGTAGAGAGTATGGATCAGGGTGATATTAAAGAAACAGAATGGTCAGAGTTTATGGATACATAGAGACATATAAAGGTGGGGGAAGGGGGAGAGGGAGAAAGGGGGGAGGGGGAGAAAGGAAGGGGGGAAAAGGAAGGGGGATATGAGCGAGCGAGAGAGTTTCAGAGACATAATTAGCCAGTTAAGAAATGTTCCTTAAGACACAAAAGAGACAA
>NW_027185761.1:62551664-62562433 GCF_028583685.1 Petaurus breviceps papuanus | reverse complement strand
GAGAGAGAGAGAGAGAGAGAGAGAGAGAGATTGAATGTTTTTGAATGTTAGGCTAGGTCATTTGAACTTTGATGGTGGTATTTACCAACTGAAATGGGGAAATTGAGAGAGAAATAGGGCAGGATTGGAGTTGCTGGAATTCTCCTTTGGCCAGATTGAGTCTGAAGTGTTATCAGGTAGGAAGGGGCAATGGGGATCATGGGAGGAACACTGAATTTGCAGTTAGAGTACCAGGGCTTGAGTCCTAGTCTTAACCCTTCCTAGCTATGATGTTGGCTAAATAACTTGACCACCCTGACCCTCTCAGTTACCTCATCTGTATAATGTGCCCGTTCCCAGCTCTAATTCTAGGTTTATATATCCAGGAAGCACTTGGAGAATGCTTCTCAGAGAAGAGATCAGGGCTGGAGAGGGGAGACAGCATGGCAGAGTAGAAAGCCAGCTTGATTCAGGTGAAATAGAATAAGGTCCTGTATCAGTGTTGACTGTTGTCATTATTGTTACGGCTCTAGTTCAGACCCGGGGGATCTGGGTTTGAATTTTGGCTCTGACAATAGCTAACCATTTGACTTTGGGCAAGCAATTAACCAACAAGCATTTATTAAACTCTTACTCATACCAGGAACTATTATTTGTGCTAAAGATATGAAGATAAAAATACCCTGTCCTCAAGGTGCTTACATTCTGTCAGATTCACTTCATCTCTCTGGTTTGATCTGGCTGACTTTTGAGGCTCCTTCCAGTTCCAGGTCTGTAGTCCTGCACAGAATGGGGAGTCCTTTGCGGAGAGGTGATAATGGATGATTGATGAAATTCCCCATGGGGAGCCCTTGCAGATTACTGGGCAGAGGAGGGCCTGCCTGGCTCAGTGCTGGAGGGAGATTATTCTGGAGGTGGTAGGGAGGGTGGAGGAAGACCAGATAGAAGGCTACAGAACTTGTCCTGGTGGGTAGAAATGTAGACCGAAGAAAGAAGAACAGACGGAAAGGAGAGAGATGTTAGAAGCAGAATCATCTGTGAGAGAAATGGTTTGAAGTTTTGGGTCTTAGCTGTCTAGACATCTGACTCAGGATTAATGGCCAATTATTTAAGATCTATTAGTTGCAGCTGCTGAATCACAGAGATAAGGACATTAAGTGAAACTGACATTGAGAACTGCGGCCAACATATCTCAGGGAGTATAGGAAGCTTGAAGCCCTGTCTGGTGTAGTTATTGACTATGGAAATTCTAGAGGGCTCCTTAAAGGAATTCATGCCTCAGAAGCCCTAACCTCATCCTGCTGACACAGAAACAACCCAGTCTGTCTGTTTCTCTGGCATTTTGGGGGGCTACTCTGCTGTCTCCTCTTGAGAGGGTGGGGATAGAACAGGGTTGTGGGAGCTTTTCCATAGTGGAAAAGGCTGTCTGGGAGTCCCCCCTCACTAGACATCTTCAAGGAAAGTTTGGACGACTACTTGTGGGCATGATGTCGATGGAATTCTTGTTCACACATGGGTTGAACTGGATGCCTCCTCCAACTTGGAAATCCTACAGATCCATGATCTTCATAAGTGGTTCTTCTACCAAAATATTTTTTGAATTAACTTGTGTGAGATTTTTTTTTCAGTCACTTGAGGAACCATTTAGCTATTGACCAAATTTCATTTTGTCTTGCGCCTTTTTAAAAAATCTTAAGTTTCTCATTTCTCCTATCAATCAGGGATGTGCAGGAGCCAGCTGATTGTTAAATTTTTAATGTGAACATTTATACTTCAGAAATCGGCAAATGTTACAAATCTGGGCTTGATTTATTGGCTGGCAAGACTTAAGAAAGTGATGAAGAAAATATTAAGAATGAAGATTAAACTTAAAGATGCATTAAGCATACATTTCCTGTCCCCTTATAACCTGTTATTATTAAACATTGACCGGCCCACCCTGTTCTCATCCCTTAAAAGGAGCCTCCTCTTCTCTCTTCTTTCCCATTCGTAGCTTACATCCCTACCCAGTCTCTTTATTGTTTCCACTTTCATAGGTCAACAGTGAGCTTTGGCTCATTGTATGAGTTGTCCTATGACCTTTCTTAGGAAAGAGTTTTGAATGAATCGGAGTGCTAAGGAGTGGGCTGGTTTTCAGAGAGAATCCAAAGAGAATCTGGTTATTTATCTGGAGGAAGTAAAATGCTGTGAAGTCAAGACAAGTCAATAAGCATTTCTTAAACACCTACTCTATACCAGTCAGTCAGTCCATAAGCATTTATATATTGCCTACTATGCACCAAGCACTGTGCTAATAACTGGGGTTCAAAGAAAGGCAAAAACCAGTGTCCATCCTTAAGGAGCCCAAAGTGTATAGAGAGGACGCCATGCAAGAAATTATGAGCATATGCTGTGAAGTTGTGTTTCACTTGTATCCGACTCTTCAAGACCCCATTTTTTAAGATTTGCTTTTTTTAAATTAAATTATTTATTTTAGTTTTCAGCATTCACTTCCATAAGTTTTAAGTTTTCTTCCCATCCTTCCCCAAGATGGTTTGCAATCTCATATGGGCTCTACACATACATTCTTATTAAACACATTTTCACGTTAATCATATTGCCTAGAAGAATTAAGAAAAAAACTCCCAAGAAAATAAAACAGAACAAAAAAGAAAATAGTCTGCTTCATTCTACATTCTGACTCAATATTTCTTTCTCTGGAGGTGGCTGGCATTTTCCATGTGTGTCCTTTGGAATTGTTTTAGGTCTTTGCATTGTGGAGAAGAGCTAAGTCTATCAAAATCAGTCCTTGCACACTGTGGCTGTTACTGTGTACAATGTTCTCTTGGTTCTGCTCCCCTCACTTAGCATCAGTTCATGTAAGTCTTTCCAGGTTTCTCTGAAGTTTGAGGTTTTCTTGGTAGAGATACTGGAGTACTTTGCTCTTTCTTCCTCCAGCTCATTTTATAGGTGAGGAATTGAGGTAACCAGGCTGAAGTGACTTGTTCAGAGTCAACTAGTAGGTGTCTGAGGTCAGATTTGAACTCAGGAAGGTGAGTTTTCCTGCCTCCAGGCCCAGTGCTCTATCCACTGTGCGGCCCAGTGCTTTATCCACTGTGCCGCCCAGCTGCCTGAGATTTGGACAGGGTCAATTGGAGATAATTAATGTAGGGAATTCATTGTAGAAGGTGGGCCTTCAGTTGAGACGGGGAGAAAGCCAGGAAAGCAGGAGGAGAAGATGAGGACGGAGCAGGTTCTCGTCATGGTGAACTCGTCACTGGACTTGCTAAGCCCACTAACTAGGATCATGAAAGCCACCATGCTTTCTTGACAGCACTTTGACTGGTGAGCGTCTAGCCCAGGAGATTGCTGGTTCTGTTGAAGCTGCCCTGCTCCGGGAGCGATGCAGAGTTATCTCTCTAAGAGGCACTGTCAAAGCGAGGGAGCTCTGGACAGTGCCTGCAAATGTTGTTTGATATTTGTTGTTGCCCGTCCGCAGTTAGATAATTTTCACCGGCTGTGCCAAGATGAATTCCTTTGTCATCTTCCCATACAGTGAAAAGTGTCAGAAGTTGAAAGTAGAAAGAAGAAAGCCATTTTCCTTTGATCTTAATTTTCAAAGATTCAGAAGTGATAGACTTTGAGCCTCCATTCCACTAAAAAGCAATCGCCATCTGTTCCCCTCCTTCATTCTCAGATCCTTGTATGCCTTCTTATTTAAGGATGTAATTTCCATGCTCAAGGGAGGGAAAAACCTACACAACTGTGTGTCCCAAATGATCATTAGCCAAGGCTTTACCTATAGAGCAACCCAACTAGCCTAAAAGTGCAGTCGTGTCTAGCTCAAAGCCTTGTTTTTGTGCCTAATGTAAAATTTAAAGAGATAGCTGGGGGGAGAGGGACTGAGTGGGGACTGGAGGAGGAGGAAGGGAGCAGGAAAGGAAAGCAAGCTTGATGAGTCCTGGCACCAGAGGAGAAGGGAGAGTTTTCTGAACAATCTTGTGGTGGTAGAGAGATTCAGATGTGATGTACTTGATGCAGGGGCTGCCTTTTGGCCATGCTTTGCATCCCTAGTGCTAACACAGTGCCTGGCACATAGTAGGGACTTGGTAAATGTTAATTGACTGACTTATGATTTAATAATTTTTCCCAGCAAAATGGATCCCTAACTTCATTTGAGTGTCTCAGAGAGAAAGGACCTTGATCCTTTGATCTGATTAATCCAAAACTTATTGAGTAGAATCTGGGCTGTGCTTGGAGACTTCTCTTCATCTGTGCAGATTTCCAAGATTCTTGATCATCTACTCTTAGTTAAATATTGTTTCATTTCCATTTATTTGCCTAAACTTGGCAGATTTTGCTCACATGTTAGTTTTGTTTTCCTTTCATGACTCTTTTGTGATGGTTTTGTGTGAAAATATCATTGAAATGACCACAGAATTATTTCATGAATAACCTACTATCCAAAGACAAAAGATTCTGCTCCTACTTTATCCAAGAAGTCCATCAGTCAGCTTGGGTAGATGCTCTTGGGCCAAATTGTGAAAGTCTTTTAATGCCAAACAGAAAGTTTGTGTTTTGTCCTAAGTTTAAAAAAGGGCCAATGAATTTCTTAGCAGGATGGTGACATAGTCTGACCTGTGCTTTGTGTAGATCAGTTTGGAAGCTTTATAGAGGAGAGATTGGAGAGAGAAGTGTTTTGGGACAGGGAGACCAGGTAGGAGAGCACTGCAACAGTTCAGGCAAGAGGTGATTGGGGAATGGACTCTGTTGGTGGTGATGGAGAGAAGGGGATGGATGCAAGTCATGTTGGGTAGATAAACCCAATAAAAATTAACAAATGATGAAGTCTGGAGTGTGTGTGGTGAGAATGAAGAGTCATGGATGGCTTCTAGGTCACATGCCTGGGTGACTAGAAGAATGAGAATGCCTTTGAAATAAATATGGAAGCTAGGAAGAGTGGGTGGAAGGAGAATGATTGTGAGTTCTATTTTGGGCATACTAAATTTGAGCTGCCTACGGGGCATTCTGGTAGAGATGCTCAGTGGGCAACCAGAGATGCTGTGATGGAACTCAGTAGAGGAAAGCATTGTGTATGTGGATTGGGGAGTCATCTACATAAAGGGGATAATGGAATCTGTGGTAACTGATGAGATCCCCAAGACATGAACTGTGGAGAGAGAGAGAAGAGAGAGGAGAGAGAGAGAGAGACAGACAGACAGAGAGAGACAGAGAGAGAGACAGAGAGACAGAGAGAGAGAGAGACAGAGAGAGAGACAGAGAGAGAGAGACAGAGAGACAGAGAGAGAGACAGAGACAGAGAGAGACAGAGAGAGATGGAGAGAGATTGGGAGGGAGAGAGACAGAGAGAGGGAGGGAGAGAGAGACAGAGAGAGAGGGAGGGAGGGAGGAGGGGGGAGAGAGAGAGGGGGGGAGGGGGGGAAGGGGGAGAGGGGGGGGGGGGGGAGGAGAGGGATGAGGACAGTCCTGAGGCAGGCACACACATGTGGGTGGGTTGGATATGGACCCTGCTTCCACAGAAGAGACTGAGGGAGAAACTATGTCCAAATATGGACTGATGTAATCAGACTTTGATGATGGTGCTAGGTTCTGAATGGATGATTTTGCCAGTCTCCACTAAAGCCCTTCTCTGAGAATTCATCAGGGTGTGGAAGCTGTAACTAGCAGTTGGGAAAGATTACGTTAGGTGCCCATCCGCCGCCTTGCAGTCAGGCCACCTAGGCTCAGAGAGACTTATCACAAGGGGCTGTGCAGCAGGTGACACACACGGCCTCCAAGATTACGTTTCCAGAAGCAGAGGGCTTTTCACCACACATCTTTGAAACACTGAAATTGCTGTGATTTTGCTGGTCCCCGAGAACCTCAGTTAGTTTTGTTTTTCAGACAGTGGGGGTCCTCCTGTGCTTTATTAATGCTCCTGGCATCATACACCAGTGAGGAAGGAGCCCAAACCAATCCCTTTTCATCCTCTAAACCAGTCCTTTCTGGAAGTTGTGATAACATTGACCTGATTATAGCTTTCAGATTAAGAGGTAGAAAGATGGGGGTTGGTCTGAGGGATTTAGGTGGGAAAACACTGAGCAGCTCAGTGGGTAACAGATTGATGGCTAGGGTTCAGGGGGTGTAAAGTCTGCTTTCATCAATCTGGGCTGGCTCCATACAGTGACCTTTGTGATTTGGTGATCATTTGCCATTCAGGCCAACTCAGCCCCAGGGTAGAAGCTTGAAAACTGAAGGAACTAGGTCTTCCAAGGGCTGGTCTTCGCCCCAGATTTGGAGGATTGTGTCCCTTATCAAGGCTGGCCCCTCTTCTTGTGCTTTTGTCTTGGACCCCCCTGCTGTCTTTAGGTCTTTGACCATCACTTACTTCTCACTCATCTTCAGTAGATCATGGGGCCATAGATTTAGAATGAGAAGAGCCCTGGAATCTCATTGCCTACATATATAGATGAGGAACCTGTGGACCAGAGAGGTTAAGTGATTTGCTGAGGGTCACTGAACTCTGAAGTATCTGAGGCAGGGTTTGAGCCCGGCTTTTCCTGGCTCCAAGTTCAGTGTTCCGTACACTGCAGAGCACAAACATGTTAAGGTCTCTCCTGTCCTTAAAAAGACCTCCTGAAGTCTGCATCTTTTCACAGGATCACCTCCCTTCTCTCCTCCTCTATTTGGCTGCCAAGCTCCCTGAATGATTCCTCTGTGTCTTCTCCCTGCCTCTGTTCCCCCCTGCAGTCTGGCTTCTGGTTCCTCTTTTCCTCCAAGGACAGCAACAATGTCTTCATCACTCAGTCTGCGGCAGACCCCTTCCAGTGCCAAGCCTAGAATACTAAGGTGTGTCATACACCATTCCCTTGTCCGGCTGCTAGGGGATGATTTTAAAAAGGAGTTGGTCCCACTCCTATCTGATTGTGGCCTCAGCCGGGGAGTGGCCCTCCTCGTCAAGGCACATGGTGGGCCGAGGAATCTGGAAAAAAACCCAACCCAAAACAAGCCAACAGCCCAGCCTAGGAAGCAGCCTTCCCTGCACCCATGCCCTCCAAAGCCAAGAAACCTGATCTGTTTTTGAGGATTACAGATGGATTAAGCTGGGATTCCTTGGATGTAGAGTGGGAAAGATTTGCTGGGACAGGTTTGTACTGGCTTGGGAAAAGCAGGTGTCCCAGTGACTGGGGGAACCCAACCTTGCCCCAGGAAACTTGCCCTTTGAAGTTTGGTAAATCAGAGGCTGCTAGTCCTTGGGCTGGACTTAAGCTGTTTGCTGTGTGTCTTCGCGTTCTGAGGAGTCGATTGAATGGCATCAGCGTGATGGCCAATACCAAATGGGCAAGCCAAGCCTCGCCATTGCTGTTGGCCCCATTACACAATGGCATGCCACTTTGATTATCTTAGCGGAGTTCTTTTTTTTTGGCCAGTGAATCACATAGAGGATAGTGGCAGCCAGACATCAGCTGGATGTTTTGAAAATGAGTAATAGAAACTTAAGGGGAAAAAAGAGCTTTGCAGGAGAAAATTGTCAATTCAGGGAAAACTTGAGGCTGTGGGGTGAAGAGGGGAAGGGACCATCCTGGATGTCTGACTGGAGGGATGAGGTCGGGGGTGGGGCTTTGCCTTTTCTTGACAGAGAACATCAGTCCCCTTGGACTTCTTGTTCATGAGAAATGGACAAACAGCCTCTCCTTGGGTGTGCTTTCATTTTCCTGGAGTCCAGGAGAGTTGCAGAGATTCTGCCAGTCAGTGGTTGTCTCTCAGAGGAGGACCCCATCTGATGTGGCTTTGGAAGGTCTTGGAGCCAGAAGACTGGAGTTTGAGTCCCAGCTTTGACACTAACTAGCTGTGTGAATCTGTATGCCCCTTCTCACTTTTCTGCATCTACGCCCTCATCTGTAAAATGGGGATGGTTATGTTTACTTCTCTTGCAGGAATGTGATGAGGAAAGAATCTGGTAGATCTGTAATCTCTCTATGTTGAGAAGGGCAGGGATATGGTCAGGTCTTTGTGGTAGCTGAGTAGGGCATGGAGTGGAGTGGAGAGAAGCCTGAGGTGGGCAGACCAGTGAAGAGGCTATTGCCAAAGTCCAGGTGAGGGGTGATGAGAGAAGGGGATGCATGCTTAGAGAGATGCCGAGAAGGTTGACACATCAGGCCTTAGCAGCAGATTGCATGTGGAAGATGAGGTAGAGTCAAGGAGTCAAGGATTACACTGAGCTTGCAGATCTGGATGACTGGGAAGATGGCGGGACCCTTCACACCTTGGGAAAGGGAGGATTTAGGGGGGAAGGCAGTGAGTTCTGTTTTGGACACACTGAGAAGCCTTTGGGCCGTCCAGTTTGGCAAGAGAGAGACAGAAGGAGAAAGAGAGAAAAAGGGATTGAGAAAGAGAGAGACGGGGGAGAGGGAGAGAGAAAATAAGCGAGACTTTGACTTCAAATTTAGTATTTTCCATAAGAAAACTAAAGCCCTAACAAGCTAAGTGTCACTAAGTTACTTAAGTGTCAAAGCTGTGATTTAGGACCATATGGCCATCATTATAGAGCTGGAAGAAGCCTCAGAGGTCTTCATTGTCCTTTAAAAAGAAAAGACAAAGGAACCAAGATAACTAGCTGTGCGGAAATTTGCCCAAAGCAATAGACAAATGGAGGTAAAGCCCCTTCATTTTCCAAATGGGGAACCTGAAGCCTAGGGAGGTGAAGTGACCTGATTAAGGTCACACAGGCAATAAACAAGATTTGAACTCAGGCCTTGGACTCCAGAGTGGAGGTTCTTTCTACTCTACCCTGCCAATGCATTCTCTATTATTCTCATGCTGAATGGACCCATCATGGTATTATTATTATTATTATTATTTTCAGAATGTAGCTTCAGATATCCACGATTGTCGTTGTCTGAACATGCAACTCTATTATTGTTCTTTGTCAAGACAGCCTGGAGAGGGTGGCTAGCTGCTTTATCACAGGAACATTGTTTGCAGCAAGAATGGTACTTGTTAAGAAGAAGGAAGAAATGAAGGAAGACAGGAAGGAAGGAGGGAGGGGGGAAGGCAGGAAGACTTTTTAATGGGGATTATTTATCAACCAAACTTTCCCCATTCTATATTTGTGAAGTTGACTTTTTGACCCCAAGGAGAACTTTACTTTTACCAATATTTGGTATGTTGGTCAATTCAGCCCATTGTTTCAGCCTGTTAAGAACTTTGGCTTCTGGTTCTGTCCCCCAGACCTGCTGAATGTGTTTCTTAATGGAAGGCTGTGCACCAAACCTTGGCAGTGTGGGTCCTTGTATAGGAATACAGATGTTCCAATGAAGCTGAGATGACTGTTTGGGGGAGTCGGAATGGGGGCATTCCATGGGGGCAAAGGGGAATGTCTCCCCTGATTCTCTCCTTCTCCCTCATCTCCTTGTCCCTCCCTGAACTATTTCTATCACGTTGTTTCCCTATTAACTGGTGGATTCTCATTGCTAATAAAAGCTGCTTGTGGCATTCATCCTCCCCTGATATAAAGTCAGATATCAGTTTAAGAACAGAAACAGTTATCAATAGCATCAGATTCTTTGTTATTTCATCATGTCAGATTCTTTGTGATCCTGTTTGCGTTTTTCTTGGCTGAGATACAGTTGTGGTTTGCCATGTCCTTCTCCCGCCGCTCATTTTACAAGAAACTGAAGCAAATAAGTGTCTCAGGCTGGATTTGAAATCAAGAAGGGGAGTGTTCCTGCCTCCAGGACCAGTGCTCTGTGCACTATGGCCCCCTAACTGACACTCTTAGTAGGATGTAAGCCCCTTGAAGGCAGAAACTCTTCTGTGTGACAGATTTTTGTTGAATTCAATAAGACTGAATTTCCCCCAGATCTCAAAGTATATATAGTATAGTAGAAAGACTGCTGGATTTGGAGTCGAAGGACCCTAGTTCAGATCTCCTAATTGCTATTTACTATGTGAGTGAATTTGGACAAGTTGTTGAACCTCTTTGGCCTCAGTTTCCCCAACTGTAGAAGAAGGGAATTGGTCCAGGGGGTCTCTAAAGGCTCTTTCAGTTCCAGATGGTGATCCTGCAATCTGCTATTAACAAAGTAATTCCTTCAGATGTTGTTACCTCTATTTTACGAATAGAGAAATGACCTCGAGACAAAAGAAAGTTATTTCTGGAACATGACATTGTGAGATGTGCCAAAGTCAAGAATAGAGCTTCCATTTATCACTATAATCAGTTAAGTCTGTCCTCCTCTTCCTCCCCAATTTACAGATGAGAAAATTAAGGCTCTAAGAGAGAAGATAATTTTTCCCAGGTCACACAGCTAGTACAGGGCTCTTGGCACCCTGCGCCTCTCGGGCTTAATTTTAGCTGGTATGTATGATGTGGATGGCATGGTGGGACTTTCCAGACCAGTTGTTCTTGGTACCCTTGGCTCATCTTCATTAGGTAAAGGAATTTAGAATTAATGACGGGCGGTCACGGGCCAGCTGGACGGTGGGGCTCGGCCTGGGCTAAGTGGCAGGATCCTTTTTTGTGAGCAGGGTGTCGTGAACATCTGAAAGGAGGCTTAAGGGAAGAATTCATCAGTGGTGAACCTTGTGCTGGAATGGAGAGTGTGAAGGCCAAAGGCACGTAGTAGGCCTTAATAAGTGCGTGTTGATTGATTGATGGTGCCAGCTGCATTAGGGTGTGTGCCTGCCTAGAGAGCCAGGAGGCCAGAGCACTCCAGTCTCCTTCTGGAGCCTCCTCTTCAGGGCCAGGCTGGAGGAATAATAATAATAATAATAATAATAATAATAATAATAATAATAATAATAATAAT
>NW_027185761.1:62543051-62551654 GCF_028583685.1 Petaurus breviceps papuanus | reverse complement strand
ATAATAATAATAATAATAATAATAATAATAATAATAATAATAATAATGTAATAATAACAGCAGCAATAATAACCACACCAGAAATGCTCATGGTGCTCTAAAGTTTGCACTGCGCTCCCTCATTCAATCTCAGAGGTGCCATGAGATGGTTCTTAGTATTGGCCCCATTTTGTAAATTAGGAGGCTGTGACTTGCTCAGGTCTGAAGGAGGATTTGAACTCAAGACTTCCTGACTTCCAGGTCAGCCCCCTATTTACTGTACTACCTGGTGGAAAAAGCACTGAGAAGAGCTTCTGAAGGCCTGGGTTTGAGTATTATTCTGACACTTAGTGGTTGTGTGACCCTTACTGAGTCACTGTACCCTCTCTGAGCCTCAGTTTCTGTGACCCAGAGCAAGCAGCTTGACCACTCTTTGCCTCAATTTTCTTATCTGTCAAATGGGGATGAGCACCTCACTCACAGAGTGTTGTGAAGGTCCAAGTAGCTGAGTGTCTTCATTTGTAAAATGAGGGGCTTGGGCTGGATGGCCCCTTGAGGCTCCTCCCGACCCTCTGTGGCCCTGCGGACCACACTGGAAAGAGCTGCACAGCGCCCAAATGGGGTTTCCGTTATGCTGCTCCCACCTTTCAGCTGTGTGACCTTCATTAACCTCTCTGACCTTCAGTTTTCCTATCTTCAGTTGTGCTGGAGAAATCTGATCTCCTCTTATGGGACTTCTTGCTAGGATTCCCCAGCACAGGAAGCAAGGCCGCCCTTCTTTTCTTGACTGTTATTGTTCAGTTCTTTTTCAGTAGTGTCCAACTCTTTGTGACCCTTTCTAGGGTTTTCTGGGCAGATACAGAAGTGGTTTGTCATTTCCTTCTCCAGCTCATTTTACAGATGAAGAAACTGAGACAAGCAGGGTTAAGTGACTTGCCCAGGGTCACACAGCTAGTAAGTGTCTGAGGTCAAATTTGAATTCAGGTCTTCCTGATTCCAGGCCCAGCGCTCTATGCACTATGGCACCCCCTAGCTACCCCTTTCTTTTCTTATAAAGAAGAAAAGAAAAAAGTATTCAATATCAACTGTATTCTTGACCAGAAGGACTGGTGAGGAAAGGTTTCTAGCCCCTGTCATATTTGCAATCCCTTCCGATCCTGTCACTCCCTTACACACAGCCCAAGTGTGCAGGACGAAGCTTCCAATTCCTTTCCCCTCAGTTTCTCCTCAGCCAAGATGACAGACAGTTCTGAAATCTAGAAGCTTGGCTCCTCCTTAGGCTGCGAGCATTCAGGGGAACATGCAAACCCATGCTCTTTACCCAGGACGGCTATAATTTCTTCCCTTCCTGATCAAGAAGGGGAATGTTGGCCAGGACATATTGTGACTTTTTGGAAATGTGGCACAGGACAAGGAATTTCCACAGGGGCTCTGTCAATGCCGGCTCTGTTCGACTTAACCTCAAGACTGCCAGGAGACCGGGGAGTTTGCTAGGCTCACTTGTTTGGCATCCTAGAAATCAGACTTGGACCATCCTACATGGAAAAAAAATGACCAAAAGGCGACTTAAAAAATAGCATTAGAAGAGATGGCAAACATGCCCCTATTCAGGAGAGATGGATTTCCCAGAAAAGTCCCCTGCTCCTCAAACTTAAATCCAACCCAAATTAAATTGTTTTTCTTGAGATTCAAGCTATTTTTGTGAATAATTCCTTCCAGCCTTGAGTTCTTGTTTTCATGGACTTCTGTATATCTTGGGCACCCTGGGTACGTCAGGAAAGCTCTCAGGCTTTGGCACGATTTAGATGCCTCCTTGTCCTGGGGCCATTTTCTTTTATGAAAGGAGGCAGGGAATGGGTGTGGAGGGGGAAGGGGGAGTCAGGGCCCAGAAGCAACGTAGTAGAAGCTCGTGTTTAAATGGCACTTTCAGGTTGGCAAAGAATTTTGTATGCATTGGGTCCTCATGAAACACTGCGAGCTTGGAGCCCTTATGAACCCCATTTTACAGAGGAGAAAACCAAGCCAGAGGGTAATTAAGTTGCTTGCACTGGGTCACATAAGCTTATAACTGTCAGTGGTGGGATCCTGGGTCTCCCGCTTCCAGTCTTCTCATCTAGGAAGGAAGGGAGCTGGGCTAGACTAGGGGTTCTGAAGCTAGGCCTCAGGCTTGGTTTAAAAATGTTTTGATAACTGTGTTTTTACGTAATTGATTTCCTTTGTAGTCCTATGTATTTTTCCTATGCATTTAAGAATGTGATTCTGAGAAGGGGTCAGTAGATTTTTCCACATGCCCAAGGGGTCTATGACACACACAAAACATGAGATGTCAAGTGGGAAGAACTGAATTTGTAGTCACGGGACCTGGGTTTGAATCCCAGCTCTGCCGTTTTGCTGCGGGGTGACTTTGGATGAGTTATTTACAATGTCTGGGCCTCAGTTTCCTCATCTATAAAATAAGAGATAAGATGGACTCTGAGGTTCTTTCCTGCTTTTGATCTAAGATGCCCTGAATATCACGCTGTACATCTAATATGAGGCTGCTTTGGATTGCAGACAGAATATGTTTAGAGAGAGACAGAGACAAAGAGAGATCCAGAGAGAAGACTTTGGTAAAGAAGGATACAGTTATTCCTTCAGTCCTTCCTTCCTTTGTTCCTTCATTCCTTTCTTCCCTCCCTCTTTCCTCCCTTCCTTCCAAGTTAACACATGGAGCATTTTGCCAACCTTATAGTACTGTATCTAAATGTTAGCTACAATAATCGAGAGCCATCATGATAACTGGCACATATGTGGCAACATATTGCCTCATTTGGTCCTCACAACAGCCCTGGGGGGCGTTCTTATCATCCCCATTTTCAAATGATGGAATGGAGGTGGCCAGAGGCCAAGTGACTTAGCCAGGGTCACACAGCTTCTAAGTGTCTGCAGTCAGATTCAAACCCAGGCCTCCCTGGGTCCGGTCCAGGTCTAGCGCTTTCTCCGTAGTGCTATCTGCCTGTTTATTTACCCACTGATTTATTTGTTTGCTCTTTTTCTCTTTGCAGACTGTTTTTGAGAGGAATTGTCGCTCGGAAGACTGTGCAGCTGATCTGAAGCTTCAGGGCAGACTGCTGCTCTCTGGGTATGTGGGCCCTTCTGGGTTAATCATTTCCCTTGCATCCATGGGCAGTTTCCCTTGGGGGTACAGAGGGTGGGCAGAGAGGCTAAGCTGGAGGCCAGGGTGCAGCAATCAATGGTAAAATGTCTTCCGTGAAATCTTTTTCGCTTTCTAAAAATATTGCCTGGTTTTTCCCATCCCCCTGACTGCGAGCGCTGTGTCTGTGGCTTGGCATCTGGCCAGGCCCTGGGCCCTGCCCTTTTTTTCCTCCTTTTCTTGCTCCACGATGTGTCTTTCCTTCTCCCTGTTTGTTCAGGGCTCCTCCCATTGACCGGGCTGGGAAAGCATCTTTTGGGGGCCAGACCTGTCCTGGGCCAGGGCAGAAGCTGGGGAGGGATTTTTATTTGTTCAGCATTTCCTTTCTCAGTCTCTGACTCTGCCCAGGCTAAAGGTGAGCCTCTCATGTGCTTTCTGCTCCTTTTTCCTGGTCTTTTGGGAGCTCTTTTCAGGCCCAAAGTGCTGAGCCTGAATTGTTTAAACCACAGCCCAGGGGACTTCCTGTTTGACCTGATTCCTTCAGTGAGATTTTTAGCTCTGGGGCCAGGAAGAAGAGGCAAAAGGTCTCTCACCATATCCCAGCCAGTACCTTGTCAGCACTTTGAAAGGGGTCTATTTATAACTGGAGAAGGGGAGACCATGCTGGACAATGTGACATGCTGTAGGGTGGTTACTGGGAAATGCACCTGGAATCTTTGGCCTGAGGACCATCAGTGAAATGTTGGGGTCTGATGAGCCTCAGCATGCCCAAACACGTGGGGCACAGATTTGGAGTCTCCACCATGAAGCTGCTGTCACCTTTATCCCTGGCTCGATGGCCCATCCCCTAAGTAACAGGGGAGGGGTGGAGGGCTGGGTCGAGGAGATATGTTTCGCCAAGTTTAGTCACCACTTAAAATTCATGGAAGGGGTGTTGGGACTGTCTATTGTTAGCAAGCATGACCTCATTTTATGGGAAACCAAACCCTAAAAAGGCTCTTATAAAGGATTTTAGTTTCTTGGCTGGCCAGTTTGGGCAGGTCCTTACCCTCCCTGGGCCTTGGCTTCCTCATCTCTAAAGTGAGAGGGTTAAATGAATTCAGGGCACAATTCATATCCTCCAACCACTTGATTTCTGAAGTGGAGGCTGGTGACTGGTCCATTGATCTTGCTCACTGTCATTTCAACATTTTCCTTTAATCACTTTGCTTAGATTTTTTTTTTTCTTTGAGGTCCATTCAATCAAAATGTTCCACCCCATCCCAATCATGGTGGCCATAATATGTCAGCTGTCCCCCTCCCTCCCAGGTGAGTCTCCCGCCTTTCTCAAGGTGTTCAGCCCCTGGCTCACCATCTTCCTCTCAAGCTCTTGCCCTTATTCTGGGGGGCTTTCACATCCTCAAAGATGCTCCCCTAAATCCTCTCACCTCCCATTTCCACAACTTTCTTCAATCTCAGAACCTACCTACACCTCACCAAGGATGGTCACACATTGGATCTCACTCAGCATTACTCACAGTGGTCTTACTTCGCCAATTAGAACCTCTGGCACTTTCCTATCTGACCCTAAGCTTCTAGCATTCTTCCTCTCCCTAAGCTCACTTCACCCTCATTGCGACTCTCAGCATTTTCTCAGGACGTTATCTCTGCTTTGGTTTCACATTTCTCCCTCTCTGGTCGTAACCATTCCACTCTTCCGCCATCCCCTCACCCCCATGTCCTATATCTACTATTCTCATCCAGGGATCACTTCCACCATCTACCTTCTCTGCTATTGTTCATGAGCGGTTAAATAAAACTGCGGGTCTCTCAACCTTGCTGATGGGTATGTTACCATTCATGCTGTGCAACCTCAACTGGGCCCTCGCTGCAGCAAGGCAGCCCTTTTATGCCTCCTTGGTCGTTTCCCTACCTCACTACCCCCAGAAGCTATTCCAAACCTTCTCTTCTTTCCTCCAGCCCCCTACCCTCCCTACCCCATTGTCTCGCAGCTTAGGACCCTGCCTCCTACTTTATTGAGAAAATTGGGGCCATTTGGGAACTCCTTTCTCCCATTTTCTTAATCTCAACCTCCCCGCATTGATATCATCTCCCGCTCTCCTACTCTCTGCTCTTCTACTGCACCCCAGGTCCTTGACAAGGTAGGTCCTTCCCCTTGCCAAAACCACATTCCCTACCCGTGCACTTGATCCCCTGATCCCCTCCCTCCCCTCTCTTCCGACAGACCACATCCTCCCCCCTCCTCACCCTCCTTTGCTCAAATCTACAACCTCTCGCCGTCATTTGTTCTTTCCATATTGCCTTCAATCACCACCACTTCCCCCATCCTTAACAAACTTCTCTAGGCCCTGCCTCACCCTAGGCTCCCATCCTGGATCTTCATGCCTTCCTCAGCTAAACTGGAAAGAATTTTCTTAATGTCATGGCCCCTGCTTCCTCTCCTCTCACTCCTCAACCCTTTTCAGTCTGGCACATGACTTTATCCCTCAAATGAAACTATTTTCTCCAAAGATACTGATGATATCTCTTTTTCATGTTTACAGAGTGCCCATTTGTTAACCAGTCTTTGTTGTCGGTCCCTTGTTCAGTCACGTCTGACTCTTCGTGACCCCACGAACCATGTCATGCTAGGCCCTTCTGCCCTCCACCATCTCTTGGAGTCTGTCCGAGCTCATGTCCGTCATTTCCATGACACTCTATGCACCTCATCCTCTGCCGTCCACTTCTCCTTTTGCCTTCAATTTTTCCCAGCATCAGAGTCTTTTCCCATGAATTCTGTCTTCTCATTATGTGGCCAAAGTATTTAAGCTTCAGCTTTAGTATTTGACTTTCCAATAAACAGCCTGAATTAATTTCTTTAAACATTGACTGATTTGAACTCCTTGCTGTCCAAGGGACTCTTAAAAATCTTCTCTAGCCCCACAATTCAGAAGTACTGATTCTGCACCACTCAGCTTTCCTTAGAGGTCCAACTCTCACAGCCATTCATTACTACTGGAAAAAGTCCTAGCTTTGCCTATATGGACCTTTGTTAGCAAGGTGATAGCTATCCAGATTTCCTTCTGAGGAGCAAGCCTTCTTTAATCTCATGGCTGCAGTGGCTGACTGCAGTGATCTTTAAGCACAAGAATAGAAAATCTGACAATGCTTCCATTTCTTCTCCCTCTGTTTGCCAGGAAACGAAGGGACTAGTTGCCAAGATCATAGTTTTTTTAATGTTAAGCTTCAAGCCAGCTTTGACACTCTCTTCTTTCACCCTCATTAAGAGGCTTCTTAATTCCTCTTCACTTCCTGCCACCAGAGTGGTATCATCTGCGTATCTGAGATTGTTCATATTTCTCCTGGCAAGCTTAATTCTGGCTTTTGATTCATCCAGCCAGCATTTCACATGATGTACTCTGAATATAAGTTAAATAACTAAGGTGACAATGTACAGTCTTGTCGTACTCCCTTTCCAGTCTTAAACCAATCAATTGTTCCATGTTCGGTTCAAACTGTTGCTTCTTGGCCCATGTATGGGTTCCTCAGGAGACACAGATGGTCTGCTACTCCCTTCTCTTTGAGGATGTGCCACATTTGTTGTGATCCACACCATCAAAGGCCTTAGTGTAATCAACGAAGCAGGAGTAGATGTTTTTTCTGGAACTCCCTTGCTTTCTCCATAATCCAGCAGATGCTGGCAATTTGGTCTCTGGTTCCCCCACCTCTTTGAAAATCAGCCTGTTCTTCTGCTAGGCCTCAGTTCCCATATTGCTGAAGCCTAGCTTGCGGAATCTTACATATGATCTTGCTGGTGTGTGAAATGCTTCCTAATGCCCATGTGACTTCATTCTCCAGGACTTCTAGCTCTAGATCAGTACCCCCTTTATTGTGGTTATCAGCGATGTTAAGATCTTTCTTGTATGGTTTTGTGTGTGTGTGTGTGTATGTTTGCCACCTCTTCTTAATCTCTTATGCTTCCGTTAAATCCCCGCCATCTTGGTCTCTTTTTCTCATGACCATTTGTGCTTGAAACTTTTCCTTAATATCTCTAATTTTCTGGGAAAACTCTTGTCTTCCCCCTCTATTGTTTTCTTCTGTTTCTTTGCATTGTTCATTTAAAAAAAACCTTCTTATTTCTCCTTGCTGTTCTCTGAAATCCTCCATTCAGTTGGCTATATCCTTCCCTTTCTTCTTCTTTCCTCAGCCGTTTGTAACGCCTCACCAGACAGCGCCTTTGTTTTCTTGCTCTTCTCTCTCTTTGGGATGTTTTTGTTGTTGCCTCCTGTACACTGTTGTGAATCTCTGTCCATACCAGATCTAATTCCTTACATCTATTCATCACCTATGCTTCATATTAATAAAGGCTGTTATTTAGCTCATACCTATGTGGTTTTCCCTGCTTCAATCTAAGTCTGAATTTTGCAATAGGCAGCTCATGATCTGAGCCACAGTCAGCTACAGTCTTGCCCTGGCTGACTGTGTGGATCTTCTCCACCACTGACAGCAAGGTGTAGTCAGGCTGATTTCTGTACTGGCCATCTGGTGGTATCCATGGGTAGAGTCGCCTTTTGGGTGTCGGCCATGACGAGTAAGTTATCTCTGCCCTGCTTCGCTTTATTCTCCAAGGCCAAACTTGTCTGTTATTCCAGTCATCTCTACTTTAGAATGCTAGTCCCCTGTGACTGTATGCTAGATGTCATCTCAGTTTCAAGCATTTATTAAGTCCCTGCTAGGTACAAGGCATGCATTAGGTGCTAAGAGGGGAAAGACACAAAGCAAGCACATGCCCTCATGCCTTCTCAGCCCTCCAGGGGCTTGCTTTCTCTCATGAGCATCTCTTCTCCCATGCCTGTGAACATCCAGGGGGTTTCAGTTTGGGGGCACCTGGTATTTGGAGTGAAATTGGTGGTAGTGCCACATGGAGAACATGACTCCCAGGGAGAGTTAAAACTTTGAGCCAGACCTCACCAAGGAGACCCCAAAGGGTGGAGAAGAGACCAGCCTTCTCAGAGCACCCCTCGAGACAGACGACTGGCCTTAGACAATAACCAGCTGTGTGACACTGGACAAGGCACTTAACCTTTCTGCGCCTCAGTGTCCTCATCCATAAAATGGGGATAATAACAGCACCTGCCTCCCAGGATTGTGAGGATCAAATGAAGTCTTCTGTGTAAAGCTCTTTGCAAACCTTAAATCTCTAGATAAATGCTGTTGTTGCTACTGATGTAGGTCACACTTATGCACTGCTCTGCGGGATCCAGAGTGCCTTGCTTCACCCGTCTCTCCCCGCAGTACTATGAAGTGCAGAGCACAGTAGCAAAGACTTCACATGACAGCTGAGGACACTGAGGCTCAGAGGCGTGGGCCCGGCTTGTGAGGGGCAGAGCCAGAACTTGGCCTCAGGAGCCTCACCCCAGCTCCCCATCACTGAGGCCAGTGTTTCTGCTCTCCTGATTTCCCATGACTCAGGAGCCACAGGGAAGAACATCTTCAAAAGCCTCGAGTTGGC
>NW_027185761.1:62536739-62538051 GCF_028583685.1 Petaurus breviceps papuanus | reverse complement strand
ATGATGTGTTTGGGATGATGGAAGTGCCCTCCAGCTTTGTGCACCCAAGGCAAGTGCCCTCTGTTACCTCACCCTCCTTACAGCTCTCGTGGGAATGGGAAGCACTTAGGGAAAAAGCATCCACTGCTGATGAACAGCGGGGGAGGCAGGGGGACCCCCAGCAGCTAGGGGCTCTTCAGAATTGGCTGGCTTTTTCTTGGGGGAATGGAGAGAAAAGAAAGCAGCTGGAAGTAATTGTGTCCCTGGGATCCATTGAGGAAATGGAACCTTAGAGCAGGAAGTGATCAGAGCTGTTGCATGGCGCCCCCCCCCCCCCCAGGCACCTTGACCTCTGTCAAGCTGGCTGTCTTTTAAAAATCAGCGAACACATTAACTCCACGTTAGGTCCTGAACCAAGGCTTTAATGGGGCTGATCCTAGTCTTGAAATGACCAGGATCAAACGTGCATTGTTACATTCTGGGGTCGCCTGTGAAAAGGGGACAAAAATCCCTCCCTTGTCTTTCTGCACTTAGATCAGAGGTTTTTAAAAACAAAAGTAAACAAATGGACGCCTTTGGTAGCCTGGTGAAGCCCACAGACCCTTCCTGGAACACTGTTTTGAATAACTGAAGGAAATGCTGCATTTCAGTTAGAGGCTAGTGAAAATAAGGCTGTGCTTTGTTTACTTTTCCTTATCCGGGTTCACAGACCCCCCTGAAATCCATCTACAGATCTCTTGGAGGGGTGGCACTGTGCACTGGAGGTTAAGAACATTTACCTTAAAGAATGGTGGTCCCATAAAGTGACGCAAAGGACCCTGGGGAGACCCCAAATGTCCTGGACAAAAAGGAGGACAGCTCATCTTGTGAATCTTCTATGTGTCTGTGTTCCTGAGGGCATGCTCAGCTGGGCCCAGATCAGACAGGAGCAGAAAGCCTTTGGGAAATTGTGGTCCCTTGAAGAGCCCCAAACCTCCTCATGACAAGGGGCCATCTTTTTAATAGCAAGATTCCTCCAATGATATGGTTTGGCTCTGAATCATAGGATGACTACCATCTCCAAAGGATAGGGATTGATGATCACCCTTAGGGTGGTGGAGAGGGCCATAGTGGGCATGAACAGGATGCAACAGGTCACCAATGAGAAATAGTATAAAGGATGCCATTGGAGAATGTGCTCCTGGAAAAAAAGATGGGGCTGTCACAGAACAAGAAACAACTTTTGGAAAGTCTATTTGCTCTGTTGGTATTTACACCATGTGAAGAGATTAATGGATATTCTTCCTTTCCATTCCATTCCATTCCATTCCATTCCATTCCATTCCATTCCATT
>NW_027185761.1:62533830-62536729 GCF_028583685.1 Petaurus breviceps papuanus | reverse complement strand
TTCCATTCCATTCCATTCCATTCCATTCCATTCCATTCCATTCCATTCCATTCCATTCCATCCTAGGGGCTGGAGATTCAAAGACAAAACTACACAGTTCCCATTCTCAAGAGGTGTCTAGTTTACATTTGCACAGATAGACAAGTTACTTATGTTGTCCCATGATGTCAAATTCAGTTATCCTGTTGCAAACAGCCACAAAACTCTCTAACGGGGCTGAACCAGATTAAAACATAATTGGGAAATATTTAGCAAAATAAATAAAAATACAATACAACAGAGATGATGTCAGTTTGTGGTTTTCTAAATCACCACACTGCCTGTAGGAGTTTGACACCTGCTGTGTACTCCATCCATTTGGTATCGATGAGGGCCTAGAGGTCATCAGGTGGTAGGTGGCAGTTGGATTGAGCCTTAGTGGTAGAAAGGGATTCTGAGAGGTAAAGGTGAGGAGAACGTGGGTCCAGGCAAGGGCAGGAAGTGGAGCATCGCATGTGAGAGCACCCCCACCCCCAGTGCAGTTTATTTGGAATTTAAAGTATGGGAACATAGAGTGTGAGCCTAGAACTTGGTAAAGAGTCAGTGCTTAATAAGGGCTTGTTGGGTAATGATTGTATCAGAGAGTGTGAAAAAGGCGAGGCTAGCAGCAGCAGATAGTAAAGGGCTCTTGATGCCAACAGAGAGAGGGGTTTCTATCCCAGAGGTAATTGAAGGGCCTCTGGATTTTCTGAGTTGGGGTGGGGGGCACAGTCAGATGTGTGCTTGGGGAGCATCACTTTGGCAGCTGTGCAGAGGATGGATTGGAGGGAGGAGGGATTTGAGCCAGGAAAACCCATTAGGAGCCTGTTAGAATATATGGCACAAGAGGTATGGTTCTTTAATTTTAAAAAAATCCCCTTATTTTGTCCTGGGCCCAAGGCCTGGCTTTTGAATTGGCCTCAAGTTCTGATCCTTGTAGGACTTTCCCATTTGGCCCCAGATCCATGGTACCATGTCCAGGGACCTTGGGAAAATGTCTGCCTGTGTGGTGAGCCTCAAACCAACATTGCCAGGAATCCCATTAGGAAAGAATGCAGGAATCTGAGTAGAAATGCTGCCAGCGGCCATGTGCTCCAGGGAGCACCCTGCCATGTGCAATGCCTCCTCATTATGGAAGTTCTGCACACCTGTCCCAGGCTGTGAATGACAGGCTGGGCGCTGATTCAGCACATTCTTTCTCTTCTAGGTTGGCCTGAGTCTCTGCTCAGGGCTTGTATTTGACAATGAGCTTATGGCTGGCGTTTTGGGCCTTTTCTCAGATGTTATATGATCCCATATTATTACTGGGCTCTGCGGGAAGAGGAATTAGAGCTTATCAGCAAACCTGGAAAGCTCTTCTCTTTGCCAGAATGTCACCCCCAACATTTCAGCTCTGCCCTCCCTGCTTCCCATCAGGCTGCCCCCAGCTTTGAAAAAGCAGCCTGTGATTGGGAGCAGCTGGGCTTTGAATTGAACAGTTTCTGGAACCACAGAGGATAGGAATTATGTCTGTAATAGTATATAGTCATAAAAGGAACACAGTGACATCCTGCAGGACGGAGTATTGGCAGCAGAGGTGGTGGAACGCACTGTTTGATTGAAGAATAGAAACAGGACTAGGGAGGGGCTGCTGGGGCTTTGGCCCAGAGTGTGGAAATTTATGCAGTGAACACAAACATTTAATACTCATACTCCAGTAGAATGGAAGCAGCTGGGTACCACAAGGTTAACACCAAATCATATGTTGTTTTTTTTTTTAAATTGGACCTATGATTTCATCAGTATAGGGAATCTTTGTTGAGAAAGTTCCTTTTACCAGTGCAGGTCATCATTAGCCTTGCAACTTAGAGTCTTGGAGAGTTTCCTGAGGCACTGAAATGTTAAGTGATTGAATAGAGTCACACCAGCAGCATGTGTATGGATGGAATGGAATGAATTTATTATGTGCTAAGCATGGCAATATAAATAGAAGGGCAGAGATCTAGTCATATTCTCACATTCTATTAGGAAAGACAACACCACCCACCCACCCAGGAGGGTTCTGCTGCAGGGCAGATGGAAAGGCCCTCCTCAGGATCCTACGGGGGCAGGGCCAGCTTCAGCCTGGACTCCTCCTACAGAGCCAGCACTCTGCTCTGGCCCTCATCTTCCTCCTCCTTCTCCTCCCCCCCTCCATGTGAATTTAACTGCCAGGGAGTTTTCATTTGTTTCTTTCCTAACTTTTCTGGACCTTCTGTGTGTGTGTGTGTGTGTGTGTGTGTGTGTGTGTGTGTGCCTGTGTGTTTGTCTTTTGACATTAAGAAGCCTGCCACATCCAGCACTGAAGAGAGTGAGAATCTGTGATGAAAATGAGATTCCTGAAATACACACTTATCTCATTTTCCCTAAAGAAGTCCTTCCCAGGACTCTCCTCTCCTCCTGTTCCCTCTGCTCCAGCTTTAGGTTGTCACACTGGCCATCCTCAGGAGCACCTCTCCCCCATTTCTTCTTCCTCTGTCTCAGGCTTGCTGGTGCCCATCCCTACTCATGGGAATCAGGGGCCTCTTTTTTTCCACCTAGCAGGATAAATCACCTCTTTCTTTTGGTCCCAGTGATCCTGTGTGCTCCCTCACCCACACCGTGCCAGTGACATCACAGTGGGAATCAGACACTTGGGAGGGGGAAGGGAGAAGCCTGGCAAAGAAGCTGGAGAGTGGATCCTTAGTTCTTTACCAAGCACAGTCTCCACCCTAGAACACGAGAGACGGAGAATGTTCTGGCCTGTCCACCCATCTGTCTGTCTATCTATCCATCCATCCATCCATCCATCCATCCATCCATCCATCCATCTATCTATCTATCTATCTATCTATCTATCTATCTATCTATCTATCTATCTATC
>NW_027185761.1:62516369-62533820 GCF_028583685.1 Petaurus breviceps papuanus | reverse complement strand
ATCTATCTATCTATCTATCTATCTATCTATCTATCTATCTATCTATCCATCTATCATCTGTCTGTCCATCTATCCATTCTTCTATCAGTGTATTCATCTATCTATCCATCCATCCATTCATCTATCTGTCTGTCCATCCATTCATCTATCCATCCATCCATCTGTCTGTTTGTCCGTCCATCCGTCTGTCTATCATCCTTTCAGTCACACCAGCTCTCACTGCTTCAGTTTCTTCAACTATAAAATGAGGAGATAGGACTAAATGGGCTCTAAGGTCAATCTGTCATTAAGCATTTTTGAAGCATTCACTGTGGGCCAGGCCCTGTGCTAAGCACTAAGGATATAAAGAAAAAGAAAACACTTCCTGCCTGCCAGGAGCTTACATTCCTCCCCATTTCTGGGTCTCTGATGCTAGGACTAAGTTGCTTCATTTCTCCAGACCTCCGATTCTCCCTTTGTAAAATGAAGGCCTCGGCTCTAAATCCACAGTCTCAGGAGTTCTGTCACTTACTACCCATCCGACCTGGGCAAGCCAATTAGTCTATTGGGTCCTCAGTTTCCCCATATGCAAAATGAAAGGGCTGGGCCAGTGGGCTGCCTTCCAGCTCTACCATCCTGTGCTTATTTGGATAATTATTGATAAGAGCTCTACTTTTAGTCACTGTGTTCTGGGAGCATAGCTATATTCAAGCATGAGACCCCTCAGCTTTCTCCTCTGACAGTTTCATAGCATAAGAGGAAGGTTTCACATCCAGAAAAAAAAAGATATTTTGTATTAAAAAATTGTGTTCTTTCCTTTTTGCTTGGGTTTTTAGGTTAATTTGCTTTAGCTCAGCTTAGGGCAGGGAAAAATTGTATTTCGTCAAGGACAGTGATGATCCTACATTCTTTTGTTCCTTTGACCAAACTGGGCTTTTTTGTTCCCATAAATGGGGAAAAATAGAGCCTTGTGTAGCTGTTTGGTGACGATGCCTGTGCTGCTGACTTGGAGCTCGGTTCGATGGAGCTGCCTTTGTGGGGATATGTGGATTATTCAGTGGGTAGCACGTTCCAGGGACCATTTACACACTGCCCCTGTGACCAGGCCATGATGTCATGCCCCTGTGAGTGGTTTGGAGCTTAGAAATTCCCAGGTCCCCTTGGGCTTCTTTTCCCTTAATCCACTTTTTGCTGGGAGTGAACCAGATTTTTTCCAGATGTCCTCAGATTCATCGATTCAGGAAATGGCTCAAAGGAAGAAGGCCAAGCCAAGACCTGGTGAAGAGAGGGAATTCCTCTGTCATCTGGGAACCGGAATCACTCCTGAGGAGTGGGTGCCGACATGACTCCTTGGAATGACAAGGAGGGAGATGGTCACTCTTGTCTTTTCAGAGGGGAAATGCTTTCAGAGACAAAGGGGGCTCATCTCGTCATGTCCTGAGGGTCTGGCCCAATCACCAGGGCCCAAGGCCAAGGTTATGCTTGAAAAACACAGGGGCTGAACCTGCTGTGGGGGCCCGGGGCTGGACACAGAGTCCTCTCTGTCACTCACTTGCTTCGTATGCCTTTGGGAAAATCATTTACCATTCCTACACTGCACTTTCCTCATCTGGAAAAATGGGGATGAGGTCATCTGCCTTACCTACATCACACAATCGTCATCAAAGGGCATTTAGTATGCTCTTACTGTGTGCCAGGTACTGTGTAAAGTGATGAGATTGGAAAGAAAAAAAATTACGTCTCTGCCCTCCCGCAGCTTACTATCTTATTGGTGTGACGCTGTACCGTGAAAGTGAGAATCTCAGCGGGAAGGCTTTGGCGTTAAGGTGGAAAGACACGGGCCTCTTGAGAGAACCACATGAAAGTACTTAGGAATTTAAAATATGGTTTTCCCACAGCTCTGTGATTTAGTTTCTATAGGGATCTCCCAGCGCAGAAGCTCCACTTACCAATGTAGATCTCAGGGACAGGTAGGTGGTGTGATGATACAAGCACTGGCCCTGGAGTCAAGCGGACTTGAGTTCAAATCCAACCTCAGACACTAGACTAGCTGTGTGACTTTGGGCAAATCACTTAACCCCAATTGTCTTGCCTTTCTTCTCCAAAAAACAAAACAAACAAAAAAAACCCCAATGTAGATCTCTAACCATTCCTAGATGCATTTGTGGGTGACATTGAGAGACTGAGTACCTTGCTTTGGCTGGTACTGGGAGTGCCAGGCCATGTGGGTGGCTCCCATCCCTGCCCCCTTCCTCACTGGGCTTCAGAGAGAAGTTGTGGTCCTGAGGTGTCCATACTCTCCACTGCATGGGGTCAGAGGCAGTAAGGAGAGCAGGGGCCCAGTGCTAACCCTGCCATTGTGAACTTGTTATCATGGGCAGATCTCTTCATTTCTCTGGTCTTCTGTTTTATCACATGTTAAACAGGGAGACTAGAGCAGACAGATAAAGAGGGTGGACTAGACAATTATCGAGGTCCCTTCCTCTAGGTCTGTGAGCTGGCTGTTATCTCTGAAGGACCATGGAGTGTGGGGCAGCTTCCTTCGGGGTACAGAAGTGTGAAAATCCCAATTTGTGCCAAAGGGAGGATTAGGCCAATGATGTTGACTTTGATTCTTGGCAAAATTCTAGAACACAGGATGGTTTTTGAATGTTCAGAAAGGAAGGCATGATCACCTAGAGCCAGCAAGGCTTCACCCAAAACAGATTATGCTTGATGACTTGATTTCCTTTTTCGGGAGGTTTATTGGTAGATGGAGGAATGCTACAGACACAGCAAACCTGCCTCTTGGTCAGTCTTTTATGGAAAGCTCTCATGAACAAGCCTTGCTTTTGAAAGGGAGCTGGTGGGATAACTAACATTGCCCCCCCCCTTGACTTTCTCTCTCTCTCTCTCTCTCTGTTTCTCACTCTGACTTTCTCTCTCTCTTTCTCTTACTCTGGCTTTCTGTCTCTTGGTGTCTGTGTGTCTCTGACTTTCTCTGTCTCTCATTTTCTGACTTTGTCTCTTTGTCTCTCTCTTTCTCTGTCTCACACACACACTCTCTTTCTCTCTGTCTCTCTGTTTCTCTGTCTCTCTTTGTCTCTGTGTCTTTGTCTCTCTCTCTCTCTGTCTCTCCCTTCCCCCCTCTGTCTCTGTCTCTCCTGCTAGCAGCTTTCAGGAGCCTGGCCTGGCAGGACTCCACTCACTGAACAGCTTACTCAACTCAAAGGAGAAAAAGACATTTCCCAAGGGTCGTGCAAGTCCAGGGACTCTGGGGAAATTCCCAGATCAGTGTTAATAGGCAGATTCATCACAGATGGCTTCTATAAACAGAGGACATATTTTCTCTGACTCCATGATGGATAGTTTGTATGTCGGCTGTCCGTGGACCCTTCTGGGAGGGGTCATCCCCAGACTGGCCACAGGGCAGTGGACTTTTGGGTCACGGGAACTCAGAGATAGTCTAGAGTTATAGCAGGGGCTATGATCTGAGCTGCTCAAGGGAATATGTGCATGGATAAAATCAGAGCTCCCTGGAGGACTGAAGTATGCTTCTAAAGATACTGAAGCTTTCTGCAAATTGGGCGGAATTAGATTCCCCTCCTTGGGCCCATCCAGACCCAAGGCCATACTGTCCTGCAAACTGCATATCAAGGGGAAGAAGGATGCTGTGGGAGAGAGAAGGAGAAAAGGAGCAGAGGGAGGGAGAGGGAAAGAGACAGAGAGGAGAGATACAGACACACACACACAGAAATAGAGACAGTCAAATTAATGTAAGACACATATTTGCCACTCTGTCTCATCGGAGTAATAATAAAATTAGTAATAATAAAAATTATTATTATATAATAATATATATTATATATATAATATATAAATAATAAAAATCATTATTGTTAGAAAGAATAACTACTCAATCTACTTCAGTAATACTTTACTTAGGATTTGGGTACTTGAGCTGAACCTTGGAGGAAGCTTGAGGGTTCTAAGAGACAGGCAGGGGGCACCGCTTGTGCAAAGGCTTGGCAATGGGAACGTCTTTTCTTACTTGGATGTTTCTGGGAGAAGCAGCTGCTTTGACCTTAGTTTTCTGCTTCCCTTTGCTGACATTCCCGTGTTTAGCATTTAGAGCCCTTCCCCAGCTCATCCACACCCTCTCCTTGCTGCCCCTCACCCTGGCTGCTCCATCCTGTGACTCCCTGGTTTTGGATTGTCCCCAGCCCGGGGATGCTCTCCCCCGCCTCCTGGCTTCCTTCAGGGCTCAGTTTAAATCCCGCCATCTCCTCCCACTGTTGCTTCCCCTTTGATCCAGCCGGCCCTGTCTTTTGTGGAGCAAAGGCCTTGACACATTTTCTCCCTATTAGACTGGGGATTCCCTGAGGGCAGGAGCTGTTTTTGCCTTCCCAACACACAGCACAGTTCTTGGCACATCGTTGGCATTTAATCCATGCTTGTTGACCGGCTAACTGACTGGACGTGAGGACTTTTGTAAATCTTAGAGTGCTGTGGAAATCTGAGTTTCTTATGATGACCTCATTAAGAGTTTTACATGAAGCTAGAAGCTAGGACCCTAAATCTCATCCCCTCAACTTGCCCTACGATGTTCCTTCTGACCTTTGCTCACACCGTATGTGAGATTCTCCAGGACCATGGATTTAGAGCTACAGAGAAGGAGCCCCAGGTATCATCGAATTGCCCCCCCCCCCCATTTTACAGATAAGGAAACTGAGGCCTGGCCAGATGAAGTGTTTGCCCACGGTCACATGGAAAGTATGTAACACAGAAGGAGTGAATATTAACATTCGTTCCTTTATGTTGTGGAGTCCTGAAGGGGAGGAAGTTTGGGAGGTGCTCTGGGACATGGAACAAATTCTGACCTGAAACAAAGCGGACAGAGTGTTGGCCTTGGTGTCAGGAAGTCCCGGGCTCCACCCACACCTCTGGCACTCGCTTTTGATCTGATCATTGGTGGCCTCCCTGTACCTCAGTTTCCCCATAGTGGAGATTTAAATCCTTTTGAAATCTACCTTTGCTGTAGAAATAGGCAACAATGTGGACCTCCTGTCAGAATGTGTGCAGGAGAAGCAAGACCCCAGTGCATTGAGTTGACTGGGAGATTGAGAGGTTTCCCCCAGATTTTGTAATGGGGACAGTTATGAATCCACCTAAAGTTTTGTATTTGCTTGTGAGCAGCGAGATTGAATGAATAAGCTGTCGCGCTGGTGGGCGCTTTATTGATGGGACCCATCTCATCACGGCGGCCATGCACGGAGTCCCGTCTCCGCCTCCTAGGACTCCCAGCTTCCTTGGCTTTGGAGATTTCTTGGTAATTTTTTCTTAATTGGCTGCTCTGTTTTCTTTCATGTTCTTGGTTAGCGAAACATTCCGGACACCCGCCCTGATTGCTAGAAATGCCCTAATCAGGAAATTTCAAACGCTTTCCCAGCAGTGAAGATTAAAGATGGATTCTAAATATTTTGACGTTTCACTGCGGGAGATGATGACCCAAAGTGAAAGGCAGCTGCTAACGACCGTGAGCTAAGAAAGTTAAACAAATACGGCTTCACCCACTTCCTGTAGACTGCTGAGAGCTCTCAGAGCTTGGGCCCTATAGCAGGCCCAGGAGATCTCTGGGAGCTGAGGCTGGCTCCCTCCCCCAGCCATTCTGGTCACTTTTCGTTTCTCCAAGAGCCCTGGCTGGCAGATTCAGGACCCCTGAGTTCTAATCCAGCTCTGACACTCCCTGCCTCGTCACTGGGGGAGGAGGCTGGCAAGCGACCTTCTGGGTCTCAGGCCTTTGATCTTATAACTGAAGGCTCAGTATGCAGCAGTGTAGTGTTTCATGGTAACCCAAAAGGAAAACGTGATCTAAGAATAATAGCTAGGATACAAAGGCCTACAAAGTGCTTCACACATAATTTACTATTTGATTCTCGTAAAAACCCTTGCAGGCGGGTGCTGCTATCATGCCCATTTTATAGATGAGGGAGCTGAGACACAGAGAGGTTCAGTGACCCTGTGTGCCAGTGGCCACATCGCTGCTAAGCGTCTGGTGGAGATTTAAACTCAGGTCTTCCTGGTTCCAATTCCAGCATTCTATGTACCATGCCCCTATATCTTTGAGAGTAAGACAGCCCCCAGGAATACAGAGGTGATCAGTGTACTGTGCTCTGTGCCGGGCAGGCCACACCTGGAGTCCCAAGTTTAGTTCTGGCCTTTCCAGGGTCGGAAGGACATCGACAGGCTGCAGGACGTGTGGAAGAGGCCAATCCAGGTGGGGAAGGGCCGTAGGGGGCAGTTGGATGGGGCGATGATTAGCTTGGGGGAGAGAAGGCTGGGCCATAGGAAATGGATGATAGGTGTCTTCAAGAATTTGAAGAGCTGTTGTGTGGAAGAAGGTGTAGACTTGTCTGCCTCTTCCCTAAAGGCAGAACTAGGTGGCGCTGCAGTGGATAGGGCCCTGGAGCCAGGGTCAGGAAGACCTGAATTCAAATTTGGCCTTGGACATTTACTAACTGTGGGACCCTGGGCAGGTCATTTCACCTGTGCTTGCCTCAGTACCTAATAATAGTACCTGCTTCCCATGGTTGTTGTGAGGATCATGTGAGACAGTCCTTTCACAGAGCTTGTACGAGGGTCTGGCACAGTAAGTGCTCATGAAATGTTGTTCAGTCATTTCTGACTCTCAGTGACCCTGCTGGGGATTTTCTTAGCAAAGATACAGGAGTGGTTGGCCATTTCCTTCTCCAGCCCATTTACAGATGAGGAAACTGAGGCAAACAGGGTGAAGTGACTTGCCCAGGGTCACACAACTATTGTCTGAGGCTGGATTTGAGCTCAGATCTTCCTGACTGCAGATGATGCCCTCTCTATTGCGCCACCTACCTGCCCCATATAAATGTTAGCCGTTATTATTAGAAAGTACAGAGAGGCAGATTTAACCTTGATTGGATGCTTTCTAACAAGTAAGACCCCCAGAAAGAAGAGGATGACCATTTGGAGTGGTCGAGAGGGAATCCTTGTTCAGGTGTGGGTTAGACTTACATGATCTCTAAGGTTCCTTCCCAAAGAAATCTGATGAAATTCCTTTCCCATCTGAGCCTCAGTTTCCACATTGGAACATTGAGACACGTTGATGTTGTTTCATTCTTTCTATCCCCAGCATGTAGCACCAATGCCCAGCATATGGTAAGTGCTACATTAACAGTTGTTGATTAATTAATTTAGTTAATTGATATGATTGGACCACCTTGGACATTCAGGTCTGGCTATAAATGCTCAGGGGCTCCGGAAAATCAGGCTGAGCACGTTTCCTTTATTGTTCCACAGTTTGCTTGGTTACAGGGTTTTAGTGTGATGTGGCATCAAACTGATATAATTCCATGACTTCAGGAACTCAGGAAGTTCTCTTTGGGCATTTAAGAGGAAACTAGCTTAGGGGTGGGGGCAGAGCATGATAAATCCAAGAATTGGCTTAAATGTTGGCCAAGTCCCTTTTAACTCTTAAGTGATGGGGAGGTAATTAAGGTTCTTTTTGCAAAGCCAGGGGCACAGTTTTACTCATTTCAATGATCTCTGAGCTTTACTCGTGTCTTTGCTTTTGAGATACAATTCTTGGTTAAAAACATAATCCCCTTTCTATGTAGAAGGTGGGGGCTGCATGGCCGGCAGCTGATTGTACCAAACCAAGCTTCCAGTTAGGCCCAGGTGAGGCCTCCAAAAAGACTGACAACGGGATCTGAAGATGCTTTGAAAATGGCGGAGAATGTCAAGAGGTTCCTTCAGGCTTGTTCTCATGGAAAACTTCCTAAAATGTAGAGCCAGCTAAAAGTAGCTGGTTCCTGTCTTCCCCCCACTGGAGGTCTACAGGCTGAGACTGGATGGCTGCGTTAGATGCATCTTAGAGAGGATTCTTGGTCAGGGCTGGACTGGTCTAGACTGCCTCCAAGGTCCCTCCTGATTCCAACGTTCTGTGGCTGCTTTGGTAGCATCTTTGGTACCAGGATTATGGGAAAATAAACACTTAATCCAATCCCCAATGATGTGATTTCCTCTAATGTATTGGGGGTAGAAAGGAACGATTTCCTCTGTTGCTCATCTGCCATGAGGCTGAGCAGTGTGGGTATTGGGGACAGAATTCTGGTCCCTTACCCTACCAGTGTGAAAGATTGTTCTAGTTGTGTGATGAGGTGGAGACGGGATGGTCTCAGAGATGGGGAGGGCTCAGGGTCTTCCTCAGAGGTCGAGGTAAAGCTGGAAGGATCCTTAGAAGTCACCTCGTCTAATTTCCCCATTTTACAGAAGAGGAAACTGAGGGTCCTTGAGGTAAAAGGACAGGCCAAGGTCACACAGCTAGTAAGCCTCAGGAGGGGTATTTGAACTCAGGTCCTTTGACTCTGGACTCATGCTCTTTCCAATACACTATACTTAAAGCTATTGAAACTGAAAATGGGCCTAAGACTTTGAGGATGTTTGGTATGTGCCATTTTGGCCAAGACTCCAGGCAGCTAAGAGAGTCTGTGCTGATGTGCTCTGGCAAGGGGAGTTTCCTCATTGGCAGTTCTCAATCCCAGGTGTAGACCCCCTTATCCCTCTCACCCCACCACCCCCAGCGCTCATGGGACCACATGTTCAGAGCTCCTTTATTTTACTGATGAAGAAAGAAAGGCCCAGAGGGGCTGTTGCCTTGGCTAAGGTAACACCAACTGCTAAGGAAGTGTGCAGAGGATGGATTCCAACCCAGGTCCATCCGGTGATTTTAGCTGCCTTCCCCAGCCTGACTTTTGTTTGATAACCATGGCAGTATCAGCAGTGGTCTGAGTAGAACTTGACTGCCATGATAAGCAATGACTGTGCACTTGACCTCTTTCCATAATCAGGTCCTCTGGGACTGGACCTGGGATTTCATTGGGACAGGAAACGCCGCCCCCCAACCCCTGCTAAGGCAGATTCATGCTTGATTTTCAACATCCAATCTTAGAGGGAAGACTTGGGCACTGATGCTATGTGACTGGTCCAGGGTCACATAACCAGTACGTGTCTGAGGCAGGGCCGACCCTTTCAGATCCTACAGCCAGCTCCTCTATCCCTTCTACCACCCTGCCTTTCTATTTGGCCTTTAATAAACTCAAGAACATTGTGAGAGACACCAGGCATGCAAATCAGCTGTGGTGTTTCTCGCATCAAAATAGGTCACAATGACAGATCTGAACCAGTCTCACTAAAAAAGAGAAGAACGGCAGTGGAATGGATGAGAAAACTCTTTGGGGGGAGAGTTCCATTCTTCTATAAACAAGCTGGCCCCCTGGGCCATGCTGGCCAGGAGCCCCCTGACTCCTGTTGGCTAGGGGTAAGGCCTGCTTGTTTGAAGCCTCCAGGAATGTTTGCAAGGAGGCTGTCCTTCACAGGGGCCACTGTTATTTCTAGATTAGATAAGAGGGGGCCTGCTCAGAGCAGTGTTTCCTGAGGTCTTCAGAGTGGAAGGGAGAGTTCCAACTTGAAAGACCATTTGTGTACAGCCTGGCCTTCACTTGGGCGGGCCCTGTGACTGCAGCTGGTGCTGGAAGTGTAGCTAAAGTGTATGAACCAGTGGGGCTCTTGGTCTGTGGAGACACTGCTCATGATTTTACAGTCCTAGAGTCCTGAGGGTGATTCTTGACTCTTACATCATGGAGAAGTCACTTTGACTCTTGGCCTGAATTTTCTAGGTGGCATAGAAGGATAGAACCCTGGGCCTGGAGTCAGGAAGACTAGAATTCAGGCTTACTTCAGGCACATACTAAATGACCCTAGGCAGCCACTTAACCTTTGTCTCAGTTTTCCCAATGGTAAAATGGGGATCATAATAGCACCTACTTTCCAGGACCAAATGAGATATTTGTAAAGTGCTTAGCACACAGTCCCTGGCATACAGGAGGTGCTAAAGAAATGCTTCTTCCTTCCTTAATTTCTTCTCCTCCTCTCCTTTCTTCTGCCTTTTGCTTCTCTCCTCTTTTCCAATGAAAAAACTGTGACATTAAATATCAACAGTCAGTGATGGATTACTATTTATTTACTTGTACATAAATATTTATAAATAAACTATTTACTTAAAAGTTGATATCATCACATAAGGCACCATAACTCTATAGGCAAACCTTAGAGATATTATGGATGTGGTTCCAGACCACTGCAATCAAGCAAATATCACAAGAAAACAAGTCATGCAAATTTTCTGGTTTCCCAGTACATAGAAAAGTTGGGTGTGCACTATATTATAGTCTATTAAATGTGCAATAGTATTATGTCTTAAAAACGCACATACCTTAATTAAACAATACTTTATTACTAAGAAATGCTAGCCATCATCTGTGCCTTCAGAGTCATAACCTTTTTGCTGGTGGTCACTGGTTATGCCTTGATATTGATGGCTGTTGAATGACCAGGGTGATCATTGCTGAAGGCTGGGGTGGCCTTGGTAAATTCTTAAAATATGATAACAATGAAGTTTGACACATCGATTGATTCTTCCTTTCATTTGAACACTTATAGGCCATTGTAGGGTTATTAATTGGTCTAATTTCGATATTGTTGTGTCTCAAGGACTAGAGAGGCCTAAGGAGAGAAAGAGAGAGGGGAAAATTGCAGGTTGGTGGAACAGTCAGAACATACAACATTTACTGATGAAGTTTACCATCTTCTATAGGCATGGTTTGTGATTCCCTCAAATAATTACAACAGTAATATCTAAGATCACTGACCACCAATCACCATAATAGATATAATAATAGTGGAAAAGTTTGAAATGTGAGAGTGACCGAAATGTGACCCAGAGACATGATGTGAGCAAATGCTTTTGAAAAATGATACCAATAGACTTGCTTGATGCCTTCAATTTGTAAAAATGGCACTGTCTTCAAAGTGCAGTAAAGTCCAATTAAATGAGTTCTGCCTATATCCAAGTCCCTTCTGCTGAGTCCCCTTAAGCATTCTTTGTTCATTCATTCTGATTTACTTTCCCACATAGGATCATAGTTAGTGGGGACTCGATTCTCCTTGTTCTGTTTTTTTTTAATTTGCTTTGCATTGTTTCATAAATGGCCCTCCAGATTTCTTTCTATTCCTCATCCTTGTCATTCTTAATGACTTTCCAGTATTCCATGACACCAATATATTTAGTTAATCATCACTCTATTTTTGGGTATGTAGTCTGCTTTTAGGGTTTCAAAAAATATACATAATGCTGCTCTGAAAATCTTTGAACAGAGAGTGCTTTTTTTGGGACACCACTTCAGGCGATATTCCTGAAAATGGAATTACTGGGTCAAAGGGTAAGACTATTTTCGTATCTTTTACTGAATTCTGCCAGATTGCTCTCCAAAAAAGGTTGACAAATTTGTCATTCTACCATTAAGGAGTAAATGTTCCTGTTTTTACACAGCCTTGCCAGAATTGAATTTTATTGCTGATAATGATTTTTGACAAAAAAAATTTGATGGGTGTGTGCTGCCATTTCAGTTTTTAAAAATTTGTCTCTTTAGGGAGAGGAAAGATAGTATGGTGGAACCAGCACTAGCATTGGAGTTAGAGGTCCAGAGTTCAAATCCTGGCTCTGTTTCTTCTGACCTGGGCGACTTTGAAAAAAATCACTTATTCTCGTTGGGCCTCAGTTTCCTTCCTTGTAAAATGAGGCAGCTAGATGGTACAGGGAATAGAGTGCTGGGTCTGGGGTCAAGAAGTCATGGAGTTAAGATCCAGCCTCAGACGTTAGCTGTGTGACCTTCAGCAAATCATTTAACCTCTATTTGTCTCAGTTTCCTCAACAGCAAAATGAGGATAATAAAAACACCAACTTTGAAGGTTTGTTGTGAGGATCATATGAGATAATATTTGTAAAATATACTTAGCACAGTGCCAGGGCGCTGTATAAATATGATGATGATGATGATGGTGATGATGATGATGGTGATGGTGATGGTGATGGTGATGGTGATGATGGCAATGGTGATGATGGCAATGGTGATGATGGCGATGGTGATGATGGTAATGATGATGATGGTGATGATGATGGTGATGATGATGATGGTGATGGTGATGGTGATGGTGATGGTGATGATGGCAATGGTGATGTGATGATGGCGATGGTGATGATGGTAATGATGATGATGGTGATGATGATGGTGATGATGATGATGGTGATGATTGTGATGACGATGATGGTGATGATGATGATGGTGATGGTGATGATGGTGATAGTATTTACTTTGGGGTTGGACTAGATCATTTCTGAGGTCTCTTCCACTCTAGGTCTAAGATCCTAAAATCCTATGAATGGGCCCTTAGTTTTTGTCATCTTCAGAATGAGAGGGTTGGAATAGATGCCCCTCTGAGGTTCTTTTCAGCTTTGTCACACTGTGATTCTTTGAGTCCTTTAAACAGAACCACAACACCAAAAATAGTTGACATTTGTATTGGTAAATTGTGTCATATAAACGATCTCATTTGATCTGGGTAGAGAGAATTGTCCCTATTACACAGGTGAAGAAACTGACAAGATGACTTTTCCAATGTCACGTGTCATCATTTGGAAGCTAGCTATTGTTTCTGCAGTCACTAGCCATTTATAGAACAAGTATTTTTTTAAGCACATGCTATGTTGCAGACACCACTCTAGGGCTAGAACTTGACAAAAAATAAATAATCCCTGCCCTCAAGAAGCTTATATTATCTTGGGGGAAGACATATATAAAAAGATAAGTACACATGCCATATATACAAAGTAAACACACATATATTCAAAATAAATAGCAATTTTGGAGGCTAAGGATCCATTCCTTAGCAGTGGTGAGATCAGGGTGGGCCTCTCTTGGCTTGACTTGTGCCTTGAAGGGAGCTAGGGAGTTGAAGAGGCACTGTGGGCAGGGGGCATCCTGGGCATGCGGCACAGCCATGAGTAAAAGCCCTGTGCCCCCTAGGATGATGCCATTCTATGATCGGATGACAGGCACTAATTCCTGCAATTTCTTCTCAAGTTCAAGTTGAAAGAGTTTTCTCAAACCTCCTTGAGTGTGATGCCTTAATCCCTGAGATGGGACAGAAATAGCCTTGAGTTCATTTAAAATTAAATTAGCCTACATAATAAATAACTGTAGCCATCACTTAGGGGTCAGAGTCCCACTTTCTTGGCACCAACACAGGGATTTGGAATTCTCTCCTAAATGAAATGTTTGGATGGGTTCAGGCCATCAGTGCTTTTACTTCCAAAGTAGGAAAGCCAGAATTTTCAGGGGATGCGTGGTTGTGGTTGCTTGTCTTCTATCTGAAAGACCAGTGTGGGCGGACACAATAACTTCCCCTCCTCCCTTCAGAACCCCCATTTTCACCTAACTGAGGTGTTGTATAGTTCCGACCACTTATTACCATTAAGGCAGGCCCACCTAAGAACTCATTAACCTCAGGTTTTTTTTTACTTTGTATTTTCACCCTCATAGATAAGAGCAATATCAAGAAAAAGACAAAGCAGCATGAAAGGAATACACACACAACTGTGACGCACTTGTTTTATATTTTGAGCGCTATGCTAAGTCCTGATGACACAGATACAAGAATGAAGCATTCTTACCCTCAGGGGGCTTCCATTCTAATGCAGAGTCACAGGAGTCGCAGGACCATGGATACCCTCTGTCTGGGAGCAATGGGATTGTGATTGTGGTGCCCAGAGTAAGAGGTGAAGGAGGGGTGTAGGGCTGGTGCAGGTGGTTGCTAGCAGGAAGTTGGTTGGGGTTGGGGAGTGACCTTGGTGAGATGTCCTGGGCCATTAAAATTTGTGCTCATGCTCTCACAGCCCCAGGGTGGGAGTTCCAAAGCTTGGTAGCTTACTTAAGCATAGACCTGGTGTCTGAAAGTCTGTTTTCAAGGGGATGATTAGTGGCAGGCTGGGTGGCCAAAAGAAGGTCAGGGTGAAGCCAAGGAATCGGTGGCTGAGGATGTGCCCAGAAGGCCAGTCTTAGAGTCTAGAGGATCCAGGTGATACTAGATCATGTGACTAAAGCACCTCTCAGTGCTGAAGTCAACGTCCTAAAACTGTAAGTTACTGTCCAGTCATCAGTCAGTACCAACAAAGGGAATTCCTGCACCTGGAGTATCCTACATGGGTGAAATCACCAGTCTGTCGCTCTCCTCCACTCTTATAAATAATAATCACTGGTATTTATATAGCACTTGAAGGCTTCAAAAATGCTTTCCACCTCAACCAATTGATATCCATCAATCAATAAACTTAAGTACCTGCTGTGCTCTAAGGCACTGTGCCAAGTGCTAGGGTGCATAAATAGACAAAAGACAGTCCCTTCTCTCAAGGGGTTCACAATCTAATATTAGTTTTCCTTGGTGTAGTAACTTCTGTGTATTGGTGGCCACCTGAAAAACCCACAGAAGGAAGAATTTTGACTTCAGATCAAAGGATGATCTCCTTACTGTGCCTTTATTAATGATCATGAGGCTTCGGTATTTAAAGCATTTTCATAAATCCTTTTGATCCTGAAGAAGAGGAGCAGCCTCGAGGGTACTTGGGAGCTTTTGTCAGTCTGTCCTTCTGCTTTCAGTTGGAGGGGTGTTGGTGGGGGTGGGGAGCCGTGGAGCACCAAGCCAAGGGGCAGGAGCACAGGGAAGAATCACAGTACTTACTGGACAGTAAAGTTAACATGGGCATCTTTTTTTTTTTGAATGAGAGTTTCTTTCAAAATTCTTTCTGTAAAGTAGAATTTGCATAACAAAAATGTACATAAAACGAGAACTGCCTGTGTGTCTGATGCCTGCCACTTCTTCCACCAGGAACCTTGCTGGGCTCTCCTCACGTCTTTCTATTTATAATTACAGTGTCGACGCAGAAACACCGTACCTGGCCCTGGGAGCTGTGAAGAATCTTTCTCTTAATATTTCCATCTCCAACCTGGGCGATGATGCCTATGATGCCAATGTCTCCTTCAATGTTTCTCGAGAGCTGTTTTTCATCAACATGTGGCAAAAGGTAAGTCTGCACAAACCCCAGATTTTGTCCTGATCCATTCCAAAGCGTGGCTCTGCCATCACCGAGTGTGAGACCTTGATCTCCTCCCACAGGTACATGTTTGGGTCCTTAGTGGGGGAATGACTTGATTTCTCTGCTTGGAAGGTAATTCGGATACAGCCAAAGATGTTATGATTACTGATGGGAGGTGCCTAATTTGTCACAAGTTGTCCTTGCACTTAAAGGGGAGGGGATCATTGGAGGATTAGACCCGGCAGTGATACAAAACAATAAGCCTTTTTGGTGCTTTTAAACTCACACAAGAGAAGAATGGATGGTTTAATTTGAGACATCCCAGGATGGGAACCTCAAGCAGGAGACAGGCAACATGAGAAAGATGTGAGGGGGAAGCTGCTGACATCTCCAAAGAAGGAACTTGGTGTGGTGTATAGGACGCTGGACTTGAATCAGAAAGACCTGGGTTTAGATCCTCCCTTACAGACATCCTGGCTGAGAGTCCCTGGGCAAGTCATTTGGTTTTTCTGTGCCTTATTTTCTTCACATATGAAAAGAAGAGGTTTGACTCAGTGGTCTCAGAAGTCCCTTCTGGATATAAGTCTATGACCCTATGGATAGGGACATTCCTTGGAACCCTGAGTACGTAGATCTCCAGGGGATGGCAGTAGGAAGATGGTCCTAGGAGAGACTCCCCCCTGGTTTGGTGCTCCATTCCACAAAACTTTTACTGTGCCTCCCCAGTTCATCGGGCAGCTATGAGGGCAACCTGGGGATGCCAAAGAGGGTCAGAGATGATAGCAGGGCCATGGTCTTGCCACATTGGCTGGGGAACTGGAAGTTTCAAGGAAGGATAGTTCCCAACATAGAAATTACAGCCAGAAATGAGATGGGGCTACATTTGGAGGTGGGGGGGGAGAGAAGGGAGTATTGTTTAGAGATGAGATAGTCTTTCACAGAAAAGGCAAGGCCTGGAAAACCAGGAAGACTTTTTGAGTTACTGCAGGAAAGGAGAAGACCATGTTGATAAATGCTTGGGGAAAAGTAGTAATAAATGGTTGGAATGCAAAGATTCCTCACTGTGATCAGAGATGGTGCTAATGCTGTTGAGGTTGTAGGATGGTGGCTCTGAAGAGACCTGAAAGGCCTGGAGCCTTCTCCTTGTACAGAAATAAAATGACTCTCTCCAGATGACACAGAGTGAGAGGGGGAGGGCTTCTTTTTGAACCCGAGTCTGACTGCCAACATGGCGGCCAGCTCTCTGCATTATCCCCCCAACTGTGTTGTCCTAGAGCCCTACAGAGCACAGAGGGTGGCAGTAAGTTTTATGCTGCTCAGCTCCTTCCTCCCCTCTAACCCCCCAGCCCCTTGCTCATTCCCTTTATATGTTTAAAAGCTGAAAAGGAAGAATTCTATTTAATTCCTTTTTGAAACCAAGGCTTATGTTACAACTTTTTAAAAGTACCCTTTAAAGGGAGAAAATGTTATTTTGATAAATACATCCTGTGTGTATGTAAGGAGGAGGGGGGCCGGGTAAAAAAAAAGGATTTAATGGGAGTTAATAGGAAAATAACCATGAAAGAAGCAGGTCCAATTATGGTGACATCCTCTCCAAGGGGCTGCTGCTGCTTTTCATTTTCTGTCAACCTTCAAAGGGCTCAGACTTGACCCTGGTAGCCTGAGGAAGGATCCAGGCTGCTTGTGGATCTGGACCAGGCCTCATTTATAGGCTCCCCTCAGCCTCTCTGGGCATTGCTTGGGTCAAGGGCTTCTTGGGAAACTGAGCAGCCCAAGGCTCTTTCTCACAGTCTTGATGGATATGCTGACTTCCCCTCCCCTCCTCCCCTTTCCGGGCAGAGTCACCAGAGCCCCTGGGATTTTCCAAGAGTAAACATTCTGTTTCCAGAAATTTAGCACTTTGGGAAGGTGCTCAGCCTCCTTATACACAGTTTTTACAATAATCAAAAAGAGTGTGAAGCATCTCTTGGTTAGAGAGGTACAGGAAATTGGGAGGTTTTATTGTAGCTATAATTGAAATATGTAGGGTAGCATTTGGTTTTGTCTATAATTGCCAACATTGCTTTATTTTTTCTTAGCTCTAGAGAGGTGAAGGTCTGGATGGGGAGAGATAGAGATTGAGTGTGCAACATGGCTGCTTCCTGCTGGCTGGCTGCTTTGTCCTTTGACATGGGTGACCGAGGCCCTGAATTCAAAGGGAAGCAGAGATCCCTGCAGGCCCTCAGATGAAAGTGTGACAGAGCACCCTCTTCCCTGGTGACTTTTTGAAAAATGAAGCAAAATTTCATATAGAGGTGTCCTATCTCAAGTTCCTTGAGTTTCTTAACCTAGGTTGTCTCTCTGTTCATCCATCCACCCATCTATGTATGGATGCATCCATTCATCCATCCATTCACCCATTCACCCATTTATGCATGCATACCTGCATGCATGCATCCATGTGTCCATCCATCCAACCATCCTTCATTCCA
>NW_027185761.1:62514517-62516359 GCF_028583685.1 Petaurus breviceps papuanus | reverse complement strand
CATCCATCCATCCATCCATCCATCCATCCATCCATCCATCCATCCATGTATGCATGCATGCATGCATGCATCAATCCATCCATTCACCCATCTATGCATCCATCCATCCATCCCTTCATCCCTCTATCCCTGTATCACCCTGGGCAAGTCACTTAATCCTGATGGCCTCTCCCCCACCCCAATGAAGTAACAATGCAAGCACTGTGTGATACTTGGAGTTGTAAGAACAATGCTTTGTAAACTATGAAGCACTGTTGCCTTTGGTGCTGGTGCTGGGATTAGCTCCCATCTCTGCTGTTCATAGCTTGTTGGTACCTAGATGTTTGCATATTGTCTCTGCCATTAGACTGAGTTCCTCAAAGGCAGGGACTATCTTTTGCCATTCTTTGCACATAGGCACTCAATAATTGCTCGTTGTTGACTTGTCTGTTCAGATAAGAATGTAGTTAAAAACCATTTGTCTCTTTCCTCCTTCTCCTGCCCCTTCTGACCTCTTGACTTGTGTTAGATTCATACATGGTGTCCTGACTGGGTATTCCTCTGATTCCATCCATTTGGCCACATTGCCTCTGTGGGCATCTCCACAAAAGACGAAGGGTTGGTTTGTTGACCTCTCAGCCTTGTTTCCAGCGAGGATTCTCTGACTGCTTTTTGTCCTGGGCTCGGGTTGGGCAGAACTTCCATAGCGGGGGAAGTTGTTAGGAAGGAAGCTGATACCAGGGCCCTTCTGAGGGGAGCTGTGAGCTCCTTGTTCCGTGCAGCACGAGGCTTTCTTTTATAGGTCATTAAGTATAAAATTGGTTTTCAGGGCTTTCAGGACTTATTCTTTATGGCAGGAGGAATGGAGGGGCAGGGACTTGTTTCTCTTATAAAATGAGTCTAGGGGTTTATCTGTCTTGGCTTCAGAAAGGTCAGTTTCTTTCTCTTAGGAATTTCTTCTCACTTTCAAGAGAAGCTGCTCAAAATGGTGCCAGGAGAGAAATGGAGTCCAAGTTCTAATCCTACAAGAAGGGAAGCCCCATAAACACGTGTGTATATGTATATATCTTACTTGGGAGTCTTTGTGTGTCTATGGTCCAAAAGGGGGTTCCCCACACATTCTGTATCCAGCTGCTCGAGCATAATGGAATGTGATTAATGCATTTTGGAAAGAATGAGTGAGGAAAACAAGCAATTATCAAGCATTTACTATGTGCCAAGACATGTGCTAAGTACAGAAACACGAGGGGCTTTGCCTTTTCTAGGGGCTCTCTCTAATGGAAGAACCATCTCGTCTAGCCAAGTGGTGGTCTGGAAGGGGTGTCGTGGTTTCCAGTGACAGTCACGTCCCCTAATCCTGGTGGGCCGTATCTGGAATCCTCATCTCTGCCTCCTCTCAGCTCCCCTGGCTTTCTTGAAATCCTAGCTAAAAATCCCGCCTTCTATAGGAAGCCTTTCCTAATTCTCCTTAATATTAGTACCTTCCCTGAGATTAGCTCAGATTTACTGTTTATATCTTGTTTGCACGTTCCCTCCTCCCTCAGACTGTGAGCTCCTTATTCTTCTGCTTTCCTTTGTGTGCCCAGTGCTTAACTCAGTTCCCATCATACAGTAGGTGCTTAGTAATGTTTATTGACCGACTGGCTAGGTTTTGGGTAAGTGAATGAGGCCAAAGAAGTGTAGATGAGCAATAGAAGGTCTGGTTCGGTTATGGTTCAACAGCTACCTGGCGGTTTGGAGGCGGAGGCTACCTGTGCAGGGCAAGGGAGCTGTGCGGAGAAGGCTGAGGAGCGAAGTGGGGCCTGCTTGGAGCCAGGCCTCCTTGTACCAGCTAACTGAGGAAATGACCAGTCAGGATCCGAA
>NW_027185761.1:62482211-62514507 GCF_028583685.1 Petaurus breviceps papuanus | reverse complement strand
TTTTATGGTGTCTTCCCACCAAGGAGGCACCCGTAACTTAGAAGGTGCGTTTTAGAGAATTGCCTGAGGCTCAGAGTTGGGGGACATTTATGGTCACACGGCTGACAAGTCTTGGGGAGTCACGGTCTAACCTGGCTTAGCTTCTGGCTCTCCACATTCTTCCTGCTCCATCCCGGCAGCCTTTTCAGGCTGTAGACACTTTTGCTCCTGTGCTCCCCTCCTTTCTTGGTGAATTCCTCTCTGGAACCTCCATTTGAGAAAGTGTCCATACCAGCAATGCTCACTTCCACCCTGGCGCAATCTGGGGTCTCTGGACACTTCCCCCACCACGCTCTCCCCACCTTGGCTTTTTATTTGTTTCTCTTTCCTCGTTAGGATGCAAGCTCCTTGAGGGCAAGGGCAGTCTTGTATTTGTAGCCCAGGCACTTAGCCTTATGCCTGGCATCTCTTAAGCATTTAATAAATGTGTAATCGAATCCTCTCTCCCAATCCAGCATGCTTCTCCCTCTCCCTTTTCTCCCTTCCTCCCTTTTCCTTCTTTCCCTCTCTCCCTCTCCTTCCCCCCTTCTCTTTCCATACCTACACATGCACACACACATAATGTGCATCCATATAAAGCCATATATATGTAGATAGTTTGCAAACCTCAGAGCACTTTATAAATGTAGCTGTTTTTGTTGTTCATATTCAAGACAGTGAGTAAGCAGAGTGATGAATTGTTTTCAGCTGAGAGAAAGCTGAGGTTGGGGGGCTGGCATTCCCAATATTCCATGAGATCTTTCCTTTCTAGTCTCTGACCCAGTGCTCCCTAAGCCTTCGGTGTCTTTACTAGGGGCTTCCTGAATGGAGACAGTAAGGGCTAGGATCTCTCCTGTTTTTAACACACAATTCTGGCCCCAGCTGGTCTCACTCATCCAGCCTACTGAACATTCCAGGCTTAGCTTGTGCCCATCTTCCTCCTGTTGGCCTGAAGTTTCTCTTTTAAAGCAGGATCCAAATGCTCTTGTCCAAACTGGTGGAGTCCACACTGGATGGGCAAATTCCACTGGCAGGAAAACACCCTGGTGGCAAAGCCCCCAAGGTCTATTCTGGAATGAAAATGAACAAATGAGAAAGACCCTGACCACTTCCCATGGCTGACTGGTGGGGGCAGGGGTGCAGCCATCCCTTTTAAATCATTCCTTCACTTCATGCTTCATTGCAGTGGCTTTGTCTTTATGTTGCATCTGATAATCATAAAAGAATAGCTGACATTTATGGCTGACATTATGTGTCTTACAGCTTATAATAATAATAGCTGACACAACATTTTGAAGTTTGCAGAATACTCTGTGTAGTTTATCTCATTTGACCCTCATCACCACCCAGTGAAATAGTTGGAATTATTGTCCCCATTTTACAGATATGGAAACTGAGGCTGAGGTAAGGCATATGACCTACCCCGAGTCACACAACTAGTAAGTGTCAGAGCTGGTGCTTGAAGACAGACCTTCCTGGCTCTCTGTTTACTACACCTCTCTCTTGATTTCTTGACTGCATTTTAATCTCTGTCCATAGTATTGATTTGTAAAGAAAATCTGGCATGTTAGTTCTATATCACAGTGCTTTGGAAATGTAACCAATGAGGCTAGAAGTCTGTATCTGGGCAACCGAACTGAAAAGGGACCATATCCCACTGTGGCACGATAGCTAACATTTAATACTAGCTGGCATGCAAAGGCACGTGTCTCTTCTCTGTGTTATCTCATTTGGGAGGTAGGTCCTATTATGTTTCTTATTTTACTGATGGAGAAACTGAGACTAAGAGAGCTTAAGTTACTTGCCCAGGGTATCTGAGTCTGAATTTGAACTCAGATCTTGTCCACCTTGCCAATATATGCACATACACACTCACATATGTATATATGTGTTTATGTGCACATGCATACATATACATACAAACATATCCATGCATATAAATGAACACACACATAATAAACATATATGCATACACATACATGCATGTACATATAGAAATATACCCATATGTAAAGATATATATGTGTGTGTGTGTTTATCTGTGTATATACACATACATATACTCACCTGCTTTGTGACCCTGGGCAAGTCAGTTAAGCTCTTTCAGCCTCCATTTACACACACACACACACACACACACACACACACGTGTCTGTATAAATAAGTACACACATGTATGTGTGGATACATGGTACACAAATGTGCATATATACACAATATAAAAGCATGCCTGTATGTGTGTGCATGTATATACATATAAATGTGAACACACATATACATACATAGATATTGTATATACATGCATGGGGTACACACATATGCAGACACATACATGCATACACATGCACAGTAACACACTGTGCACATACACACATACATATTCACACATATATATGCATACACATGTATGAAAGACTCTGGATCGTGACTGTGGGCAGAGCCCTTTCCTTCCCTGGATCTCAGCTTCTTGGCTTGTGAATCTCTGGGGTGACTCTGAGTCACCTTCTTTCCCTAGGTTCTTTCTGGGCTAAGTGGAATCTTTTCTGTGCTGCACAGAAGCTAGAGCTGCATACACATTGGAGTGCACACACCGTCTCCCCAATAAACTGTCTGAGGGCAAGGCCTGGATCACTTTGGCCTTTGCTTTGCTTTGGCGAGTAGTGGACTCCACATGCTCCTGTGTGTGTGCTGTGTTCGTGTGTAGGGCAAAGGCATGTTTGTGCCCCCGTTGGCTTCAGTTCTATTTGTTGAACCATTGACTTTGGTCATGTGACTGCATCCCCTTCTCCTGATAAGAAGGCTGCATCTCCTTTGAAGGAAGCAGCGGTCATGCCGTCCTGCACACCCCCAGGCTTTTCAGCCTTCTCTTCCTCCTCTTCCCTGGCTCTTCTCAGTGTGAAGCTTGGGCTGTGACTCTGAGCATTAAGATTTAGGTGGACATGAAGAATCTGGGTGGCCGTACAGCGCCATCTCCTCAGAAGCAATTGTATAGCAGGTGCTCTATTGTTAATTTCCATGTGAGGTCTAGAACTCAGAATGAAGGAACGAAAAAAAAAAAGCATTTATTAAACACTTGGTATGGACCTTACAAGTTCTCTGTTAAATGTCGGATTACAAAAGAAAAGGGAGACAGTCCCTGCCCTCAATGAGCCATTCTGATTGAGGGAGACAACACATGATGTGTGTACAGATAAATAAATGAACAAATAAAACACATGTATGTGTAGAAATGTTTCTGTCTCTGTTCAGGTACCTGGCTGGTGCAGGCGATCAGGTGGTTTTAAGGGTACAGCTATAGGGCAGATGGCAAGACCCTTTTCCCCTCCAGATGGATTATTACAGAATAACCAAAGGCCCATCTGTCCGGGGGATTTAATATGATTGTAATGTCATGCTTCTAATGCACCACAGCCCACCTCAGACATAATTTATTACGGGTTTACTGGGTGCTAAGCGCTGTGCAAGGTACTGGAGATACAAAGACAAAAGAAAGAACAAAGAACAGTGTCTGCCCTCAGGGAGCTTACATTTTACTGAGGGAATGCAGCATGTGTGTGTGTGTGTGTGCGCACGTGCGTGTGTGCCACCAATGGCAAACAGTTGGAGCTAGTGGTATATTTCTTGCTTGTTGGTGATATGACTATCTTTTTCCTTGGATGTTTGAATTTTCTGCTAGGCACGGCGAAGGGTGGAACCCAGAGAACCCCTTTTGAATACAAAACCAGTCAACGTTAATGCAATATAGTCAATGGAGTATAAGACTTGGACTCTGGAAGACCCAGATTTGAATCCTGCCTCAAACACTTGCTAGCTGTTTGATCCTGGGTGAGGCGTGTAATCTCTCCCAGCCTCACTTTACTCATTTATAAGATTAAACCAGATTTAAGGATGGCACTTGTGATTTCATTGGCATTGGGAGGTCCTAGATCAGGAAACTCTGCCAATGAATGGCGGCACCTTCTCTGTGCCTTGGTCTCAGATGTTTAGGACAGAGGAAAGTGAGATGACTTACCTTCAGTCACACAATCAGGACATGTCAGAAGTGGGTCTTGAACCCAGGTTTCTCATTTCCAAGCTGGTGTCTAGTGACATTGCGTCCGAGGAGTCCCCATCTCTCTGGTGGGAGGAGGACGGCGTGTTTCCCTGTCTGTCTTCCAGGACGGTCACTGATTTCTTGGTTTCTCAGAGTTCCGTTGCCTTGAGTCATGTTTCTGTGACGTTGTTCGTCTTTTATCTCCTTCGGCTTCTGTGTGAGTTGATGTGGACCATCCTGGGCGCCTTCGTCTTCCTTGTTGCTGTCTTTTCTCACAGCATGAGAAGATTCCATTCTGTTCATACAACCCCATCTTGTTCACCCATTCCCCCATTCATCGGCGCCCACTTTGCTTCTCATTCACAAATGGCAATGAATAAGAAAAAGTGACATTTATACAGGGCCTACTGTGTACCAGGCGCTGTGCTTTACAGTTATCATCTCATTTGGTCCACACAACAATCCTGAGAGGCAGGTGTTATGGCAATCCCCATTTCACAGATCAGGGAACTGAGTAAAACACAGCCAGAGTCACTCATGTCTGAGGCCAGATTTCCACAACTCTTCCTGACTCTGGGCTGATGCACCGCCCCAGAAAGTGTCAGTCATCACACAGAGGGCTTTAGTTGAATGGAGCCTGTGCTCTAGGAAACATGAGAGCAGAGCCAGGGGGTGGCAGGAGGATAGGGTCCCCAAGAGCCTCCCCCAAACACCTCTGGACCATTGGGGGGGCTCAGGAATGATCATCTCAGGGAGATCTTTCCCTCTGCCCAGTGTCCACTCAGAGCCTCACCCTCCCCAAAGGCAGTTTTTAAAACAGACATTGCTCTGTGGTCCTTTCTCTGTGGTCCTAGCTCTAGAGCAAAATGTCAAATTTAAATGAGTTTTGTTTTTGTTTTTGGCTCCATTAACAGCTACTGAAATAGTTGCCTGAGAAGTTAGAAGCCTCTTTGGAGAAAACCAATCTCTTAGTCTGGGTTTTCCAGATTCTGGCCCTGTCAAGGCTGTCTCTTCAGTGCCAGGCTCTTAACTTGACATGAATGCATCTGTGACGTCATGCTGAGATGTGGTAGGGGGCCCCATTATACCCTCATTACAGTTGAGTATGGAGTTGGCCGAGTTCCTGATGCAGAGGTGGGAGTGAGGCTGCCACTGGTAGTATTTTCTTATGGAACTGATTTAGTCGTGAATGGTCTCTGCAATCAGGCTGTTCTGGTGGCCTGGAATGGCTCTTACCTCCCATTCTGTCCCAGCCTGCAGAGACACAGCAGGACCTTCAAGCCCTTCCTCTGGGCTCAGGGTCCAAACAGTCATCGCTTGAGAGCTCGAAAGGACTTTCGAGAAGTCCTGGACTGACTCTCGTGACTTACCAGGGTCTCCCAAGTAGTCAGTGGCAGATCTAGGATTCGAAGGCTGGTCCTTAGACTCCAAACCCTGGGCCGCCTGGATGGAGTCATAGACTTAGCAGTGGGGGAGACCTTTGAGGACACAAGAAAACTGAGGTCGAGCATCACCAGCAACACCTATTATTTGCACAGCAAACACCTTATATCGAGCACCTCACTATAACAGTCTCTGAGTTAGGTGCTTTGTGACTCCCATTTTACAGGTGAGGAAACTGAGGCCCAGAGCAGTGAGCTCCTCAGTGTCCAAGATGAGACTTTAACTTAGGCCTTCCTGATTCTAAGTCACAACTTGTTGAAGGCCACACATCTGAGCCAGCATTTGAGCCTGGACTCGAATTACTTGACCTTAAGTCCAGTTTATTTCTGATGCATCACCGTGCTAGCCATTTTTGTGTTTTCTAGGCTGTTTCTAGAAACAGGAATAACAGCTGGGGACATTCACCCCTGGCTCCTCTTTGGACCCTCTGCTGTCCATCTTCACATCATAGCCCTTGACTCCTGGGAGATCTGTCCCCTCCCTTTCCAGGAGGTTCCAGGATTTCATGAGGATATTGCCTGGTGGCCAGGAAGTACTTGTGGGACCTGGCCTTTTTGATGAGCTCACCATTCCTAGATAGCCTTCAGTTACATCCCAGTAATGCTTATGGGCTGGGCCCAAACACAATCTTCTTTTCCTTCTATATAATTCTTGGAATTTACCCGATGCCTTCTACTCCCCAGAACATCCCCTGTGTCTCTTATGACATTTAAGAAGAGGAGAGGCTCTCGTGTGCCTCTGGGGGTATACACAGATGTGAAGCCAGAAGGAGCATCAGAAATCACAGGGTTCACACTCCTCCTTTTACACATAGGGGAACTGAGGCTCAGAGGTTAAATGACTTGTCCAACATGACCCCAAGCCCACTGCTCATCCTGAGAGCCTCCTGGCCCACGTGGATGTTTCTTCATGGGACTGACCCATAGTAGGTGCCTAATAAATGCTTATCGATTCACTGATTAATTCTGTTCAGAAGCTTGCCTTTCTGAAGAGCCTCTGATGACATCTTTGACCCCCCCCCCAGAGTCCTCCCCTCCTAGGGTCATCTCTGCTGCTGAGTCTGTGTGTCTCTGAAATGGATTCTGGAAAGTTGGCAGGAGGCTGGGATTTGGGTCTTTCTTTTCTGGAACCAATTTGTCCCTGGGTGAACTCAAAATAAAGATGAAACATGAAAGCCTTGAGTGCTCTCAGAAGGGGGAGGCCTGGAAAAGGAGTGGGAGGTGAAGACAGGCCCAGCAGTCACCCCAGACCAGAGGCAGGCTTCCCAAGTGCCCACTGAATGGGAGACGGTTGAGAAAAGCAAGTGGCAAAATGATTCACAGCTCTTTCAGATGGAGAGCTTTGATCCTCCCCTGCTGTGGGCCCACAAATGTCCAGGGATAAACCTCCGAAAGCTGCTCCAATATTATTAGAAAAAAAATCCAAGTATTTCACTAGAGAAATAGACATCACAGGCTGTCAGAATTGGAAGGGACCTCGGCATCCTCCTGGCCCAGCCAGATCCTGTTCATAACCCATCATCCTGGCCCTCCAGGTGCCGGGGCATGAGGGGCAATGGCTCCTGAGCTTTCATTCTACCTCTGGACAGATTTAATCATCAGGAGGCTTTTCTTAACTTGGAACCCAAAGTTCTGTTCTGCCAATGTTGCCACTGCTCCCAGTTCCACCCCGAGGGGTCAAGTCAACCAAGCCTGATCCCTCCTTGGCAGACTTGAATCCAGCCGTCATCCCTGTCCGTTTCCCTCACCTTCTGCTGCCAACCTCCGAGTTTTCCCTACTCGGCACTCAACAGCACCGGTTCTTTTGACCTCTTCTTGTACTTCTCCTTCTCTCTCATCAACTTGTACATCTTCCCCTGGACACGTCCCAGCTTCTTGATGCTTAAGTGTGAGATGTAGACTTTAATATAATATTCCTAATGTGTTTGTTTTGGGATGGAAAATGGTGGCACCATCATCTCCCTCTGGGTGCATTAAGCCTCCTTCAGTGTAGGGGCACATGGAATAGGCTTTGTGGGCTTCTGGTCATGTCCTGCTGAGCCTGTGGAGACACCCAGATCTAGGTTCCAACCACTCTGCTCCCTTCTTAGGCTGGGGAAGGCAGGTTTTCTCTCCCTAAAAGTAAGATTTTACAGTTATTACTGTGAAATGTTGCCTTTTTAGAGCTAGCCTATTGTTCTAAAGTGTTGATCTTTTTGGATTTTTTGGCATTTTCCCTGGTCATCTCCCTTGCCTGGCATGCTCTCTCTCCTGGCTTCCCAGACTTCCTTTGCCTAAAATCCTACTTTCTGCAAGATCCTCTCCCATCCTTCGAGAGAGAGACAGAGACAGAGAGAGACAGACAGAGAGAGAGAGAGAGACAGAGACAGAGACAGAGAGAGACAGAGAGAGAGACGGAGACAGAGACAGAGAGAGAGAGAGAGAGAGAGAGAGAGAGAGACAGAGACAGAGAGAGACAGAGAGAGAGACGGAGACAGAGACAGAGAGAGAGAGTTTGTATATGTGTGTGTAAAGAACAAGGTGGCTTAAGGAGGGCTAAATGGTTGATAATTGGGACAGTCCAGGAAGGTTTGACCAGGTAGTACCTGAACTGAGCCTGACTTGGGTAGTCACAGCATGGCTTTGTACACAAGAGGGTTGGCCTTGATGTCAGGAAGGCCTGGGGTCATCAAGTCTTCCCTCTGATGAATCCTACTTCTGTGACCATGGGTGACTTAGTTGCTTAGAACCTCCACACCAGTGAAATCACAGACAAAAGTAGAAGAAAGCTCAAGATCCAAATCTTTCTTTTTTTTCATTTGCAGTGATATCTTCCCAAAAGTCAATTTAGCTTATGGGAATAATGAAATCCAACTCCCAGTACATTTTTCCCTGGGCTGGTTGTGAATATGACTGGCCTTCCACGAAAGGTGCATCCTGCCTCCAGGATGACTTTCTAATCAGCTACAGGGCAGAATATTGGCTTTGGCATGAGGAAGTGGAGTTTCTTTGGCTTGGCTAGAAGGACACAGCTGCCTTTTTCTTTTGCACCAGGCCTCTGGAGTAAATAGAATAATATGAGAGGCTCTGAATGATGAAGCCGGCTTGGGGTAGGAGGCCACCATTCACTTTGCTGCTAGCAGAGGATGCCACCCTTTGGATTTTAGGGAAAGAATTCAGAATCTCCCTCCTCAGAAGGAAGAAGGGGGTGTTTTACTTTAACCAGCTAGTTTTTTCAGGCTTCAGAAATTTATTTTTATGCCATTTTCCAGGACAACAAGTCCCCAAACTGAAGTCTGTCTCCTGCCCAAAAGCCTTGAGTTTGTAGATTCAGCAGCATAATTCCTCGGGGGCACACATGGGGCCTTTTCCCATTTCTTGGGCTCTCTTCTGGACCCCCTCCCTCAATAGTACTGGGAAGAACACCCCAGTATCATCAGGGTTTTATGAAATGCCTCCCTTGTTATTGTTTTAATATGTAGTACCTTGGTGGGTGCGGGGGCTGGCAGCAAACTGGACAAAAGGGAGAGCTGTGATCTGGGGCCATAACCAAAGTCAGCCTTTCCTCCTGTCTGCCAGGGAGTTATAACTCCTAGAGGAAGCTAATATAAAAGGAAAGAAGGGTAGACTTTTTGGAGGGTATACATTCCAAATTTCCCCAGGCACTGAGATGATTTTCCCCTTCCTTCTTGAGGAGTTGTGCTTATGGATAGGATCTCACCATTCATCATGGAATAAAAATTAGGTGGCCATTTGGGAGTTTGTTTTTTCCACCACTCATAACTATTTCTGGTTTGTCCGATATGGACCTTGCCATGAGCATCCTGATTGTGTGACCTTGGGAAAACCAATTCCTTTCCCTGGGCCTCAGTCTCTCCATCTGTAAGATGAGGGAGTTTGACGAGATGACCGCTAAGGCCCGTTCCAGCTTGAGAGTCATGACCCTGTGTCATGACCCAGAGTGTCCCCAAAGCTGAAAACTGCACTGACTTTTGGGACACCTTGTGTATGTCTGTGTGTGTATGCATACATATACTCACATGTGATAAGTGTGTATATATATACATACATGATATATAGAGAGATACACATATGTATCTATCCGTATCTGCCTATCTATGTCTTTCTAGATCTATGTCTGTGTAGCTATCTGTCTCTATGTCTATCTATCCTGTCTGTCTGCCTATCTGCCTATCTATATTTATCTGTCTGGAGTGGGACTTGAACCCACATCTTCCTAACTCCAAGTCACATGCTTCATTGACCACCTCCCTGTTTCTCTAAAGCAGATTAGTATGTTTTTTAAGGGGGGGTGTGAGTGGTAGGTCTGGACCTGTGATTTCATTGGCATTAGTAGTTCCAGGTGAAGAAACTCTCTCTAAACAATGCAGTTGTCAATTATTCTGCACCTGACAGTCAGAGAATTGTCTAGGGGCGCTATGAGGTTAATGTATCTACCTGAGACCACCTCAGTAATACATGTCAGAAGCATGGCTTGGTTCTGAGAAGAGCTTCTGTTCGTTGCCTCTCCTAGATATTTCTAAGCGATGTTTATCTGCTAGATACAGCTGGAAAAATCTTCTGTGAAAGAGGAGGGTTTTTTGCCTTTAACTCCCTAGGAAAGGGAAAAAAATCCCCAAACCAGACCCCCCCTCCCATTAAGGTGAACATACTTTGTTGAGCTCATGATAGTGCAAGGTGAGCTGAGGCCTGCAGAGAAGGATGAAATGCAGTCCTAACTAGCCCTTGCTTTATAACTTCCCTGGGGAAACCCGATACACATCATCAGAATCCATATTTGGTCAAGGGTCGGAGGAGGCAGGGCAGCCTTCAAGCAGAGGAGGGAGCTGGGTGTCTCTCCTGGGTAAGTAGCAAGATTGCGCTGCTGTTCCCAGATGTTTATTCAGACCATCCTGACTCTGAGGGTTTTCACTAGCTACTCCCATACCTGGAATTCCCTTCCTCCCCATCTCTACCTCCTCCCTATCTTGACTTCTTTTGAGTCCCAGTTAAAACCCCGCTTTGCAGAGGATGCCTTTCTCAGTCCCCCTTAGTGCTAAGGGGCCCTTTCCTCTCTCCATTAATTCGTCAGGCCTATCCTGTACGTAGCTTGCTTGTACGTAATTGTTTGCATGCTCTTTCCCCAGTACACTGAGCTCCTTGAGAGGGGGACGTTTGGGGGCTTTCTTTACATCCCTAGTGCTCAGCACAGTTCCAGACACAGTGGGTACTCAATAAACACTAGTTGACTTGCCTTGAGAGTAGAAAAGCTGGGATTTGAATCCGGGTCCTCTGAGTTTCCAAACCTAGTCCTCCTTCCTCTGCTTTGTACTGACTTTGTACAGCTCTCACTTAAATCCAGTTCACATTAGAGTCAAGATGTCCCCCAGATCTCTTCAAAAATGAAGGCCGACCAGCAGCGACTCCATCTAACAGAGCCCCCAAGGCAGCGAGAAGTTCCAGACAAGCATCTCCCTAGGGTTGGCAGGACCTCGGCAGTCCCTTAGTCCTCCCTTCTCATGTCTCCTGAGCACAAAGAACATTTTTCTGGGTGTTTGGCTGGTGTTGAGAAGAGCCCTTGTTCGAGCATGTCTGTCTTCAATAGAGATGTGAGCTCAGTGATCTGTTGCTTTTGGTTGAGGGTGAAATGGGCATTTTTAAGGAGGGCTGCACCACCCTCCTATGGGCTAAGTGAGGTGGCCTTTCCCAGCTCTTCCTCCCCACATGGAACCTGGGAGCCCCTGTCAGTCTGTCTGGCTTCTGCCCTGCTGTTCTGAACCCTCCGGGAAGAGTATTTGGCCTGGACCCAGCATCCTTTGTTCTCTGGACCTCATCGCTGATGGGTTGAGGATTTCACGAGACCAGGAATGTGACAGAAGGGCACAGTTCACAGTGGTTCAGGCTCAGCACGTTTCAGAAGGTGCCAGACACTGAGGTCCATCCCTTGTGCTTTTAGAAAAATGTTAACGTAAACATGTAAACTAGGCCACCATATGTGTGTGTGTGCATGCATGTAGGAAAAGCATCTTGCAGACGTGTGTTTTGTAAATGCTGATTTTCATTGTTGTTGTTATTGAAAAACTTTGGGTATAAGGAAGCTTTTGAGCATCCCAGAGGCCCCCTGTGGAAGGACTTGACAGCTCTCGAGGCATGTGGGGCTCAGGGGCTTGGCCTGGGGACTCGGCTGCTCTCACAAAGGCGCTCTTGGGCAATTGGCTTTCCGAGGCGCTGCTTGAGCTGACTGCTTTCTGACCATATCTGCCTGATGTGGGGGCTTCCACAGCTGCAGACAGTTTTCTTAAAACATGCAGACTGTGTAAGTCCCTGGCTCCCTCCAAGGCTCAGCTCAGTAGTCACCTCCTGCAGAAAGCCTTCTCTTATCCTAGGGCTCTGGCCTTGTAGCCAAGCTAACCTGGGTTCAGATCACATCCCAGACACTTAATAGCTCTGTGACCCTGGGTAAGCCACTTAACCTCTGTCTTCCTCAGTTTTCCTATCCGTAAAATAAAAGGGGTTGAACCTGATGGCTTATAAGATCCCTACCAGCACCAAATCTATAATCTTCCAAAATCCATCACATACACACATACATACACACATATATTATTTTTACATTATATGTAATATATAATATAACAATAGATAACATATATTAATAGCTGACATTTATGTAACACTTCAAAGTTTGCAAAGCACTTTACAAATATTATCTTTTTTGAACCCCACACTAACTCTGGGTGGTAGGTGCTAGCATTATTTCCATTTTACAACTGGGGAAACTTTGCAGTTGGGGAGACTGAGGTCAATGACTCATCCAGGGTCCCACAGCTAGTGAGCACCTGAGGCTGGATTCAAACTCAGGGCTCCTGACTCCAGGACTGATGCTCTTCCCGTGAGGCTGCCTGGATGCTGGTAACTTGTCTCTAAATGCTGCATCCCTCCTGTGGAGTGTAAACTCTTTGCAGAGCTTTCCATTTTCTCTGTACTCTAGATGCCCTCCACCCTTAATAAAGGCTATTACAGGGCGGCCAGGTGGCTCAGCGAGTAAGAGCACTGGCTCTGGTGTCGGGATGACCTGGGGATCAGATAATCCAGGCTCATATACTTAGCACCACACCCAGAAATAACTGGCCGTGTAACCTTGAGCAAGTTATTTAACCCTGATTGCTTAAAAAAAAAATAAAGGCTATTTGGGATCAGGTTGGTGGGGGAGGCTTAAGAAAGAAGCCTGGCGAGCATGATTTCTCCAGGAATTTAAGCCCTTAAACACCTCGTTGATCCAAGAGGTCTCTATGAAAGGTTTCCTGGGTACGGGCTTCCAGAGTACAGATCAAACGACCATCAGGGCTTGCCCCAAGAAGACAATAGTGTTGGAGGAGACATCAGATGGTTCTTTGCATCTCCTCTGTTCTTCCCTTTGCCTGCTCAGCTCGTCCATCCATCAGTCCACATTTATGAAGCACTCTCCTGGTACTGGGCTCAGGCACTCCAGAGCAATAGGGGCAGATGCAGAAGATACCATGAAGGACACTGCTGTTGACTGTTCCAGAGACCTATCCCTGCCCAGTCCTTTGATGCCCCCAGGGCTTGAGGGCTCAGGCGGCTTTGAGCACAGCCCAGTGGGTGAGGGTTCCCCAATGGGGCACAAACACAGACTCACGGGGAAAACTCCTCTCGTTACCAGACACTTCAGAGCTGCCCATGAGGAGGCCTGCTTGGCTCACATCCCCTGCCTTCCTTTAAGACTCACAGCTCAATCACCACGGTGTAGTGGGCCAGCCCAGGCTCTCCTTGCCTTGACCAGTTGTCCACAGACAGCCTCAGAATGGCCAAGGATCTGCTGTTCTTGAGGGATCTTGGGGAGGCATCCCCTGCCTCTGTGGCCCACAGGTCGCTAGCCCTGTCATCCTGACGGTAGTGATGTTTCCTCTGGAGTAGCAAACCCAGATCATGACTCAGATCAAAGGGCAGGATGGGAGGGATTTCTCTTTGGCAATTTAGCAGATTTTCAGGATTAGCAGCAAAAGAAAGGGCTCACCCGCCCATTTCATTTTACTCTCTGTGGAAGTTTATTTCAGGATACTAAAGCTATCACAGTATCCTCTGATGGGGAAAAAGGATATGCAGGGGTTCAGAGAAGTGAGAATTCAGCTGAGGCCCGACGTCCAAACGGAGCGCGTATTGTTTATTGGCTTGTTGCTTCTCTGTTCCACTGATGAGAACGGGGTGAGTGAGACCTGCCAGATGGGCCCCAGACCTACATGGAAGTCACTGTTATTGGGGTTCTTGTTTCTGTAGGGCTTGGTGTTCTCAAAGCTCGGTGTGCAGCTGGTGGTGCAGTGGGTAGCTCTGTGACCCTGCGCAAGTCACTTACCTCTCTGGGCCTCAGTTCTGTCGCTGTGAAATGGGGAGAAGAATAGCACCTGCTTCCCAGGGTTGTTGTGAAGTTCCAATGACATATATATATATATATATATTTTTTTTTTAATGATGCACTTGGCAAACTTTAAAATGCTGTATAAATGTTAGTTCTTTTCCTCCTCTTCTTTCTCCTCCTCCTCCTCCTCCTCTTCTTCCTTCCTTATTCTCACAGAATTTAGGTTAGGCTCAGTCAGTAGTCAGCCCTACAGAATGTGGGCTGGTTTAGAAACATTGACCGGAAGCCTCGACTCTGCTTTTGTAAGCGTCTTCCTCTATTGGCGGCCTCAGGGGGGAGGGAGCTGGAACCATCAGGGTTACTATAGGAGCAGCAGCCCCCCTACCCCGTCTTCTCAGCTGTGCTAACATACTTAGCCTTGTCTTTGAGAGGCACTCTAAGCGTCCTATGTGACTTCCCGGCCTCAGAGTCCGTAAAGCCTTGGGGTGACATCCACGGGCTCCGGGGGCCTTGCTTCCATGGTCTTCCCCATCGCACACTTCATGTCTCAGCCAGACTGGACTGCGCCCCTTCTTCCTTACAGCAGCTCATGATGCTGAAATGAACAGCCTGTTCAATTCAATAAACACCCAGGAAGTAACTTTGGAGGGCACAATTTCTATTACCTGTTGTAATCTGATAGGTGGTATAATATATGATGCCAACCCCTGCCTGAATCACAGTACTCCAGAGCAATGTCACCTGGTCTCTGCCTGATGACCTTCAGTCTGGGGAAGCTGCTTCCTCCAGACATCACCCCTGCCACCTTTGCCAGGACTATTATAAATGGTGGCCAGCTCTAGCCCAGCTCTAGCTGTGAGTACTGTCTTTCAAGGAGATGTTAATCCTGATAATAGCTGACTTTTCTAGAATGCCTACTGTGTGCCAGGCCCTGTGTAAGTAAACACTTTATAGTTATAATCTGACAACAACCCTGGGAGGTAGGTGCTGTTATGACCCCCATTTACAGATGAGGAAACTGAGGCAAACATGTTAAGTGACTTGTCAGGGTCACAGAACTAGTAAGTGTCTGAGCCCAGATCTGAACTGAGGTTTTTCAGACTCTAGGCCTGGCACTCTGCACATTGAATCACCTAGCAGGCTTTGCTGGGCTGGTCTTGAAGCCAAACTACTGTTCTTTACCTTGCATCTATGGAAAAACAGACCTGAGATCCAAGCAACTAGTCAAAAATAATTTTTATAAAGAATCTCTTGGTAAATTGCTGATTATATATTTTTAAGTTTGAATGGTTCCTTCCATACATTTGAGTGAAGGATCATCTCACTGTAAGACTTCAGTGATTTCCCCCTTAAAGCAGAGCTTCTTAGCCCTTTTTGGCATCACAAGGTTTGAGTGAAGCCTCAGAAGAAGGTTTTCCAATGCAGAAAACAATGAACACAAAGGAAACCAGTCATGTTGAGGTGTGGGTATCAAACTATCTTTTAAAAAGTTCTCAGATCCCAGGCTGGGAATCGCTGCCAAAGGGCCTGCAAACAGCCATGGCATGTAGAGAAGACCGCCTTCCTCTCTCTCCTCCTCAAAACCCATCAGGCCCAGTAAGCAGCCTCTTCCTTCCCCTCCTGTCCCTGCCACAAGATGAAGGGGCATCTCTTGGCTGTTCAGTCTTTTATTTCTGAATGTTTGCTGGCCGGGAGGGCAGCCATCCGAACATCTCCAGACAGGACCAGAGACAGCAGGACAGTGTAGAGTAACTGGACACATTGATTAGGGATGCCTTGGGGTGAGCAGCCAGGAAGCCGAGGGCAGGGGGTGTTTTCTGGGTTCATGTTCTCGTTCCTGAATCCCCCTTGGAGAAGCTCTGCCTCTCAGGCTTGGTCACATGGTTGGTTTTTTCAAAAGCTCTTCTCTTTCTTCTCTTTACCTTCTGGATGGTTTCATTGTTAATAGGTGAAGGCTGAATTTTCTCCATTTTCCACCCATTAAAAATTCATCTCAAGCAATAATAATAATGTTCAGCACTAAATACTTTACCTGTCTTAACTTATTTGATCTTCACAACAACTCTGAGATGTAGGTACAATTATTATCCCCATTTTACAAATGTGGGAACTGAGGCAGAGGGAGGGTAGGTGACTTGTTCAGGTCACATAGCTAGTGTCTGATTTGGGATTCGAACTCATGTATTCCTGACTCTAAGGCTAACACTCTGTCCAGAAGTTAATGCCAAACTTCATGGCAAACTCTGTCTGGTACCCCTTCTTGGGAGCCCTTTCCAACTCAACTGGCAGCATCTATGTTATCTGAAGACCGAAATGATTGGTTAATTGGCCCCGAGGCCTGAGGGAAGGCCACCTTAGGGAGACAGAAAACATTTTTCTCCCCAAACCCAAGGTAGGAAATAAAAACTGTTGGAGGTGGGGATGGGACTGACCCTACTGGGCTGGGCTTTCAACGTGACCTAATGAGATCATGGAATCAGAAGGGAAATGGAAATCTGGTGCCAATGGCCGTTCCCCACCCCTTCCCCTTTAGAAACCAACAGCAGGCTGTTTCTCCAGACTGAATTATTTACTGTCATTGGTGAGCTGTGGGGAGCAGCTTGAGGGCCAAAGGGCCCCTGACCCTCGCTAGCCATGCTGAAGATGTACTGGCCTCACTGGAGGGGTAAATGAAAACCCTCAACTCTGTTTTTATTTTTCCTTTTTAGAGCAGAGAAGAAATTTAAAAAACCACCTTAGCAGTCTAAACTGAAATTAATTCCGTGCTTTGAAGGATGCGTATCTGTTTCCTTCCTTAGTAGGAGAGCACAGGCCCTGCTCTGTGAGGAGGAGAGGGAGGCATGGTTAGATGTGGCCTTGAATGTCCAGCACAAGCATTTGCATAATGGACGCGGTTTTGTTTGGATTTTCCCCCTAGGATGTGTTACTCCCAGCAGTGCTGTGATATCCTCTCTTACAGAAGGGGAATGAGCTGTGCTCCCCTGCTGATGGCTGGGATCTCAGGCTGGTTCCATAGAGACCCAGGAGAGGCTTCTGTTCTTATGTGTTGGGTAATGGAAGGCCAGGAGAGCTGGAAACTAGGTCCTACCTGGCTCCTTGGTGACTGTGTGACCCTGGACAAGTCACTTTCTCCTCTCAAGTCCTGCCTAGGAACTTAGGACTGTAGAGTCATAGTTTTAGAGTTATAAGGGACCTTGGAGGCTATTAGTTCTCCCTCTTCCATTTTATGGACGAGGAAACTGAGTCCCATTGAGTGATTTGCCCAGGGTCATATAGTCAGTATGTGCGAGAAATGGGGCTTGACCCTGGGTCTTCCTGACTCCGAGACTATCTCTCTGACCTCCACACCATGCTGCCTGTCTGGTTTGTGTGTATACATGTAACAACACACATACATGATGTGTTCTGTGTGCCTCTCATTTCTGTAGACACAGGCCAGGGCAGGGGAGCCTGTGTTCCTCATAGATGCATTCATCTTTAACCGGAGGATCCCCACCCTGTCCTGTCAGGCTGTGTAACACCGAAAGCTTTCCCAGGGGAGCATTTAGCATTTTCTATCAGGAAAGCAGCTGGGTTTTTGGAAGAAGGCCCAAGGAAGGTTAGCCGAGAGGGTCCCTGCTCTTCCTGTTCTGAATCAGGATACCTCAGGGTCACAGGGAGCTTCAGCAGCCCAAAGAGCTGTGAGCCATTACGTAAAGAAGGGGTGTAGAGGGTTAGAGCAAAAGACTGTAGCTAAAATAGGCAGGCAGTTAACAGGTGTGTTGTTGTGCCAGGCTAAGCACAGTGCCAAGTTCTGGGGTTACGAAGAAAGGTAAAAGACAGCCCCAGCTTTCAAGGAGCTCCCCGTCTGATGGGGGACGACATGCAAGCGTCCATGTACAGACAGGAGTCACACAGGAAGCTTTCCTGTGGGCTCCAAGCGGAAGAAGGGCTTGAGGGGAACATCCCTCCTTTGTAGATCTCTGTGACAAGGCAGGTAGCACCATGTCCTGCTCTCAGTGGAGTTGGGATGGCAAAGCAGGAAGCGGGGGACTTTGGATGGATGACCTCGAAGGCCATTTGCTTGGAACCCTGAAAGCGCCTGCTGACAAGAAAAGACAATGGCTAGGTTGTCCCCACTTTTACTTACAGCCCACCCCCAGCATGCACACGCGTGCACACACGCACACACACCACACACACTCATGTGCACCCCAGGAGCCCAGGAAGACATGTGAATGAAGGGGGAGAATCTTCAGGACTTCATCTTCATTCCTAATATCTGTGGAATCAGCTGTCCCTCTGAGGCTGAATCAAGGATTAGTGTTCCTCACTGAGCCCGTCTGTGTCTCAGGCAGCTCCCTAGGACTTGAGGTAGCCTGGCCCCATGCAAATAGCTCTGACTTTAGAGCCAGAGGACCTGGTTCAGATTCTGCCTATAGTTGCTAACTATATAAACTTGGCTCAAATCACTTACTCTCCATAGGTCTCAGTTTCCTTATCCGTAAGATTGGGGAGTGGGGCATTGGCCTGGAGGGTCTAAGAGGTCCCTACCAGCCCTGCATGGGGCAGGCTCCAGGATGCCCACAGAAGATCCTGGCAAACATTCAATCCTGCCCTCCCCCACCTCCCTCCATCTGATACCTCAGTTGATGTTAATAAGCAATCAACAAACATTTGTCCGATACCTGCTTTGGGTCGGGCACAGTGCGAGGCACTGGGGGTCTAAATAGAGAAGGGAGCCAGTCTGTGCCGTCAGAGAACTTTCATTCTATTAGACAAGGCTCATTTTAGAGACAATGAGGAAATCTGAGTGGTTCAGTCATTCTCACCATGTAGTATGTTTCCTAGGGAGCTGTTGCTGGGGGCTCTTTCTGTAAAGGTCTGTGCCCTTCAGATCCCTCCCTGGCTCCTTGACTCTAAAGAAAATGAGTCCCCTTGGCTTTTATGCTCTGCTGTGATGTTTCAGGATACTCTTTCATTTCAGCCCCCCCCCCCCAAGCCTCACTCGTACCCAAGAGGGGCTTAAGGCTCTTTTCAAAAGATCAAGCATAGTGGTGCATATTAGCATCTCGTGAAGTCATTGTTTGCCGCCTGGGGGCATTTAGAGGCATGTGATGTACCAAGGATCACTAGGGCAGTGGGTGTCAGAGGTGGCTCTTTAATGCACACACCCCTCCTACATATAGTAGGTGTTTAATAGATGTTCATTGAATTGAGCACTGCTCATAAATGGTGCAGGAACTTGACTGACTGGAAGAGCCCTCGGGTCTGCGAGTGCCAGGGGGCATTTGGGAAGGAACCTGGCATTTTCACTGTAAGCCTCCTTGGGGCCCTGGTGCCCCCAGACTCTCCTTCCCGGCCCTTCGTAAGGACCTGCCCCCATCGCGGGCAGCCACTCATCTGCCAACATTTCTCTGTGGCTGCTACCCTGGTCATCTTGCTCCGTGGGACTAACACCGTGCTGTGCATTCGAGAGTTATTTTTGGTAGGGCTTTGATTCTTCTCATTCCATTGGTGACCCCTGATGTCGCAGGGGCCCAGCTGGGTCATAAACACATCAGAGCGCCTTCCAGCTCTCTTGGCTAAACTTCCACACTATTTTTCTTACACTCTCTAAATGACATAATCGGCAGACTGCAGCTTTTCTTAACGCAGTCATTTCTGCCCTGCGTCTTCTCTTGTACCTTCCTTAAAAGGGGCGAGCTGGTTGACTTTTGCCCAGAGAGTGTCAGACTAGACCAGCCCCTGGTTAGCGTCCCGAGGACAGCAGAAACCAGTGTATACTCTGTCCGAGACGCCTTCATGGCGGCTTTGTTTACTTTGGTTTCAGGGCCCAGCAGGGCGGCCTCCCTGCTTATTGGAGTCTTCCCGGGCTTGGCCAAGCCCCACCTCTAAACACATGCTCCACAGCTCTAGGCGAGTCTGAGAAAGTCAAATGTGATTCTTAAGCAAGTGAATCAGCAGACTTGGTTCACTTTGGTGCACGAGGATGGCCCAAACTGCTGTCTATGGAGTGGCCATCCCAGGGGAGGACTGAGTCAGGATGGGGCAGAGATATGAATGCAGAAAGATCCACCATCTGGAAAACCTTTCCTATGTCCTGGCGTCTCCTTAGTGGCATTCCAGCCTCTCAAAACAAAATAATTTCAGAACAACTTTACAAAATCATTTTATTGCAAAATAATCGTTGACATTCCCAAACATGTGCCTGTGATCCATTGAGAAGGTTGGGGGAGGAGAAGGTTGCAGCCTGAAATAAAAGTGGCCGAGTGTTGGGTGTTGAGGATTGGGACCAGTGATCTGATGCTGAGATCATCACGAACCCAAATGAAATGAATGGACGAATGAAAAATGGATTTATTAAGCTCTGTCTGGGGTCAAAACAGTGGAGACTCAGACAGAAAATCACTTCAGCCCCTCCTATGAAAGAGCTCGAATTCTAAGAGGGGGAAATGACACATATGGGTTTCAGCTACAATTCAGATGGAAAGGCCCATGGTCCTTAGGGTATGTCTTCTTGAATGTGAATATTTCCATTGATAAAACTCCTGTTTCCTCATCTGCAGCACCGAACTAGAAATTGTGTTTTGTGATGCAAACACTGCGGACCATGAATGGGCACTCTGGTCGTTAGCACCCCAGTCATGAGAGGGGCAGCCACCACCATGTGACCAGGAAGGGGTTCTGGTGGCTTTCTGATGTTGACCAATGACTCCTACTAATGAAGTGCTAAGATCTACTGTCGCTTCTGTTGGTCAGCCCCTGTGAAGTTCTCTGCCTGGGGACAAAGCCCCAGTTGTCCCACATTAGGTAGGCTTCCTTCACCTTTCAAAAGAAAGAGGGTTGGACTTGGTGACTAATAAGGGCCTTTCCAGTTCTGAGTCAGTGACCCTGAGACCTGTATTATTACTATCTTCAAGATTTTCAAAATACTTGACTAGAATCAACTTCTGAATTCTCATCAGTTGGGTTAAGGTGGGGGCTGTTAACTGGGTCTTGCTTGCAGCTGCAGGAGTGAAGACTCCAAAGCATTTAAATACTGCTCAGGAAGTTCAGATGAGGAAGGGTTCCTGCCTTCCCCCTGGGTCAGTGCCTTCTGAATCTCAAGTGATTTCATCCTATCCTCCATTCTCAAACAGAGATAAAGTTAATGTTCACATAATACATCCTGGCTTACAAGTTAGGGATCCATGGCAGCAGAGTTAATTCTTTCAGGAACTTAGAGCCCACAGGTCCTTGCTTCAGACCACCCACTCTGCCAGTCTAGGATCCTGGAGTCATGTGGTTAGAGCTCGGAGGGTCTTCAGAGACCGTTGGGCTTTAGGGACCATCATGCCCAGGCCCTTCTCATGCCTTGTCCAGGACCACACCATCAGGAAGTGTCTCAAGTGGAGTCCATCTGTCTGCTCTGCCGAGGCCTCGCAAAGCTCCGGCCCGTGGGCCAGGCACCTGTTATGTATGGCCTGCTGGCTATTTTTATGACCTTTTATGTTCTAAAATGCGTTAGTGTTGTTGTGGCAGGAGATGAGTGGATGGTTATTGACTCTTCCAGAAGACCCTTCACTTCTGGGAAGACTCACGTGTTAAGGACTTGTAGCGCTCTTGGTTCCACCTGCCCCTGGGCTGGGGAATAGGCTACCCAGACGTTATCCTGTCTGCTTCCCCTGTTTTCTGAGTGTTTTGCCCTGTGCTGGGTCTGCCTCTGATTAGCAGTGGGAGTGTGGGGAGTTATTAGGAGGTGTGGGCAGGGCATAAAAAAGGCCCTGGCGCCTTGCATGGGCCCTGCCTGGGTCTGCCTGGGGATGGGAGAGTCCATCCCTGGTGCCTGCAGGTGACTCCCACGTCCTGAAGGAGTTAAGGGACCTCTGACTCACAACAAGAAGCTAGCCTAGACAGAGATGGGAGGTGGCTCTTCTTCTGATGCTGTACAGAACCCAAGGTCATCCGCATTGGGAAATGAGGGATTTCACATATTCCGGAGCTGCCCTCTGGCTGCTTCCCCCTTTGCCCCCAGGGGGATATTCAGGGCAGAATCTTGGGTCAGGTTTGCAAAGGATGGGGTGCTTCATGTGTCCTCTCTCACCCTGGATTTCTGTTGGTTCTGAAGCCCCTCAGATCTGGGAGGAAGCCCTGAGCTCCTTCCTCCTATATTGTTGCCTGTATACCCTGGAGGTTATGGGCCCCTGTATCACACAAAGTCCAATCCTGTGCCAACAGGGATCCTGAGCCTAGTGCAGCTACCATACAGCAAGGTCTTGTATGTTGATTGCATTCGATTCAATGAGCATTTATTAAGTGCCTGCTGTGTGTATAGCACTGTACTATGCATTTGAAATTGAAAACAAAAACCGTTCTTGCTGTCAAGGACCTCGGGGGCCTTCTGGGACAACACATACAAAGATGGTTACACCCCAAATGCCTGGTACAATGGAAAACTCTCTGCATCTGGAGTCAGAGAAGTTGGGGTCAAATCCTGCCCTTGTTACAGATGTGATTGATGGCCCCTGGCACGCAGCAAACTCTTGGTAAATACTGACTGACTGATTTTGGACCTCAGTCCTCTGGACCTCAGTTTCCTTGTCTGTAGAATGAAGGGGTTGGGGGGAAGAGGACCTCTCACTGGCTCCTTCTAGCTCTCTATCTGTGATCTGGTGAAATACGAAGCACTTGTGGTTTGGGAGCCCTTAAAACCTGGGGATTCATGTCTGAGACAGACCATGTTTTCCCACTATCCTTCCATAAGGGGAGTCTAATGTGGTAGAGGCCTTCCATGGTCACTTTAGCATCTCTGGGGTACCCCCTTTCTGCTCCTCTCCTCTTGTGCTGGTGACCTGCTCACCTCCCTTCTGGCCACTCTCAGCTTCGAGGTTCCCTCTCATGTCCCCTTCTGCGTGCAGGTTGTCACAAGGAGCCAGCTGGGACTGGCACGTGTCCTCCATGGGGCTTTTAGTCACCCTTCAGATTAATTTAGAGCTGGCAGGGACCTTAAAAACCAGGCTGTTGAGACCCACCCCTCTCACTTTTACCGGGGAGAAAACTGGGACCCAGAGAATTTGAGGAGCTCGCTCGCCCAAGGTCACATGGGTGCAAAGGGCAGAGGTGGATTTGAAGCCAGATTCTCTGCCTCTGGGTCCAGTGTTCCGTCCACTGCACCACACTGCCTGGCACGCTGGCATTCTGTGAGGCACAGCCAGATAACAGTTGTGGCAGAATGGAGGGAGAGCCAGCCTCAGACTCAGGAAGACCTGGGTTCAAGGCCCATCTCTGACACATCCTGGATGTGTGATCCCAGGCAAGAGACCTGACTTCCCAGTGTCCAAGGCAGCTCTGCAAAAATTAGGGGAGGGCATGTCCTGGGCACGTGGGAGTAGGAGGGGAGGAATGCACCCATGTCAGATCACGTTTCCATTGTATGTGGATAATTAGATGCAGCTCTTTCCCAAGACCCTGGAGTTCACTGAAATGTTCTTGGTCTTGGCACATTTAGCTCAGTATTCTATGTCTTTGGGAACATTTGGAAACCTGACAATAGACAGGGAATTTTTAAGATGACTCCTGTGCAGGGCATCATATGTGGCCTTGGTGGACACCTTTGATGAACGCATATACCCATGTACATTTGTATATATACATATGTGTATATATGTGTGTATGTCCTCCTTCACACCTTGCTTTAGTCAATACTCAGCAGATTGGTAAGTGAAGCTATCTCTGTGCCAAAGAATCCCATGTCATTCTGATATATGCATAAGAAACATCTAGTTTGAGGAGAGCCTTGGATGCTGCATTTTGTATCAATGAGTCAAATGCTTTCTCCCTCTTTTACTAATATTTTAAATTATTAGTAATTATTAATTTTACTATTTTTTTATGTGTTGCCTAAATTTCTTTCTGTATCCCTCCCAGAGAGTAATCTGAAGGAACCAAGAATTTCAAATGCTTTCTTAAAATAAATCAACATTCAACCTGGAATCTTATGATTTCTGGACCTCTCAGTGATTGAAAACATTTAGCCTTCTCCAGAAGGTCACCCTGCAAAAGCCTGCCTATTTCCTTTTCAAGCTTTCGTCAAGGATGCCTTCAGTGCATGAGAAGACCATTCTCAGAAAAATGTGATACAGATGAAAAAAAGCTTAAATACTGAGATATTTTTCCTTCATTCTTTTGGAATCCTTCCCCCATGCTCACATTTCATTCCTTGGTACTTTTAAAACTGTGTCACGTCTGGCATGATTTTCTCTTCTGTAAATACTGGAGGTCTAGCCACTCTTCCTGGTGGTGGCCTTTTTGTTGTTACTGCCTCACCTGGTGTGTTGGGTGCTGGGGTGGTCGAGCCCCGTCTGGTGCCCCTGACATTGGATCACTGTGAAAACCCTGGCACATCTGTGCCATTTCATGCCTCTTCGCTCTCCTGTCATTTTCACCAAAGGGCCCTCTGGTGACAGTCTGGTTTAGCCCATCTTCCGGCTCTCGGCAGGCCTGGCTTGGCTTTCTCCTTGATTGGCCCTTGCTGTCTTGTAAGCCCATCCTGTTCACCAGCATCCATTCTCCTCCTCTGCCATGTGCTCTTAGGCAGTGTTGTCCTTGGCCGCCATGTCTCTCTGCTTGGCAGGGTGATGGAGTGTTTGTTGGCCGGGACGGTTTCTGGGCTCTCTTGGCCTCATTGTGGGTGAGTATTTTCCATCTGTTGGATTTTTCTAGGAAATGTTAATAGTTCAAGTCAATGGCTTCACTTTTATCTCCTTCCCACTTTTTTTAGAGTCAGGAGCTTGTCTAAATAGTCCGGGTTAGAACGGCTGTAACTGCACGTAGCGCCTTCTTTCCAGTATTGGCCTTTGCCTAATTTGCTGTTAGCCACGACCTTTGCTTGAACCACCTGAGGCTCTGATTCTTAAGACTCTTTATTCAGAAATGACTGACACATTTGCAGTCATAGCCTGCTCGCTAGGAAGAGAATTCTCTCCCTTTCCATCTGTCTACACCTAGACACACACACACACATTCACACACTCTCTCTGGGCTTGAGATTTCATTGGTATATGGAACTCCCAGTGGAGAAACACCATCTAATCTTCTGGTATAGGTGAACATCCTCTGTCCCTTCTACTCTTAGAGAGTTGCATGGGCCACTGAGAAGCTAAGTGACTTGACCACCGCCACTCACATAGTCTGGAAGTGTCAGAGAAAGGACCTGAACCTCTCTCTCCCTGTCTCCAGGGCCAGTCTTCTACCAACTCTAGTCTACAGCCCCTTCTCTTAAGATGGAGCCAGATTTATCTTATATTATATTTTTTAGGACATCCACACTCTCTTTTCAAATTAAGTTTCTTGATGTTTAGGCATGAAGCTTCTGAAGCATCTGCAGACCCTGGAGTGCTTTGATTCCTTGGCTTTGAAACATGTTTGCAATGTAATTTTCTAGGTCATCTGCCATGTCACCTTGCTCATTGAGATCTTCAGGTATGATTTGAAGGACTCGGCAAGTGGTTCATTGGCTTCCTCTGCAATGGTCCTTGTTGGGGATCTGCCATTAATGCCATAGTGCTCTGTCTGCTTAATCTCATCATGGACACTGCAACCCAACGGAATGACCAAATAACCCTTGGGAAGATATTTCTCGTTTCCTCAAAGCGTGTCTGCCAGAGCTTCTGTTTCTGTCTCCACGGAGGAGCTTTAAGCTGTCCCTCCATTTCCTTTTTTCCTCTAGTTTCATTTTTGAGTGAGAATGTCAATGTAGATGTGGGCCATGGTTCCAGAATCACACCCATTCACTGATGGTAGATAGTGGCAGCAGCTAGGTGGTACAGTGGAGGGCCTGGAGTCAGGAAGACCTGAATTCAAATGCAACTGCAGACATTTCCTAGCTGTGTGACCCTGGGTTAGTCACTTCACTCTCCTTGCCTCAGTTTCCTCATCCAGGAGCTGGAGAAGGAAATGGCAAACGACTCCAATATCTTTGGCAAGAAATCCCCAAATAGGCTCATGAAGAGTCAGACATGACTCAAGAATGACTAAAGACCAGCAAGCACATCAAGGGTACCTAGAGCTCTGCTTGTTGATGGGCTCACGGCCGTGGACTAGAGTGAGCTCACATTGGAGCTGATTGTCTCCAGCAAAAACGCCCACATCAGCCCTTGCTCTTCCCTATCCCTGTCCGTGGTTCTGTGTTTCTGTCTCTGTCTCCATCTCTCTGGGTTTCACTTCTTTATCCTTGTCTTTTTCCTTCCTCTTTCCCCTTCCCTCAGATTGCCATGAAATGGAGCTAGAGTACAAGCATTATTATTTGTCCTGTCTTCAGATAATGTCTTAGATTTCATTCTAGACTCTAAAAACCAATAATTGGAACAGAAAACTCTAGTTTGCATCAGGTCTCCCATCTCATCCATGAGGGGTTGGGCTCCCTTCACTATTGTAGATTGCGACTCATCACTGTGAGACTCTGGCCCACATTTCCCCATAATTCCACCGCTGGATATCTGCCCAGTGTCTCAGGGGTCCTGGTCTTGACACATATCAGCGACTGTACAAGAGCAGAGCCGTCAGGATTTCCTTCATTGATTCCTTACTCCTGTAACCTAGCTGGACCATTCCCCCATACATTTCTCTGATGACATCCTTCAGATTTCTTCTATTTTAGTAAAAAATATAACAAATGATAATATGTGTGTTTCTCACATTTTGCCTAGTTAAAGGAAGGAACAGGGATGAAACAGAGGAAGAAAAAGAACGTTTTTGTCTCAAAAAAATAACGTTAAATTAAACTGTTGTCTTATTTAATCATTTAAGACTCTAAGTTATAGGGAAATTGCCCTACTGTGTCTGTGGAGGGAATTTCCATTCTGGGAATTCCCCACACTAAGGAAATCGGAGTTATAGCTCAATACAAAATCACTTTTTCTCCTCCTGTCACCCTAGAGCAGATTCGTCACTGGGGCTCCAGGAACTTTTTAACCTCTTGATAACTTTTAAAAAAATATGATTGGTTCCCTTTGTCAACCTATGTGTTGTATTTTATGCATTTAAAAACCATTATTCTGAGGAACGTGCTGTAAGCTCCATCAAATGGCTGCTGGGGGATGAGACCAAAAAAGTGAAGAAGACCCGTCCATGTGGGTCACAGGCCCTCCGTAGATTATGTTCCTACAGCTGCTGTAAGTAGTTGTGAAGAAGAAAACAACTGCATTTTGTAACTAAGCGTGTGTGTGTGTGTGTGTGTGTGTGTGTGTGTGTGTGTGTGTAGAGTGAGGAAGATTGAGGTGAATAAAATGGGGTGGAAAGAGGGAGGCTTGGTCTCTTGTGCTGAAACATACTTCTGTATCATGCATCATATGTCAGGCCTCTTGGCTTCTTAGTGTGTCCATGGGAACAGTCATTTACTGAGTGCTACTGAGGAAAACCCTAGGAATGGTCAGCCATAGCTGAGAGACTTTTCATTTTGCCTTGTGTCCCCAGCACCTGGCCCCAAATCGGCCTTTAATAAATGCTTCTCCAGGGTGACTAGGCGGTGTAGTGAATAGAGCACTGGCCCTGGAGTCAGGAGGACCTGAGTTCAAATTTGGCCTCAGACACTTAACACACACACACAGAAAAACTAGCTGTGTGACCTTGGGCAAGTCACTTAACCCCAACTGCCCCTCAAAAAAAAAGGCAAAAAATAAATAAATAAATGCTTAGCAATCGATCCATTGTTCTGATAGCCCAAGGGGAAGCCAACACTTCAGGATGCCATGCATAGTTGCTGGTCACATCTTGTGGCTGAATCATGGCAGAAGGCTGGCTGGCGTGTCCAGTCATGTGAATTGGGTGCTTGGACCAGGGAGCAGCTGTTCTCCAGCCTTGCTGGTACCTCCCCCTGCTGCCATCCTGGTGACACTGAACTTCACTGCTGAGCTGGCCTCATTTCAGAGCAGTGCCTCTTGGTTATGACAGACATCTTGGGCAGGATGGCTTCCTTCCTCCCATAGACTGCATGGGGAGATGGGAAGAAGGCTGGATTTGGTTCTGATTTGGGGACTTTGAATCTCCTCCTCAGGGGACCTTGGACCAGTCTCGGGCTTCTCTGAACCTCAGCTGCTTTTCTATAAAATGAAGGTGGTTATACTTCCAATGCTAAAGGTATAATTTCATGGCCTCCAGTCATGACCAAAACCACCCATTTGTTCTGGAAGGAATTTTCAGGCTCCACAAAGTTTTTTCCCCTCACCTTTAGTGAACTCTCCCTAAAGTCTTCCCTATTAACTTTTACACACCCTTTGGGTAAAGCTTCACTTTTCAACAGCTTGTTACCCACAGTTCAGAGGGTGGCCAATGAGTGCAGACAGAACCCCAGAGCAGCCATCCCACCATTTCATAGTCTATCAACAGGATGTTGTGGCCGCCCAACTGACCACAGTGGAATTGGGTTATAAAAGCTCGACATAAGTGACCACTAAGAAGATATTCTTCTATTATATAAACTATGTTTTTTTAAATTCAATTTTATTTTAGTTTGTAATGAAAAAATGCCTATGTTTTCTCTTTCCCACCCTCCCCCCATTTCAAAAAACAAAATTCATGTAACAAATAAGGATGGTTAAGCAAAATAAATTCCCTCCTTTCCACTCCTTTTTACATTTTCCCTCTGGCTTCCCTCCCTGTGCCAAAGGCCCTGTGGTCAGTGGCTACTTGGGAGAGTGGCAGTTTGCCCAGGCTGATGTGCAGAGCACGTGTGCAGGGTCCAAGTGGGCATCCAGACAGTCAGCTCCCCACTGCCAGGGAGTCCTTGAGCTAAGGAGAGGAGGAGTGTCTCCCCATACCTTCCACATTGGCAGGCCTTCCTGGAGACTGGTAGCAGAGAAGTTGGCTGTTGTTCAGCACTCAGTCCCTCTCCCCAGGCTAGATTCACTCTGGATTCCATTGGTCTTTCTTCGCTTTACTGACCTCCTCAGACTCTAGTACACCGGCCGGCTTGCAGGTCCTATGTCTCCCATCTCCGTGGCTTTGCCTTTCCTCCATGCCTGGCATCTCCCTCCTTACCTCTAGCTCCCGTTTTCTTGGGCTTCCTTCAAGATCCTGTTCCAGTTGTATGTTGTGCAGGAGGCCTTTCCCCATCCTCCTCTGAGATCGCCTCCTCTCTACTCCATGTATCTAATATGCGCCTCGTTTTTCCATGCTGGCTCACTCCAATGGCAGGTACTCTCCCTGAGGGCAGGGACTGTTTTTGCCTTTCCTTGTATCTCTAGAACAGCAATGGTTGTTGCTGGACTGACCGCTGAGTGTGTCTCATCCCTAAAGTACACACATGGAATCCTTGCCTGCCCCTGCTGATGGCAGAAATGCTCCTTTATGGAGGGTGTCTTTGGGAGTGATTCTGGTGCACAAGAAGGGCCTTGGGATTGAGGAAGCCATTGGTAGTCAGTACATTAGACTTGAGCAGCGCCTTCCCCCAATGCCAGCCCACTGAGCACTGGTCCCAAGTCCCAAGGAGGTGCTGTGGGGCGTTGGGAGGAGGGATGATGGCATGAAGGCAGATGACATGGCATTGGCGGAGGCAATGGTTAGATGTTATGAAGCACCTCTCTGTGCTAGGCCCCATACCAAGTACTGGGGATACAATCAAAGCACACAGGCCAGATCCACCCTCAGGGATGGGGCAGCGGGGGGGGGGACACAATATGCAAACAGAAGTGTACAGACAAGATACAGAGAGGATACGTTGGAGCCAGTCACAGAGGGAAAGCACTGGCGTCATGGAGGCCTGGGGGAGAAGGCAGGATTGGGGCTCCCCCACAGCTGTCTGTGGGCATTTACCCAGCAGGCCCTATGGGTCTCTGGGATCCAAAGACCTCCCTACTGGGAAGAAGCTGGAGTCCAGATAAAGCCTTTGCTTCCCTGTATCTCAGCACCCTGACCTTTGGCAGATTCCACTGGCTTTGACCTTTGACCCCCTGTCGTCCATCTGCCGGAGGCCGAGCCTTTGTGCTGCCTGTCCCCCCTTTTCCTCTCCTGCCTGGCCTTCTGCTGTCTCCATGAGGATTACCCTTCCCCCTACTTGGGGATTTCCCTAATTACTGGCACATGTTGGCTCTGCCTCGGGCAGTGCATGACAAGCAATAAGTCAAACACAGTGTAACTGCTTGACTCTGTTTTTCGAGGCATGAAACTTTGGGAATCGGGGAATTTTTATAACATGTTTTCAGCAACTACAAAGATGAGTGTTGAATGATCCTGAAGTGGTGATGATTTGATTAAAGTACAGAAACCTCTGACGAGTCGACGTGGGGGTTAGGCGTGCAAGACCCTACTCGGACAATGGCCGCGTTTGATCATGGGGGGGAAAGGGTCAGTTGTTCTAAGCCGGCAGGCCTGGGCAAAGCTGACTTGGCTTCCCTCAATTTCTGGGGCTTAGGCCAGGCCTAAATCACAAATCTTCTCTCACTATTTTGTGTCTGTGCCTAAGACATGTAGAGAGGCAGTAAAGAGCTGAGCCCGCAGACAGTTTTAGTTGCAGGCCCCTGCAGATTTAGCCAGATGATCCACTGGATACAGTGTTAGACCTGGAGTCAGGAAGACCCGAGTTCAAATCCAGGATCAGACACTTACTAGCTGGCCACTTAATTCAGGCCTGCCTCAGTTTCCTCAGCTGTAAAGCAGGGATGAGAATAGTCACTCCTGTCTCCCAGGGTTGTTGTAAGGACCAAATGAGATGTGAATTGTAAAGCCCCTGCTTGACCTGAACTCAGGCCTTGCTGTAGGCAGCCTCTCTGAGCTCAGCTTAGGGGAAGTTGGAGTTGATGGTCTCTGAGGTCCTTGAGGCTCAAAGCCTTTGATACTATGAGGCTGTAAAATGTCGTGTCACCTTAAGCACGCTGCTGTCCCTCTCCCAAGGCAGATGCCTCAGACTGCCCCACATCTTCATGATTCAGCTGGATTTAATGAAATAGATGCAGAGTGTGAGGTCAACTAACTCATCCTGGCCGCCGTCCAACCGCGCTTTGCTGTGATTTCCTTTGCAGAAATTCTAGCGGTCCTTTTCCCCCGAGCGGTGTAAAAACGGCTTCTTGTGCCTTACCAGAAACTGCCGAGAGCTACAGAGAGTGTCTGCAAGTTATGAGGTTATGAGGTTGTGGCTTTGCTTTTGTTGTGGCCGCTAACTGTCTGGAACACAGAGCTGTGGTTCACGTGGGCTCCGGGGAGACCTCGGAGAGAGCCCCAGGTCGCTTGGGTTCACCCCACAGCCCCCAACTGTGCTTTGAGGCCTCTGGGAAGGAAGAGCCAACTGCTTCCCAAAGCAGCCCCTTCTGCCATCGGTGGCTCTTCTCTCAGGGAATGTTTCTTTATTTGGAGTGGGATCCCTCCCATTGGCAGTCTTCATGCAAAGGCTGGCTGTGCTTTAGGCAGATGGGGCAAGAGGCGCTCTGTCAGATAGGGCTGGCTAACCTTGGGTAGGCCCTTTCCAGCTCGAAGGTCCTGATTCTGAGCCTAAATGTGCAGCTCACCCCGGATGCTCCGACGGCCTCCCTTTGGGGCCAAGGATGTGTCAGAGCCTATGGCCGTGGGACTCCTCTTCAGAGACTTGGAAGCACCTGTCAGGCCACGACCGACCCAAGTCTTTTATTCGCTAGGGTAAACGTTTATTTCAGGTTCTCTTAGCCAAGAGAGAGAGACAGACAGACAGACAGACAGACAGACAGACACAGAGAGAGACAGACAGACAGAGAGAGACAGAGACAGACAGACAGAGAAGACAGAGAGAGGCAGAAACAGAGATGGAGACAGTGAGAGACATTGCGTCAGTTGCTCTGATCAGTGCAGGAAATCAGAACAGTCCCTGTCCTCAGGAAGCTTGCATTCTGATGGAGGAAGACTACACATAAAGGGGAGGCAGAAAGGCCAAGCCTAGAGCAGTGTAGTATGAAAGTGGCTAGTGAGGGCTGTGTAGGCTCGGGCCTGAGCACGAGAATTGCCAGAGCTCGTCTCTCTGAGCCCAGGGTGGTTCCAGGGGCAGAGTCCAGAGTCCGTGTGTGTGATGGCTTGTGTGTGGACGTGCCTTGGTTTCAAGGCCCTTGTCACTGCCTTTCCTGAATGTCATGGCCCAGAATGTGTGTGATCGTGCAGGTGTGGTCAGAGGGCAGTGGGCTTCTCGCCTCCCTCACCCTGGGTGCTGGGCCGCTGTTAGTGTTCTGGGCTTCCATGTCATACTATTGACCCAGAGTGGGTTTGTGGTTCATTGTGGCCTTCTGGGGTTTTTCACATAAGCTGTTTCTTAGCCACAACTTCCTGTCTTGCCTGTGGGGCTATGGGGGCTGGCACACTTCTCTGTATTCAATTTCTGTTTCCTTCTTTGAATTCAGATCCCCTGTGCCTTGTACAATTCCTGGTACACAGTAGGTACTTCCTATGTGCTTGCTGAGTGACCCCTCACACAGTAGGCACTTCCAAGTGATCTTTCACACAGTAGGTGCTTCCTGTGTGCTTATGGAGTGA
>NW_027185761.1:62479236-62482201 GCF_028583685.1 Petaurus breviceps papuanus | reverse complement strand
ATCCTTCACACAATAGGTGATTGCTAAGGGATCCTTCACACAGTAGGCACTTCAGTGCACTTGCTAATTGATCCTTTTTCCCATTTGCGGCCCTTTGGCCCTCCCTTGGCAAGGGGCAGAGTTTGATTTTGGCATTGGTACTTTCTCAGGTCCATCGGAATGTCTCCTCTCTTCTCCCAGTCACATCATGTGGTTGTATTTTCTCTTCCAGGAGGAGATGGGCATTTCCTGTGAATTGCTGGAGTCTGACTTCCTCAAATGCAGTGTGGGGTTTCCTTTCATGAGGTCAAAGACCAAGGTAAGGAGCAGACTGTTTTTCTCTGACCAGAAGCCGCCAAAAGTCACTTGTAGGTAGAGATGCAGACACAAGCACATCAGAGACAGAGGCTGTCCCTGCCACACATCTCTCTGACCTTGGGCCAGTCCCTGACCAGTTTCTTCATCCACATCCTAATTCCTTCTCTCTGCCTGAGGTGGGACGTTACCTTCTCCTGCGAGCAGGGGCAGCTCCGTGGGCTTTAGCTTGTGACGGAGGGGGTCAGTAGGCAGCAAGGTGGCCCAGGGGATGGAGCACTGTAGCAGCAAGCACCCCAAGCGTCCTCAGGGTTTGCTGCCAATACAGGTTCTTGGATCAGCTTTGATAAAGGAAAGCAACTCAAATGGGTTAACAAGCTTACTTTAATCAGTCAAACATGTACTGTTTACCTCGTTCAGGGGAAAAAGGTCAGCACCCTGAACTTAAGAATATACAGACAGAATTATCAAGACAGAAACAGATCAAGTAGACAGATTTCAAACTGTCCAACCATTACATCCATACCCAATCAACATCTGGGTTTCAACATCTGGGTTTTTCAAAGCCGGGGGGCTCTGGACAACGGCTTCCCAGAATCCAGATCAAATCACAGAACACTTCTCAAAGTGAGCCCCCAAAACAAAGCTACACATCAGGGCTTATATAGCCTTCTCCTGGCTCAGAGAATGTAACAACCTTCTGGACCCACTGGCCAATCAAGAAGTATCTACTGAAAAACATACCTTCCACCCTAGGCTCCAAGTGCACTTTAGCCTAGGGGCAGGGAAGATCTTTAAATTTGCATTTCTATTACAAGCACCAGTCCTGGAGTCAGGAAGGCTCATCTTACTGGGTTCAAATCCTGCCTCGGACACTTGCTATGTGACCCTGGGCAAGTCTGCTCACCCTGTTGGCCTCAGTTTCCTCATCTGTAAAATGAGCTGGAGGAAGAAATGGCAGACCCCTGCAGTATCTCTGCCAAGGAAACCCTAAATGGGGTCACAGGGAGTCAGACAGGACTGACCAGCAACCACCACAACAAAAGGGAGGGAGCAACTGAGGAGACTTTAATCTTGGGGCAGCTGCATTGAGTGTTCCACTGGTGTGGGACATGAGGAGAGGGTCAGTTCCTGCTTTCATTCTCACTACTAGTCATGCACACTAGCATCTGTGTAAATATAGGATTACATGTATGTGAATATGGTGCTTTATGAGGTAAGTGCTATTGTCATCCCCATTTCATAGATGAGGAAATTAAGCCTAGGTGACTTAACCAGGGTCACACAGCCAGTAACTGTGGCAGGATTTGAACTCAGGTCCTCCCTTAGGTCCAGCCATCCTCTCCACTGCACCACTTAGATTCCTGTCTTTAGGACCTAGGTATCCCTTGAGTTATTTAAGCTACACAAAACCACTTAAAGCAGAGCCTTGAACCTCCCACGGTTCCCATGTGACATTTTAACAAGCCAAACTGGCCTGATCTTGACCTTCCATTTCTGGCAGCTGGGCCTTTGCCCAGTCCGTGCCCCAAGCCTGACATGCCCTCCTTGACTTCTGCCATGATCTTCTCAGATGCTGCCTTCAGTGTGGAGACCTTCCTGATCTCCATGTCTCCCGATCATTCCACAAACACTAATGAAGCCCAGGGGTTTCTCCCTCCTCCCGTTAACTTTACTTCCTCCTCTGGATAAGGGTGCACCCCCCAGGAGAATGTAAGCTCCTTGTGTGTGTGACTTTGTCCTGTGTATCTCTGTTGACCTAGCATAGAGTCAGCCTTGCAAATAGTAGGTGCTTAATAAATGCTAGTAGACTTGAACTCAGTGGTGTCATAGGCTCATTACGTTAGAACCAGAAGGATCTTGGAGGCCATCTAAGCTCACTCTCATTTCACAGATGAGGACACTGAGGCTAGAGAAGTGAAGTGACTTTCCCAAGGTCACACAGATAGTAAGAGACAGAGGCAAGATTTGAACTCAGTTTGTCCGACTGCTCCAAGGCCAACACTCTTTCTACTCTGCCATGCTGTTGTGGCCTCTAACCCTGCTTTTGTGTTGACACTACAGGGCATTTTCTGTTATTCAAACCTATCCACCAAAAATTCTAATCACTTTAATTAAAATATAAATAACATAGGAAATATAAAATATAAATAGTGTAGGAGATCTGGGTTCAGACTCCATTCATTGAGCAATATTACTGGTCACCCACTGTATGCAAGAAGGTGGGCATTGCAGACAAGCATGAGACCCGGGTCGCTTATTATTGGAAGGGAGGAGGGTCTCCTATCCTTGCATCCACCATGACTTGCTTTGTGAGCTTTGGGGAGTCACTTTTGGCCCCTTGGGTTTTTTTCATCTGTAAGATGGGAATTATAACCCTTGGTGTGTGTCCCTGGACCTTGGAGCCCATTTGCAATGGGGAGACTCATTGTCCTCCTTGGGTAGAAGCCATTGAATGGGAGACTTCCTGTGCGAGGGAGACGTCCCCTGGCCCCTGCCTAGATGCACCATCTTGTTTCACCAGGAGGGCCCATTGCAGGGGCAGCATTTGCCCAACTGTTGCCTTTGGCCTGGTGGTCATTTAAGGCAGCCCCTTCCCGCCTTCTCCAGTGGATCCCTTTGTTCCTTCTCCCACACTTACGCCAAAGCAGATCTAAGTTTTGAGTTCAAG
>NW_027185761.1:62446161-62478836 GCF_028583685.1 Petaurus breviceps papuanus | reverse complement strand
GACTACCTTGCATTGAAAAATTTTCTACCAATATATGATGGCAGGAAAACTGGATTTGGAGTCATAAGAGCTGGGTTCACAACCTGCCTGTGCCCCCTCAGACTTGCAGGGCTGTGGGCCGTTCACCTAACCCTCCCAAGTCTTGCTTTCCTTATCGTCACGGTGCTAGACCAGCTGGTGTCCCGTGAGCCTTCCGACTCCGGCTCTGTGCACGCGAGATCCGGGCTCTGCTTCTCCATGGCTGTGTGATTGGGGGCCAGCAGGTTCACCTCCGTGAGCCTCATTTTCCTAATCTGTCGAATGGGGAGAATAGTAGAGACACACAGGGAGCGGCGGCAGAGCTCGGCTCTTCTCTGATACTGATTCTTTGTACCAGAACGAGCTGCCCTGCCCCGGCAGGCCCTCGGGCCACCAGCGGGGCAGAAGTCTCTGGCCCTGCCTCGGCCTCCCCTGGGCTCCATTGCACTGTGACTCAGGCAGCCAATCAGCCCTCATTAAGTCCCTCCCGTCGCCTCCCTTGCTTTGTCTTGTATCTGAGTATCATGAGTTTCTTTTGTATTTTTTTCCATGTTGTCCTTGTGGACAGAATGTAAGCTCCACGAGGGCAGGGCTCACTCCATGCTCGTCTCTATGTATAAAGCAGGCACTTAGCAAACGCTGGCAGATTGGCTGGTTTGTTTCACCCCAGGCCCAAATCTTATGCTTGGTCCTTGACCCAGCATTCCCTGTGTCAGCCCCAGGCTTCTGAGAGGTGGCTCCTTCTGACCTAGAGCGAGGCCTTGGCCTCCAGCTTTCTCGTGCTGTCTTGATGCCAAGCATCCTCTCCTTTGGCTCCTGCCCACTGGCCCAAGGCTTTGGCATGGCTCTCTTTTCGTCCTAGCTTTGGACTCTGTCTGTCACATCCCAGCCTGTCAGAGACCCTTTCTGCTTCTCCAGGGGGGTTTCACACCAGCCTCATTGGGGCATCAGGGAGGTACTGACAAAAATTCTAATTCCAGTTTCACAAATGGGGAAACTGAGTCAGCAAGCAGTAAAGACTTGCTCAAGGGTACCTTCATGTCATGAGCTCACACCCAGGTTTCCAGATGCCTTTTCCCTAAGGGACTTCCAAGTCCAAGAAGGACAGCCTTCTTCTATCTCTTCTCTGTGTGTGGGAAGGCTAATTTTATTTGTTTTTTGGTTTTTTTTGGTTAGTGATAGCATAGACAATAACATAAAAACCAGACCCTCAACAACCTCCATGTGAGCACACGTGTCCCTAATAGGTTTTTAAAAAGTGCATCCAAATTGTGATGTGCAGGGGAAAGCAGCCTGTAATGGTCATTTGTGGAATGAAACCTCGGGGAAAGAATGCAGCATCTCCCAGGTCTTTTATTACTGAGATTATGCACATGGCCGGATCCTGCTCAAGATGTGCATAAAAGGGAAAGCTTGTCAAGGCTGGGAGCCCCTGGGAGGTGAAACCCTGGACAAGACTGTAGAGGCCGGCCTCCAGGCTGGGAATGGCCCTCCATGCCAAACATCTCTTTCTCTCTCTCCAGTACGAGTTCAGTGTGATCTTTGACACCAGCCACCTGTCCGGGGAGGAGGAAACCCTGAAATTCCTTGTGACTGCACAGAGGTAGGCATGAAAAATTGGGCCAAAGATGGTTATCATTGCTGCTGTTGCTTTTTAAAAGAGAGAATGAAAGGGAGTGTCCCACGGCTGCCTCTGGGAAACAGTGATGGTGCACATCGATGAGAATTGGGCCAAGTGGGCCTCCATATTTATTCCTAGCCTTTGTTAACCCCTAGGGGAAGATGCCCTTACAGGAGTGACAAACAAAACAAATTTATGTCTGCTCCTCTTTTTTTGCTTTGTTGGAAGTGCTTGTGAAGGGAAATGCTGAAGGGATGTTGGAAGGGAGTGTTAGCTGCCATTTGGAGGGGGCAGGCTGAGTCTGGCAGTGGAAGGGGTGGGAGTGGAGACTGAGATGTGAGGGGCCTGCACTGGCCTCTCCCACTGACCAAAGCAACAAGAGAGATCACCAAGCCTCAGTTCCTAGGCTCTGAGAATGTCAGTCAACAACCAGCACTTATTAAGTACTTTCTGTTGAGGAAACGAAGGAAAGTTAAACCTGCTGACTTTCCCAAGAAAACCAACTCTTTGTATGTGTGAGAAGCTACCTAACTCACAAGTTTCCTGTGATAAAGAGAGGCCTTTTCATGTCTGGCTTCCCTAACTCTCCCTTTAAACTTGCTAGGGCAGCTTTGTGGGTAAATCAGACACGGCAGCCACAGGAGTCGGTGAGAGACAGAAGGTGCTTTATCTCCCACTGGGAGACAATTCTGCCAATCATATGTTATCTGGGCACGGGAGGGCTAGAAGGATGATAGCAGAATCTTGCTCTATTTTAGGGGTAGTTCCAGGGTCTGTCATGAGTAAAATCCCATTTTTGTTCAGTTTCGGGAAAGGGAGGAGGGTGTGGGCTGGTATTTGGATCCAGGATCTTGATGGTTGTGAGCAATGTGGCCATTGTGGGCATGGCTCACTTTCACTGCAGGGAAGGCTCGGGGCTGAGGCTCCTTTGCTTTGAGGATCACGTTCCGGTGCTGGCACATAAAGGAGCTTAGAGAGAGGGGATAGAAGAGGCATCCATTGGAGTGGAAACTCCATAAGGGCAGGCATTGACTTTTTCTTCAGGTCCTCAGTGCCTGACCTGGGCCCCAAGAGGTGCTTAATCAGTGATTACTTAATTATAAACCTGAGGTTCCATGAGTCTGAAATTTATTTTATTTTAAATTTTTATCAAAATCTTTTGATTTTTCCATCACCTTCACTTATTAATACAGGGTGGCCCCAAAGTCTTAGTGCAGCATTAAGTTGTAATAACTTAAAAAATATACTAAGACTTCTGAAGCCATCTCCCTTCCTCAGAAAGTCATCTCCTGTTAAAAAAAAATGAAGAGGAAAAAAGAGGCAATTCTACAAAATTAGCCAACAATCCCCTGAATCTGGCTGGGTATGCAATATCCCGCCCCCTAGTCTCCCACCTCCACAAAAAGGTCAAGGAAGGCCAGCTTGAAATCCATGCAAGCCTTCTCTTTATTATCACAATTATTATATGGTCACTAGAACAACTGATTCTGTTTGACATTTCCATCTGGGATTGGGTGGTACCTGGGCTTTCATCTTACCCCTCTAAAGTGTAAGCAGAGGAAATTCCCAGAAGCTACTGTGTTCAGGTAGCCCCTTCCCTGGAACCTGGGACAGCATCCAGCCCCCTGTGGACCATCCCTGCTACCTTAAATAGTGCTCTATTTACCAGAAACAGTCAACACTTTGTCAGGAGAATCTAAGCTCCCATTGGCTTACTTCTTTTTGGTCCTTGTCTGTGCGCTTAGCACTTAGAACAGTCCTTTGTTGATTGAAGGGGCTTAATCAGTGCTTCTAGAGGCGAGAAAGCCCTCCTGGGGTTCAGAGTCTAGTGCTTCTACTTTTTCACCCTTAGGGAAATATTTTGAGAAGCATCTTCTCCTGCCTGTGGCCACAGACATGGTCCAAGTCAGAAAACAAGAGCACGTGTATTTGTAAAAAACCATCACGCGTCTCCCCTCTTGGGCATCAGTCTTTGCTATCTTGGCCTCTCAGTCTACAGGAGATGCTTTAATGGGGGACGCAGAATGTGGTGGCTGACCAGACCATAACTAAGGTGGGGCAACTGGGGCAGGTGGGGCAACTGGGGCTTTGTACTGGGGTCCTAATTTTAGAGCCCTTCAGCAGCAGAAACACCAATTTTTAATCTAGTCAAGAGGCCTCTCTTGGTCTCCCCCTACCCCTACCCCCAAACCTGGACTCCAGCTTTTCCTTTGAGATTACCTTTTGTGTATACTCTTTATATTTTGCGTGTGTATTTGCATGACTGTCACTCCCCCAGTACAATGTGAACTCCTTCGGGGCAGAGTCTGTTGTCTTTCTCTGTATCCCCAAGGTTTAACTTAGTGCCTGTCATATAATAAATGCTTGTTCTCTGTTAAGATGGGAAGCTACCAGTTGGCTTGCTAGGGTACGTTTCTCCTCCTCCTGACTCTGAGAACACAGTTCAGGCTTTATTTTCTGGGCAAGGTTTATGGCGCCTTTCCCAGAGGGACGATTCCTGATTTAGGCTCTGCTCCTGAGCCCCAAGAATAGACTTGCTCAAGTGATATCTTAGCTTGGTTCAGCAGCTAAATTGGGGCCTGCAGACAGATGCAATGTCATGATTATTTCCCCTTTCTCCAAACCAGTGGCAACGTAGAACGCTCCGACTCACTCCTTGACAACACCCTCATTCTGTCGGTGCCCCTGGTGCATGAAGTAGACACGTCCATTGCTGGGTAAGTGACCAACCAATCCACCACAGGATTGTCAGAACACGTGGATGTCCTCCAGTGGTCATTTCATTCTTCCACGTTTCTCCTTTCGTCTCTGGGTGCTCCCTTGGTGCCCTGTGCATCTTCCTCATGCCTTCTTCTTTTGCCATAATAAGCCCTAGAACATTAATTGTTGACTGACACACTTAGATCCTGTAATTCCATGAACATTCTGAACTCCAATCTTTTTCATTTTCCCAAGAGGTCTAGGAGAATCCCAGGTGGAGGCCAGTCCTGTGGTTCTGCAATTAAAACTGTGGTTGAAAGCCGTGGGGCCAGAGGTTAGCGCCCGCTGCTCTAAGACCAGTCAGCAATGAAAGCTGTTGTTGAGAGGCCTGAGGCTGGAACTCAAGACCAGATGTTCTAAGCCTGTGGTTCCTGGGTTGGACTGGCTTTTCTGATGACCTGTACTATCAGAGAAGGTGGTCTAGTAGATATCTCTGTGTTTTAGTTCGTTCTGGATACCCTTCTTACCCTTTGTTCTGAAACCAGTGAGTCAGGTGTTGGGGGTGAAGTGTTGTGGACTTCATCAGAAAATGGAGGCAGTGAGGGGGTGGGAGGGTAAGTGTCCGTTGGCTGCTGGAGATGAAGGCAACATGGACCCCAGCCCCTGCTTCCACATTAGGAGCTGACACAAAGGGCACTTGCCTCTTGCTAATTGAATCCAGAAGGATCTGCACAGTTCATTTGGACAGAGTAAGGACCAGTTGAACCGTGGCCCCAAAGCTCGGGCTGAACTGTCGAAGGTTCAGAGTCTAATCTTTGACTTTCCAGTGTTCCTGGGTCCCAGCCCAGGCTGGAGATGGAAATGTTGAAATCCTGCACACAGAGAGAGCTGAGCTAGTGAGGAGACTCCGTAGCTGGCTTCAGGGGCAGAGGCACTGGGGCAGCTTCCTCCTCTTTTTGCTTTCCCCAGATTTCTGACTCTGAATTTTAAAAGAGGCAGCAAGACGTGGTGGAAAGAATGCCAGATGGAAGGTGCGGGAAGGCCTAGGCTCGGATCTGCTCTTTGACTCTTCCCACCCACAGAAGGATGGACAAGTCACTCAAGCTTCTCCGGGCGGCAGTTTGTCCATCTATAAAACGGGGGTTCTGCCACACTCTCCACCTCCCAGGCCTGGTGTGACGAGGCAACGTATTATTAAATGTGTGTCGTTCCAGCCGTCATCTAGTCCTGAGACAGTCCGCAGAGCCAGGTTCAGGACCCCCTCGTCTCGTGGGCAGGAGGTGCTCCCAGTCCAGTGGAGGAGGGGGCACACAGACCTATGTTACCTCCACAGGGCTGGAAGCGCATTTGGTCCAGAACCGTGCCTTCCTTTTCTTTCTCTTCTCCTTATCCCCCAGTGTAGGGGACCCTCAGGCAGAGTTTGTCAAATGAAGTGGCTGGAGTGAACTTTCCTCATCCAGGGTCACCACAGTGGCAAACCTGGTAATGTGCATCGATGCTGCTGGCGAGTTTGCCTTCTAAAATTTGCAGAGTGTTAACACATGCTAGCTCATCTGAATCTCAGGACAGCCTTGGGGAAGAGCTGCTCTGGATATACCACTTAAAATAATAGCAGTAGTTAACATCTGCACAGTGCTTGCTATGAGGCCGGTGCTGTACAGGGATTATCTCATCCCACCCTCACAGCTCTGTGATTATTAGCTCCATTTCACAGATGAGGAGACTGAGGTAAACAGAGGTGAAGGGACTTGTCCAAGGTCACACAGCTGGTAAGTGTCTGGAGTTGGATTTGAACTCTGGCTTCCTGACTCCAGGTCCAGTGCTCCGTGCCACCAGCCGCCTCACAAGATAGATGACTTTGGGGCAGATGTATGAAGAAATGCTCGTGGCCTTCTCAGCTCAGCTCCAGGCTGGTGCCTGCTTGGCACACGCAGCAGGATGAGTCTGCTCACATGAACAGTCAGCTTCTGAGGAGGTTTTCAGTTGAGCACAGACATGCTCATGTCGAGAAGACACTAGTGACATAAAGATAGAAGACGCACAAGTATTGCTGTAAATAAGCTGGGCTTCAGAGACCTCTCCTAGTCCCAATTAGGCCAACCTTGAAACCAGTCCAAGCAGGCGTCTCTGTTCTGAAGGGAGCAGAGAGGAAGGAAGGAGGAGAGCTGGAGGAGGAGGGAGGACTCCACCAGGCTCCCCTGCCCACCCAGGGAACCCTGGCATCAGCTACTTTCTCACCTACCAGCGAGGACAGAGAGACCCCAGGATATAAGAGAAACACTTTGATCTGGTCTGATAATGTGTCAGATACCTTATAAAAATCAAATCTTTAGAGTTCAATTTTTATTTTTAAAAATCTTAGTGGATGTCTTTTGGTTTTACACCACCTTCATTTCCAACTCTGTCTCTTCTCCTGCCCCTCCCCAGGAATCCATCCTTTTTAGCAAAGGCTTTTTCTCTTTCCTTCCCTTCTCGTTTAAGGCAGTAGTGGATATCTGAATACAGTTCAGGCACTTGTCAGCACAGTGGTGAATGGAGGGTCCGAAGGTCTGGGTTTGAATCTTGGCTTCTGCCCTGACAAGCTGTATGATTCTGGACAAGTCACTCTGCCTCTGTCTTTTTCAGTTTCCTCATCTGTAAAATGGGTATCATAGGAACACTTTTCCCTTCTCAGGGCTGGTATATGAAAAATGCTTAAAGACCCATAGAAATGAGAAGTTGGGTGATTCTTTTTCCTTGTAAATCACCCAAGTTGGTGTTTGATGCCTCAGAATAACATGGTAGTGAGTCTGAGTCCTGGAAGGTCTGTGTTGGTGCCACTGAAGGCTGGTCTGATTCAGTTATGGAAGGGCCAGTGATAGGCTGCCTCTGTGTGTCACCTCTGGTGGCCTCACCAGCCTAGTGGCCACTGTGTGTGTGCACACCTGTGTGAGTGCATGTGTGCGTCTGTGCCTGAGTGTCCATGTGTGTGTGCCTCTGTGTGTGTGTGTGAGTTTCCCCTCACAGAAAATGTCAGAGCCCAAATCTCAAGTCCTCAAGGGCTTATACCCAAAGGAGCAAAATCCCTTATCCTTGAAATATCTGAGGATTAACCAGATAAGTCCGAGGAGCTCTGACCTGAGGACACAGAGTGCTGTGGTGGAGTTTCCAAGCCGTGAAGTCCCGGGTTCCAGCTCACCTCTGATATCTACCTCCAGCCGACTTGGGGCACTGCCCTGAAGCCCTTGGCACCCTGTCCTCAAGGCTCTCCATCACAGGTCAGGTGCCAATTTAGATTAGTAGAGAGACTTTCCTTTCTGAGAGTTTCTATTCTAACGAAATTATGGACCCGAATTTTTTAAAGAATGAGCCCCTCCTCCCGTTTCCTGGGGCATTGATTTCCTCTCCCATAATGCCAAGACCTCCCTCTGATTCCCAAGGAGTGAAATGGCTTCCAGAGCCGTGGACCGCTTCCCTATTCCAGTTTCTTCCTGTGGGTTTTTTCTTTCTACTGTTGTATTTCGACAAGTGAATGACTACTCCGGTGCCACCCAGTGATTTGTGGATGGTCTGTTATGGAGGTATTGGGAGGAGTCTGGGCTTCAATTTCCTCATTTGCTTTGTTGAGAGAGGAGATATGGAAATCGCCATGACAGAACGACCGAGTGGGGAGATGTTACTGGATCCCCGACCACCTACCTAGCTACCCAACCTCAGCGCTTTGCCCACAAGCCCCCAAGCCTCCCCCAACTGCTTATTTTGGTTGTTGTTACCGTCTAAGCCTATAATCTTCAGCACTCCTGAAATGGTGACAGTTCCATATGAAAGGAGAAGCCTTGGATTTTGTTGGTTTTGTCATTTGTACAGTGTGGTTTAGAACACCATCACAAAACAGGACCCCCTCCCCTTTTTCCTCCAAACCTTGCTGTGGCATGCCCTGGCTCGTGAATTCATTTTCAAATGATAACCAAACCCCAAAAACAAAAATCGTAGACTTTCATCCATCAGTTCTGAAAGAAACTGTAGTTTATTTCGGGTTGGCTCAGCGGCCTGGTGGTATGGGTGGGCTTAGCATCAGAAGACTGTGCTCACATCTCAGCTCTTTTGCTTACCAGATTTGCAAGCCTCCTCTCTTGAGCCCAATGGGGACAATACTATCGCCTCCTTTATGGTATTGTTATGAAGGGAGAGCTTTGTCAACTGAAAAGTCTTAGATACGTGTGAACTCTCTGGATTTGGGCAGCAGAGATTTGGAGCAGGACAACCTAGGTTCAAATACTGGGTCAGCTGTTTACTGTCTGTATAATCCTGGGCAAGTGGCTTCATCTCCACAGAGCTGTTTCCTCATCTGTCAAATGAGGGCTTTAGGCTCGATGACCCAAGCTCTAGATGCTTCACATCCCGTCCCTGCAATTTCTTGTCAGCTGCGACTTAAGTTAATGTGACTTACTGATGGTCAGTCACATAGCTAGTGAGGGGTAGGAGAACTGAGATTTGAACCCAGGTTCTGGGACTCCAAAGTCTACACTGCCCAGTATTCTATGAATGCTGGTAACCTGAACCCCTAAGCTCGAAGCCGAGATGATGGGCTTCTCTCATTGTTCCCACAGAATCGTGTCTCCCACCTCCTTCATGTATGGTGAGTCCATCGACGCATCCAACTTCATTCGCCTGGAGGACTGGGAATGTCAGTATCAGCCTCTCAACATCACCCTGCAGGTAAGAGACTCGGAGTTCCCTAGAACCCTCTGGCATTGTCTGCCTGGCAAAATGAATGAGAATTTAACTTTGTGGTGTAGTCAGTAACATCACAGAATGCTAGATGGACAGTGGACACACCCTCTGCCAGGACACGTCGGCCACCATCTCTAGATGCGGCACAATCAGAGGCGGAACCCGGAGCCAGGTCATCCTGTCCACAGAGCTGGCCCCGCCCCCACTGTGTCATGCTGCTGTTAGCCGATGGATGGGATTCTTCCTCTGGTGCCGCTGGTCTTGTCTTGGAGCTAATATTGTTCTTTTTGCTGTTACAATTGTTGTTTGGGGTTTCCAGGGGACTGTGACCCTGGACAAGTCACCAATGCCTCAGGCATGTTTACTGTGTGTTAGACACCATGCTTTCTAAAGCTGTGAAGTACACGAGGGTGCTAACCTGCCCTGGTAAATGGAGATCCTTCACTTGGGAATTCTCTGTGCCAATGGGAGCACAGGTCCACTCCAAAAATCGCTGACATCTCTATATTGAGTTAGGGATCACGAAGCACTTTCCGTGTATTAACTCATTTGGTCTTTGTGATAATCCTGTGTATTGGGTGCTACTGTGATTCCCATTTTCCAGGTGAGGAAACTGAGGCTGACAGTGACTTGTCCAGGGTTACCCTGCTAATAAGTGTCCGAGGTAGGATCAAATTCAGGTCTTTCAGACTCCAAGTCTAGCCTTCTGCCCTCTCAGTCACACTATTTCCCATGAAACAGCAGCACTATTTCATTAACGATATTGTAGATGCAAGCATAAGAGTACTGGGTTTATAGTCAGAGGACCTGAGTTCCAATCCTGGCTCTCCTCTGTTACCTTTGTGACAGTGGCCAAGTCCCTAACTTTCCTGGGCCTCACTTTCATCCTCTGTGAAATGAGGAAGTTGAGCTGGGGGAGCCCTAACTCTGTTATCCTGTGATTCCCACATTCTTGACTCCCTTCCTGGGGGCCTGGACTTCTTTTCATGGATGAAATGGTTTTCTGGTGGGCCGTTGCATGGTCCCAGCTAGAACGTGTCTCCATGCTGCTCAAGCCAGTCCCACGTGCATTATTCCTCTTCCGTTTGGCCTCCAGGTGGGAGTTGGGGAATGGAAGAATAAGACAAAGAAAGGGCTGTGGGAGGGCCTGGGAAAGTGGGGGAAGGGAAGAAGCTGGGGGATGGGAGAGGGCCTAAGACAAACATTTGTTGGCTCTTATAAACAGGGCTCCTCTGGCCTGCATTCTCCAGGCCCGTGCCACCTCCTGGTAATGGGTAACATGTGTCTTTGTCTTGGGGAGGGAGACTGGCCTGCAGAGACTGTCATGCCCTGCCCCTGATTTATAGTCAGAGGTGGAGTGTGGTCAGAGTAAGAGCTGCAGGGTCCTGAGCGATGCCTGTGAACGAGGCCCAGGCCACTAGTCCCTGGGATCGAGAGAGAGAAAATTAGTCATGAAGATAAACAGGTTTTTCCATTGCCTTTTATTATTGGTTGGGAAACAGATAGAGACCAGATGTGCCAATGCTCAGACTGACGGCTTGCCTCTAATGATTGTGTTAATAATAAAAGGATGAGGTTTGGTATGGGGAGAGCAGTCATTATATCTGTGATGAAGAATGCCTTTCATAGATATGATGCAAGAAGCTTTACCATATGAAGAAATACAAATTATAAATGCACAAAAATATAAAGTGTGTGTGTGTGTGTGTGTGTGTGTGAGAGAGAGAGAGAGAGACACACAGAGACAAAGACAGAGAGAGAGAGAGACACAGAGAGAGAGAGAGAGAGAGAGAGAGAGAGAGAGAGAGAGAAAATTATCCTCTAAGAAGAAACTGTCTCTTTCCAATGTCATGATCAACCTTTCTCTGGGAGAAATGGGAATAGCCGGTATATTTTGGAGCCCCAGTCCCTTCCAAGTTCCATGCAGGGGCTGGGCTGTCTCCTTCTTGTGACCCAGACCACACAGATTACTGTGTGAGTGTTTACATATATATGTATATACACACACACGTGTGTATATAACATGTATGTACACGTATCTACACATGTACATGCTCATGTGTGTTTGTTGTATTTATTCATCTGGGTAAATATTCCTTCTTCCTCTTAGAATTTAAGCCCACTCAGTGCCTGGCTTACCTGGCGCTCATTATTGCTTTTTGACCATACTGGAGGAGGTTGGCAGATTGATAAAGGCTCATGGGAGCAGAGATTCCAACCCAGAAGAGCCTCACCCGCTGCCCAGCCCAGTCCCCTGACATTACAGAGGACTCAGACTAAGGGCTTTGTCCAGGGTCACATAGGTAAGGGCAGAGGCAGGATCTGAACCCAAGTCCTTTGACCAAGTCCAACCAAGTCCAAGCTCTTTCCACTGTTTGTGTTGTTGTTCAGACCCCATTTGGGGTTTTCTTGGCAAAGATACTGGAGGGGTTTGCCATTTTCTTCTCCAACTCATTTTACAGATGAGGAGACTGAGGCAAACGGGGTTAGGTGACTTGCCCAGGGTCACACAGCTAGTAAGCATCTGAGGCCGGGTTTGAACTCAGGTCTTCTTGACTCCAGGTCCAGCACTCTCTCCCCTGAGCCACCTAGCTCCCCTCTTCCAAGGTAGACATGAAAGGAATTCCCTTCACAGTTTATAACAGATAAGGGGCCATCCATTCAGTCTTTTCTCTCTGTTCCTCCAATCATCTATGCATGTAAAATAAATAAATATGAATAGCCAATGCCCTACCAAGTCCCTTTGAGCGCTAAGTCTGGGATCCCAATGAGGGGAGCTCACTGGCTCCACAGCTAGCCCGCTGCTCTTTGGGGCAGCCCTTTACATCAGGAACATGTCCTTTTATCAAACCTAGTCCTGTCCTTGCTACTCCCACTGGTTGGAGTAGTGAGCTGGATGCTGGGCTTGTAATCAGGAAGAACTGAGTTCAAATTATGCCTCCCCTGCTTTCTGGCCAATCACCCTTGAAGAACCACCTCAGGGCTCTCTGCCTCAGTCTCCTCACCTGATGAAGAAAAATGGAAGGAGGTAGACTCGGAGGAGATGGCCTTTTCAGGTCCTCTCCAGCTCTTGGTCTCGGATCCTTCGGTTTCTGATTGTAATTTTGCCTCCTTCAAGCAGACAAGTCCTTCTTCCATGTGTCGGCCCAGCTGATACTAACAGGTGCTTCTCGTGTCCCTGGGGAGTTGTCCCTCCAAAGACCCTCCTCTGACACGGACTTCCATCGTCCCAGCTGCCCTCTCTTGACGCTCTCCATCCTATCAGCGCTCTTTTAAGACCATGGTGCCATCCAGCACTGACCCCCGGGCTCTGGGGTGGTCTGACACTGGGGGAGTACGGCGGGACTCTCACCTCCCCGTTCCTGGAAGCTTGGCCTCTCTTAACAGAGTCGAGCAATTGCATTATCCTTCTTGGCTTCCACACCACGATGTTAACCTCGATTGAATTTGCAGTCTATTAAAACCCACACAGCTTTTTCAAACGAGCTGCCTGCTGGCCATTGCTCCCTCCTTCCCTAGCTTTCTTTGCTTTTAGGCCCGTGTTCTGGGGTTTGCGCTGTTGAGCTTCCTTCGGATCTCTCTTCTCTTTGTTGTTCAAGCCCAGCCTTACTCCTTTGGCACCTTACCTAGCTTACCTGTCTGCCTACTGTCTGTCTTCACATTCATTGTTTTTCAGAAAAAATAATCAGGCATCTGGGGACAGATTGGCAGGGTAGTTAAGAAGTGGGAGAGGATTCCAAGGGCCAAGATGTTAATGTGTGATTACTTACATATTCCAAATCGAATAAATTAGGACATCTTGCAATATGATCTTGGATGCAGAGAAGAGATGAGGAAACACACTTCCCTCCTTTCCAAGGATAGCTGAGGAATATGGCAGCAGGATTCATCCATGCTGTCCAGCCTGGAGACTGTCAGTTGGCTCGCTTTACCTTTTTTTGGTGGTGGTGTTACAAGGCTCATTGCGTGGATGGGAGAAGAGGTGCTTTATCTGTAAAGGACTGTGATGTAAATGACAAAAAGCATCAACAAACCATTGGTTTTACTAATATTTTAAAATATAGCCCGATAGAGTGGAAAAATGCAAGCCTGAGAATCAGAGAAATGAGTTCCAGAGATTTTGCTGAGCCTGCCTCAGTTTCCTCACATGTAAAATGAGTGGGTTGAACCAGATGGCTTCAAGTGTTCTTTCTGATCCCAAAACCACTTATTTGCAATTTAGACTTCCTAGTTTATCAAGCAAGTTTATAAACTTTAGCAGGAAAAAGAAGAGAGATAGCCCTTAAAAATGGGGAAATATATTATTTTGTAATATTGGGGTTTTTATTATATTGAACTTACCTTTACCTCTATATTCTACCCTCCTATGGCATGACTTTCTCTGAGTGACTTTACAGCAGTCAAAGAGAACATGGCAAGTCTGTTCTAACAGGAAGCTCATTTTTATTGTACTTAATATAGAGAAGCAGTGTGGGGCAGTATATAGAGGGACAGTCTTGAAGTCACGAGGACCTGGGCTCAAGTGCTGCTGCTGATCCATATCGGCTGTGTGACCCTGGGCCAGTCACTTACTTCCCCCCTAAGTGCCTAGGAAGCTCTCCAGGGAGGTTGCTCATCTGTATTAGAGAGTTCAGGGGCGTTTACTGTCAAGTAGTTACTGAAACTGATAAACCATCAGTTGGACCAAAGAAACAGCAGTCTGTGAGTGGTGCTTTCATTGGATAATGTGAGTGTACATGTGTGGAATGTTCACAGGTCTATAACGCTGGACCAAGCACGCTCCCTGGCTCTTCTGTCAGCTTCTGGATCCCCAGCCGGCTTTCTGCGGGAGACGTCGAGGTGTTTCTCATCCAGGAGGTGATGGTGAGTTTCGGGGCTCCTGCCTGCCCCCTTGTGCTGAGTAGCCCTACACCTGGCCTGTATTCCATATCTTCTTTCATGTTTCCATTGTATTTCTTTCCCTGCCTCTCCCCAAGGCTCTAGGCGACGAAAGGCCAGCTAATCATGTGCAATTCAATTCACTTCATTTCCACGAATGATTTCAGCTCAGTTTAATTCTGTTCAATTCAGCAGATGTTTACTAGGCAGCGCTACAAGGCAGAGAGAGGTAGTGTCCAGAGAGACCCAGCCAGAAAGGTCAGAGGCAGGACTAGAACTGCAGATTCTAGAGGCAGGTCTCCCTGGCTTTGATGCCACCTCTTTAGCCGCTCAGCTGTCTTTATGGGCTTTGTAGGCACTTAAGAAACATTTGTTAGCTCCAGTTAAGTTGAATCAGATCTACATGAATGCAGAGAATGGAATGAGAAGACATCTGATTAACGTTTTGGCCTAGTGGAGAAGGCTGGAGGCTGGAACTACGTCCACATAGAGACTTTGTGAGTGGGATGCCCAGACATCACAGAAAGAAAAAACATAACTTAAGGCTGAGAAAGTAGCTGAGCTAGGGAAAGCCCCTCCATAAATAGTCTGAACCACAAGGCCGTGACGCCATCACTGTTTGTGGAAATGAAAGAGAAGACCACCCACTTTCTGTGCTGGGCAGACGCTCTGAAAGGTGGCCCTGAATGCGCCCTTGGACCCAGGACGTGGTCATTGTTCTCTGGTGGTTTGGGGAAGGAAGCCCACAGAGGATAGGATATCTACTGAGCATGTCCCAGCATAGATCTTGTCACACTGCAGGGCATACAGGTTCAGCTGGGCCCCCACATCTCTCCAAGAGCCGGACTGAGCTCTCCATTTTAGGTGCCCATTGGCACAAACAGCCCCTTCTCTCCTCTTCCTAGAAGTCTGAAAATGTTTTCCTGGGACACATTTCTGAGTGACCTCTCAGGTGTGTTAGCGATTTTCCATGACCTTCAACAGTGACATCCCCACTGGAGTGTTTATTGATCCAATTCAGATTTTAGAAGCATTCCAGAATACAGGACACACATTTCCCCCCATTTTCTTTGGCACCCCAGGCAGTGTGGTGTAGTGGGTAGAGAGAGGGTCAGTCTCCAAGGCAGGACCAGGTGGGCTCAGACACCAACCCCTCCATCCTATAGCTTGGACAAGTCTTCTGGCCTCTGTTTGGCCCAGGGAACTCTCAGAGACTTGAAATCACAGAGCTGCTTCAGGTCTATGTTGTGGAGCAAAGTTCCTTTCAGGGAACTACTTAGCCTAATGACATTAGATGTCTAGATGGGAAATTGTGAGTGTCCTCTGGGGAAGCAGAAATGCTCCTCTCCTCCCTCTCCCCAGTGGCGGTGCCCTCTCCTCATTGGCCCCCAGTGGTTCCAGACTCTCCAGGGACAGACACTTGCACAGTCTGGATTCTGAACTGGTCTTCTCTTTCTGAGAGGGCAGGGCCTGACTGTCCCCGCACACTCAAGGCACGCTTCCTCCCCTTCACCCAGCGACAGCTGGTGCTTTCTTGGAAGTGTTTGGTTACTGGTTGGAGACTTCTCTCACTTGGTGAAGATCCCAAGGAAGCTTATCCCTCACTCTCAGAAAGGAGGGCAGATTTGATTGATTGACTCCACCCTCCTATGGGTGGGTGGGAGGAGGCAAAGTTAGCTGTGGATCATCATTGTCTGTGAAGATCCCAGGGAGCTCAGAACTGCCTCCCTCCAGTAGAATTTACGTCTGTGTAGAATGATGATTCTCTGTGGACTTTAAGCCTGTGAAGGCTCTCTCCATTGAAGCTTACTAAGGATAATAGATTCAGAGCCGGATGGAACCTTAAAGACCATTGAGTTCAACTCCTCTTTTTACAGAGGAGGAAACAAAGGACCAGAGAAATGACTTGCCCAGAGTCACAAAGTTCTTGATGTAGGATTTGAACCTAGTGCTTTCTGACTCCAAGTACAGGGCCCCCTCCACTCTGCAGCAGTCCTGACCTTGCATGTTGTACAAAGGCACATCCACCTTTGAAGCTCGTCAGTGCTAGTTGGCCTTTGGAGGTGGTGTGGTCTTACTTTCAGCCGGACACTCTTTCTCCTTCCTGCAGTCCTTTTTGCTGTAGCAGGAGGAATGGGGCCCTTTGATGTTTCCAGCACTAATTATTCAGTGTTTCACTTAGATGTCTCATGGAGGTAGGGCCTATGGGTGTCACGGAGAAGTACATAGAGTGGCCTTCCCAGACCTCACCTAGAGAGGTATTAGTCATGGGAAATGAACCCATACCTCCAAGCTCAGCCCTGCCCATTGCACCATGCTGGCTGTCCAAATGTGGATGGGCAGAGGGGACCTTGGATTGGCTGGTTTCCAGTATGAACGGTGCCTTGAAGCAGTAAGTATAACATCGAGTTTATCCCTTTTTTGCATCTTTTTGCACCTTTGAGGCAGTTTTCACCGTATGGGGGCTATCAAAGATGCCATGTGGGAGGAGAAAACAGGAACTGAAGTGGAGATGAATAAAAGCATGCCAGTCTTTGCAGAGGACCTTGAGGGCCCTGAGAGGCTCTCCTTATACTTCCTGAGTCTCTTTGCCAGAACTCAGTTTAGGGAGATGGTCCTGAAAGGAGAAGAATTCTTAATAAAAATCAAGCCCAACAAGAACCTTTCCTATAGCTCAAGTCCCCATTTGGGGGCATAGGGGGAATTCTGTTCTCTGCCTCGATTCCTCTCTGTGTCGATATCAGAAGTCATTTACTAGTACCGCTCCCCCCCGCCCCCTTCTCAGTTAAGAACGTAGGATCATACATTGACAGCTGGAAGGGAGTGAAGAAGAGTGAGAGTCCCCTCTTTTTACAAATGGGGAAACTGAGGCATGGAGAAATGAAGTAATCTTCCTCCCCCCTGCTCCTGCCCCCCCAGCCTTTCTAGGGGGCATCAGAGTGAAGTCAGATCTCCTGATCCCCAGTGTTCTTCCCTATACCTGCACATGTACAAATCACATTATATCAGCTCCCATAGCGTGTCAGGAATTAAGACCAACTCCAATCAGTTGAGATTTACTGTAGGAAATGCCTTTGGCTGCAGGCAGCAGAGGGGAAGGGGAATTCAGTCTTCGCTCTCCTGCAGATCTCCCTTCCAGACTCTTCCAGTTACACAGCTTCTTAAGAGTCCAGTCAGGCAGAGCCTGGGAGATGGCAGAGAGCCCGAGCCACCTTGATGCCCCAGTGCTAGCGTCCCATTGCTAAAAATGGCTTGAGTGTTACTCTTCCTCCCTCCTTCTCTCTGATTGCTAAGTCCTCCTATAGGAAAGCGAGAGCTGAAGTCCCCTGCCACATGGAACTCCCATTATCATTTCCATGGTCCATGCAGCTATCTCTCTGGCTGCAAAGATTATCCTGGTAAATGAATGAAGCCTGGTACAAGAAGGGGTAAAGGCCTAGATATAGAAAAGCGAAAGCTGAAATCTCCTGCCACATGGAACTCCCATTATCATTTCCATGGTCCATGCAGCTATCTCTCTGGCTGCAAAGACTATCCTGGTAAATGAATGAAGCCTGGTACAAGAAGGGGTAAAGGCCTAGATATAGGAAATGAGCAGCTGTCATGAGAACATCTGGCCTAGAACCTGTACTTGGAAATTCCGATCTAGTCCTGAGCCCTTTTTCTTTTCTTCTTGAAGGACTGCTCTAATCACAGCAACTGGAGTTTTCCACAAGCTGTGTGAAAGGGCTGGTGTTTTTATTCCTCTCTGTTGATGCATGGACGCCTAATTAACTTATTGCCAAAATCAACAAAGTGCTGGGCTCCAAAGTGGTTTGTTATCTGCGGATGTTAAACATTTTTGGCATGGACAGGAAGTCCTCAGATTATATTTTTATGGCATTTATTTCTCCTCTAAACAAAATCTGGCTTCATCTGGAATTCCTTTAGTATACTTTAAGTAGCCTGAATATATATATGTCACTCCTTTCCGGAAACATCAACCCATCTGAATCAATTTCACACTCATAAAGGCCGTGTAGGATGTTCACAGAATGGACCACGTCCAAGTGGTGTCTAGTCGATGGAGTCTAAAGCAGTCACATTGTATGGGATCTCTCAGGGATGGAGTCTTCAGTTACTTTTCTGGCATCCTGTCCTACCCTCCCCCTCCCCAAGCCCCTGTTACATCCAAAAAGCAAAGCAACTAATAGGAAGGAAAAGGGGGGGCTCAGCTGTGGTTTCTAGAGGCACATTTTGCCAGGCAGCAGAGTGAATGTGAAAAGACTCCATTTTAAAGTAGAATGGGGTCCTCTATGACCCATAGATGTGTGTAAATTATAACTTTCACTTGGAATGTCCCCCCCACCCGCTTTCACTTTACTTTGCATCCACTGTCAGTTGGGACCTTGGATGCCTTGTAAGGAATGAATAGATGTGTTTCCAGGTTGTGATTGTTGATTTTTTCCCAGATGAGCCCTATTTTAAAGCAGGAAAATAAATGCTGAGAAGGCATCTGTGGTCCTTCCTTTTCTTTTTCTTTTTCAGGAGGGGTGGTGGTGGTAGTGGTCGTGTGGGCTGGCAGACTTGGTGTTTGTCCGGCTCAGTCGATCCCTGACACCCTCCTGTTGTCTCTGTCACCTTGGCTTTCTGTGCTGTCTGCCCCCTCCTGCTCTGATATCCCAGCATCACCGCCCTTCCCCCAGCTCCCTCCTGCCCAGCTTGTCCTGCTGTGCTCAGGGAGCTGTGGGAACGGAAACAGATGTACCTCATGTCTGTGTTTATTGATCATCCTGCACTTGCTGCTGCAGAATTCCCAGGCACCCTGGTTCTTTACAGGGAGGTAACATGGCTATGAACTTAGTATCAGGAGATAATTGGGTTCCAATCCTGTCTCTGACCCTCACTGACTGTGTAGTTATTGTATCTCTCTCAGCCTCAGTTTCCTCATTTGTAAAAGGGGGACAATTATACCTGCAGTATGTACCGCATATAGTTGGTATGAGAGTCAAATGGGATACTTGTAAAGTGCTTTGTAAACCTTAAATCAGTAGAGGAATAGCAGGCATCATTATTCAGATGAGGCAAAGGGAGGTACCAGGGCCCAGTGGATAGAATTAGGAGGGGTTGGGTTCGAGTTCTGACTCTGACACACCCTGGCACTGTGGAGGCCCCAAACAGCACTCTAAGATTATAAGGTACAGAGAAGGGCTTGACCTGAATTGGGAGAGGGGTCTTCACTGGGAGCTCCCTACATCACTGGAATCAGTCAATAGAATTAGGTTTGAACCCAATGACACCTGGGTTCAAATCCTTAATTCCCCTCAAAGATGGATTGAATTACTCGCAAAGACCCTATAGGCTAAGTGATATTTGGGCTGTTTTTGGCCTTGATGGAAGGAGATCACACATGAGGGTTTTCTACACTAACAAAATCCCAGATAGCTTTCTGTTAGCAAACCTTTGAATTACTTGGAATTTGGAGACTTACAAGATTATGGTTAATTATAACTTACAGTTGTTATAACCAGCATAACAAATAATGATGTTAAAAAAATGGCTTCTCAGGGCGGCTAGGTGGCACAGTGAATAGAGCACCAACCCTGGAATCAGGAGGACCTGAGTTCAAATCCAGCCTCAGAACTTAACGCTTTCTAGTCGTGTGACCTTGGGCAAGTCACTTAACCCCAATTTCCCTGCCAAAAAGCTAAAAAAAAAAGGCTTCTTCTCAGAAGGAGCGGTTTGGGATCATTGAAAACTGATACTCCCTTAGGGAGCCCACCTGACTTTCTTTCTCTCTTTCTCATGTAAGTCTTTCCAGGTTTTTCTGAAGTCCACCTGCTTATCATTTCTTATGGAACAATAGAATTCCTTTACATTTGTATGCCACAGATTGTTCAGTCATTCCACAGTTGATAGACATCCCCTCAATTTATAATTCTTGGCCACCGCAAAAAGAACTGCTATAAATATTTTTGTACATGTGGGTCCTTTCCCCATTTTTATGAGCTCTTTGGAATACAGATCTAGCAGTGCTATTGCTGGGTCAAATAGTATGCACAGTTTAATTGCCTTTGGGCATAGTTCCAAATTGTTCTCCAGAATGGTTGGATCAGTTCACAATGCCACCAACAGTGCATTAGTGTTCCAATTTTCCCACATCTTCTCCAACATTTATCATTCTCCTGTATTGTCATATTAGTTAATCTGATAGGTACCTCAGAGTTGTTTAAATTTACCTTTCTCTAATCAATAGTGATTTAGAGCATTTTTTCATATGACTATAAATGACTTTAACTAATTCATCTGAAAACTGCCTATTCATATCCTTTAACCATTTCTCAATTGGGGAATGACTTGTATTCTTATAAATTTGATTCTGTTCTCTATATATTTGAAAAATGAGACCTTTATCAGAGACACTGGCTATAAAAATTGTTTCCCAGCTTTCTGCTTCCCTTCTAATCTTCAGCCTGACTTTAAAATTTGGGGGTGATCTGCCTAGAGGCAACAATCACAGCTGCCAGAATGAATGAGATTGCCCAGGAGAGTAGAAGGATGGAAGAGAAGGCAACTGATGACTGAACCATGAGGAATAGTCCATATTGAGGAAGATGAGATGGACCAAGAGAAAATAGTCAGATAGGTAGGAGAAAACCTAAGAGAGAGTGAGCAAAGGAAGACTGTCAAGAAGGAGGAGGCTGGTCAACCATGTCACGTGATTCAGACAGTTCAAGCAAGACGAAGACTGCAAAAAAGGCCACTGGATGGAGTAAATAAGATGTGATTGCTTTCAGTAGAGTGCTAGAGACAGAAGTCAGGCTGTAAGGAGCTGATGTGATGAAGGATTATCTCTGCTGACGTCATGCTAGGATCTGGTGGGTCCTGATGCTCAGGAGTGGTGAAAGATTCCTACCTGAGATAGGCTTTATCCTAGCATTATTCACTTGTCAGCATGTGGCGGGGTGGGTGGAGATGGGGGATGGAGCGAGAAAATGTCAGGGAAGAAGGGTCTTAGGGTCGTGATCTCATGGACTTGGGACATTTGGAACTTGTGAAACCAAAGGGCCTCCAGGGGTGTCCTTGGTACTCCCAAAGCAATTTGTTTGTGCCTCTCTTGTGTACGTTTCCCTTGTTATTTTGAATTGTAGGTATGGGTGTGTACATGCAGGAGGGGTGTGGTATCTCCTTCCTCAGCTGTAAACTTGAAGAAGTCAGAGATAGTGTGTTCTTTAAACTTTGCATCTTTCCCAATATCTAGTACAAGGCCTTGCATTTAATAAGTGCCTAGTATGTTCCAAACACTGAGAACAATCTTGTTTTAAGAATAACTTGGAGGACTAAGTCATTTTGACTGCTGTAAATACCCAAATGAATTACAAAGGACATATGAGGGAAGATGGCATCTCCATCTAAAGAAATAACTGATACATAGAAATATATATATATATATAAAATGGTTTTTACACACTCGTATGTGTATATATGTGTGTGTGTATTTATATAGACATATACACACACATGCACACATATTTGTGTCTAATGGTAGCCACCTGTAGGGAGGGGTGGGGGAAAGGAAAGAAAAATGGGAAAAAAAGAAAGTGATGGGATAATTTTATATTATATATTTAAAAGGAATAGCAAGTTATATATAATAGACTTCCAGTTTCATATACAATCATCCATTTCTATTCTACTATGATATGAAAATGCAAACCATTCCTTAAGTTCAGAATAAAATAAATAAAAGTAAAACAGTTCTTGTCCTCAAGGAGCTTATATTCTATAGGGGCTTAAAAATATCCGGTACAAGTATTATCAAAATAATGCAATATTAGGCCCTTACCTAGGTCTAACTTGTCAAGGAATTCCTTTTCTCTCTTCTACTCCCCTTCCTGTGTTTTCCTGCATTGTCTCCATTTCTTGATTTGGAATTGTCCATCATTTTAATTTGGATAACTAAGGATTCACCCGTGTGGATGGGGTCCTTGATTAAGCTGTCATTATTTGTGTAAAGATCCGTTAGAGCCTGGTTCTGTGACTTTTCTCAAATTCTAATAAGGATGGACTTTTTCCAGACATTAAAGTTCAAGGAAGATGAGCAGAGTATGTCCTGGGAAACATTTGGGCTCAGTAAATAAAGAAAGCTAACAGAAACTAATTAAAACCGAACTGGAGGGGGCAGAGCCCATAAGATTCTTGGGCAGCTTTCCTGGGAAATTCAGCTGTTTGATACTAATCCTGTGATTCTTTGCAGCCTTTGCAAAAGGCAAAGCCATATAAAACATTGCTCCCCTTGCTTCTGAACAGCAGCAACAACAGCAAATGGTTGTTAAGGATAGTTGATAATTAATTAGCCATGTTAAATGGCTCAGGTAATCCAGTTCTCAAATGAAGTTAGGTTCTGAATGCTAAGTTTTAAAACCTGAAAGCTTATCTTGAAGGCAGGTGGTGGTGTGGAAAGAGAACCGGGCTGAAAGTCAGACGATCATGGGGTCTGATGGAAGAATATGCATTATTCAGAAAGAACAGGGTAAATAAAAGTGATAGTGGAGCAGTATTACTTATAAAAAAAGTATACTCATGTGAATAAATACAGGAGCCCAAGGAGAGGAGCAGGTAACCTGGCAGAGAACACGTGAGTAAAGAAGAGTGGAGGAAAGATTATAAGAAACATTCTCATGGGAGTGTGCTACAGACCACATAGCCAGAAGGAGGAAATAGATCATGAGTTGGGGAACATGACCACAAATCTGGCAGGGAGGCAGGAGGTAGGAGGGATGGAGGCCATGGTACAGCTAGACATTAGCTAGTGCTCTCAGGTCTCTGCTCCTATCAATTCTATTTAATTTAATGATATTTTTTATTCTTTAAAAGGTTAAGGAAACAATGCGGAAAACTGATATTCTGGATATGATTCTGAACAATGAGAAGGAACTGGTTGCTGAAGTACAAACAATGGCAACTTGGAGAGAAAAGTTGAACATATTCTGACACCCACATTAGATTTTGTGAGAGCAATTTTTTTTAAGAATTCAAAGAATTCTAAAATTCTAGAGAAGTTGGACAAAGAATAAACGCATGGCAAAGCATTTATTAGGTCAATATTATGTAGCAGGCCCTGGGCCAAGCAGGAGGGATAAAAATAAAAAAAAAGAAAGACAGCCCCTGACTTCAAGGAGCTTCAGTTCTAAAAAGGGACAATAGCATGTGGAGTGGTAGCTAGGAGTATTTTTCAGAGGTGGTGAGTGGAGTCATAGAGGAGTTGATTGACATGACCTTTCTAGGAATTGGTAGTGTTGATTGATTACCTGGAAAAGGGTGAGTGACTTGTTGCTAGGGGTTGTGGGGGAGGGTATGCAGAAGGCATCATGGAGGCATCCAGAGAGTAGAGATGGGTCTGGGTCAGGCTAGTTCTGAATAATTCTTACCAATTGGGATACTGGGCCTCGAGGCACATACTGGAGTCTGTTATCGAGAGGCATTCCTGGTCAGGAGCAAACTAACAAGTTCCTTTTCAACTTCAGATGAGTCTGTCAGTTTGTGATGAGGTCAACTCTCAGAGTTCACTTCCCAATCTAATCTGAGAAGGGAGAAATTCCTTCCTTCTGAGGCATCTGAGAAGGCTTCCTGGAGGAAGGGACTTTCTTTGTTTACCTTCTGGAAAAGGTAAAATTTCTCCAAAATGTGACCAATTGTTAGTATAACAGGTGACTTTTGCAATGCACAAACTAAAATATAACCCAAGGACTAATAAAGGATTGATTGTCTATAATGAGTCAGCTAAGGGTCAGAGGGTGGAGAGCTGGGATCACACTTAGGAAGCTCTGAGGTCAAATCTTGCCTCAGACACTGGCTGCATGACACTGGGTAAGTCATTTAATTTCTCTCAGCTACAAATTCCTCATCTGTAAGATGGGGATCATGACAATATTGTGTATGGTCGTGAGGATCAAATGAAACAATGTGTGTAAAATGCTCCACAAGCCTCAGAGTACTCTCCAGATGACATTATCATAGTCATTCATTGTTGCTGTTGTGTCTTCTTCTACCCAGTGGGTTACTCTGGATGCTGATAGGCTCCCGGAGCCTAGAGAGTGGCCGCCATCTTCCTCACCCACTGCCTCTCTTGGGCAAGACTGGCTTTTGTCATTAGGACAGAGCCAGTTAGAAATGTCCCAAAGAAGGCACTGCTGTTTTCCACTTTCTGAGAATCAATTCCTCTCCATTGTGTCCTGGAGAAACAGTGGGACAGGCAGTGACTTCTGACTCAGAGACTTCTGGTCCAGGACTGCCCAATACATGATTCTGTGGCCCCATCGATTTCAGAATTGGGATCTCAGAGGCGCTCCCTAAAGCTGGAGCTGTCTTTCCTGACAGCACGCTTCCACAAGCTTCCCAAATGGGGGAGGCACTGCCTTCACAGGGGTTGCATTCATTGCCCCTCACTGGAAGGCATTAGGCCAAGGCTGCTTCCTAGGCAGGTATGGGGGGGGGTGGACAGGATGGTCCCTAAGACCCTCCGAGCTTCTACAATAGATGAGACAGCTGATTACAAGAATCTTAGCATCAGAAGGAGCCCCAGAGACTGGGCTTGATCAAGACGGCCTCAGAGGATGGCTCCAGCTCTTAGCTTCTGTGAGACATTTGCTGGGGAAAAATGGACCACCCTGTGCTGAGGAGGTGAAATGCTGCCCTTCCCCTGCTGAAGTGATTTCCGTGTAACCACAGGCCCTGGTCTAATTACACAAGGCTTTCCTTGTTCACCACAGACTCACTTTCCACATCCCTTCTCCAGATTCCATTGGGGATGGATTTTTTTGTCCCCTCCCATCATTGTTCTGATCGGATCCGGGTCTAGGAGACAGGCCAGAGATCTGGGACAGGGTCACCAAGACTGACTATTGCATTCCTTGATATCATATGCCTTCAGAGGCCATGCTGTTGCCTTGTGAGCTTACCTCCGAATTCTTGACCCTTCACCCTGAGATCACAGCTGGCTGGCCTTTGTGCTGGCTGTCTTGTAGCTAAAACCTCTCCTCCAGTGCACCATATGAAAGCTATTAGCAGAGAGGGAAAGATTCCTTCCCCCCCTGCCTGGAGACTGAAGGGAACAGTGCAAAGTGAGGTACCCTCTCTCCTCCAATCCAGGGCAGTCAACAAGCATGGATGGAGTGAGTGGCCAGCTTTGTGCCGGGCTCTGTGCTGCTGGGCACTAGTCATACAGAGACAAGTGAGAGTCAGGCCCTGTCCTCCAGAGCTTACATTCTACCAAGGAAAGATACACAAGCTGTCAGCACACAAGTGTACATGTCACTGCGTGAGGAGGGAGCAAGTGCCTGGTTATTACAATCAACAAACATTTATTAGACACCCACTGTATGCCGGGCACAGTGCAAGGTACTGGGATTACAAAGAAAAAGCAATGACGTTCCTGCCCTCCTGGGGCTTCCATTCCTCTAGGAAAGGCAACGTGCAAACAGCTATGTACATTCAAGCTAAATACCGAAGAGATGGAAGATTGTCTGGAGGGCTCAGGCAGGGCTTTCCCCCGAGGGGCTGGTACCCAGGGTGAACCTAGAGATTCCAAGAAGCAGAGCTGAGGAGGGGCGCGTTGTCAACATGGAGGCAGCCTTAGCAAAGGCACGAAGAAGGGAATGTTTGTAAGAGCAACGTGAAGCATGGTCAGAGAGGGTTTTAGATGCTGAGCTGAGAAGTTGGTATTTTATTTTAAGCAATAGGGAGCCAGTGAAGATTCTTCTGCAGGGAAGCGACATGGCAGCCATGCTTTAGGAAGATTATCATGGCAGTTGTGTGGAGGATGAAGGACAGGAAGAGACTGATGATGAGTGAGGGTTAGGGGGCATTCGAGGGAGCTGGGGAAAGGGGATGAGGTTGAACCAGATGGGGGGAGAGTGCCCGGGATGATAGCCGAGGAAGCTGATCTAAGTTAGGGGACAGCCAGTGGGCCTTGGTCTGATTTTGCTTTGTGATGGTCAGAAGCCTTCGAAGCCTCAGAGGTTTGATCTCTTCTCATTCTTCACTTGGTTCCAGCCTGTATTTGGTCACTGTAATAGGCTGAGAATCACAGCAGCTAAGATTTAATCATCTTTATAGACTTTCTCGTTGCCCTTTTGGCTTCAGAAATGCCACTTGGCTGGTGGGCTCAGAAAATGAGCCCCCACTAGGAGAACCAGGATGACTAAAAGAGTCTGCTCTGCATCAAGGAATGATGAGAAAGGAAAGATTAAATCAAAACTCTGCACTTTCGCATTTTCAGTATATTTTTTTCCATCAATGATAAGTACGCTTGTGGTAGAAACTGAAAAGGCATAAATTGCACACATTCATAGGGAGGATCCTGTTTGTAGCTATGTTCTGAAAGATCAGCATTGTTAGCTGAAGCTAGACCAAAGTTAGAAGGGCCCCTTTTATACTAAAGTATCAGGCCCACTTGTCTGTGCTACAAATACAGAATTTAAGTATATGGATGGGAATTCAAACACATGCTTTAATGATAGGCAATAATGATTAGCAAAAGACGTAAGAGCTTGGTTCAAACAGAGAAACAATCAGAGATGGAAATTGGAGTGTCCACAGGACTCTTTGGCTCATCCCTGTTACTGTAATATGCTCTGCAAATTTTAAAGGGGTGAATGAATGCTATTTCCAGTTTTTCTGATGTTATTGCTGATTGCTGTTCCCTCCTGATTATTCAGGGACTAGTTTTTAAGTCTGTCTGGTTCTGTGCCACCTTCTCCACTGTGATTTGGCCATTTCCATCTCCACTGGAAGAAGGATAAGGTGAAAGAAAAAGAGTTGAAATTCAGGCCAGACCATCTTTTAGAAACTTCCAGTGAAAGATTTCAAGAAGGGGGTGGATGATGTGGTTTATCTGTGAATTCCAATCAACCATGCCATCCATTCTTGCCAAGAATAATTGTGTACTGGCTCAGGATAGGTTACAGGCACATGGCCTTTCTTGGAGTCCAAAGCATTGTAGAAAGGTGGTTAGCACAGCACGTGGCCCCTGCTGACGGCCTCCGATGTTCTCTCTATGGCTTTCAACCATAGGCTCCCCATAAGCTTGGCTGGTTGGTTCCTCAACTACCCAAGGAATGGTGAATGTTTGTAACCCCATCTTCTCCTAAGATCTTCATGTGTTGTTTTCACCTTTTCTTTTTCAGGTTGGTCAAGAGAAAGGAAACTGCTCTTTTCAAAAGAATCCAACCCCATGCATCGTCCCTCAAGAACAAGAAAACATTTTTCACACAATATTTGCATTTTTCACGAAGTCTGGACGAAAAGTACTGGTGAGGCTGTGGGGCTCTCTTGTGTGACTGGGAATTCCTTCCATGACCCTCCTGGGGAAAGAATTTCAAAGAGAAAAGACCCATCTTCTAGATGACAATGGAGGAATGTGTGTGCCTGGGTGTTATTCCCAAGTCAACCTGTGCAGTGATTGAATTACAAGGATCTAAGGATCTACGGATAAATCGTATTTGTCAGTATGAACCTTAAATTGAAGCACTCTATTTAGATTCAGGAAATCTCATGACTCCAGGGAGCCAATAATCCTTTTAACACACCAGACAGAAACAAGGAATGCTTTTTACAACTTAGTTCCAATCTTAATCAAAATTGGGCAGAAATATTGGTGACTGACTAGAAAAGAATCCTAAAAGCCACATTTTCCTTTTTTTTCCTGATATTTCTTCTTCCTATGGAAAATTGCTCACTCCTTCTTAAAAAAGTAAACTTTCCTTGATTTTTATTGATCTTTTAAAATATTTTTACGTTGACCAAATTTCCCCTGGTATACTTACTTGTTTCCCAATGCAATTCAAACTCCAAAGCCATGTATATTCCCTACTTTTGTCCATTCTGTAACGAAGTTAAAATGTCTCCATTCCCAGTCCCATTAGGCAAAAAAAGGCTTTATTTATATAGTATAAATGATCAATCCATAGCTTCACGTTACTCTCCAAAATCTTAAAACTGTCTGATACTGAAGAATGTCGGTCTAATTGAGAATTACCTGGATGGGGCATCAGAAGAGAGACTGGTTGAAAATGTGTTTTTGGCCCCAGTCATGAATCCCACTTAAATCATGTCTTTCTTCTCATTCCCAGAATTCATATTGTTTCTCTACAGAAGTTATGCCTTGGAATCCAGAGTTTTTGCCAGCTCTTCACTTTGTTTCCTTGGGCAAAAACCATGCAACTTCTTAACCCTGTCACTTTTGTAGGTTGGAAAATGGGCTTTATGGATTTCGACTGTCTGGCAAGGAGTTATGATGACAAAAGAGGCAGATAGACTCGGAGTAACTAACACTCAGAAAGAAATTATACATCAAATGTAGGAAATGTTGAGATTGAAGAGCCAGTAAGCCCATTCCTGCCAGTTCCTAACCTCTTCCCTGACAATGAGGTGCATTGAAAAGAACACTGGCCAAGAGAGTCTTGCCTCTACCCCCGACTGACTCTGTGACCTTGGGAGATCCACAAGACCTCTTTGGCCTCAGTGTTTTCATCTGAAAACGCAGCAAGAATTGGTGACATGGGTGTTTGTCAAGTTGTGTTTTACTGAGTTTGAGGTAGTCTCCGAATCAATCCAAAGGGTGATGTGAAGTCACAGGTTGTGTTGGTACATCAGTCAAGATGTGCTTCCCCCAAACTGAACACTGCAGTTCATATACAGTATGTACAGGGCAGATGATAGCAAGTCTACTCCCCTCCCCATTCTGAACCCTACGGTTCTCAAAATCCATCTTGAAATGGTGTTATCTCTCTTAGCTGCCACATCACATGGTTGATTCCTAGTAAGTTTGTAGTCTATAGATGTCTGTATATCATGGATGGTGGATACCCCAAGGCAATAACCTGAGGGTCAGGAAGGCCTGAGTCCAAGGTGTGCCTCTGACACAGACTCACTGTGACCCTGAACAATTGTCCAAGGCTTTACCTTGTAACACAAGTGCTAATCTGCTTTGCTGGAAGGAGTTCTGAACATTGATGAATCACAGGACAGATCAAAAAACAAAACAAAAGTCCCAAACCAAAACAGAAGACTAGCCCTAGATATTTTGTTTTACATTTTTACGTGTTTTTTTTCTCCTCAGGCTATACTTACACATTTAATTTTTTTGAACCCAAAAATGGGACTTGACATTTCTCCAGGTTAAATTTCATCTCATCACATCCAGTCCATTGTTACAGCCTATTGTGATTTTTTTGGATTCTGATTCAAACGTATTAATAACCCAGACTTTGATAATGGAACCCATATCCAAGAACCTCATTTGAATTCAACAGGATAGTGTAAGGACAGGTCCAGTCCCAAGCCTTTCTAGCCAAACAAGACCTGCCTTAGTGTGTGCTCTCCTGATGGAGATTTGGGGAAACCAGCTATTCCCCTGCCTTAATGAGATACTCAATGGATGAGTGATGATGGAAGTTCCCATTTCTGTAGTGTTTAAGGAGATAAAACCATTGCTTTCAAGTCAGTACAAGTGTTGTTAATCTCATCTTTCAGGGGAGGAAACAGACTGAGGAAGATTAAGTGATTTGTCCTGGGTCACATAGCAAGTGATGGGCAGGACTTGAATCCAGTTCTTCCTGCCTCCAAGGCCATTATACCTCCATCCCTGGTGCCACCTGAGCCCATGACAATTAAGGCAGATGTCCTCCTGTCTTCCTGCTCCCAGGTGACAATTTTCTCTCTTCCTCCCAGGACTGTAACAGAGCTGGCACCCCGTGCCTGAGCATCCAGTGCAACCTGAGCACTCTGGCCAAAGAGGAGAGCCGCAGCATTGACCTTTACATGCTCCTGAACACCGAGATATTGAAGAAGGTGAGGAATCCAGTCCCGAATCCGCAATGTTCACTCAACTGCTTTCCTGTTAGGCTTGAGGTCCAGATCAGTTTGTCCATTGACAAGCATGTGTTAAAGGACGGACACTGTCCTAGGTGCTAGGAAAACAAAGAAAAATTAAACAGTTCTGGTCCGGCCTCAGCCATCACTCTTCTGAATAGCCTTGGTCTTGTCAAGGCCAACAGGGAAATCAGTGATAGGGTTAGATACACTGATAGCAATACCATCATGGCTCTTTGGCCCTGTATTTCCAGGCTAAATGCACATCCCCTTCCCCACTGTGTGTGTGGTGGCCATCTTGGTCCACTGGCTGTTCCCTATAAACTGTTTCATTTTCTATTCTACATTGTCCTCTTTGCCTGGAATACACATTCTCCTCACTCCCTTAGACACTCTGGCTTCCTTCAGGGCTCACCTCAAGTGTCATATCTTGTAGGATCCCTCTTAGATTGTGAAGGCACTGCATCTTGCAATTATTTTCTATTCACTTACCTCTGTCTGTGCCTTTGCCTCACTGGAATAAACCCCTAGAGCTCAGGAACAGCTGTGACTTTTTTTTTCTTTGTATTGCCAGCACTTAAAACAGTGCCTGGTACATAGAGACTTTTTATAATTTGAACTTAAAGTCACTTAAAAATATTTTCAGTTTTCTATTTTTTTAATTAAATTTTGTTTATTTTTAGTTTACATCATTCATTTCCACAAAATTTGGAGTTACAAATTTTCTCTGCATCTTTCCCCTACCCACCACCCCAAAACAGTGATCCCACTGTATACCCCCTCCCCCAATCTGCTCTCTCCTGTATCCTCTCCCGTTCCCCCTCTGACTTTCTGGTACGGCAAAATGGATCTCCGTACCCCAGTGCCTGTATATCTTATTTCCCAGTTGCATGTAAAAAATAATAAGAATAATATTTTTTAAACCTTTGATTTTAAAACTCTGAATTCTAGATTCTTTCCCTTCCTCCCTCATCACCCACTGTTACTGGAAAGATAAGCAATTCAATATAGGTTGTACATGTGTAGCTATGCAAACATTTCCATAGTGGACATATTGTGAAAGATATATTAAAGGGTATATTAAACACTAGGCTACTGTGCCCATTAACTTGCAATAACTAACCTGTTTTACTAATCAACCTCTTTACTTCTTACTTTCTTTTCTCTCTTAATTTCTTAGCAAATTAATTTATTGATTATAGTTTTTTAGTATAGTTTCAGATATGGCACTCTCCTGCCCCTGTCCTTCCCTCTTTTTTCATTATTTTCCTTGATATCCTTAACCTTTTGTTCTTCCAGATGAATTTTATTATTTTCTTTTTCTAGATCTCTAAAGTAATCCTTTGGTAGTTTAATTAGTCTGGCGCTAATAAGTAAATTAATTTAGGTAGTGTTGTCATTATTGGCTCAGCATTTTATTCTGTCTATAGTTCTTTTAAATGGAATGTCTCTCTGACATCTGGCTAGACTTTATTGGTAATACACAGAATGCAGCTGATTTATGTGGGTTTGTTTTATAACCTACAACCCGGCTGTGGTAGTCAAGTGTTTTAGTTGATCTTTTACTTGACTCTCTAGAGTTGTCTAAGAAAACCATCATATTAGCTGCAAAAAGAGATTATTTTCTTCCTCTTTGCCCAAGTTTAATCCTTCAGTTTCTGAGAAAACACAACCAGGTTATAATATTTCATAAAGCAGTCAATGTACCAGTGGTTATATTTACATGACCAGCTGCAGGAATATTTCTTGTATAATTCACTGCCTTCATTTTGATGCAGGAAGAAACTGGTTTGGGTAAATATTATGGTGGCAAATTTAATGTCTGTGCATTGGAAACATTTGGTACTTTGGGCATAGAAAATTTAGGGTGGATAGAAAATGATCAGAGTGAGGGGTAGACAGTGGAGGAAATGGTTCAAGTTAGAAATGGAGATGGTGCTTTAGACGCCTGTCTTGGGGATAGTACCTTCCTCCTGCCTGACCCCCACTAGTCTGCTGTTATCTGCAGTCCTCTCCTGCCTGCCTGATGCTGCTGGGAGAAATAAGGCAACTCTTGAGTGCACTGGACTCAACCCTGGAGACCTTGAATTGTCTGGTGCATCTTGGGCTGGGAGCCAGGGCATTGCACTTTTAATCACCAACAGGAGAGTCTAGCCTTAGATAAAGTGAGACTCACTGGGGTGTCACTGTTCTAGCTCCATTTAAGAACAGGCCAGAGATGGTGATTAGGGGAGAGATCCATAGATTGAAAGCTGCGAGAAACTTCAGAAGCCACCTAGGCCAACCCCCTTATTGGACAGGTGAGGAAAATGAGGCCCCGAGGGGTTTGGTGATTAAAGGGGCAAAGCCAGGGTTTGAATCCAAGGCTTCTGCTCAAACCCAGCACTGCCTCCAGATGCCTTCTGGACAGGCCAGGGATCTGCAAGGAAAAACTTGTCCTCCCAGAGTCATAGATAGGAATTATGGCACCTGGAACAGATTCACTTGAGGATAGGGCATTTACCAAGAACAGTCTGTCTCATTGGGTGGAGACACACTGGGCAACCCTGGATATGGGCAGAGATGGGGAACAAGGAGGGGGCTTTTATGGGAGGGTGGAAGAACAGTGGGGGCATTGGAGCAGCAGGTGGAGCCTGGTATGACTTGTTCTATTTAGAGCTGGAAAGGATCATGTAATCCAGTTGTCTCTTTTCACAGATGAGTGAATCGACACCTAGAAAGATTAAGTGATATGCCAAAGGTCACGTGGGCAGCAAGGCTGCCAATGGATAATCCCCTGGTGTATTCTCATTCTCTCTCTCTCTCTGTCTGTCTCTCTGTCTCTCTCTCTGTCTCTGTCTCTCTCTCTGTCTCTCTGTCTCTCTCTCTGTCTCCTCTCTCTCTGTCTCTCTCT
>NW_027185761.1:62373481-62445761 GCF_028583685.1 Petaurus breviceps papuanus | reverse complement strand
CACACACACACACACACACACACACACTCACCCTCAGGCCACCCAGTTTTCCCAACAGCCAGTGGGACTCAGGTTTTCTTTGGGCCCATGCCTGCAATCACTTTGGCTAGAGTCAGAAGGTTCAAAGACAGTACTTCAGTCTGCTAAGTTCTCTTTGGTGTGGGCTCATTTCTATTTCATTTTCTTTTGATGTTGGGGTAAATAATGGAGACTTTCTGGTCTTGTGCCTTAGCCTCGGTGAGAGAGTTCCACATGGGGCATCCAGCTGAGGCTATCACTGGCACCACGATGTGCCTTGGCATTATTCTGGATGCTCTGACTTTTCTGCATGTTCTCTTGCTGTAGAATCCAGATTGTATTTGCAGGTGTGCCCTTTTTAAGGTGAGATGTGGGGACCCCGTGGGACCCTGAGTGGCTGCATGTAGAATAGAGATTAAGCCTGGAGCTGGTGAAAGAAGGGCAGGGGTAGAGAGCTGGTGTCTGGAACAACAGGCACTGGGGTTGGACTGAGGTACTCTCAGGAAGAGATTTCTGTTCCAGGGTTCAGTTCAAGCACCACCTTTTCCTTCCAGCCCCATCTTATTACCTTGCATTTGTTTTCATAGATTTAGAAGTGGAAGGGATCCTTAGAAGTCTAATGCAGTTATTTTACAGATGAGGGAACCAAGGCCCAGAGCAGCTGAGTGATTGGCCCAGGGACACACAAGTAGTAAGTGTCTGAGAGGATTTGAACCAGGTCTTCCTGCCTCCAAGTCCAGTGCTCTGTTCACTCAGCTAGTAAGTGTGTGCTGTGTCTATCCCTCTGTACCCATAGGGATAGGGGCTGGACCTGTCGTCTCACTGATGCAGGAGTGGAAGTCAGCACCTTCTCTATGTCTTATAGTCAGTTGCCTGAATTAGGGTTCTTTGAGGTTAAGTGACTTACCCCAGGTCACACAGCAAGCATGTCTAAGGTAGGAATTGAATGCAGATCAGCTTTTAGTTTTAAAATTTTTCTAATTAAGAAAGCATTTGTCTCTCTGTCCTGCCCAATTTCCCCTCAGATTGAAAAAGGAAAAAAACAAAAAGAGAAGCCGGGTCTTCCCGACTCTGAGGGCAACTTGACTTACTTTGTCAGGCTCCCTGTCCATACAGACGCAGATAGGTCTGCATGTAGTATGTATACATATATGTGTGTGTGCATATATACATGCATGTGCACAGATACATGTGCCTACGATTCCATTTGGCTACAGATGAGCACTACTGTATTAGAGTAAACATATGTGTGTGCGTTTTGGTGATGTGCATGTTTCTCCCCTCATAGGGTGTAATCGCCTCCACCGTGTTTTGCCCTGTTTTGCTTCTGGCTTTCTATCCCAAGTGCTATGCCATGTGCTTGGCTCAGTGATCCCGTGGTGACTGATTAAGTCTCAGGGTCGTATGGGAGAGAATGTCTGGGTTTGGTGCCCGGGAAGGTGGCCCTGGGCAGCTGAAGGGTTCAGATATGAGCCAGGTTTCAGGCAGGACTCAAGCTCTTAGCACCTGAGGGAGCCCAGAGACCAGGGAACGGTTTCTGGGTGAGGTTGTGTCTCTTCCTCCTCCTTGGCCATACAAAGGTTAGAAGAAGGATTGGGGCTTGACTTCCCACTGTGCTAAGCTGGTACCCATAGTACCTTAACTTCTCTGGGCTTTTGCTTCCTCATCTGGAAGAGGGGAAGGTCTAGGATCCTATGGACAGACCTCAGGTGTGGATTTATGAGGAACTTCTAGTTGTACTGGGGAAGAATGGATGTGTGGGGTGTGTGTGTGTGAATCTTGTGAACTCTGTCTCTCTCTCTCTCCTCATCTCCTTCTCTACTCATAAGGCCAGTTCCTCCTCACTTCTCACCCGCGTTATTCCTGCTTGGACTCCAAACTTCTAGACTCTCCATTCTCCAATCCATTCTCCTCACGGCTTCCAAAATTACCCTGCTAAAGCACTGGTCCGGCCTGTAGAATTTAGGCTCCAGTTGAGCATGAACTGTCTTCCTTCTGGATTTGTATTTCTTGGACCTAACACTGTGACTGACAGTAGGTACTCAACAAACATTTCTTCATCAATTGACATTATTCTCCTGCTCAGAAAACTCCATTGGCTCCCTGTCACCTCCAGGAAAATGTTCTAAGTTACTTCCTGACTCACTTGTTTTCACTTATTTCACATTACTCCTTTTGGTATATTCTAAACCCAACCAAGATGGTCCACTCAAGTGCCCTGAAGAAGGCACGCTCTCTCCCTCTCTGTGCCTTCTCACAAATCCAGGTGCCAAGACCCTTGTTTTAGGCATTCCCAAATTTCTAACTTCTACACCAACTGTGCCCTGACTCTCCTTCAACACACATTAACTCGCATACTTTGTTGTCTTGCACAAAATCAGGTCAACTCATCATTCAAACTCCATTTTGCACATTGTCACAAACCGTTTCCACCCTGGGCATCAAAGGAATGATTGCTCAGGGGAATAATTAACAATTTCAGGCAGCTGTGCCAATGCACCATCTTCCCTGTCCAGCTGTCTGCCTCCCCCTCTGGGATCATCAACCTTTTCAGTTATGTAGCTGCCGGTATCCAGCTATCTGGTGAATCAGAATGGAAGGTGATTTGGGGCTTTGATTGATGAAAGTCTATTTGCTCAGCATCTACTATTAGTTGGGAGAGGGTTTTTTTTTTAAGTTTAAAACTTCATCTTGAGGAGAAGGAAAAGATAGGGTATGTCTTATGGGGAGAAACCAGGCAGGGGTACTGGTCAGAACCTTGTCTAGTCTTCAGGCCAACACATGGGGCATTTTATTTCATTCATTATTTTATGTTCATTTATAAAATCCTGAATGAAATGAAATATCCGAGAGATTCTCCTTAAAAACCTCAGCAAGCAGTCGGCCTGTCGTCTCCTCTGTGGCTCTTCCTTATTACATAGGCATTTTTGTTGTGCACTTGTGTCCGACCACAGCATGCCAGGCTCTTCTGCTTCCACTGTCTCCCAGTCTGTCCAAGATCGTGTTCATTGTTTCCATGACACTCTCTGTGTATCTCAACCTCTGCTGTCCTTTTGCCTTAGTCTTTCTTTTGGCATTCAGTCTTTCCCAACATCAGGGTCTTTTCCAGAGAGTCCCATCTTCTCATATGTGACCCAAGTATTTAAGCTTTAGCTTCAGTATTTGACCTTCCACTGACTAGCCTGAATTAATTCCTTTAAATATTGACTGATTTGATCTTCTTGCTGCTCAAGGGACTCTCAGAAGTCATCTCTAGTATCACAATTAAAGCATCATTTCTACAGCACCCAGCCTTCCTTATAGTCCAAACTCTCACAGCCATCCATCGCTACTGGAAAAACCATAGCTTTGACTTATGTGGACCTTTGTCAGCAAGGTGATGTTTCTGCTTCTCAGTCTGCTGTCCAGATTTGCCCTGGCTTTCCTTCCAAGGAGCAAGCGTCTTTTCATTTCATGACTGCAGTCTCCATCTATGGTGATCTTTGGGCCCAAGAATAGTAAGTCTGACAAAGCCTCCGTTTCTGCTCCGTCTATTTGCCAGGAAGTGATCGGTCCATTTGCCAAGATTTTAGTTTTGTTTTGTTGTTGAGTTTAGTGTTTTGTAAATTCCCTATGAGTCAGCCAAGAGCCCATCTAGTCAGATTCTACAACAACAGCAACACTATATTCAGAACAAGGGAGGGGAGGAGAGTGATGGTTCTGGTGAACTCTGGTGTGGTGAGGCCCCATCTACAGGGCTGTACATAGGATATCCTAAGGAGGATTTCAGTAAGCTTGAGAATGTATGGAAGAGGGTGACCCCAGTGGTGGGTGTACAAAGAGCCATTCCATGAAGGGAAGAGCTGGGGGAAGAGAAGGCTTATGAGGGACACAAGATCCATTTTCAAGTATGTGAAGAACAGCCATTTGGTAGCGAGATCAGCTGCGGGAAGGACTGTGGTAGGAAAGGAAAGGAAGCTTCCCAAGTGCAGGAAGGTTCCAGCACTTAGATGTGCATCCCAGTGGAGGGGCTGCCTCTGGAGCTGGTACCTTCCTGATTATTGAAAATCCTCAAGGCGAGAGGCAGAGAGCAGAGCTGCCTGGGGTGCAGTGGGGAGCCCCAGTGGAGCAGTTGTTTAGGTCACCTTCGTTTCTGAATGTATCCATCCCCCATTTGTCTATGGTGTGAGCTATTGTTGTGTAACCAAGAATAGAAAGAAGGAAAGAAAAGCAGTTCAGGAGAACCCAGCCGACACATCAGCTGGACCATAGCGGGTGTGATAGTCCCCATCCTAGGCCCACACCATAGCCCTCAAAGAAGGGAGGGAAGTTTCTTGTCGTCTCTCTTCTCCACGTCTGTGTTTGGGTATCATAATTATACTGCTCATTTCTCTGTTTTTCCATTTACAGCCTCTCTTGTATTTGTCCCCTCTCCCTCCTCTGCCCCTGCCCTGGTGCAGACCCTCATCACTTCCTGCCCAGACTGGTGGGCGTGCCTGCCTCAAGCCTCTCCCACCTCAGTCCATCCTCCACTCAGGTGTCAAATCAACCTTTCTAAGGTACAGGACTGGCCATGTGACCCTACTATTCAGTAAACTCCAGTGGGCTCCCTGGCACCTCTGGGAGCAAATACAAAGTTCCTCTGTCATTCGGAGCCTTCATAACGTGGCCCCTTCCTGCCTTTCCCATCTTCTCACACCTTATTCCCCTCATACATCATATGCTTCCTCAGGGCCGGCCTCCTCAACGTTCCCTACACAGTGCACTTCATCTCCCAATCCTGGGCATTTCTGCTGACTTGGAATTCCCTCCCTCTCATCTCCACCTCCTGGCTTCCCTCAAGTCTCAGCTAAAAATCATACCTTCTATAAATCACTTTTTCCCACGTCCCCCAGTGATCCCTTAGGGCTTCCCTCTGCTGATGATCTCCAGTTTATCCTGTCTATATCTTGTTTGTGCAGAGATGTCTGCATGTGCCACCCCCACCACCCCAAGTCTGTGAACTCACTGAGACCAGGCCCTGGGCTTTTGGTTTTTGTTCTCACCTTTCTTTGTCTCTCAAGGATTTAGCACAATGCCTAGAACTTAGTAGGAGCTTAATAAATGCTTGTTGACTGACAGGATTATAGTCATTACAGATGTATTGTTTTCCTGGGGATACTTACCTCGTGGTTTATATTTGTCTTGTTTCCTCTCATTCCTGGACAGGAGGCAGTAGATGGTCTCTGAAGGCCCTTTCCTCTCTGTGATAATATGCATGGCTATTATTTGGGGGAAAAGATGCCTTAAATGTCTCTGTGGCATTTTTTTTCCTTACAGGATAGTTCATCAGTCATCCAATTTGTGACCCGAGCTAAAGTGGAAGTGGATGCTACTCTCAGGGTGGTGGAAATAGCCAATGGGAACCCAGAAGAGATCACGGTGAGTCAAGAAGCCCCTCACCCTCTTGGTGTATGTTGGGAGGTGGAGAGCAGTTCTGATGAGAAGCTAGGTCAGGGTGTAGCTTATTTAAGAAGTGCCTGGCTGCCATTGGTCCCCATTGGTCCTGGGGCCATTTTGAAGTAACTCTGTGGCCACCTCTCAAGGACATCATCTCAAAGCCGCATTCATGCTGGAGGCAGCCAAGTGCCCTCGCCAGGATTTAGATTTCCACTGTGAGGCCCAGAAATATGTTTATTCAACTTAGTCTGTTCTCTGAAACCAGGGCTCTGCTCCCAAACCGCATCACTCGTGGATTTTAGAACTCACTGTTTTAATAACTTGGAGAGGTCACATCCAAGTAGCCAAGCTCTGGATGCTTCTCCGACGGTCCCTCCCCCTAGTTCTTTAGCAATAGTGGCTGGCAGGAGACCTGGAAGAAGCCCGCCATGGTGTGTGGGTGTGAGAGAAGTCTGGTCTGGGGGTCTCAGTGCTGACTGGTTCTCAGAAAAGGTCAAGGTCAGCCTTTGTTTGGTATCCACAGACTGAGATCATTCGCAAAATTAGAAATCCCTTAAATAGATCATGGGATCATAGACACCGGCTGGAAGAAACGTTGGAAGACGATTAGTCCAACCCCTTCATCTTACAGATGAGGAAACTGTCTCCGACAGAAGAAGTTACTTATACAAGGTCCCACCAGTATTGAGTGTCAGGGTCAGGATGTAGACAACAAAGTTGTTCCCTGATGGTGACTGCTTTGGATACACTCAGCCCAGGTAAAGCTATCTCTTCTACAGAAGGGGTTTTCTAGCTTGCACACATGGAAGTCCCATAAGCTTGCTCAACTTACCCTCATATGGTTGTGAGGAAAATCTTCTAAACCTGAAAACAATGCATAGATGTTGTACCATAGCTATTATCAGATTTCAGACAATTTGAATGAAAGGGCCGAGGGTGCATTTTTTTTTTTAACAACTGGGGTTAAGTAACTTACCCAAGGTTACACGGCCAGTTTTTTTGTGTGGGTGTTAAGTATCTGAGACTGGAACCGATCCTGGGTCCTCCCAACTCCGGGGCCGGCACTTTACTCACTGCGCCACCTGGCCGCCCCAGAGGATCCATTTTCTTGAATGTGGACTGCATGGTATGGTGGGGAAAATGCCAAACTTAGAATCCTTGAACCTTAAATAGCATCCCATTTCTGCCACTTTCTACCTGTGTGACTTTGGACAGATCATCTGCCCTCCCTCAGCCTCAGCTTCCTCATTAGTCAAGTGAGACGCTGAACCAGAAGGCCCCTGATGTTCCTTCCAGACCCTGATTTGTGCTCTCTTGTGTGCTCTTCAGCAAGACGCTTCCTCTCTGTAGTCCTCAGTTTCCCCCTCTGTGAAATGAGGGTCTTGGACTTGGTGGACTCCAGGGCTCTTTCTGGCTTTAGCTCTATGGTGCAGCCATGCCAAGTAATGGAGGGATCTCAGAGAATCTGCTAGAATGAGTCTTCTTTTGGTGATTAGGAGGGGGAGCAGGGTAGCTTACAGTCCAAAGGAATCTGCTGCCTATTGGTGGGATTTCATAATGGAACAAGCAGGCCTTATTCAGTGTCATGGAGGACACAGGATCATGGAGTCGGGCAAGGACAGATTCGAATAGAAATAGATCTCTGCTGCAGGCTGTAGCATATTGACTTAGAAAACCATAAGCTAGCATCATCTATGTGGTATTGTGTTTTATTTGCTTTGTTGGGCCTTTCTGAATCACAGTTTAATCTTGTCCTTGTCTCTGGGGGAGATTTTTCAGTGCTTTCCACTGTGGGCCATGAGTTTGATACCTGTGGACTCTATATAGAAGAGACTTGACTTCAGGAATACCTGGGTTCGAATCCCACTTCTGATACCGGTTGTGGGACTCTGAGTGCAAGCACCTGGAACATAATAGATGCTTTATAAATGCTGAGAAGTTCCTGCAATTTAAGCTAATTTATTTAGATGGAAATACAATTTTTTACATCTTTCCTTCATTAGACATGTGAATGACTGGTTTCATTTAGCTGTTTTGGTGACAGCAGCATCAATTTTGGAGCTGCCTGCATGTGGAGCTACCTGCACATGGTGCCTTGGATAGGGCAGCAGTCTTGGCATCAGGAAGGCCTGAGTTCGAATCCCACCTCAGGCACTTCCTTCTAGCTGTGGAGCCCTGGCCTGGCCAGGTTGTTCTGACTCTCTCACCATTTGCTAAAGGAAAAGCATCATTTCCATTTTACTGACTTTACTTTCCAGCATGATTGAGAGGATCATGGGAGATGATATATAAGAAGGATTTTGCAGGCCTTGACATTCTACCTATGGGTCAGCTATTGTTGTTACTGTTATTATTGAGTAGGAGAGAGAGACAGAGAGAGACACACACACAGAAAGAGAGAGATAGACAGAGAGACAGAGAGAGACAGAGAGAGAGAGACAGAGAGAGAGACAGAGAGAGAGAGAGACAGAGAGAGAGAAAGAGACAGAGAGACAGAGAGAGAAAGCTAGCCATGGTCAGAAAGACCTCGGTTCACACTCCACCTCTGATGCAAACATTGGCACTGTGACCTTGGTCAGGTAAGTCAGTGAACCTCTCAGTGCCACCAGGAATTGGGAAACTCCACGTTGTGGAACTTCATGCATTGATGGAGGGGCCTCCTTTTTGTTGTCAATCTCTTTCTTTATTCCTCTTCCTTCTCTTCCTCCTTCCTCTTCCTATTTTTCTTTCTTCATCTTCCTCACTTTCCTCCTCCTCCTTCCTCTTTCTCTTCTTCTCCAAACACCCTGTATTCCTTTTTATCACGGTAGAAGATTGGGCTCATGTGTTCATTATCCTTGTTGCTTTCATAACTCCCTGTGGCAGATCTTCTGTTGCCCAACAATGATTGAGGAGTCTGAGGATCCTGGGAGGTCAGAGGAGGCTTAAGCATTCCCCCCACCCCATTAATACATCTGCCATTTGTGTCTGGAGGCCAAACCCAGGATCCTGAATCTGATTTCCTGGCTGAGAGAAGAAATATGGTCCCTGGGTGGAGGTGGAAGGTGGGGGGGGTGGGTAGAGACATGCTCTTCTGCCGCAAACAAGCTCTGTCTGATGACCATGAAGGCCGAATTTCCAGAGAAACATAAATTGTGGGGGAGATTTCATACAGGAGACTACTGCCACAGTGTTTAAATTAGGTTCATTTTTTCAAGATGTCAGATCAGGCTTTATTTGGGATGGTCCTTGGCAGGATGCACTTTTAGCTAGTAGCGGAGTCTGTGTGGGAAGGAAAGGGCAAGAATTACAAATGAGCAGTTTAAAAAGAATCATGGACATGTGAACTGGTGGCCACTTTTGAGATGGAAAACAACCCCCAAAACTGATTGTGTATAACTTTTCATAGATAGCATTTTTGGGTAAGCTTTTGAAATGCTTCCTCTTGAAAGAGTGGGCAGTTGGTAACTCAACAAACATTTCTCCTGTGTTTACCCTGCGTCAGACGGGGGTGGTGTGGATTGGCAGAGTGGACAGAGCAGCCATTATCAGAGCCAGGATGACCCAGGTTCAGGTCCTGGCTTGGCCACATATTGACCAAGTGACTGTGGACAAGTCACTTAACTTCTCATTACTCTAGAGAAATGAGATCTTTACCTGGGCACTTGCAAACTTAAAAAAAAGTACAAATATTTGATAACTGTATTTTATTATACTTGTTTTCCTTTGTAATTCTGTTCATTGTATTTTCTACATTTAAAAACATTAGTTTGAGGAGGGATCCATAGATTCCCCCAGAGTGTCAAAGGGGTCCAAGTCCTTCCCGACAAAGTGAGGAACTGCTGCTCCAGAGGAACTCTGTAAAAATGGAAGTGGAAGAGAAAGTACCAAACTGCACTGGGAGAGGGATTTTCCTCACCTGGGAGTTCTTGATATAAATGAAATCACAGGACCCTCCTTATCCCTGTCCCCTCTTTGTCAGACACTGTGCTAAGTTCTAGAGAGCAAAATAGGAAGATTCTCTGCCCTCAGGGAGCTCCTAGTCTAATATTAGGGAAAGCATGTGAATAACTAGGTTCATACAAGACCCATCCAGAGTAGAACTGCAGATTTAGAAGCTGGAATGGAAATCAGGGATCATTTATTGCACCCCCTCCTCTTCATATAGAGGAGAGAATTGGGGCCCAGAGAGGTCCAGCGATTTGTTCAAGGTCTTACAAGTAGTAAGCAAAAAGACTGAGATTCGAACCCAGACCCTTTGCCTCCTAATCCAGAGCTCTGTCCACTGAACCCTTTTACTGAGTTCAATGGATCTGAGCTTGCATGTGAGCTCTGCAACTCCCCAACAAGGCTCTGGGACTCTCTGGGGCTCAGTCCAACTGGAGAGGTGGATTAGATCAGTACAACTTTCATGTGGATTTGAGAAACTTTCCACAGTCGGGGATAGTGGTCAAGGGGGATACTTCAGCATTTCAACCCAACCCATGAACCCACACCGACTTGTTCAGAAAATAGGATATTTCAAGGTCGTGGATTCAGATCTGGAAGGGTCCTTTGAAATCATTGAGTCTAACCCACTCATTTACAGATGAGGAAACTGAGGACTGGGGGGGGGGAAGTGACTTGCCCAAGGTCACTGAGGCAAGAAGTAGCAAAGCCTTAATTCAGACCCAAGTGCTCTGACTGTACGTCCAGGGCCCCAGGCTACCACTTGGAACTTTGCATTGGCAGGAGTCAGAAAACTCCGCCTGAAATCTGAACTCAATTGGTGAGCTTGCTGGGATTGGTGGATGAGCCTCAACTTTCCCAGCACCCTACAATGTGTGAGCTGTCCAGGCCCTTCCTTTGACAAATGAGCAGATCAGCCAGAGCTTTTTAAAAAACATTTATTCCTGGTGCTGTTTTATGGAATTTTAAGTTTTATGCATGCCTCTGGTTTTCCAGTCTCCTCCCGCTACTGAACCTTTTCTAGCAACAAAGGAAAAGTCAAGCAAAACCAATCAAGGCAGAGACCTTATTTGGCAGTGTATGCAACATTCCACATCCCTACTACCCCACCTCTCTGATAACAAAAGGAGGAAATTCTATTTCATCATGTGTTTTGTGGATCCAAGACTGATCACTTCACTACACTTAATCTGGTTACTTTTTAGGGTTGTTTTCATTTACATTGTTGTAATCATGGTATACATTTTTTTTTTGGATTTGACTTTCTTTGCTCTATGTCAGTCATTTCCTATAAATTTCTGACAGGTTTCTTTGAATTCTTGCAAAAAAAACCCCAACAAACCCCAAAAAGATCAGGGGTGTTTCAGTGGATTGCATGTTTAATATTAGCCAACAAGACTAAATAAGTAAAGAAAATGTAAAGGGGTCCATTGGGTCCAGAGCTCCCGGAGGGCAGGCACTGTCTTGTTTTTGAGTCTATACTCCCCAGCATTGGGCAGTCATTTGTAGTATTGGAATGAGGAGTAGTCTCAGAGTAGGCTTACATCCTGATGGCTGTGTGACCCTAGGCAAGTCAAAATCTCTAAGAGCTCTGGGTGACTTTAAGACTGTAAGTTCCTAAAAAGTGCTGACCTCTCTTGGTAGATCATGTTTCTTATCTAGGCCAGTTAAAGCATAGATCCAGTCCTTCCTCCCTACCCACAGCACCCAGGATAAGGCCTAGCATACAACAGGTGCTCAGTAAATGCATGTTGATTGAGTGACTGATTGACGGGAGGGAGCTGCCCCAGTGTCAGACTATTTGTAGAGTATTATGCCCATTTCTTGGTGTGTCTTTTAGGAAGTTTATTGGCAAGCTGGAGAAGAGGCAGAGGAAGATGCCCAGGGCAGTAAAGGTTCTCTAGAAAGGACCATACAAAGACTGGCAGGCCTGGGGAGGTGTAGTCTGGAGAAGAAAAGATTCAGGAGGAGGGGGAGGGCAGGGCAGGAGGGCTATGTGGAAGAGGAGCCCCTTGTTTGGTTGGACCCCAGAAGGCAGAACTAAGGAGAGTGAATTGAAGTTGCCAAGATGCTAATTTAACCAAGCACTTCTAACTGCTGGAGCTGTCCAGCAGGAGAGCCGCCCAACTCAAGAATATTGACTCCTTGAGACCAGGGACTGGGTGTCTTTTCTTTCCTGCTCCTTCTACCCTGTACACATCATCCCATCTTCTTTCTCTTATGCCTTTGCGCAGGGGGTCCCTGTATTTGGAACTCAAACCAAACAGGTGAAGTAAAAACCTTGTAGATCATTCATCATTTGGCAGAAGGCTGCCATCCTTCAGGACGATGCATAGGGACCATCTGCTCACCAAGGCATTTGTCTGATGGCTGAGTATGGGGAGGGGGGTGATTCTTGGCAAGAAATATATTAGATCATGGACAGAAGCCTGGACTTGTTCAGAAATTATGTGTCTGCCATGAGCCCAGGCCCTGACATCTGGCAAGTGAGTGGCCCAAAGATGGCAAGAGGTTCAGGATGCCAATCTCGTGGGTGAGTGCTGCAATCCTAGGGTTTAAGATCATACATTCAGAGCTGGAAGGGACCTCATACACCATTTGGCAGACAAAGAAACTGAGGCCCAGAGTGGGGGAAATGACACACCCCAGATATGCCCAAGATAGTCCAGGGCAGAACCAGTTTTCACTGCCCCATCTTGCCCCCCTCCTGGAATTAGAGCCCATGGCTCCTCAGGGAAACGAGGGTCATCAGACTCGTCTATTTGCACATTTCCTAAGGGAATTAGGAAAAAATTAGGAATAATTAGGAATTAGGAAGAAAACATAATTCCTAAGGGACTGATGAGGGAGCAGTTCTAAATTGGCAGCAGAGTCCACATGATCAGAAAGGCTCCTGATTGATCTTTTAGTTCCCTGGGACAGAGACAAGCAGAAAGGGACCAGTAGGAAGCCTCTGGTTGTATATATCCTTTAGGAAGGGGCCATAGCATGTTCACTGGAAAGGGGATCAAGTGCTTGCCCAGTTTCATAGGAAATGCTCCAGGCCAACCCCTCTCTAGAGAGCTAAGGCCAAGTTAGTCATTTGCCATGGGCTGTGTTGAGGTGGTGAGGGTGGCGAAGAGCCCTGGTCCAGCCATTCTTCTCTCTTTTCCATTTCTTTCTCTCCAATTCCAGATCCCTCCCAGTGCCCTCAGTGTGCTACCAACATATACTCTTGATTGGTCTTTGTCTTCTCTGTCATAGGGAGCAAGGGACCAACCAGGAACTCTGGTCACACATGTCCTTTAGCAAGAGACCAGAGCCTTCACTGGAAGGGCCTTGTGTGCATGCCCAGTTCCATGGATTGTGCTTCACTCCAATCCCCCGCTGAATTTACACATGCACACAGACACAGATAGACACACACCCAAGAAAACAAAAATTAGAACTCAGTCCCTATTGGAAAGCCATCATTGCACAGGCAGATAGGAAGGCATGAGCTCCAGTCTCAGTGGAAGAACTGAGTCCCAGAGTGGGGGACACAGAGTGGCAGCTAAAGAGTCAGCCTTGGTACTAGAAGGATCTGACCCTTATTGGTGACGTAATATTGGTAACATGAACTCTTAGTGCTCTGGGCAACTAAGACCGAAAGTTTCAGGGAAGGTGCCCATCTGCATTGGTAGATGAAATTTCCTGCTGTGGGAGTTCTCCAAACCAATAAACTCCCAGGCCCAGCTCCTGCCTGGCTGCCCACTTGGCCCTAGAGTGCAGATCAAAGAGGAATGGGTGGAAGTTTCAGAAAAATATTTTGACTTGATATCAGGAAACATTTCCTAGTAGTTGGAGCTCTCTGTGATGCTTGCTACTTGTGTGACCTTAGATTACTTAGCAGCATTTAACCTCAGTTTCCTCATCTGTAAAATAATGGACTAGACAGTCCCATTATTTGCATCTAGCTGGTAGAAGAGAGACACATCTGAACCCAGATGGAAACAAAAAGTCACCTGAGGGAGGAAGCAGCTTCAAGAAATGTGACCCCTCATTCCATCTAGAAATGAAGGCTGTAGACTTCACAAAGGACTAGGTCTTGGGAGACTGGCTGAGTTTCCCACCCAGGAGAGATATTATAACCAAAGAGAAATGCACTGATTACACATCCAGTTAGTGAAAACTATTAAATACCTAGTTACCTTTTGTGAAAAATAAAATAGAACAGAATGTCCTGAATTTCTGGGACATGATCAGTGGTAAGGGAAGGGGAATGTTTGAACTACCATGCATTATAAAGTAGGTTTGTAACTCTAGTCTTCTGGAATGTGGCCTTGATTTGCTGTTTTCTCCTCTCCTCTGTTTCCATATGTCTGTTCTGTTTTTTTTCGCCTGCCTGGTATGTTTTCTGGAGAGTCATATTCAGAGAATAGCGTAAAATGTGGTCTGGCTCTGAGTGTTTCTTGTCTCTTGCATACACTGCCCTCCCTTCCTATCCATCTGCTCCCCTCTATCCTCTCTCTGTCTCCCCCTTTACACATGGCTACCTTCCTTTAGACAGGATGCAGCTAGAAATACAACTCATCACAAACCACAGTTATTCAGATGTAATCAGAACCCGGTGGAAAAAAATGTCATTTCCCTGTCCCTTGTGTTCTCTCATTTGTCTCACATGCAGTCTCCCTCCTCTCTCTCGGGGAGCTCTGTTGCTGATGTTCTCTGCTGAGGGGCAGGCCATTCTGATCTAGCCTGTGCTCTGCCTCTGGGGTGGTCATTTGGTCCATTGCAGGGTTGTAACAGGGGGTTTGTCTGATGGGAAAATCATGCTTCATCAGAGATTCTGTTTGTGGTCCCCAGCTTTTGTCCACCTGGTGTCAAGGTCAGAGCACAGGACATGGAAGGAGCCTTTGGGATTTCCAGAGGTGAAGCTGCAGTTTTGCAATGACTTTGCAGAGACCATTTGGTGCCTCAGAATAAATAAATATCCCCAGCTGGCCGGGCCTGAAGGTTGGCTCTGGGTCACTCCCAGCTCTTCTCAGTCATGAGTCTGTAAGGGCTTAGGGTTAGGAGGTACATTTGGAGAGTCATTGTTACTGTCTTCTGAAAGCCAGAGTTGGTGGAGAAGACCGCATTGCAAGAGACTCCAGCCTGATTCCTGTGGTTTCCTTTCTGCAGACTGAATCAATCAATGGAAATGGGACTGGAAGCAGAAATGACTGGCTCAGAACCGCAGAATCCTAACACTAGAGGCCTGGGAGGGACCTTCAGGGTCATCTGGGTCAATCTCCTGCCTTCTCTCCCCTCTCCTCTCTTCATGTTGCTTTCTTAAAAGAGCTGTTGATACTTTTACTGATCTCTTTTGGTTTTCCATAAGCCTCACTTTCAGATATCTTTCTCCTTCCTTCCCTGCCCTATGGGATATTCCTCTCTTGAAATGAAGAAAGAGGGAAAGAAAGCAGTTCAGTAAACTCAACCTACGCATCAATCAGGCCTGACAATTTATGCCCCAGGGCTCTTTCCAACTTCCCACACTGTCTCTCTCACCTGTAAGCATTTGGACCTGTCTATATACATTCTTCCCAGAAGATTTCTTGCTGCTGTTCCTTCTATCTCTTTTCCCAAGATGAGACTTCTCAGAATTGCTGGGATGTTTCCATCATCACTGATGGAATGGAATTATTCAACAGATGGATTGATTGTGTCGCCCACATGAAGGAGAGAGAGGGTCATGCTAAGCTCACAAAGATTATTACAGCCAGTAGAATGAAGAGTATCACTGAAATCAGTCAACATGTAATCATTAAGTTACATGCCAGGCACTATCCTAAGCTCTGGGAATATTGAGAAATGAAAGTCTCTTCCCTCAAAGAGTATATATATATATATATATATATATAACAGTATATACAAGACACATACAAGAAAAATAAAAGGTAACCTTAGAGGCAAAGGAACTAGCAACAGATGTGTGTGTGTGTATGTGTGACCAGGAATGGTATCCTTGAGAAGGTAGGACTTGGGCAGAGTCTTTTGGGAAACCAAAGAGTCTAAGTGGCCAGGCACGAGGGAGGAAGAACTTTCAGGTGTGGCTGTGGGGCACACAGCACTAAAGAAAAAAAGGTGGAGGGGAGAGATTAAGCATTCACTCTGGCAAAATGAGCAAATGAACATGCTTCTGATGAAAGTGTGTAGAGTAAGAGCAGCGGAAGAAACACTCATCTATTTTGTATCTAGTAGTAGGTCAGCTCTCCAGCATACCCTTGCCAAGGTCATGGTCTTATTGAGAAATCTTTAAGCCTAGATCAGAAGTTTCAGAAATGGAAGAACCTGGGAAGTCATCTTTTCCGGCCTCCTAACTTTTCAGAGGAGGACACTGAGGCTAGGAGGAGTTAGGTGACTTGGCTCACTGAAGTCCCTTCCAACTTGGATGTTACAGGGTTTTGTAAGTTGGTTCAGTTCTACTTGAGGATTGTGGAGTAAATACTGGGTGATCTACCTCCTAAGGTTAATGCCCCGTGATTCTTGGAAGTCTGAATCTGATTTTCTGTTTCCAATTACCGTTTCCATTTCAAAAGGCCTTTGCTAATTCAAAGGTCTTATAGTGAACAAAGAGGGAGGTGTGATTTCTGCCTACTGGCATAAAGTTAGAGAATGAAATCAGAGGAAATGTGCCTTGAGCTGAGGTAAACTAGATCACAACATGAAGGTCGGTCGTCTGGATCCAAGGGCCAGATCCACTTCAATGGCGACCTCTTCTGATGGGTACCCAGGCAAGAAACCAGGGAGACCAGACCAGACAGCTGGATGATGGATTTCCTTCACAGTGATGTGTAGTTTTTAAAAAATCCAATGAGCTCATGACCTGTTTTGGTCTTCACTATTGTCTCATAATTCATCCCATACTCCTGAGACATACTTCAGAATGTAGGATTAGACAGAGCCCACGGTCTTCTCGGAGCTAGGCCATGTGGCGCTGGTCTGCCGTTAAAGCCAGGACCCTCTGCTGGGGCTGGTGATCTGGACCTAATAGAAAACAGCTGCGTTGAGGTGAGAGCCTCTGGAAATCTCTCCCCATCTCCCAAGACATGCCTTCCTCAGGAGTCCCTGTTGTCTGCCCATCAAGATAATTGCCTGTCAGTCTTCCTAATGCTGACGCAGAACAGCTGGCTGGGTTTGAGTAATGAAAAGCTTCTGGAGAGAAGCTGGGTTGAGAACTTGTCAAGCTGCTTCTTTGGAGAAAGAGGTTCAGGATTCGGTTGGTCCGATCCCCTGCCTCAGCCTTCTCTTCCTCCTCTTGGAGATGTGGCTGCCTTGGAGTAGCCAGTGGAAAGGGGAACCAGACAGGAGTCCATGTGGAGAGGAGACTCAGAGGGAGGCATAGTCTAACAGGGCCCCAGCCCAGGTTTATTATTGCAAAATAACCAGGTGCATGCTAAGAATGGGCAAGTGGAAAAGCATGGCCTCGGTGTCTTAGGTGACTCTGGTGGTACCTGAGCTCTGAGGGAAGGAACTCTCTGGGCCGCTGTCATGGCTGTGGGGCAGGGACAGCCCAGCTCCCTCAGAAGTCTGGGAAGGAGGCCATCTATTCCCGACAAGATTCCTTTGGGACCTGAAGAGAGATCAAAGCCTTTTCATTGGAGGTGAGAAGTTTACCTTGGTGCCACTTGCTTCCTGCATAGCAGTGCCATGGAAAGAGTATGGAGCCAAAGGACAGGGATTCATATCCTGTCTTTGCCACTTATGCCCTCTGTGACACTTCAAATAAGCTTTCTGAATTGTGAATAGTGTTTTTTAAAGGTGCACTAATATGGCATCTAGTGGGCATAGTGGGTGAAGTGCTGAACTTGGAGTTTTCCTCGGACACTTGGCTCTGGGACCCTGGGCAGGTCTGTTAGCTTCTCTGAACCTCATTTTCCTCATCCGTAAAAAGAGGAGGCTGGACTGCAAGGTCTTGGCAGCTCCGCGTGGATGGCCCCACTCTCATTTTTCTAACAACATCTCAGGATTGTAGAGCATTCTCTTGACTCTTTGGAGACTAGTCTGACTTTTGCAGCAATAACAAAAATAACCTGCCCGATTCGTTGTTGTGGTCCAGCGTTCAGAAATAAGGAAAACCTTTTATTTTTGCATTTTTGCATGTATATGCTTTTGTAGCTTGTGTACATGCCTGCTAATGAATTAGCCCAGGTTTTGGTTTTTTTACTAAAAGTATTTTCAAATGGAATTCTTGTCTTTGCATGCTCAATGTTTGGCACATTGTAGACACTGAATAAATGAGGGCTTGATTTCAAATAGCAATTTCCTCAGGATTCCTAGAACAATTTTAGATGAACTTCCCTTTTTCCCCTCCCCTTCTCTTTCCTGCCCTTTTTTTCCCTCTTCCTTCCTTTCTTCTATCTCCCTCCTTCCAAGGAGAAAAAGAAAACAAAGCCCTTATAACAAATATTCTTATTCAGCAAAACAAATTTTCACATTTCCTGTGACCAGAAATGTACATCTCATTCTGCACCTTGAATACATAACCTCTCTGCCAGGAAATAGGTAGCATACTTCATCAGTAGTCCTTTGGATTTGTAGTTGATCACTACATAATCAGTGTTCTTAAATCTACCAAAGAAGTTTGTCTTTATGATGTTATTTTTACTGAATACATTCTTCCCTTGGTCCTATTTACTCTGCATCAGTTCAGACAAATCTTTCCAGGTTTCTCTGGAACCATTCATTTTTTCATTTCTTATGGAACAGTAGCATTCCATTACATTCATATGCCATAACTTGTTCAGCCATTCCTTATTGATGGGCAGACGCTCCAATTCCAATCCTTTGTTATGACAAAAAGAGCTGCTAACTTGTTTTTATATGTATGGCTCCTTCTCTCTTTGATTTCTTTGGGGTATAGACCTAGAAGAGGTGTTGCTGGGTCAAAGGGTGGTAGCATCTTTTGGAATGAAACTCCCTCTTTTTGTAGTCTTACAAAGGAATCTTAGTACTCTAAGGAGACCAAAGGCAGGAAGGAGGGCCCTCTGTAGACCAAAATATTCGTAGTAGCTCCTTGCAAATGTAATCTTACTTTTGTTGTTACCTTGTTTTTCGTCATGTTTATCCCTCCCCATCCTCGACCCAGAAAGCCACTCCTTTTAACAAAAAATAAAAAATAATTCTGTGCCTTAGTTTCCTCATCTGTAAAATGAGGTAGTTGGAGTGTCAGCTCAGGTCCCTTCCAGCTTCCATTTATGGTCTGTGATTACATGTGAAGAGATGTTTCTGACTCTCTGTGCAATTCTTTGTTTCCTCCCGGGAGGCGAACGTTAGAGTAGATCTGTCTTGGGAATACACTCTGTCTCCCCCAGCATCCCTGGGGTCACTGCTTGGGGAATTGAATGAGGAGCTGATGAAAGCCTGAGCAGCTCATGTGACAGCTAGTGAGGGGTGGTGAATCATTCATTCATTCATTTAACAGATATTTATTGAGCATCTTCTATGGACCTGCATAAGGTCCTTTGGGTCAAAAATTCATCAGTTTAGAGCTGGAAGGGAAGGCCGAGAACATCCTCTTCCATTTTGCAGATGAGAAGACCAAGGCCCAGAGAGTTTTTGGCCTTATGAATAATAAATAACCCCAGGGTTTCCACTTAAGCACTTGAATTCCAAATACAATGTTTTTTTCCTTCTACTTTTCAGGGAAGATAAAGATAAGTTGAGAAAAAAAGCTAAAGAACAGTATGATTGAGGATTAAAGAGGAATATATAGGCAGATAAGCAGGGCCATGGATAGAACACTGGGCCTGGAATCAGGAAGACCTGAGTTCAAATCCAGTCTCTCTGTGTGACCCTGGGCAAATCACTTAACCTTTGTTTGCCTCAACTATAAAATGGGGACATTAATAGTAACTTCCTCAAAGGATTGTTGTGAGGATCAATGAGACAATATTTGTCATGCCTAGCACGGTGCCCGACATAGGAGTTGGTGCTATATAAATACTTAAGTATTAAATAAACTACACTCAAATGCTGATATAAAAAATGCAAATACATTTATGTTGTAAATATTTATCACTTAAATGTATTTGTTATTTAAATAGCCTAAGTAATAACATAAAATATTCATTTATATATTATCTGCTGTTATATATATAAATTTAGACATTTGAATTTTTTACATCTAATAAATATATTGAATAATATATTATAAATACATCTGGCATTTACATAGAGCTTCAGGGTTTATAAAAATACTTTACATATGCATTATCTCATTTGATCCCTGAAAATACCCTTGTGAGATAAGTGCATTTAGAATCCTTCCTTTAGAGACGAAGACACTGAGACCCAGGGGTTAACTGATTCAGCCAGGGTCATCCGCTGAGGATGGATATGAACACAGGTCTTCTGTTTCCAACCCCAGCATCTGTCTACTATACCAAGCTGCTTCTCAACCAACCCATCAGTGAGTGTTTATTAAGCACATAATGTGTTCGGGCACTGTGCTTAGCACTGAGGCTACAAGGACAAAGCAGGAAACCATCATTGATCACTAGCCTTGGCTTGGTGCACCTTCCTCGATTTAGCCAGCCTCATCCCTCAGTGAGGGGCCTGCAGGCCATCACTGAGTCTGTGCAGGAAGTTTTTTGAACTTGGTAAATCTGCTAGAGTTTGCCCTCCACTGGCCTAGCCCAGGGTCACTCCCCAACCCCAGGTTAGTGTAGAACTTGAATGCTGATTAGGTTTTTTTTTTTTAATTTTAGGAGGGTAGTTGGGGTTAAGTGACTTGCCCAAAGTTACACGGCTAGTAATTGTGTCAAATGTCTGAGGCTGTATTTGAACTCAGGTCCTCCTAACTCCAGGGCTGGTGTTCTATTCACTGTGCCACCTAGCCGCCCCTTGAATGCTAATTGTTAATTAGTGGCTTCATTACAGAGATTCTTTGTATAGCTGGGGCAGCAAAAATATACTGGCAATAATTCCTTTAAGTCTCCAGCATTCCCTAGACCCAATCACATTGGAATTCCATTGGCATGGCCATTAAACCAGCAGAGCTCTCCGAAGCAAAGTCCCATCCTGCAGTTCAGCACAGGGTCACTGCAGGGAGTGTGGGAGCCAAAGAAGGATCTGGGAAGGGGAAACAAAACTACCCAGGGCCAAGCAGTAGAGGCTGCTCTGGAAAAACTTGCCTTGTGTCTATGGGATCTCTGATCTGCACCTGGCAGGGATTAAAGGCACAGCTTATGTGACGGCACTTTCCCCACGTTGCCTATTAGTCTACGTGTTTTTCTTAACCAGACCAATTTAATCCAGCAAGTTTTTTAGGCACCTACTATGTCCTACGAAGAGGCAGCAGGGTGGCCAAGTGGATAGGGACTTGTCCTCTAAGCCAGGACTGGGTTCAAGTCCTGCCTTTGAAGCAGGCTGCATGATCCTGGGCTAGTCACTTCATCTTTCAATGCTCTAGGCAACCCTAAGACTAAGTGCTGAGAAGGTACCCACATACATGGATGGGGAGGGAATGTTTAACTTCTCCCCTACCCATGGAATCACAGTACTGGTCTCTATCCCTCCCACATGTCCTACTACGCACAAGAGACTCTGCTAGAAGTGGCAGGGGTGGGGGAAAGACAATGATAAAAGGAAGAAAAAAGCCTCAAATAGATGTTTTTAAAAGGAGCTAAAGAGCATGTGCTCCCTGGTCCTGATGAGTACTCACCTCCTCTTGCCTTTTTCTTTGATTCTACTTTGTGTTTTCTTGTCAGTGCACATGTTGTATCAAGATGGCAGCATGTAAGATCCTTGCGGGCAGGGACCATTTCATGTTTGTCACACTCTCCTTAGCACCGAGTGGACAGCCTGGCACATCGTCCATGCTCAATGATATTTTGTTCAGTAGAGTTGATTCTGAATCTCTTTAGGCTAGACTGAGGGTTTTTTTATACTTTGATTTTGGTTTTGTAACAGACAACCGAGAAAGTAAGACAGCAAAACCAATAATGATTTGATAGGAGTGTTTATTAACCGGTTGGTGACTGCCTCTCAGAGGGAAAGACAGTCCCGAGCTTTCTGTTAGACATAATTTTATAGAAAATGTGGTTGCTAGCAACAGAGTATGTTTCTAAGGGGGTACAGTGCCATTAGTGTTGTTCCTATTGAAGCAAAGCCTTAGTATTGTTTCTATTGAAGCAAAGCCTTAGTATTGTTTCTACTGAAGCAAAGCCATAGTCCCTTAGCAAAGCCTTGGATACAAACATAAACAGACCTGAATCCGTGGGAATCTATGGCATGTTTCTAGCAACACAGGTGAAACATTTCTTTACTATTGGGGCCTATTAGGTGGTTTCCAAGGAACCTAGTAGGGGTCCCCTCTAGCAGGTTTAAGGGGCATTGATATATGATTTCTGGTGGTCACTTCAGTTTATACCTCTGATTTTCTTAAGATAAGGAGGAAACTCCCTCTACCAATGTAAGCCAGCACCTGCTGTGAAAGTTCTAATTTTTAGTGAATAGAGCACTGACCCTGGAGTCAGGAAGACCTGAGTTAAAATCTGGCCTCAGACTCTTGACACACTTACTAGCCCGTGTGACTTTGGGCAAGTCACTTAACCCCAATTGCCCTCCAAAAAGCAAAAAAAAAAAGTTCTAATCTTAGAGAATTGTCTGGGGGGCAATTGAGACACTAATAAAGATGATGGTAATAATAACTAACATTTATATAACACTCTAAGGTTTGTAAAGCAATTTACAGAGATTATCTCATTTTCCCCCCATTGTACAGAGAGGGAAACTGAAGTTGTGAGAATTTAAGTAATTATTATTAAGTAATTAAGAGTTAGTGTATATCAGAAGGAGAAACTGAACCCTGGTCTTTCTGGCTCAAAGTCTGGCATTCTATCAACGGTGCCAAGCTGCTTCTCATGTTCAATGACTGGTATTCAATCATGCTCAGTTGCTGTTGTTATACACTAACAAATCTTTCTGAATTTTTGTTCTGATTTTAGAGTACTCTTCAAGTCTTGGATATTAATTTCATGAAGCTGTTCCTTGTCATTCTGCCCCAAATGTCAAAAGTATGGCTAGACTCCAGCACATCATGTGCCAGGAAGAAAACTCCTGCGTCTGATTGTGAAATTGTTCTCTGTCCTTGCCTCGTAGGTGGTCTTTGAAGCGCTGCACAATTTGGAGCCTCGCGGTTATGTTGTGGGCTGGATTATTGCCATCAGCTTGCTGGTGGGCATCCTCATCTTTTTGTTACTGGCCGTGCTCTTGTGGAAGGTAAGACATTCAGGGAGGCATTGCAGCTAGAGGCCGTTGTGATCAGAGAGGCTCTCAGTACATCGGTATACCCATTATGTTCTGAGCACCCTTGGCAACTCAAAGACAGCAAATATCTAAGGAAGCTTACTGCTGGAAAATGCCCTGGTGTGGTAGGGTGTGATAGATCAGACATTAGCAGAATGGCATCCTGGTATGTTATTAGGAGTCCCTGAACATTGGCAAGCAGGGGGGGGGAAGATGATTACACACAAGATCCTTCCAGAGAAAGAGCAGCAGGCTGATACCTCTCCTTTGTCGTCCCCAGGATCTAGCCTCCACCCTTTATATGAGGTGGTAGGAACTTAATGTTAAAAGGGAAATTGGACAATTGAGTCATTTTATTTTTTCGTGGAACAGAAGAAAACAGGTGGCCATAAGATTATTTACAGCTTTTACTTGCACAATTTGAGGTCTCTCTCCACTGAAGTTAAATGGCGTGGTAGAAATAGTCTACTGAATAAATGACCAAAAGCCTACTCAGGGTAATCTTTCAGGGCATATGTACAGAGAGACAATATTTTGGGGTCTTAAAATAAGGCAATATGGTCCAGTAAAGCAAGTTTAGCATTGCCAAGTTCACTGAAGAAAGACTTTCCATCGACACCAACATGTCCATAGCAGAACTTGTAACATTGTATATTATTTTTATTGATATTATTTAAATCTCATGCGTTTTCAAAGATATCCCTTTCCCTTCCCTGCCAAGGGATCCATGCCTTGTAACAAATGTTTAAAAATGAGAGAACAAAAATCAGTACAGCAAAACTAAACAATGTAGTACTTGCCTGTCAATCTTTATGATGTTCCACAGCTGTAGTCCTTCACCTCTGCATGAAGGGAGGAAGGTACCCGTACTCAATGCTCCTTCAGGGGCAAGTTTGGTCATTATAATTATGCAACACTCAGTTTCATTTTTCTTGTTCTTCCAGAATTCTGAGAGAGTTCATGTAAGTCTTTTCTATGTTTCACTGAATTCTAATATTCATTATTGTGTACTGCCCAGAAATTTTCTATTACATTCATATACTGCTTTCTTTTTTGGCCATTCACCAATTGGTGAACACCTGTTTTGGATCCATTTCTTTATTCCAATAAAAAAAATACTGCTATAAATATAGTAGAGTATGAATATAATGGCATATTATTGGTAAAATCGTGAATATGAGGAATTCAGAAAAACATCAGAAGACTTGTCAGAGCTGATGCAGAGTGAAGTAAAGAGAGGAGAGCAGTATAGCCAATGAAAAAACGAATGGAAATAACTAAAAGGCAACCGAGTTCAGCTTAATTAGAATGACCAGTCTTGTCCTTAGAAAAGAAATGTTGAAATCACATTCCATTTTCTTGTGAGAGAGATGGAGCATGATAGGGTCGGCATATTATCTATCTATCTATCTATCATCTATCTATCTATCTATCTATCTATCTATCTATCTATCTATCTATCTATCTATCTATCTATCTATCTATCTATCTATCTCAATGTCTGATGACATTCTTTTGTCCGTTGTTTTTATTTGATATAGGATAGGGTTCATTTGGGGTGGCATATTGAGAAATGAATAGGATATAACTATTACTGAACAATCAATAAAACATTTTAAAACCCAAAGGGGTTCTAGAACTTTTGAGCTCAAAGGGACCTTCGAGGTCACGTAGTCTAAAAGTTTCACTTCACTGATGAAGTAATTAAGAGGAGGGAGATGAAGTGATTTACCCAAAGTCACGCTAAGTGACAAATCTTGGAGTAGAAAAGCCTCAGTTCCTGGGTCATTACTCTTTCTGCTTCGTTGTGATCGCCTGGTTCTGTTTGTTTTTGTTTTTTAATGATACATTTCTTTTGGACACATTGAACAGAAACTCGAAGGGCACCTCCCACACCGCAGGTCATGTAAAACCACCAAACAGGATCATTGTCCCTTTCCATTTTGGTGATTTCCCAATGATGAACAGAAAGGAAGTCAGTGAGCTTTCACTTTAGCAGCTTGGTGCCGGCCCCGTTTCTTATATTTCATCTGAAGGCAGCTGCCTTTGAGATTGTTTCTTCACATGGGCATGGACACTGTGTGCTTTGCATCTCTGATTCTCCTCTTGTTATTCTATGTCTCTTCACCTGGGACTTTTCCTGCTTCTTCCACCTCTCCATAGTTGGCATTCTTTACCTTGCAGTAATATCTCATTATAGGCATGTGCCACAGTCTATTCAGCCATTTCGCACTCATTGGACAATTTTATTTGTAACTTTCTGTTATTACAAATAATGTTTATAGGAATATTTTTGAACATTAGTCCTTTGCTTACACGCATTAACCTTCTTTGGGGTATGAAATTCAGGAGTGGAATTGCCAAATAAAAGGGTATGAACAATACAGTAATTTTCAGTGTATTATTTCTAAAACGATAAATCCTTCTGGTTGTTAATGCTCTTCCCCACCTCCATGGGTTTGCTTTGTATATCTTTTGTATTTACTTATCTGTGTAAATAATTAACTGAAAGATGCAGAGAATATAAGATCCCACTGTGCTGATGGCTTGATAATGAAAAAGCATGTGATTTGATTAAACAAAATGTGGCCTTCAAGGCTATCAAGATTGTTCAGGATTCCTTGGAAGATGTGACAACAGAAATAACGACGTTCTGTGACCCTCTGATAATAAACATCACACAAGGCAGAAAACTGGGAGGTATCAGTTCACCAAAAGTATTTATCACTGTGATGAAGGAGTCCCAGTACAGATTCCAACTTTTTCATGTGACATGGACTTATTTACATTTATTCAATTTCTTTCCTTGCTAAATTTGCATTTCAAAGGCCTTGCTCTAATTTTTTGGAAATGAATGAATGAAAGCCTGTCATGTTGAAGGCTTGTTTTTCTTATATAGTGATATGCTCATCTTTTTAGGATATGTTACATTATCATATTCTGGCTTTTTCTTTTAGTAAGGCATCCTGCCTGATTTCTTATGTGAAATTCCTCCTCCCGGCTGCTTGCTCTTTGACGCTTTACTTCTAGATCTTGGTGACTACATTTCTTACAGAATAAAAGTTGGAATTTCTTTCCTAGAGTCCTATGAATTCTATCAAGCCATACGTTGCCTTCTTTTTCCAGTATTTCTAGGTAATTTTCTATATGTTTTTCTTTTTAAATGCGGTTTTCAGGTTCTTTGTTTCATGGTAATTTTTCCCCAGGAGGCCAATAATTCTCTGATCATCTCTGCAAACTCTACCAATTACTTTGGATTGCAGAGGTCTGGAGTGTCCTTTAATTTTATTGTCTTTTGATTTTATTCTGAAGCTTGTGGTTTTAGCTCTGCAGTTTTGTTTTCCATCTCTGGAGTTCCCTTTTACATAGTGCCTACCATCTTGTTAAATTTCTCTGCTATCTGTTCTAAGCTATTGATTTTCTCTTTTTTGTCTTTTCTAATTCTAGCACACATGCTTATTGATTTTTAAGAGTTCTAATTTCCCTCTAATTCCCTTCAGTTCTTTTGGACTTCTAAGAAACTCTGGGCTTTCTGAAGTTGTTCCAGTCTCATTTCCTGGGTATTTGGTTATTGCAGTATTCTTCTTTTCTCCTAGAGAGTGTTCCTAGCTTCTTTTTTACCGCACAGTACAGCTTCATTGTACTGGAATGTTTTATTTGCTTACTCATTTCTTTAATCTCTGTCCTGGTTTTTCTGTGGTTTTCCTTATAATGATTCCTTTCCTTGTCCCTATTTTTGGTTCTTGCTCTTCCATTTTATTTGGCACACTTCTTCTTGCTTTGAGGTGATGAAAGGGAGCTGGGATGAAGCATAACCACTCAGCCATCTTGTCAGAACTCCCCAACTATGGCTACTGTATGCAAATCTTATTCATGGAACATTTTGCCTCCTTGAAATCTGAACTATTCCAAAGCACGTAGGACAGATGTTGAGTGTAAGTTTCTAGCTGAAGTTTTCTTAACAGCTGATACTTTATTTCACTCAAGCTCTTTGGTACAAATGAATGAATGAAGAAATAATAGAAGCATTTACAGAGTGTTTACTATTTGCCAGCCCTCCTCAAGTCTTTGGGGTTTGGTTTGTGCATGAGCTATTGGGTGTATTCTCTCAGGTGAGGTTTGTGGGGAGGCTAGGACATAGGGTCTCCAGGAGAGTAAAAATGAGAGTAAGGCTGACCATTTTCTGGTAGCTGGATTCACAAAATGCTGAGCAGGAAGTCTGTTGTCTATTAGAATAGAAATCCTGCTTTTTGCTTGAGGTCTGAGAAGCAGGACCATTGTTGAGTAACATAAGTTTTGTTCCTTATTTCTTTATGTGAGCTCTTGAAATTAGGGAACATGAAATTTTCTTCATGGTTTTGTTCATGGAACCAGACAAATCCAGAGAAAGCTCAGGAAAGGGCGGTCCTTAGGATGTGTGTCTGCTTCTGGCCTGTGGTTGCTCATTCTAGCTGACTCTTTATGTGCTTCCCTTCAGGAGTCCCTGGTCTCCCTGTACATGAGTGTCTTCCTAAGTGAGGCAGACTCAATTGCCATCTGTTTGGCTCTGGCTTTAGTAAGCATGGTTCTTGTAAACGATTGTCAGGGAACAATTAATCCAGGTGGTCATCCCACCATATGTAAGAGATTTAGTGCCATCAAAATGTGACATCAGATTCTTGGAGTTGCCCTTAATCCAGACCCACACATAGTATGTAAACCCAAACCAAATCTAGTTATAGAAAAAATAGTATCAGGAATCCCTGAGGGTTGGCTTGGTCTTTGGTGGTCTTTTAAGAGGAATGGGTGTAAAGTTTTCTCTTGGGTTCATCAAGTTGGGTAAGAAGATGATTTCTGGACCCCGGGTTAGAATATAGGCAGGCTGATCTAAAGTCCAGGGCTAGGGTATGCTTTGTGAGACCATTGAAAATATCTTTTCCAGGAGCCTCCCTAGTTTGTCCAAGAGGAAATAAAACTGGACAGCAAGTGGGAGGTCAGAAAACAGCCCAAAGATATCTTCTGGGCCAAATACCACAGGGAGGAAGAAGGCTGTCCGGCAGTAGTGAGGGTCTGGAATGCACAGAAGAATGTCTAAAAAGTAAGACATCAGTAGCCCCCTTGACCTCAGATCTCAATGCACACATGCTCTAAACTGATACAAGAAGTTGCATTGTGTCATGAGGATATCATAAATATCAATGGATGCCAGTGACTGGTAAGGGAGTATGAAAGGGTAAACCCATGTCTTACATCATGCCTGGCACATAGTAAGTGTCTGCTGATTATTTCAAAAGGAACAGACTAACTCAATAGGGAAGTGGAATCACATTGTATATTTAAAAGGGGTGGGGGGAAGGGAGCAAACACATAGTAAATGCCTAATATGTGTGGGTCATTTTGCTGAGGGCTTTACAAGTATTATGTCATTTGTTTCTCACAACACTCATGTGAGAGAGGTGCTATTATTATCCCCACTTTACTGTTGAAGAAACGGAGGCAGGCAACATTATGTGACTTGTCATGGGTGACTAGTTATAAGTGTCTGAAGCTGGATTTGAGCTCAAGTCTTCCTGACTCCAGGCCCAGTGCTCTATGAGATACTTATGAGAGTAAATCCACAAATCGAATGGGCTGCTGGATGGGGAGAACATTTTGGGAGAAGGATCAACAGTGGAGGAAATAAGAGAAGTGGCACTCCAGAATAACCTGGAGAAAAGGATTTGCTGAATGAGGTATTGGGAAAAGAGATCGGGGTTCTGGGCCAGAGACTTGACACGGCCATGGTGGAGGCCTCCTCTCCAGATGTCCCACTCTCCACCAGAAGCTCTTCAGTTTCTGGCATACCTGTCTTAATGATAATTTTCTTCTTAAAAAAAGTGGAGGAGCCAATGAGGAGAATGGCTATCTTGGCCCTGATTCTAACCAGTGAGGAGGACCTGACTGCTAAGGCAAACCTGAGTGCAACCTTGGAAAGAAGCCAGTCTAACCATCTTAGAGCTTGTGAGGGCAAGGGAGAGCAAGGCTAGCGATAGTCTGACTTAACATCCTAGTTTTCTGGACAGTGGAATTTAAGGGGTTCAGAAATGATAGGTTAAATCCTGTGTCTTACAACTATAGGGTCCTAGGTTTGGAGCTAGAAAGAACTTCAAAAACCAGCCCCTTTCACAGATGAGGAAGCTGAGGCTGACAGAGGTTAGTGACTGGCCCAGGGTCATACAGCTAGCAATAACTTGAGGTGTAACTGATGCTCAGATTTTCCTTGCTCCAAGTTAAGCAACTCTTTCACTGTGCAATTTAGATATCAGGTGCTTCTAAACAGATAGAAACTACTCAATGGGGTGGTTTAAACTACTGATTCCCCCAAGCCCTAAAACAGACACCCCTTTTAAATGATTCAATTCTTCTGGCAATACGTAAGGATGGCTGGCCATGGGATATCTTCACCCTGAAGAATGATAGTTGAGGGTCACTGAAAGCCATGGGGAGGTGATGTTGGCTGTGAGCAGCAGCCAAGAGTAGGGTAAGAAATATGGGATGCCATGGGAAAGAAGGCAAGCTGACCCAATGATGAGAATAAGGGGAAACTGGTACTCCTTGGGTATCAGCACAATGACAGGGGAACTAAAGGAAGGTCCCCTGGGAATATATGGAGAAGAGGCCCATAGAGTGGGAAGGCATGGATCAGTTGTGATTTGTAACCTTGGAGAAAGTGCCCTCGTGAGAGATAACCAATCACCAAAGCACAGAACTGCAAAGCTAATCACTTAATGATTGGAAGTTAGCCAGGACATAGTGATCTATCATTAGAAGGTCCTGAAGACTGAACCCAATGGACTGTTGAAGGGCAAGCACGAGATACACTGGGCTCAAGTATTACTCTCCAGCCTTGTGAGTAGCATGGATTAAGAGTAAATTCACATCGAGTGATGTCAGTTGCATGAAGCCCCTGCTTGCCTCCTTCCTTGTGTCTGGTTTTTATGTGAATGGTCACGCACGTAGAATGATAGATAACCCTGGAGCAGATTGCTTACTTTGGAAAACTGTTCCCTAATTGGCTTTGGGGGAAAAGGCATTTGTAGGCTCTGCCAAAACTTTCTGGAACTGGGTGGCTTCCTGCCCTTCTTGGACCCCGCCTTTGCTACTAGTGGAGTGTTTGCGGGTTGCCATTCATCTTGCCCAGTAAACTGTCTGTCCACATGCATTTCAGGCCGCTCAGTTGCTCCCTTCATCAGTGGGGCCCCAGCTTGAAGCAGCCTCAGTGGTAGAAGCTGGGAGTGAACCAGACATTTCTTCAGACAGTGAAATGGAGCCTAATAAACTGGCCAGAAACCAAGATGTTCCCAGCTCCTGGATGCCATGATTGAAACTTCATGCTCAGTGACTGCAGTAGTTGGCTCCCCCCCGCCCCATGAAATGTTGAAATGTGAAGCTCTTTCAAGAAGAAACAAATTAAGTGATTTCCTCCCCTTCTCTCCCTCCCTCCCTCCATTTTCATTGTAGACATGATAGGACTGGAGATGCCTGGAGCTGATCCTTCTTTACATGCATCCGGTGCAAAAGGGATAAGACATTTTCCATGGCTCCAACCTTGAAGCTTAAATATCCTAAAAGATCTTAAATTCAGCTTCACTGTTCTAAAGCCTTCATTCATTGTCCCTTAATATGGGAATTTTGAAAGGTCTGTGATTTGATCAGGGGAAGAGGCTCTCAGTGTGGGAACACTCTTCACCAGGAGAGATTGCAACCCCTCTTTGCCTTCTTAATCAACAAACATGTACTCAGTGTCTGCTATGTGCCCAAAATGATGCCAGATGCTTGTGATACAAAGACAAAAGGGAAACAGTGCCAAGGAACTTGCATTCTACTTGGGCGGGGGGATTAGAACACATTTACAATTAAGTGAACACAAGGGATATGCAAAATAAAAATACTTATTACATGCATAAAATCGAAAATGTGAGAGGTAGCAAGGTGTAATGGGCAGATATAAACCAGCCTTAAAGTCAAGAAGCTTTGGGTCTAAGCCTTGGGTCAGACATCCAGGCTGTGGGACCCTAAGTCACTTCATTTCTAATGCTATAGAAAGCCCTGTAAGGCTTTAACACACACACGCACACACACACACACACACATATGTTTATGTTTATAAATAAGAGTAGGTGCAGAGCAACCTTGGAGGGGAAGTCCATGCAGGCACAGGAAAAAGCCTGTGCAAAAGCCTGGTGATGGCGGATGGATGTCATGTGTAGAGATACCTAGATCGGTTCGTCTTGAAGTAGTGTGCCGTAAGCCCTGCGCCAAGCACAGGTGGCCTGTATTCTACCCTGGAGGCCAGAGGGAGCCATTGGCACTCCTGGAGCAGGACAGGGCCGTGATCAGAGCCGCCCTGCAGTCCTGCTGCTTCTACAGCTAACATTTACACAGAGCTTTAAAGGTTTACAATGTGCTTTACAAACATCATCCCATCTTATCCTCACAGCCCTGTGAAGTGGGTGCGATTACCCCCCATTTTGTAAACGAGGAGACTGAGGCAAAGAGAAGTGCCTTGCTCAGGTCAGAGGCCAGATTTGAACTGGGGTCCCCTTGGCTCCGGGGTCTGCGCCCTGTACTTGTAGCTACCTCATACTCTTCATGAGGATAATTGTCTTCACTCCTGCCTCCTCATGTGATTTTTTTCTGCTTCTGCTCCAAGGATATTTCAATGGGCTACAAACCACTGTGGCTTGGCGACCAGGAAAGCAATCTTTTCTGTCTTCAGCTCGTGGATTTAGAGCCGGGAAGGACCTCAGAGGGCACGGATTCCAAGCCCCTCATTTCATAGATGAAGACCTGGTGGCTTGGCCAGAGTCACATGGGCAGTAAATGAGCAGAGATTTGAATGTGGAGCCTTGGATTCCAAATTCCATTCCCTCTTTCTAGTCTGTTGCCAGCTATTGGAAAGCCTTAAAAAGCCAGTCTGCCGAGCACCTCCAGGGGTGACCTTGATTTGCTGGCTTATTTTGGTGCTCCCAATGTCACCCTTCAATTTCCACATTAGATATCAGGGAAGTGGGTTTGAGATGGGCTGCCTCTGCATGGTCAGGGTGGATTAGCTCTGGGGCAGGTCTCTCTTTGTAGAATAGAGCCTGGCAATGATCTGCTTGAAAGCATCAAAAGGCACACGAAAAATTACCCACCTTCCCCTTCAAGAGCAAAGGGCCTAGCAGGTGTGTACATGTCCCTTCTGGGAGGTAGCTTTTTGAAAGGTTCACTTTTCCTAGGACATGTTGCCTGATTAGAAGACCGCCTCCCCAGGAGCCCACTTGCCCATGAAACGGTACGAGGTATCAGAGGTGACTCTCTCCATTGCTTTCATGGGCTGCTTCAGTCTGGCATATGCTGCTCCTCATTTTCCCTTGACCCCCTAAAGATGCCTTTGGTTTCTATGTTGAGAAGCGTCATTTCCCCCAACCTCATTCTTTCTCTTTCTGCTTTTCTTCCTTGAGGCTTTTCTCCTCCTCCTGGGCTCACCTGGTTTCTTTTCCCATAAACAAAAACTGTTCTTAAAATCTGATTGGTTTTATAGAGTAAAAAAACAAAAATCTACTGCCCTTGAAATGCTGATGTCTTTCCCTTTGGCATGTTTGTTTGGCTTTCCAAACTCAAGTGGGGAGCTGAACGCTCCTGTGGGCATCTCTACCTGTGTTTGTGGGGAGGGGGCATGGGGGAGCCAGCCAATGAGCAGAGAGCTTGCCCAATCTGAGCCCTTCTGGTCTGATGGATAGGAGAAGGGAGGGAGCAAACAGTCTCGTCTTTTCTCTGTAAAGTAGCAGGGAGGGATTGTCTCATCAGACAATCGGCTTAATGCTGTGTATTCCAAGCCTTAAGCAATTGGCTGCGTGTGCCCCTAAATATTGGAGAGAAATCCCCAGTGCCTGTCACTTGTGGCTAAGAAGAGCTCATGCTTCCCCAGTCCATCAAATGAGATGATGTGTGTAAAGACCCTGGCAAACTGGAAACTGCTTCATAAATGTTGGCTACCATTCTTGTTAATACTATGTTGCCGATGGGAGGAATATTAGCATCTCTTGTTTATGACAGTGTCTTATGGTTTGGGATTGTGGGATCATAGCTCTAGAGCTCAGAGTGACTCCTCAAACAACCCTCTCATTTTACAGATGGGGAAACAGGCCCAAAGAGGTAAAGTGACTTGCCCAGGCTCACACAGACAGGTGGTGGCAGGACACAGGTCCTCAGTTCCACATTCAGTACCCTTTATCACCCTGCTGCCCCTATAATAGGGCGCCTTTCTCACAACAGCCCTGTAAGGAAGATACTCGTCATACATTTGTCCCCATTTCACAGATGAGAAAACAGAAGTTCAGAAGCTCTGAATGAATTGCCCATACTCACAACAAGAAACAGGCAAGCCCAGCCCAGCTCTGACTGGCTTGTGACTGGCCCTAGCTTATGGCTCCATCTAGCTCAGATTTTGGGCTGTCTTGTTTCTCAGTTTCATTTTCTTTTATCTGTTTAAAATAACTTTCCGTTGATGTCTTTTGTTTTTTGTGTCACCTGCATTTCCAGGTGCACCCTATCTCCCTTCCTTTCCCAGAGAGCTGTCCCTTGTACCAAAAAATAAAAAAAGAGCAAAGCCAGGGAGTTGAGCAAAACTAACCAACTTCTAAATGAAAGTCCGAAGGTGTGTGCAGCATTCTGTTGTCCCCCCACCTCTGCAAAGAAGCAGGAGAAGGAGCCATATCATATAGATAAAGCATTTGTTTCCTATTTACTCTGGTACTAGATGATAGAAATAATGGGGATACAGTGTTTTATATATATATATATATATATATATATACATACATACATACACATAGTTAACAGAGATACAAATACAAGCAGTACATAGAATCCCTACTTTAAGTACCTGACATTCTAATCGGAGAAAACAACACATAGAAAGAATCTGGAAATGAGGGGGTTGGGCAGGGGCAAGTCTGGGGTCCTTTGCTCTGATTCTGTGGTCTCTGGCTTAGACCTCCATGACCAGAAGAGAGGAGCCCAGGGCAGAAGCATCTCCTGGGTGTGAAGGCAACTGGGAATATCCCGTCTCTGTTAGGGTCCAGCTTGACCTTTACGAGGCTGCAGGATTCTTTGGATGGGTTTCTTGTCGTTCTTCCCATTAAAATGTTTTCCTTGTGGGTATTGTATTCCTCATTCTGCTTACTCCATCCTGGAGCGTTTCTCGTTGGCCTCCCAGCCTCTTTCTTCTTCAGCTTCACTCTTTCTTAGAGCACAGTGACAGGCCATCATGTTTAGATCCCACAGAATGGTTTATCCATTCTCTGCTTGATGGGCGCCTGCTTCTTGCTAAATCAAAAAAATACCACTGGAAATATTTTGGTAGACATGGAATCTTTATATCTTTGGCAGTAGGCCTTCTGGGTCAGAAAGTGTGGACGTTTTGGTCCTTAGCATAATACTTTCATCTTCAATCAACTAAATTCAACAGACATTAATTAAATATACATTAAGTGCAAGCCAGCGGAGAGACAAAGAAAAAACCTCAAACAGTCAGTCAACAAGCATTTATTAAGGACTTAACTTTGCCCAGGGAACTGGGGATTCAAAGGAAGGTGAAAGCAGGTGGTCTGAATCCAAGCAGCTTCCATCCCTCTGGGGGATGGAGGAAGAACACACCAGATGCACAGGTTTAGTACCGGGAAGATTGAGAGGGCAGAGTATGAGCAGCTGGGCAGATCACGGAAGGCTTGGGAGAGGAGGTGCTAGCTGAGCCGAGTTTATAAATGAACAAGGTTTCAGAGAGGGGGAGGGGAGTGTGTCTCAGCCTGGCTAATGGTTTGCACCAATTCAGAGAGGAATCACAGGGAGTTTCTAGTTCAGGGGGTGGCCTGTGCTCCAGTTTGGCTGGAATGGAACATTCTGAGGGGGAAGGGTATGAAATCAGGTTGGGAAGGTAGGTAGGGGTCAGGACACAGAGGCCCTTCAGTGTCAGGCTGAGAAGTTGGTATTTCATGTTTCAGGCGCTAAGGGGGCACTGACAGTGGTTGTGTGGTCAGATGTGGTCTTTGGGAAAATTGTTTTGGTAGCTGGGTGGGATGGGGCTTGGAAAGGGACCCAGTAAGAAGCAGGGGGAGACCCATCAAGAGAAGGCTCTGCAACAAGGAAGGGGAAGATTGTCCCTATTTAGATCCATCAGGCCCCTGCTCTTGCAGGAAGCTGAGTAGAGGAGTCTCCAAAGAATAAAAACCATTTTCTTCGTGACCACTTCCAACTGTGGCCATTACACTCTAATAATAATAATGAAAAATTAAACCACAAGATGTTAGTAAGGTTGGGTTGTCAGTAGGGCATAAAATGTCATCAGATCGTGTACTTGGGAGTGTGGAAGCAGGCGATCCAAAGGTGAGGGGAGTAGACCCCAAAGAGTTTGAAAGGGCCCCGTTGAGTGAGAGGTGTCTGTCACTGGCTGTGACACCCATCAGGTGGGACGTGGGATTTGAGATGTAGTTCTTTGTTATGCATTTCATCCAATTGGAAAATTTGAGATTTGGAGCCAGAAGGGACTTTAGTGGTCACTGAGCTCAAAGCCCTGATTTTACAGATAGACAACTGAGATTGAGAAAGTTTAAGTGACTTGCTGTTAAGTGTTTGAGGCAAGACTTGAACCTGTGTCTTCCTGACTCAGTCTGGGTCCAGCACTCTGCCAACTATGCCCCCACCTCTCTAGCAGTGTGAAGAGATTTCTGCCTAATGAAATGATAAACAAATACTGTGTGTGCGTGTGTGTCTGCGTGTGTGTACGTGTGTGTCTGTGTGCATGTGTGTGTGCATGTGTCTATGTGTGTGTACGTGTGTGTATGCATGTGTGTGTGTGTGCGCGCACATAGACACGTCAGATGGCTCTAGGGAAGGCTGACCTCCACTTGGCTTTGGCAGGGTTGGAATCAGTGTGGTTTCCAATCCAGAGGATTTGCCCAGCTTCTCCTCTCTCTCTTCTCCTTTTCTCTAGATGGGCTTCTTTCGCAGAAGGTACAAAGAAATTATCGAAGCTGAGAAAAGCCGGAAAGAGAATGAAGAGAGTTGGGACTGGGTCCAGAAGAGCCAGTGAGACGCCATGCAGCCCGCCACTGGTCACGTGCCACCCTGCCTGCTCACCTGTTGTCCCTGTTCTTTGTATCTTCCATATGTGGAAGAAAGAATCTTCTCCAGATTTTTCGGAGGCCCGTCGATGCAGGCTTGTTCCTCATTCTACCAAGCAAGGGAGCAGATCCCGAGGCCGCCCCCGCAGCCCTGGCACGTGACCTGAGCAGCACACCGAGGCCAGAATGGGTGAATCACGAACTCCAGAGAGCAAGCTGTGTGCTGAGCAGTATTTATGAGTCCAACGTATGTGGTAAACCCTCAGGGGAAGACTGCTGTTGCCTAGAAGTATTTTTTATAAATACAAGCCTTTTATACTGATTACGTCTTTATATTTGTATCAATGTTTTATTATTTCTATTAAATAGTTATATAGTTCACTCAAGCACTGATTCTGGCTGAAACCTGGGAAATACATATATATATGTGTGTGTGTATATATATAAATATATTTTAAAAATCTATTGTATGTTTGAACTTACTGCCCAACAGACTTGCAGATGAAATGAGCTAAAGGAAATGTTTATTGTCTCTCATAGAAAAACAACAGGGCTGGCACGGCCATGTACAGGCAGCATATGGTGGTGCCATGTACAGTGTGATGTATAAGCCGCGTGTGGCGGTGACAAGCTGCAACCTCTTTGTATCTCTCTCTGCATTCTCAGTGTAAGTTGGGTGGGAATGGAACCCTAAGGGCTTTTCATCAATGCTGTTTGTTCAAAGAGATTCATCACCTCCAGAAGGGGGAGGAACTAGATAGGGCTGCCGGGACCCCAGCCTACCTTGCCTTCATTTGGTGGAGAAGCCCACTTCTGTGGGAGGACTGGATTAGGAGAGTGGTAGAGAGAGGCCTCATGCCTTCCACGAGGCTGATGCTGGCAGACATCCTTGCCCTTGTCATTGAGATGCCACACGCAGACCTTCAGGACCAGCGAACTCCATCGGGCCATCTGAAACACCTGTGAGTCTGGGGCAGGCACCGGCTGCCACTTTGCCATCCTCTTGTTGCAGACAGCTCAGCGGGCAGCCATTAAAGCTCCATCCCCAAGCTGCCCAGGCAGCTAGCCCTGCAAGTTCAATCTCACACTGAAAGCAGATCATCAGGCATAAGAAAAGCCTCAGACACCAGGTAGACAGGTCAGTGGGACGTTCTGCTTTGGAAGGGTTTGACTTCAGAAGCATTCTGCTGCTGTATTTGAAATCCTGAACTGTTTTCTGTGAGAACGCTTTGTCTCAGATGTAGAACGGCTTGAACCCCCTGTTAGAACCATCTTTTTTGAAGCATATGGTGGGCTCGGTTCGAGCTGATCCAGATAGACCCACACAAGGACTTTGTTTTTCCCCAGCCCTGTAACAGAGAGTTCCACGTGCCCAGCTGGATGCAGCCATAACCTTCCAGAGGCCCTTACAGATTGAAGACTTAGCCTGTGATGAGTTTGCTGTGAGCCTCCTTCTAAAGGCCAAAGTTCCCTTAAGTTTTCAAGGACAAAGGAAGAAGTGTTCAGAACTGTCACAAAGCAAACTTGATATCTTGGCAACCTCAGCCTAGCAACTACTAGCCAAGTATCTTGGCCCTCTCTCTCTGCATCTTATATTTACACTGTTTTGTCCTCTCTGCACTTTCCTGCCATTGAAATTAAATGCATTTTGTCATAGAAGAATCATTCATTCCACCTTTCCTTACATCAGAGCAGATGATGGGAACCCTGGGAGTGAGACAATAAGTGGAATTCCCCTGCCCACGAGGGCCACAAGGATGTTTCATCACCAGTCTTTGGCCTATTTGGAGGGAATTGTGTTTGGATCAAACCCACACACAGGGAAATGCTTCATGCAGCTGGAATGCTTTGTCCCTGATGTTTCCCCAGAGGGACCAAAAAGGAGGAGGATTGGGGTGAGGTCCCACTGTATCACTATGGGCAACCAATCACCTTGAAAGGGATGGAAAAGTCTGGCTTGGGGAGGGGGGGGAAGAGCTTCCCATGGACAATTTTTTATCAGCTTCCTTCTTGAATTTTCTTTAATAAATCAACAAATATGAGTCTATTAGATCTTGATGACACACATCAGCTCCTATGGCCAGAAACGTTTTTAGATTCCTCCTTCTCCCCCATGACCACCAGGCAAGACATTGACCCGTTTAGAATGGTTAGGAAGGCAGTGTGCCCTTACAGCCAGGAAGGCCCGAGCTCAAGACCCATTGATGATGTGCTAGGTAGGATAAGTCCTAGCAGCTCTCAGTCCTTCAGGTGATGCTTTGAGACTTTTCAGTTGCAGAGAAGACTCTGACTTGTATTTGTAGACTTGGAAGTTCTCCATGTCCATGAAATGGTATGTCCAGTTCCAGTCATCATCCCCAGGAAGCATGATTGGCATTCCTAAATCAGTTCGGTTGGAGGAATCTTAGGACCTTAGATGTAGAGCTAAAAGGACCCTCAGGGACCAAACCCCCCCACTTTACAGGTAAGGGAGCTAAGATCAGCAAGATGAATCAACTTGTCCAACGTCCCACTGGTAGTGAGGGATAGAGCTGGGATTCGAACCGTTGACATTGGACTCAACAGGAGTGCTCTTCACATTATTTTACATAAGGAGAAGCAATGAAATGTAGGGGGTTCCATTTAAGAGTGCCTAAGGTCCTCAGCTGGGCTTGCTTCCACCGATCAGTATTCCAAAGCTCTGCAGTTTCATCAGTGTGCTGATCTCCCCACCATGCAGATTGCAGCTCTCGTGTGACGTAGTCTTACAGAGAGAGAGAGATGCCTGAGACTCAGAGGGATTGTGACTTGCCCACTGATGCCCAGCAAATAAATGTCAGAGACAGGATTGAGCCTGGGTTTTCCTGGCTCCCCACCTCAAGAACAAAGAATAAACAGTCTCCCACCATGCCAGTTTGTTTGCCCTAAACAAATATAGATGCCAGGAAAAAGATAATGCCTAAAGGTAATGGTGAGCTATGGCTTAATCAAATATTGCGACTGAGAAGTTAAGCCTGCTTTTAGAGATGCCCCAGAGCCTCCGAGGGGGAAGGGAGCTCAGAGGCCAGGTGCTCACCCCCATAGTTCCACCAGAACCCTCCGCCGTAGAAACTGCTGTCCCCTTTGTCAGGTCGGGTGACACTTCACACATCTCCCAGCAGCTTCTCAGAGGAATTCAGTCACACGTGGGATTCCCTAGCTCCCACCTAGCTGGTGGTTTGGGGCCCAGGAGTCTAATGCAAGCCCGCTGAAGGCAGGAGGTGGTTAGGCTTTTGCCTCTGTATTTGCAGTGCCTGGCATACAGTAGGTGTTAAATTAAGGCTTGATGAATTGAGTTATCGAATGAGTGAGGCTTTGTTTCTGTGTACCCTCAGTAATATTCTTTGTGGGTTTTCTTCTCTCATACTCCCAGGTAAGGTTGTTGACTTCACAAATATGCTTGTGGCCCAGTCCCATTGGTAGCAACATCTTCTGCTTCCTTCCCAATGTATTACCTAAGGTTTTCATTGACATTCAGAGAGAATAAAATGTTTACTAGCTACAAAACACAGGACTTTTTGTTTTAGAAGGTAGCAAAAGCAATGGCTCCTGTTTGGGGCTGACTCCCTGCTGCGTGACTTGGACCCCAAGAGAAATAAGTTCCATAAGGTGAGATTTTGACCCTTCATGTAAAATCCCCCAGGAAATCTTTGAAACAGGGATGCATTAACAAGAGCTGCCTAGGAAGCCTTGCCTTCTGCTTTATTGTGAAAAGGCATGGGGTCATCCTTCCTCACCAGGCAGGCCTTCAGAAGCCCCTTCAAGCCTCAGCAAGGGTCCGTGGATAGCTCCTTGTCTTTTTGGAGGATACAATAGGAAATCATATTGGTACCAGGAGTTATTTGGCTCCTGTTCTCTGAGCGTCAGGGAAGGAGATAAATGAGAAGGAATATCCTTTCCTGGAAAGGCCCAACACCTGTCTTCATTGAGTCAGGAAAGGAATTAATAGAGGATCCATGTCAAGGTCAATATTTCCCAAATGGAACTCATAGATTTGCCTTGGGTGAGCCAGAGTGCCTAAGCTGAGTGCTGTTTGTAGATGAGTGATGTTAAATATATTTTAAAAAATCAGATTAAATGTATAAGGTTTCAGCTCTTCCCTAATTTGGGGGGCATTACATAAAGAAGGACTTTTTTTGGGGGGGAGGGATAGAGGAAATCCTTTAGCTAGCAGTAGACAGAAAAATAGGATGTTTTTCAAAATGCTCCATGTGTAAGATGTATTTGTATTTTTAAAGTAATGTTTCACATTAATATATAAAATATACACATTAAAGAATGAGTAAAAGAACTCTTGGTTAAGTGTAAGATAAAGAAGCAATAATCCTTACTGTCCCTATCACTTAGAAAGGAATGGTCATTTCCAGTTTGATTATTGAATGTCTTCTGTGTTTTTGATCTGTTTGGGGAATGGTGCCTAATTCCTAAGCTGATAAATACACAGTGAGACCTGGTGGTCCAGAACAGAGGCTTTGCTTAAGGATTGGGGTGATCCTAATGGATGGGGGCTGACTGTCAATGCTTCACTCTCTAAACCTCACTAATGGACAGATAAATTGTAAATTTCTCTCATGAATGTTGCTGGGAGGGGCAGTATGGTCCCTCACTTGATTTTGCCTGTATTTGCATTTCTATGGTCACCTATTTTTGAATTCACTTGCACTGTTTTGGAAATGCCAGGTTTACAAAAATTCATGTTTGGAATAAAAGAGAAAAAAATGTACAAATGATTGCAATATTTTCCCCCTTTATTCCTTCTTGACTTATTACACACTCACACACACACACTCTTAGCAAACTCTGTCCCTTATCCCCTTAGTCTCTTTGGAGGCTCACTGTTCATCCAACTGAATACATATTATGTTTTGGCACAGTTTGCAAAAGTAGTCATTTGACAACCTATAGGTGATGCATGTGGTGTTTGAAGAACCATAGACCAAGCGGAGAGGAGTTGCCCGGGCTGGATGAAATTGCACAACTTCCACTGGGCAAAGACCGTGGTATTTCTTTGTCTTGGATTATGTTATGGACAAAATTACAGATACTGCCCAGGGAAGACGTTTGGTCAGAGATTTCTCACAATGGCCAACTCAATCAGCCAATGACTTAAATCTTCATTCTATATCCTGGTTTAGGTTCTGCTAATTAACACAGAGATAGGGTGCTTAACTAGGGCTCCATAGATTAATTGCCAGGGATCTGTGAACTTGGATGGGAAAAGGAATTACATCTTTATTTTCAATAACCTCTACCTGACTGCTAAGAGGTTAAGAACAAAAAAAGGTTAAGAATCTGAGCTGTAGAGAGACCTCATTATATCTCTTTATAGCTTGGTGGGGTGGTTGTTGAGTTTACATTTCACTGGAGTTTGAGTTTCTATTTCCTTGGACCAGCAAGATGGTGCTGTGGATAGTGCCATAGAGTCAGGAGGACCTGAGTTCAAATCCAGCCTCAGACACTTACTAGCTGTGTGATCCTGGGCAAGTCACTTAACCTCTGTTTGCCTCAGTTTCCTCATCTGTAAAATAGCCCCTTTGTTGGATTGTTGCCAGGGTCAAATGAGATAATATTTATAAAGTGTTTGGTATAGTGCTTGACACAGAGTAAGCACTATGTAAAATTTAGCCATTATTATTTATTAGCTATTATTGGATTCCTCTTGGTGCAGAACTAAGAGAAACCTCAGTAATCACCTAGTCAAATCTCCTGATTTTTTCTTGTTGTTTAGCTGTTTTTCAGTTGTCCAACTCTGTGTTTCTTGGCAAAAAACTGGAGTATTTATCCATTTCCTTCTCCAGCTCATTTTATAATAAGGAAACTGAGGCAAACAGGGTGAATTGACTTGCCCAGGGTCCCACAGCTGGTAAGTGTCTGAAGCTATTTGGACCCCAGGAAGATAAGGCTTCCTGGCTCCCCCCCGGGGCTCTATCCACTCTGCCCCCTGATATTATAGATGGGAACACCCAGGCCCACAAGGGAGGGGTGATATCTCTATGTTTTTCTGGGCAGGATCATGGGATCATAGATTTGGAATTGGGACGACCCTTAGAAGGCATCCAGTCCCACGGCTGAGACCTAGGGAGGGCATTGACATACTCAAGGTCCTGCAGGGATGCAGTGTTAAAGGGTGGGGGGTTGATCTCAGTCTGCCTAATACTGTTTCCACAGTTTCACCTGGCTTCCCCGTCTCCCATCTCTGACTGGTGGTGTAATTTCGAAACAGCATAGAGGTTTTCTCCTCCAACCTCTGTGGCTAAGGAGATGAACCCAGGTAGCTGTCTGAGATAAGCAGAAGTTCAATACACTGCCCAGAACTGGGCTTCTGGTAAATGGTGAAGGCAGGATTTGAACCCCAATATTCCCAGTTTTGGCCTAAAATTCTACCTGCTCTGCCATGCTGCTGGTGCCCCTTGATGATTGTAAGAAAACCCTTTTAATTCTCCCCCCCCACCCCACCCCGATGTGCACTGGGTGCTCTCTGAACAATTTCCCATCTCATGACATTAAAAAGAAACCAAAACCCAAACCAAACCAAAACCTTACTTACTCCTCCCTTAAGCAAATGAGACCAAAGTTGCCAGTTTTTCTTTTATCCCCCTCCCCCCCAGCACCACTTTTGCTTTTTTTGCCACACACAAAAAATATTTTCCCTTTCCCTTTCCACATCCCCCCTTTTAGTCTTTTGTGACCTTTGCTTGCTTTCCCCCTTTATCTCCTCCTGTGGCCAGAAGAAGCCCTTGATTCTCTTCCTTAATTTCAGAACCTCTGTCTTACACTTTGCCATCTTGTTTGCCTCTACACCCCCAGCCCCCTTTCCAGGAACTCTCAGGCATGTCCCTTTTCCACTGATATCCTATTGATCAGGCTTCTGATTACTCAATTATTTAATGCATTTTCCCAGGAAATTATTTAATCTACTCCCAAGGATTTAAATAGCCAAGGAAGAAACCCAGAGAGGAAGAGGCCTAGATTTTCCCAGTGGAGCTAAAGGCTTTGGCTCCTAAAAAGAAAAGCTAATGCAGCAGCAGCATTGCTTCCATTTTAGTGAGCAATCATTGGCACCAAGATGCTAGTCAAGAAACCCTGCTTCCAGTCACTGATTTGGGATTTAAAAAAAAAACAAAAACAAATTCATGCATGGGCTGTAGCTATAAAGAAAAACAGCATCACTCAATGATGGCCAAATTCCGTTCTGGGGTACAAAATGACTTTTTTTGGTCCTCATAATCCCCAGGGAAGTGGGGCAGTGTGTCACAGCAGACAGAAAGCCTCTCTCAGAGCCTAGACCAGAAATGCAGACCTGCCTCTGACACATGCTGGCTCTGCAACTCTGGGTGGGCAATTCAGCCTCTCCATTCTCTAGGTGACTCTCTAAGTTATAAAGAAAGTGACAACCTGCTTTGGGAGAGGGAGTTTCTTCATCTCAGAGTCCCCTCTGTCAAGGGACATGATGGTAAATGTTTAACAACTGTATCCTTCCCCACCCCCAAGAAGACACTTTACATTGAATCTGCATTGACATTTTCTCCATCACTTTCTTATATCTACACAATTAACAACCACACACACACATATACACACATGAAGATTTGTAGATTTCTTAGGTATAAATTCTTCCACTAAAAATTTTGGCTCTTGGCTGGCTCCAGAATGCCTTTGCTTATGTGAATGAAATCATAAGCCCAGTTCCTCTTCCAAACTACTGACTCCCCAGCTGGAGTTATCCTTTCTGAGAAAGCTGTTAAAGTGGAGTGAACTGGGTCAATTCAATTAAATGAATATTGAATAAGTTCCTCTTATCTGCCAGACACTGAGGCATCCAGACAGTTAAATTCCACAGAGGGGATATGTTAGGCAAACAGAGAAGCAGATACAAAGTAGCTGAAAGAGTGAAGATCTAACAAATAGGTAGAACATATAGAAAGCATTTAATAAAGACTTATCAATCAATTGATCAGGAAAGGCATCCAATGGGCAGCAGTAGCTGAGCTGAGCCTTGCAATGAAGTTAAAGATTCCAAGATCAAGAGGTAAGCAGGCAGCATGTTTTATGCATCAAGGACAGCCCATGACGAGTCATGGAGGTAGGAGATAAGACTGGTGTTTGGAGACTAGCAAATAGCCAATCTGGATGAACCATAGGGAATAAAAGGGGGAAATGATGTGTGTGTGTGTGTGTGTGGGGGGGGGGGTGTGGGTGTGTGTGTGGGTGGGGATGACAACAGGCTTTATTTCACTTTTTAAAGGTAGGCTGGAGTCCTTATGTGAGCATGTTAAATCCCAAATGTAGTCATCTGTAATTATTCTAGAGACAGTGGGGAGCTATTGAAGATTCTTGAAAAGAAGAGAGATGTGGTCAGATTATGGCAGAGAGCAGTATGAAGACTAGTAGTAGATGAATCAATACCATTTACTCAGCAGATCCCTTCCTCTCCCTCCACCCCAACACAAAACACAACAAGAAATCACATCACCTATCTCAGCCTGTTTCCTCATCTATAAAATGTAGGTAATAGCAGCATTGATTTTGCAGAGTTGTTGAGATCAAATGAAATAATATAATAAAATGACTGCCTTTAGCTAAAGAGATCTCAGAACTCCTAGCCTCAACTTTCACGTTGGTGGAGATTACAGGAAAATTACTCTTTAAAAATAACCAGGAGTCATATTGCAAAGAGCTTTAGATGTGAACTGGGGAGTTTGTATTGGTCTGAACGAAAAGGAGCCACAGAAGGTCCTTAAGCAGGGGAGTCCTACTGTCAGACTTGTGCCTTGGGGAGGTTAGTTGGCAGCTGCATGGAGGACAGATTGAAGTGGGAAGAGACTGGAAGCAGGGAGAGAAATTAGGAGGCTATTATAATAGTCCAGGTGGGAGGTGACAAAGGCAGCACAAATCCCAGCTATCTTAAACTTTCCTCCTGAAAGATGGGAGGTGGAGTGGGAATCATGAGGGGGAAATATGTGGGTAAAAGCAGCATACCAATTTAGCTGATGGAAATACAGTCCAAGAAATCCTCTTTATGGAATAAGGATTGACCCCTACATTCCAGTTCCCAGTTCCTGGTATCCTGGGGTTTTGTTTTCTCAGGGTCACACAGATGGTAAGTGTTAAAGAAAAGATCGAAACCAGGTGTTTCTGCTTCCCAATTAGGCGCTTCCTTCCCTGTGCTAAGCTGCCTCCCGAAGTTCTCTTGGTGCCTAAAACAAACAGTGCTTACCATCAAGGAGCTTATCTTCCACTTTGGAGATGGACATGGAAATAGACAAGCAGATACAAAGTATATTTGTCTACTTACATGCATACAAAGCATTCAAAGGTTTTTTTTTTGTAAATTGTATTATATTTTTTTCAATTACATGTAAAGATGATTTTCAACATTCATAGTTATAAGATTTTGAGTTCCAAATTTTTCTCCTTCTTTCCCTTCTCTTCCCCCTTCCCAAGATGGCAAGTAATCTGATATAGATTATACATGTGCAATCATGGAAATATATTTCCACATTAGTCATGTTGTGAAAGAAGAAACAACAAGAGGGAAAAGCCACAAAAAAAACCCAAAAGAAAGTGAAAATAATATGCTTTGATTTGTATTCAGACTCCATAGTTCTTTCTCTGTATGTGGATAACATTTTCCATCATGAGTCTTTTGAAATTATCTTGGCTTATTGAGAAGGACTAAGTCAATCATGGTTGATCATCATACAATGTTACTATTACTGTGTAAAATGTTATCTTGGTTCTGCTCACTTCACTCAGCATCCATTCATCTAAGTCTTTCCAGGTTTTTCTGAAATTCACTTGCTCATCATTTATTATGGAACAATAGTATTCTATTACACTCATATACCACGACTTGTTCAGCCATTCCCCAATTGATGGACTTCCCTCAGTTTTCACTTTGCCATTACAAAAAGTGCTGCTATAAATGTTTTTGTACATGTGGGGCCTTTTCCATTTTTTATGATCTCTTTGGGATGCAGACCTAGTAATGGTATTGCTGGATCAAAGGGTATGCACAGATAGCAATTTGGGCATAGTTCCAAATTACTTTCCAGAAAATGGTTGGATCAGTTCACAACTCCATCAACAATGCATTAGTGTCCAATTTTCCCATATATTCTCCAACATTTATCATTTTCCTTTTCTGTCATATTAACCAATCTGATACATATGAGGTGGTATCTCAGAGTTGTTTCTCTAATGACTGAGCATTTTTTCATGTGACTATAGCTTTAATTTCTTCATCTGAAAACTGTCTGTTCATATCCTTTCACCACCTATCAATTGGGGAATGACTTGTATTCTTATAAATTTGACTATATATTTCTGAGAAATGAGGGCTTTATCAGAAACACTGACCGGAAAAGCTGTTTCTCATCTTTCTGCTTTCCTTCTAATCTTGGTTGCATCTGTAGTATTTTCAAGCAGAAGAAACTTCCTGTACATTCACAAAGTGCACTGATACAGTTAGCAGGCTGGTTTGACTGGGCAAAAAAAGCAGCCCTTTTTTTTGCCCTTACCTAAGAATATTACAGTTTTTCCCTTTGCAGAAAGAAGTCTAAGAAGATATTAATAATAGTAATTAGTAATATAGTAATAATAGCTTACATTTCTATATCGAGGGAAGTTTGCCAAGGCACTTTCCTCCCAGCAGCCATGTGAGTTTTATTATCTCCATTTAACAGAAGAGGAAGCTGAGGCCAGGGAAGTTGAAGGCTTTGCCTGAGGTCACCCAGATGGCCCCTTCTGAAGCTTGCCCTCAAAGCCAGATCTTCTCACTCTAAGAGCAGCACTTGGCCTGATTGAGGCAATAGCACACCTGGACAAAGAAGTTCTTGTTTCTAAAAGCATGCCTTCTCTATGTTTAAAGAGATGCAAATCCAGAGGGTGGGAGGAAGGCCTGGAGAATCTTGTGGAAGGATCCATTAGAAGACACTCCATTTTCCAATTTGGAGGGACTGTGAGAAGTGTTATTTGTAAAGCCCTTTAGGTTAAAGGGCACAGAGGGCTTGAGGGTCACATGACTTCCAGGAGATGAAGTGGTTTTCTTGTCTGGAAATGCTCAGTGATTTGGCCCCTTGAAGTCTGGACCCACCCCCGCCCAATGATGGGAGTGAAGAGGAGAGCTGCAAAGGATGTCTGGGTGGCCTTTGGCCTGAAGCCTCCAGCTGTGGGCCTTCACCATTTCCTCTTTGCTTTGCTGGCCCAGCCTTGCAGACCCTTCCCTGCTATGGTCACTTGGTCTCTCTCCCAGAATGAAGACCTTGTCCCTTGTCGCTCTGAGCCTGTGCTCTGGCTTTCTGTTCAAAGGAACCCGGGCTGGACCAGGAAAGATTGGAGTGGAAGCTGCGAGCAGCTGGGTGGATGCTTTTCCTCCAGACCTTCTTTGTCTAGTGAAGGTCAAGTGCACACCCAGATGTTTCTGCACAGCTGTCAGAGGGCATTTTGGCTTGTTTCCACTGGTACTTTAGGAGAGATGTGGCCATTTTTTTTGCTGATGAATATCTGTTGAGGCCAATTTGTCCCAGTCTTTGTCATACCTCCTAGGACATTTCAGCTCCTAAATATCAGGGTTCAGAGTCAGATCTGACTTAGGGATCGAGTCCAACCTGTCATTTTACAGAAGAGAAAACCAAGGCCAGAGAGGTCCCTTGGTGCTTGTTCAGTCCTCTTTCCAGTCGTGCCCAACACTTTGAGACCTCTTCTGGGATTTACTTGGCAAAGATATGGGAATGGTTTGCCATTTCTTTCTCTAGCCCATTTTACAGATGAGGAAACTGAGGCAATCTTGTTTGTCATAATCGGTTGTATTTTGTCTCCTCCGTCAGAGTTTGAGCGTCTTGAGAGCAGAGGCTTTTGCTTCTGTTCATATGCCCAGTGCTGACCCAGTGCTTGGCACATAGTATGTACTCGGTGAATGCTTGCTGATATGACTTAACTTGCTCTCAGAAGGTGTTGAATTCTGGGAAATTGTATTCAAGGAATCCAATTCAATGTAATGGAAGGAAAACTGGATGTGGAATTATGGGATCATAGATTTCAAGCTGGAAGTGGCTTCAGGGGCAATCTAATCTAATCCTCTTCATTTTATATAGGAGGAAACTGAGTCCCAGAGAGGTTGAGTGTTTGCCTAGAGTCACGATGCTAATGAATAACAGCTGTGGGCCAACATAAATCACAGTACTCTGCAGGGTCCTCCGTGACCTCTCACAAGGCCTATTGCCCTGGGTCAGTGTCCTCCTCATCAAAGGGGACTTTGCTGCTGCCTTTGGGTAAGGGCAGCCTTCTGGTTTCTAGCCAGCTGGGAGTCAGCACTTCTGGCTCAGGCTTTGGATGGGCCCTCCCTCTCTTCCTATAACCCAGAGCTCCTGCTCCCCTAAACCCTTCAGAAAGAACAGTTTTATCTTTGCTCAAGGCAACTTTGGGCTCTGAAACCTCTTGGAAATAAGCTAGATCTTCCATGAAGCTACACAGAGAGCAGTGCCTCTGTGGTTCATTCCTGCATCCAGGTCCACACTTACTACCTCTGTGATGTTGGGCAAGTCCTATAACCCCCCTGAGCCTCAGTTTCCTCATCTGTAAAATGAGGCAGCTAGAAAAGATGGTCTCTGAGGTCTCCCCAGCTCCAGAGCTAGGAGCCCATGATCCTCCCAAAGGAAAATGGAGCATTCCGGGGTTGGGGGAGGGGCACAGACCTGAGCCTGGACTGTACCTGCCCCACTCTCCCCATGGACCATCTGGGAAGTGGCCTGGACCCCAAGCCGACGATGTGAATTCTGACAATCCCAGCTGCACTTTGGTCAGTAATGGCATCAAGGCTGCGTGGAAAAGTTCCTGAACAAGATAATAGAGGCTTTCTCCTGAGGGAAGGCAGCAGCATTGCCCAGGAGAAAGAGTGTAGAGCTTGGGCTCAGGAGGACTTGTATTTTATAAACACTTGTGTGTGTGTGTGTGTGTGTGTGTGTGTGACTCTGTGTGTGTGTGTGTGTGTGTGTGTGTGTGTAGTGTTGGAATATGTACACAGACATTTCCAAATATTTATATCGGTGTGTGCTCTCATCAGTATATGAAATCCGGCCAGTAATGCAACAACAATCATCATAGCTACTATTTACATAGAGTTTCAAGGTTTGCAAGGCACTTTATACACTGATTTCATTCAATCCTCACAATAGTGGTGGGAGGGTGGAATGCAGCCCCTCCTTGGCTGCCCGTCCCTTCTGAATCTTGTCCATGCTCGCCCAAAGGTCACCACAGGGCATCCAATGGACACACTCCCAGCCTTCCTCACTTTCTCCCTGATGGCAGGAGGGTGTCTCTCCAGCACTGGCTTTTCACCTGCCATCCCTTCCTCCCATTGTGTAATTAGTCCATTTTCTCTTCCTGTCAGACAGTTTCTTGATGATACCATTCATTTCTACTAATCTTCATTCTTCCTCATGCATGCTGCAGCCTGCTCACGGACACCCTGCCCTCTGGCCAATGCTGTTCTCTTGATCTTCGGAGGGGTCATCTCCCTGACATACAGAAACATCAGCGAAATGTTAGTATTGAGAGGATGGGCTTTTGCTTTTGGGGAAAGCTGGGAGGAATTTGGAGTTTTGGCAGTTTCCTGAGAGCAACCCAGCTGATAATTTTCACAGTCAGCTCTGGCCCCAACTTGTCCATCAGAGTTGTGAAAAACCCCAGAAGACAGTGCAATGCCAGGGCATTGATGATGAATGAATGAGTCCATGGCCTTGGGTTCTGCCTCTGACACGACAGAAGATGATAAGTGAGTAGACGTGGAGCTGGATGGAGCCTCAGAGTCATCTAATCCACTGTCCATGTATGTTGGTGGAGATTTCTTTGGTATATGAGTTGGACATTGCTATTTGCATGTGCTCTCCCCCAATAGACTGTGAGCTCCTTGAGGGCAGGGACTGTCTTGTGCCTTTCCTTCTTTTCCCATCACTTTGCACAATGCCTGGCACACAGTATGTGCTTAATAATTATATTGTTGACTGACCTGACTATGGCTTCTGAGGCCCCTTACTACTTTCAAATACTATGATGCTGATAGTACATACTCCTCATTTTACAGATGAGGAAACTGAGGTCCAGGGAGGTAAGGCTTGGTTACATGGGTAGTAAGTTTCAGAAGTGAGATTAGAATCCAGATCTTCTGACTATTTTCACAGTGTGCCTAAGAAATGGCCAAACCTTCAATCTCAAGTGGATCAGGGATATAGAAAGGCTTCAAAGCAGGTCATGATACTTACCTGTGACCCTGACAGCAAAGCCCTCAACCTTTTGGAAAGCAAATAGAGAGACTATAGTGGAGGAGAGAAGTTGGGCATAGGGGCGTCCCTTCAGATGGGGCCCTGGGCTAGGGCTTCTCCTCTCTTTCTTTCTTGCAGATATGAGTGAAAAAAATGAAGAAAGCTTCAAGCTAGAGAAGAACCAGAGGCAGGAGCTGCTGACTCCCTCTTTCCTCTGGCCCAGGGGTGAACCAGGATGAACATGGAAGAATTCTTCTTTGGGACTGAGAGGGAATCCACGGGGCTGCACTGCCCTCTGGGGGTGGACCCCTCACTTGGGCATCTGCTCAGTGGGGACTTCCTTCCTAAGGCTGTCCATGGGCCACTGTGCAAGCATTCTTTCTGGGGCATTCCAGGTGAGGATCCAGAAAGGGGATGGTCAGCGACATCATGATGGTAAGATGCCCAGAGTATCTGGGCCACCAAGATGAGGAGGTTAAATATGGCAAGAATATGGCCAGAAAGATCCTGAGGAGCTTTATATATTCCTACCCTTAAAGGTGTGTGTGTGTGCGTGTGCATGTGTGTGCATGTGTGTGTGTTGGATACTTTGAAACTGACCTATGTTTGAAACTTTCCTTTAAACTTGATCAAAACTTAAAAACTCATTTTCTGTATTGAACTAGAAAGAATTCTGTGAATTGTCAGAGTTCTAAGTGATGAGAGGTGCTGGGGCAGGGTCACAGAGAGATGCCTCTTCTTCCCTCTTACTGCCTCCAAGGCCTGAATTACCCCCCAGGAAAAGCAGGCTTGGGTGGGCGAGGAGCTAGCTAAAACCTGCAGGCTGTAGGACCCTAGGTTTAGAGTGGCATCTCCACTCCTTCAGCCTGATTGCCTCCTAAGATCAAACATTTGGAACAGGGAGAGGCCTTGGAGGCCTCTTCTTCCTGCAGCTGAGAGAACTGGGGGGCAGGGAGGCCCTTTAAGAGGCTTTCTCAAGGTTGCAAGAGTAAGAAGTGTTGAGCCCATGCCCACCAATGTTAGAGTCAGGTCTGTTTCCCCATCACATGCATCTCCTCAGATAAGGGGACAACTTTTTCATTAAGTTGTTTACTATCCAGTTTTTTTTCCCTGACAGGAGAAACTGAGGAGGCTTATATGAAAATAGAAACTACAGAAGCTCCATTACCTGGACTTCCCCCAGCTGCTGTTTCCCAAGGATCACAGATCTGGAGACCACAGGGGCGTGGGTGCGGCAGGGGCTGGCTCAGAAGGCCTGGGGACTGTTGGAGAGCCCAGGAAGTTCTCGGGCACAGCTCTGTGGCCTCCACACATCTGTGCCTGTCTGGAATCCTGGGATGATGCCTTTCCCACCTCTCAGGGATCACACTCCCTGAGGCTGCCTTTCCTTGGGGAGCCTCTCAGCTGCCAATGCAGGGAGACATCAGCTACATCTGATTGATGGGAGATGTTGATCTTTTAGCCTTTTCAAACTTGTGAAGTCATTTGGTTAGTGGGAGGAGTTTCTCCCCTCCCCATGCCTTGTTCCCAAAAGGCCATTTCCTCTTGAGCATGGACCACTGGATTCAATGACCCCTCAACTGACTGACTTCAGATTATCTTGTTTTTCTATGGAGCTCAAAAGCAGTGATGTGCTGGTAAATGGTTTTTAACAACCAGCTCTCCAAAAGTATGTATTTACAACACATTTAATTTAAGTTATTTTTTGGAGGGGGAAAAGCAAGGCAATTGGTGTTAAGTGACTTGCCCAAGGTCACAAAGCTAGTAAATGTCAACTATGTGAGGCTGGATTTGAACTCAGGTCCTCCTGACTGCAGAGATTTTGCTCTATTCATTGTGCCACATAGTTACTCCTACAGCACACTTTAAAATTTAATTTGCATCATTAACATTCTCCCTATTATTTTCTTAAATCTATAAAACAGCAAAACAATCACTAAACCTAACTCTGTAGTGTTGGCTGATTTCTGAAGTGTCATTTAACACTCGGCCCGAGAGCCAGTTTCAGCTGCCTCTAGTACAACCCTGTCAAGGTGCATTTGACTCTTTCAGCCAATCAGAAGGCAGTTCATATGCAGTTTCACCTGTTTTTGATCAATGATCAAAGCGCTTTATTCCTGTCAAATTAATCAAGGATTTATCTGTAACTAGATTGTACTTTGACTTGATTGGTTCAATTGTGTTTCGATTTGGGTGGCAATAGACAGTTACCCTTGTGGTGGTACTAAAGTATGCAATAGTCTGCCAGAAGAATGGAACAGAACACTAACAGGTACATGAGGTAAAGCACACGACCAGGGCAGTGACAAAAGGCAGCTTCCTGGAACCTGGGGACTCTACAACATAGAGATAAAGCATGCTTGGGGGGGGGGGGGGGCTCCAGGAAGCTTCGCAATGGGAGTAAGGGACTTCTAGCCAACGAGGAGCTGGGAGCTAGCCCTTTGCCGCCTCCCTCTGGGCTCTGCAGCTACTTGTGGGAGAATGTGCTCCAGAATTTGAGGGGAATGTTTTTGTTTCAATCGTTCTCATTTACATGAGCAAATCCTGATGACTAAAAGCTAATTGTTTACCTGGCTAGCAACGAATAGGAAACACATTGCGAACAACTGTACCAGAGAAACTCCTAGTAGCATGAGGGGAGAAGTCACTCCCTCCATGGGGACCTGGCTTCCCACTTTTAGTAGGAATTGATAGAGTAAATATGGAGGGGGGCCACAGTGATTTTGTAGAAGCACTCTAAGGCCAGATAGCCCAGATAGGGATTGAATACATGTCCAAGCAAAGCAGTGGTGGACATACAGAGGTAACTTTGTGTGTGTGTGTGTGTGTATGTGTGTGTGTGTGTATGTATTTGAGGAGACATTAATCTCTTGATAAGGTTAGCCCTTTGATAAGGCAAAAAGTTGCCTAGCCTTCTGTCCTCCCGTGGTGCACTTCAAACTTCATTATGAAAGATAGACAAAGACTATTTGGTCTTTGATTGGTCAATGATTCATTCCAGGGATCTCTTGCCTGACAAGACACTTCTACCTGGCACCTGAAGGATGGGATTCGTTCTAGGGCCTTCTTGTTTTGGAGGAAGTGTTGATTATAGCTCTTCTGTGGTAAGATTCACATTCTTGTCTTTCTTTGTTAAAATTCCAGTTCTTGGGTAGCAAGAGAAGCCTGACTCACACTGAATGTGTGAAGAAAGGAGGAGAATTTCAGCACAGACATGGTACTAAACCTGACAGCACTCCTTAAGGAAAGCAGGATTCCTGGGCATGGTCCTACTAAGTACACAAACAAACAAACCCCTGAGATCTCTCACGATGTGCATTCTTGTTCTTGTCCTTTTTGTGTGAAGGGCAAAGAATACTTTGGTGGATAGTCAAGGAAAAAGAGAAATGATAGGAGAGGGAAGGAGACTTTATTCATAACTAGAGTATGCTGATCCAAGAGGGGTGAGGAAAGGTCACAGGATGCAATGGCCATAGTTTTTTCATGGAATGATTATTATGTCATTTATTATGGTCCATGCCTGGGAATCATTGTCTTTATATAAGAATTAATGACCTTATTCTCATGTGCTTATTATTTCTAAAAAGTGTAATAATAAGGATAGGGATGATAATGGTGATTAAAAACTGAGAAGTCTAAGGCTGTGTATGTTAAGAGGTTGAAAGACATCCTGAAGTCAAAGTTTAAGAGAAAGAACATGTTTGTGGTATGAATCAAGGCTTACATATTTATTTGGCATGTTTTTAAGGAAAGTTATGTGTCGGAGGGGAGAAAGGGACAATAAAGGGTAACACTCATCTTCCAAACTTAGGCAGCTCATTGACCAACTCTGGGTGTATAAACACATACTTTGGAGCTGAAATTGTCCTATCCAAAGTAGGGTAGAGAATGAAAGGGGAGGCATACAACAACTTTTGCTGCCAGATAGAGAGAATCAGACATGGTGGTCTTCAGGGAAGTGTAGGAAGAGAATATCCTGCAATGGTCCTATGAGAAGTTATTCCCAAAGCTTGCTGAAGAGCTCTTCATGAAACTTCTAAGGACATCTTTCCTTCATACTTAAGAACATCTGAGATATGTTATAAGTATGGTCATGGCTTTTTTGTTCAGGGCTAAGCAATACTGCCTGGTTTCCCCTTCCAGAGGACACCAACAGGGAGATTAGCTAGGAAACTAGAAGTTTCTACAGTGTCAGTTTCCAGGCACTGAAGATTTGGGATATGAATCTTTTGAATAAGAGATAAAGCTGGAGGAAGGGATTGTAGTAAGGAGGAAAGGGCATCTGCAGAGCCCAGACAGCCTGTTGGACAGAGACACACTGGGTACTGAAAACTTGGGTTGTTGTTGTTTGCAAACTATGATATCATCATCATGCCAAGAAAATGTTCTTGGCATGGCGGTTACAAGGCTGCCATACCGATAAATCATTTTTGGTGGGAATAATAGACAATATTTTTATAGCACTTTAAAGTTTATAATATTTTTCATACATTATCTCATTTAAGCATCACAATAGCCCATGAGGTCCTCTAGGTATTACAGATACAATTATCTGTATTTCACAAATGATGAAACTGAGGCTCATCAAAGTTTTTTTTCTGCCCATTAATAAATTTTTGACATGGGAATTGAGCTCATCTTTATGACTTATATTTTACTATTCTATCAAGTGCATCTACCAATAATATGGGCAAAGCTGGGTGGTGGGAGCAGGAATGAGTATGATGTCTTTGTTTGTTTTTTTTTTAAAGCAATTGGGGTTAAGTAACTTGCCCAAGGTAACATGGCCAGTTATTTTGTGTGGGTGTTAAGTGTCTGAGGCCAGAACTGATCCCGGGTCTCCCGACTTTGGGGCCGGTGCTCTTATTCACTGTGCCACCTAGCTGCCCCATGATGTCTTTGTTGAACAGTGAGAAGACCAGCTTGACTTGAGTAGAGCATCTGCATTGGCAAGCAATAGTAAAGTAAATCTGTATTGGTAGCCCATATTATGGAGGGTGGATTTCTCAAAATCCGTACAGATTGATTCAGTAGGAAACAAAGGATCCTTGATGGGTTTTATGGGATAGTTAGGTAGTGTGATTGGAGCCAGAAAGTCCTGCATCAGACACTTTACTAACTGTGACTCTAGGAAGGTAAACTGATCTTTCTCAGCCTTAGTTTCCTCCTCTGTAAGCTGGGGATAAAATAGCATCTACTTCCTAGGATTGTTATGAGGATCAAATGAGATGATATTTGTTAAGCACCTTGCAAACCGTAAGGCACTACAGGAAGGCTAGTTATTATTTTGAATAGAAGAGTGATGTGGTGATGGAAATGACTTGCAAATAGATGAAGGGACAGAGTAGACTGAAGTTAGTGAGACCAGTTTAGAGGCTACTTGTATATTACAGATATGAGGAAATGAAGAGATTTGGATGGTAGTGATGGGCAGTGTCAATTCTTCTATTTTATTATTAATTAATTCCTGCTGTTATTGTCTGACAATATGCAGTGATGCTTTGAAGTATCCACTCTTTATTTAATCTGCATTGCTCACCAAGTCTGGGCTCCTTAAGGGTAGCCCTTATGTAATGTCTAGTGGCAATAATCTGGTCCTGAATTGCCAACATAAGCCTCTTCATTTCCACAAACAAATCTGCTTGACTCAGTTATTTGTTCAATGTTTATTTATTGACATATTGTGGAGTTCATGTAGATGTCACCTATGAAGGGCCTTTTAACTCTACTCTTGGATCATAGCCATTTCATAATCTCTATTCAGAGATCAACCACTTTCAGTTCTATTACACAAATCTAGTGGTGGATACCTTGCGGCAGCCTTTCCTACTATGTCATTAGTTGAGATCTATGAGTTTCAAAAGTATTTCTGTGGGTTCTGACCTGTTTATTATGTACTGATTATTATTCATGATGTTAATGATAATAAAGAGCATAAGGGTTGAGAAGAGAAAGTTGAGTATGTTGAGAGATGGAATGGTATCCTGAGCTCCAATCTTCTTAATAAATGTCAGATTTTGAATATTTCAACCAAATACAGTTAAGCTGAAACACAGATATAGAAATATAAAAGCCTGCTTAGGTGCTGCTGCTTTGAAACAAACAAAATATCCCCTTTTAAATAGCTTCTCTTCCCATTCATGTAACTTGTTTGCAACTGCAATATTTGTGGAGCATGAGTTTTTATGTAAGTTAGCGTTACAATGTAGCTAGAGCATTCTATACACAGTAGTAGATTCTGGAGTCCATTCTTAATGGGAAGAATTTTTTATAGCAATTAACACCTGTGAAAGGCCAGTCAACATAGAATTTTGGTACAGTAAAATGGAAAACAACAGATGTGACAGAGGTTCAAACAACAGCCTGTATAATATTAATAAAACACAATAATCGTTACTCTAAATCAGTTTTAGGAAGATGAACACTTCCCCATCAAAAAGAGGAAGAGTTTCAGCAGACAAATGCAATTGGATTTCTTCAATGTAACTGAAAGTGGTTTATCTCTGGATAGAATCATTGAAAGGGTGAGATCCCAGAATGACATCAAAAGATTCTCCGTGGGGGACATCTATATGAACTCAGCCAACAATATTTTGACAAATAAATGTTAACAAATGAATGAACCATGTAGATTTCCCTGTCAGAATGGAGAGGTTAATGTTGATAATTCAGGACCAGTTTATTGCCAGCAGAAGGGTTATTCTTAAGGAGCCTAGACTTAGTGAGCAATGCAGATTATGTAAGGAAGCAGTGATGATTGTGCAAAATGTCATTCCAAATTGCAAATACTTAGCACCTACTAAATACCTAGCAGGAGTTAAAGCAGGACTTATGTGGGACTCTGGCTCTCACCTCCTCCAACTCATATAAAAGGTGATTCTGAAGAAACTTTGGAGCTACAGAACCCACAAAATGAGACAGAGAAGCTAACCTCCCACTGAGGACAGCCCGGAAGGCCGGCAGGAATCGGCCAGCACAGGGCTCTAGGAATTGACCCGGCCCTTCTAGAGCTGGAGATCTTAGCCTCAGGGCGAGCCTGACCAGCAGCCGGCTGGAGAGACTTCAGATCACCAGCAGCTGTGGTGATTTCCAGAATTATCAAAATGTAGATGCTAAGGACACAGTGAGAGGTCAGTGCAGGGTGGACTTTGGGACCCAGTAGTTGGGAGTGAGGTCGGCCTTTACCCCTGGGGAGAGAAGCAGCTGAGGCGCCACAGCTGTGCAGCCACTGCCAACTGGCAGCTTCAGCTGTTGCCTTACAGATTGTAGAGGGACCAAGTGACCAGTCTGAGGGGTAATCACTCTTGCTTTAACCTGCTTGGATCTGGATTGCAGTCTAGGGTGGAGGTGCTGCGGTGTGCAACCAGCTCACCAGAGGGTGTGGAGGCTTCAGAGAGGGCACCCAACTAATACCTTCGGCAGCTGAGAAAACCCCAGAGTTTGGTATGGAGTTCCCCTGTTTGGAGCAAAGTCCTACTGTGGCAAAAAGCCCAAAAGTTAAGTAACTGAGTGGCAACATGAGTAAACGAGGGAAGCAAAGTAAACAGAGAACCCAAACTTACACTCCTATTTTGGGGACAAAAAGAATCAAAGCATGGAACAGGAGGAAGACAGTGAAGTCAGAACTCCTGCACCAAAAGCTTCCAAGAAAAATAAGAGCTGGTTATAGGCCATAGAGGACCTCAAGAAGGATTTTGAAAATCAAATAAGAGAAGTAGAGGAAAAATTGGGAAGAGAAATGAGAATGATGCAAGAAAATTATGAAATGAGAGTCAACAACCTGACTGAAGAAAATAACACCTTAAGAAATAGACTAACTCAAATGGCAAAAGAGGCTCAAAAAGCCAATGAGAAGAAGAATTCCTTAAAAAGTCTAATTTACCAGATGGAAAAGAATCTCAAAAGCTCACTGAAGAGAATAATTTCTTCAGAATTAGATTGAAGCAAATGGAAGCTAGTAACTTTATGAGAAATCAAGATACTATTAAATAGACCCAAACCAATGGAAAAATAGAAGGTAATATGAAACATCTCATTGAGAAAACCACTGACCTGGAAAATAGATCCAGGAGAGATAATTTTAAATTTATTGGACTACCTGAAAGCCATGATAAAAAAAAAAAGTAGAAATCATCCTTCAAGAAATTCTCAAGGAAAACTGCCTTGATGTGTTAGAACTAAAAGGGCAAAATAGAGGTTGAAAGAATCCACCTATCACCTCCTGAAAAAGATCCCCAAAATAAAACTCCTAGGCATATTATAGCCAGGTTCTGGAGTTCCCAGATCAAGGAGAAAAATATTACAAGCAGCCAGGAAGAAACAATTTGAATATTGTAGAAACACGATCAGGATAACACAGGATCTGGTAGCTTCTATGCTGAGGGATCAAAGGGCTTGGAATATGATATTCTGGAGGTCTAAGGAGCTGGAATTAAAACCAAGAATTATGTAACCAGCAAAACTGAGTATCATGTTTCAGGGGAAAATATGGTCATAGAGGACTTTCAAGTATTCTTGATTTAAAAATCAGAGTTGAATAGAAAATTTGACATTCAGATACAAGAAGCAAGAGAAGCTTGAGAAGATAAACAGGGAAAAGAAATCATAAGGAACTTATCAAAATTGAACTATTAACATCCCTACATGGAAAAACAATAATTGTAACTTATGAAACTTTTGTCAGTATGAGAATAGTTGAAGGGAATAGAAATGTATACACACACATATGTCTGTATAGGAGGATATATGGGCGCATGAATACATAGATAGAGGGCACAGGACCAATTTAATAGGAAGGGATGATACTTAAAAGGTGAAATTAAGAAGTGAGAGAAGAATATAATAAGAGGAGATGGGGAGAGACAGAATGGGGTAAACTATTTCATATAGAAGAGGCAAGGGAAAATGGTTACAATGGAGGGGAAGAACAGGAAGACAAAAGGGAATGGTTCAACCTTATTCTCATTGAATTTGGCTTAGGGAGGGAATGACATACATAATAAATAGGGTATCTCACCCTACAGGAGACTAGGGGGGAAGGGGATGAGAGGGGGAATGATGGAAGGGAGGGCAGGCTGAGGGGGAGGGAAGTTGGAAGCACCCACTTTTGAAAAGGGATGGGATCAAAGTAGAGAATAGAACAAGTGGGAGGTGGGATAGGAGGGAGGAACATATAGTCAGTCTTTTACAATATATCCACTATGGAAATGTTTGGCATAGCTACACATGTACAACCTATACTGAACTGCTTATCTTCCCAGTAAAGGTGGGTGACAAGGGAGGAATGGAATGAATATGGAATTCAAAGCTTTAAAATCAAATGTTTTATATATATACACACTATTATTAATATTATTTTACATCTAACTGGGAAATAAGACATACAGACACTGGGGCACATAGATCTACCATGCCCTACTGGAAAGTAGGAGGGGGTATGGGAGAAGATATGTGAGAGAGCAGATTGGAGGAGGGGATATCCTGTGGGACAGTTATTTTGGGGTGGTGAGTAGGGGGAAAATGGGGAGAAAAATTGGAATTCAAAATCTTACAAAAATGAATGATGTAAACTAGAAATTAATAAAGCATTTGATGAAAAAAAAGAAAGAGGAAAGAAGAAAAGGAAAAAAAAATAAGAAAAAAATAAATACCTAGCAAGGTATGGCTAGAATGATGCATCAGGAACTTATTCTCTTTTGTGGACTGATAGGTGGCAAATCCTCAAATTACAAATACAGATCTTGAAATATTGAGATTTCAACCCAATGTACTGAGAGCCAACCATTATCTTAAACTTAAAAACAATGTTTAACTGTTTCTTTCTACTAATGATATCGAAGCTATATGGAATTAAGTGATGAAAATATAGGGACCTGCCAGAAGACATGGGAATAGTCATCTTTGTCATCATTACTTGCTACTGGAGTTGTGCCAAGGATATTCTCATTGATCCAGTGGATATTATACTAGAACATGAGTTTACATCCATCTTAATACTTATATTTAACTACAAAGAGGGATTATTCCCCACCCCCCCACACTTGTACAGTAGTCCATGAAATAATAAATGTTAAAAAAGTAGCTAGATAGGAGTTTTTTCCAGGATTTTTTCATATGTAAATTCCATTGAACAAGATGGGAAGAATTTGATAATAATAATACAATACTTTGTTTAAAAAAACACAGTCAAAATGGAAAATAAGCATATACTAGAGGATTCATTGAATCTATTTCCCCCCGACTTTAAAAACATTTTTTATTTAAAGTTTTGAATTTCAAATTCTATCTTTCCCTTTCTCCCTCCCTTGGCCCCTCCCTTAGATGGTAAACAATTATATATAGGTAAATAACTATATATATAATTATACATGTGCAATTATGTAAAATATTTCCATACTAGTCATTTTGTACACGAAGACTCAAAGGAAAAAAATTTAAAAAGTGAAAAATAACATGTTTAAATCTGTATTCTATCAACATTAGTTCTTTTTCTGGAGGTGGATAGTATGCTTCATCATTAGTCCTTTGGGATTGTTTTGGATGGTTGTATTGCTGAGAATAGCTAAGTAATTCACAGTTCTTCATTAAGCAATATTGCTGTAACTGTGTACAACATACACCTGGTTCTGTTGACTTCACTATGCATCGGTTCATGTAAGTCTTTCCAGGTTTTTCTTTTTTGTTTCTCTCTCCAGATTTCATGCTGCTTGTCATTTCTTATAGCACAATAATATTCCATTACACTTATACCATATCTTAATTTAGCCATTCCCCAATTGATGGGCATCCCTTTGATTTCCAATTCTTTACCACCACAGAAAGAGCTGATATAAATATTTTTTGTGCAGATAAGTTCTTTTCCCTTTCTTTTGGATGTCTTTGGGATATAGACCTAGCAGTGGTATTGTTGGGTATGCATAGTTTGGTTGCCCTTTGAGCATAGTTCCAAATTGCTCTCCAGAATGGTTGGAACAGTTCACAACTCTACTAACAATGAATTAGTGTCCTACTTTTTCCACATCCCCTACAACATCTAACATTTTCCTTTTCTGTTGTCTTAGCTACTCTGATAGCTGTGAGGTGGTACCTGAGAGTTCATTTAATTTGCTTTTCTCTGATCAATAGTGATTTAGAACATATTTTCATATGACTATAGATAGTTTTGATTTTTTTGTCTAAAAACTACCTGTTCATATCCTTTGACCATTTATCCATTGGGGAATGACTTGTATTTTTTATCAATTTGACTCACTTCTCTATATATTTTAGAAATGAGACCTTTATCAGAGATGCTCTTTGCAAATTTCCCCCCAGTTTTCTCCCTTCCTTGTAATTTTAGTTGCATTCATTTTGTTTGTGCAAAACCTTTTTAATTTTGTATAATCAAAATTGTCTATTTGAATTCATTGCATCTACCTAAAAGTATTTTACATTTTAATGGAACCTATGAAACATTTAAAAGTGGAATTAAAAGGTCTTCCATGGGCAATTTCCATCTAACCAACAATATGTCCAAGAGACAATAAGCCATATAACTTTGTTTAAAAAAGTAAGATTTTGTAATGATGATTCAGAAGTAGGTCACCACAACCATGAATTCCAGAAAGGTTTTTCTTAAGAAGCCCACACCAACTGATTAGTGCAGATCACTCAAGGAAATGGTAGAAATTCAGTTGTCTTGAATATGTTTTAGTGAGCCTACAGAGGGTGATACTACATTCAAATGCTTCTATTCAATTACAGAAAATAGTTAATTTATCCACCTGTGCAATGGTCTGAAAAACATCAAATATAACAGAGTAATAGTGAGAGATTGACTTGTCTCAAGAATATTTCTAAGCTCTGTGGAAAAAAAAGATAAGAAGAACAAAGTGATGATGACGATGGTAGCTAGAATTTATTTTGCCTAAATCTATATTTTTGAATGTCTTTCTATAAATGCAAATCACTGCCTGCTCTGCATCTAATATGCTTAGAGAGGCAGCTTGAGATTATGGATAGAGAGTTTGCCTCAGTGTCAGGAAGGCTTCATTCTATGTGTGTATGTGTTAATCATAATGCTCACTACATGTGTATGTTGTGATCATATATACACAGTTGATCATGTATCAGGATGACCTAAGTTGGACTATTCCAAAGGCAATCAGCCTGGTTGTCTCAGGGGACCTACTTACATAAAACACCATGGTCTCAGTTCTGCTACCATGTCTTATATCCATCCACCCCTCCTTTTGTTTTTTTTTAAACATTCCATTGTATATTTGAGTTTTCTAAAGTTTGTCTGGTGATTCATTTAGTGCTTCACTTTATAAGGTATAAGGACAGTTTGTACTCAAGAAATCAGCCTGATTCCAGGGGAAATGACACCAGGAAATGGATGCAGAGGCTTGTCTCCCGAAAAGAACTTCCAGAGGTTCTTTCCCCAAGGATCAGAGGCTTTCATGATATCTGGGGACTTGGAGTTTAAATGGAAATCCCAGATCTCATTGTAATCTTCTCATTTGGATAAGAAAGAATGATATTATTAAGTGTTATCTTTCACTATAAATATTAAATAACAATAATTGACCCTCTGTGGGATTTTTCATTTAGTTCATCACTGGAAGAGATTCCAGCAATTTTGAATGGCTCTGTTTGCCATCCAGAAGTTCATCTTTCTTTTGGCTGGGTTGCGTTTTCAGAAGCATTAATATAGCTTAATATCCTTTCCTGTTGTTTCTCTAATTAAAAGCTTGTTGGATTTCTAAATAAGAAATGATATCTCAGAATACTGCTAATAGGGGCTATTAAAAGGCAGAGAAAAAGAAAGCAAGCCACAGACAGGATCAATGAGATGGAATGGGATGCAGCTGGATTGTGGTCTCCTGTTCAAGAAGACAAAACAACCTGGGAAACTGGAAATGGATCTTACTGGCCACAGGATTGGAGGGACAGCTCTGCCTTTAATGACCCAACCTCTGACATAATTAGGGAGCAGGAAACAGATTCCAATAAAAGATCCCCAAACACATCCAGTGTCTCAGCCTCCTTAAGCTCCTGGATTGAGAGGAAAAATCTGTGAGATCGATTGACCAGTGTATGGGTGATGAGGGTGAGAGCAGGAGGGAGGAAGCTCCCTGTTTGAAACTCTGTTCCCAGACCTCTTCTGCCTTTGGGTTTTAGCAATACAAAATAAGCTTCCACTACCAGACATGACCACTAGGTGGCGATGGCTGTACAGGACAACTTGGACCAAGTGCTTTATTAAGGCAGCTCAGTCTTTGACACACACAGAACCTCCCTTCAGCTTTCTGACAAATGCCCACCTCCTCTCCAACGCCCTGGCTAGGAAGCTTTCTGGTGGTCCAGTCTTCTTCCTGCCAACGAGTTCTTTCTGTAGTGGCCTGATCTACACCAAGTGCTGAGCAGGGAGGCCTGAATTTGAATTCTGTGTTTCCCATCTGTTTGACCCTGGGCAAATTTCTCCCCAGGCATAGCAGAGTGGTACCATGGAGAGCCTTCTGGATTTGGAGTAAAGGGACATAGATTCAGATCTTGCCCATGTTACTTACTTCCTAGGTGACCATGGACAAGTTCCTTGTCATCTCTGGAATCCAGTGATCTCATCTGTAAAAAGAGATTCAAGTCACATTCCTGGTACCAATAGCCCTGTGCCTTTGACCAATCACTTTGTCTCCCTTACTCTCTCAGTTTCTTCATCTGCAAAGTGGGAAGAGTTTGACTATATGACTCCCAAGTTCCCTTCCTTGAACTCTATGAAGTCTAAAAACAGGCTGAGAGAGGGGTTGGCTATCTGAAAAACATGCAGATGCCTAATTTCCTCCCTTAAAAAGGTCATAGATTTAGATCTGGGAGGAACCTTAAATCATCTGGTCCAACTTACCCATTTCACAAATGAGAAAATGGAGGTGCATAGAGGCCAAAGTAGCTAACGATCATAGGGCAGAAATGTAGAAGTATAAGGGATCCCACCCTCACTTGAAAGATGAGGAAACTAAGGGCAAAAGAGGCGAAACATCTTGCCTGATGTCCCACAGACTTGGCTGAGCTTGCAGAACTAGCAAGCATCAGAACCAAGCCTTGAAACTGGGTTTTCTGATTCCAAGTTTGGCATGCCTCTCTGAGTAGTGAAATTGAATCTACACGGGGGGGGAGGGGAGAGTGCAGAGTAGAAGCATGGCCTTCCCTCAGCTCCAGCTTCCACCTTCCCCAATCCATGTAAAAAGGGGACTCTAAACAAACTTTGGAGCTGCAGAACCCACAAAATGACACAGAGAAGCTAACCTCCCGCTGAGGATAGTCCGGCAGGCCTGCAGGAATCCAGCACAGCTCTCTGGGAGCTGAGCCCAGCCCCACACCACCCGAGGCTTTAGCCCCAGGGCGGGCTTGACCAGCCTCAGGCCAGAGGGACTCCAGATCAGCAGCAACAGTGGCAGTTTCCAGATTTATCAACACATAGATGTGAAGGATAAAGTGAGAGGTCAGTACAGTCTGGACTTTGGGATCAGTAAGTGGGAGTGCATAGCTTTTACCCCTGGGGCAAGAAGCTGCTGAGATGCCGGCATAGCCAGCCAGTGCCATGTGGCAACTTCAGCTCCTGGCCTGCAGAGTGTAGGGGGACAAAGCACCAGTCTGAGGGGTAATCGCTCTTGCTTTAACCTGCTTGGATCTGCATTGCAGTCTAGGGTGGAGGTCCTGGGGTGTGTGTCCAGCTTGCCAGAGTGTGTGGAGACCTCAGAGAGGGCACCCATCTAATACCTCCGGCAGCTGAGAAAACCTCAGCGTTTGGAACGAAAGCTCCCCTGTCTGGTGGCAGAATCCTACTGTGGCAAAAAGCCCAAAAGTCAAGTAATTGAGTGACAAAATGAGCAGGCAAAGGAAACAAAGCAGACAGAAGATTCCAACATTACACTCCTATTTTGGGGACAAAAAGGAGCAAAGCATGGAGCAGGAGGAAAACATTGAAGTCAGAACTCCTGCACCAAAAGCTTCAAAGGAAAATATAAGCTGGTTACAGGTCATAGAAGACCATAAGAAGCAAATAAGAGAAATGGAGGAAAAATTGGGAAGAGAAATGAGAACAATGCAAGAAAATTATGAAATGAGAGTCAACAGCCTGACTGAGGAAAATTATACCTTAAAAAACAGACTGACTCAAATGGCAAAGGAGGCTCAAAAAGGCAATGAGGAGAAGAATGCCTTAAAAAGTCGAATTTGCCAGATGGAAAAAGAATCTCAAAAGCTCACTGAGGAGAATCATTGCTTCAGAATTAGATTGGAGCAAATGGAAGCTAATGACTTTATGAGAAATCAAGATGCTGTTAAACAGATCCAAACAAATGAAAGAATAGAAGGCAATGTGAAATATCTCATGGGAAAAACCACTGACCTGGAAAATAGGTCCAGGAGAGATAATTTTAAAAATTATTGGACTACCTGAAAGCCATGACCAAAGTAAGAACCTAGAAATCATCCTCCAGGAAGTTCTCAAAGAAAACTGCCCTGATGTTTTAGTGCCAGAGGGCAAAATAGAGGTTGAAAGAATCTACCTATCACCTCCTGAAAAAGATCCCAAAAAGAAAACTCCTAGGAATATTATAGCCAGGTTCCGGAATTTCCAGATTAAGGAGAGAATATTACAAGCAGCCAGGAAGAAACAATTTGAATATTGTGGAAACACAATCAGAATAACCCAGGATCTGGCAGCTTCTACACTGAGGGATCCAAGGGCTTGGAATATGATATTCCGGAGGTCAAAGGAGCTGGGATTAAAACCAAGAGTCACCTACCCAGCAAAACTGAGTATCATGTTTCAGAGGAAAATATGGTCATTCAGTGGAATAGAGGACTTTCAAGCATTCTTGCTGAAAAAACCAGAGTTGAATAGAAAATCTGACATTCAGATACAAGAAGCAAGAGAAGCATGAGAAGGTAAACAGGGAAAAGAAATCATAAGGAACTTATCAAAGCTGAACTATTAACATTCCTACATGGAAAAACAATAATTGTAACTTATGAAAGTTACTTATATATATATGTCTGTATATGAGGGTATATGGGCATAGGAATACATATGTGAATGTGTGTATACATGTTTACACGTATACATAGATAGAGGGCACAGGACCAATTTAACAGGAAGGGATGATACTTAAAAGGTGAAATTAAGAGGTGAGAGGGATATAATGAGAGGAGATGGGGAGCGACAGAATGGGGGTGAACTATCATATAGAAGAGGCAAGGGAAAATGGTTACAATGGAGGGGAAGAATAGGAAGGCAAAAGGGAATGGGTCAACCTTATTCCCATTGAATCTGGCTTGAGGAGGGAGTGAAATACACACTAAATGGGGTATCTCACCCCCCAGGAGAATAGGGGGGGGAAGGGGATGAGAGAGGGGATGATGGAAGGGAAGGCAGGCTGGGGGGGAGGGAAGTTGGAAGCACCCACTTTTGAAAAGGGATGGGATCAAAGTAAAGAATAGAACAAGTGGGAGGTGGGATAGGAGGGAGGGAAATATAGTCAGTCTGTTACAATATATCTACTATGTTATTGTTTTGCATTAGCCACACATGTACAACCTATACTGAACTGCTTATCTTCCTAGTAAGGGTGGGTGACAAGGGAGGAAGGGAATGAATCTGGAATTGAAAGTTTGAAAATCAAGTATTCAAATATATACATGTATATATATGTATACTATTATTAATACCATCTTATATGTAATTGGGAAATAAGATATACAGGCACTGAGGCATAGAGATCCACTGGAAAAGTCGAAAGGGGTATGGGAGAAAATATGGGAGAGAGCAGATTGGAGGAGGGGATATCCTGTGGGACTGCTATTTTGGGGCAGTGGGTAGGGGAAAAACAGGGAGAAAATTTGTAACTCAAAATCTGGCAGAAATGAATGATGTAAATCAGAAGTTAATAAAGCATTAAAAAAAAAGAAATTGAATCTCCAACTAGGAGAGACGGGTATAAAGAGGCAAATTTAAATTTGAGGAATGGAGTTTTTCTTTACAATTTGAGGTGTCCCAGAGTGGAAGGATTTCCTCTTCAATGGAGATTGTCAAACCCAGTCTGCAAAATGACTTTCTGGGGGCGTGGTAGAGGAGATTGTTGTTTAGGTATGGGTGGTACTGGATGGTGTTGGAAGTTCCAAATTACATGATAAAACTGAGTGTAAGCAAAGTGAGTAGTGTCCAGAGCCATGGAAAGACCAGAAGTAATTACAGATGATCCTGGGAGACACATTATAAGTGATGGAAGTGTTTTTCATTCATACCCGTCATTTTTTCTATGGCTGCAGACAACGGAATTGTTTATGTGTTTTCTTCTTTTTTAAAAACATGTAGAAGCAAAATTGAACTATGAAAGAGTGCACTTAAAGAGTCATTAATTATTACCTAATTACTTATAGCACTGGGGCATGGGCAGAAAAGTGCTCTGAGATGATGAAGTTGTCAATTATAGCTGATAATTAAGGGGCCAGGTGCATGTTTAATTTAACAAGATAAATATCTGTCCAGATGTTGTATGTCTCCTGCTTCATAATCAGGAGGGGTAGAATATTGTCATGTACTTGGAAATCTATTAGGTGCATAACCTTTTGGGACTGAGGAGCTCTAAACCAATGTATTCCTATCCCAAGTCTTCATTGTAGAGGACTTTTTAATACTTGATGATTCGAGGGAGAGGCTAGGTGGCGCAGTGAATAGAGCACCAGCCATGGAGCCAGGAGGACCTGGGTTCAGATAGGGCCTCAGACACCTAACACAAAATAGCCACATGACCTTGGGCAAGTCACTTACCCCCAGTGCCGCCCCCCCCCAAAAAAAAAAGCAAAAAAAATATATACAAAGGCCTGTCTTCACCGCCAACATTCTTTGGGTGATGGTGTTGTGCTATTCCTTTTAGAATACTACAGTCTTTGAGGAAATGAAGTTAGACATTACCCAAAGAGAAATGGAGAGTAGAGTCAGTAGGATGTCATATTTTACAAACAAGAAATATTTGGGAGCAGTAATATATGAAGAGATGCGTGATTAGGGAAAAAAGATGGACCAGTCATGTACAAAAGGAGGAGCAGTGGATACCCTATGTAGTCCATCATTATCCATACAATATCAAGAGAACTTGAAGAAGGCCTCTAGCCATTGGGTGGGCCCTTTGTTGAGAACTTATGGGGGGTTAGGTGCTAGAGTCACACAGGATAGGTGGGTATGGAGTCTATCTGTATCATTGAAGAGAATACCCACACCAATAAAATGAGAGATCCATTGGACAACTAATATATGGTTTATTGTATAGTCAGTCCATGTTGAACATGCAACTTCTGTTTTATTTTAAAGTTTTAATTGTATCTAGTTGGATTGTCTTACAGGTCAGAGGGTGGGCATTTTAAGACCTCTCTGTGTTCATCCAGGGTTTTGTAAGGCTTGTATGGGGCAAGCAGGATGACCCTTGTCTATGGGAGCAGATGAATGCTTTTTATGGGGAGACCATGGTGAAGTGGAGGGAAGGGAATAAGGAATAAGTGAAAAAGGAGTGTCAAAGACATCCACCATAAAACTCAACCACCCCAAGGACAGATCTTGAAGGAATGTGAAGAATTATGGGTATTTTATCATTGGCCTTTTGTTCTAGAGTTCAAATACCTGTTGACCGAGGTGGACCATTTTTAGAAGGTTATTCTTAAGGTTCCAGCAGAATTCTACCCCTAATGTCTCAGACATAGGACAGCATTTAGTGTCTACATCAACTTTCTTCAAGGAATTGCAACTTAGAAGAACAGAAATTTTTTCCCCTGAACTATTTGTGTTTCCCATTTCATCATTGTTTGATTTAGAAAGCTGATGAAATATACTAGCTACAGCCCTCTACTGAACTGGCAGCTTCCCATTGAAGCTAAGCACCATTTCGGTGAGTGAGGACAAACAGAAGTGTTGTCACCTTCAGGAGGGCCATGTTCAGAGACTGTATATAATCAGTGATGGTCCCCGTCTCTCTCCCATTAGGAATCTTCTTGAGCTTCGTTTTACCCAATGTCCACGGAGTTGTAAATCATCTCTCTCTCCAATTTCAAATTCATCTTCTTGTTTCTAAGCCAGCCCACACGCTGCCATTAATATGTCCTGTCTGCCATCATTAATTCATCCTGTACAACACCACTAATCCATCCTGCCCCATGCTACGAGTTCATGGTAGACATCAGGACAAATTCTCCTACACAACATCCCCAGTCCTCCACACCACCATCAGTCCATCCCGCACACTACCAAAAATCTATTCTGCGTACCACTAATCCACTCTATGTCCCATCACCAATCCTTCCTACATACCATCATTCCTCTTTCCAACACAATAGCTCCTACCGTATTTGTTTCACACAACCACCATCCAGTGCATCACTAATGATCATTTTCACATAAGTGTTTGAAAGATGTATTCATTGATAAATCAATTGGTAAACATTTATTAAGCACCTACTATGTGCCAGGCACAGTGCTAAACACCAGGGATACAAAAAATGTCCCACCCTCAAGGAGTTTACAATCTAATGAGGGGCGGGACAACGTGTAAACATTTGGTCTTACAAAAAGATTCTTTGGTTCTGAAAAGCAAGATCCCACCCACAGCTCATTGATCAATAAATAGGCCAACTTGCTGGATAAAAATTCTATAGCTAGTTTTTTTGGGAAAAAAGCCCTCAATTTTTTTTTTAAACACAGATGGTTAGAGTTATGGTCTTAACAATTTAATTTTAGCCTGCTTGGGGGACATGTCCATTCCTCTTTATTCACTTCTCCCACAGAGCCTCTCTCATCTCTCTATATCTCCCAAATATTTTCCAATATTAAAAACTGCATTTTTTTTCCTTTTTGGACCCATGACAATTGGAAGCTTCTTGCTCCTCCCAACACAGCTTCCCATCAGTCATTTTCTGCCTAGTACTTGCCTATCACACAATGTGCAACACTCATCATTCCTTTCCCCATCGACATATGCTACTGCAGAAGCACATCTCTGATGTCCCCAGAGGGGCCCTGGCCTTCAGATGCCAATCAGCAGGAATCACAGCCGCCAAAAGGAGAGGAAATTTGCTTTGCTTATGGAAGATAAAAAGCCTCCTACTTCTGAAGGCAAGTCAGCTACACCATTGTCGGGAAATAAGAGTGAGCCTCTCAAGGAGCATCTGACAGCTTCAATTTTCGGTCAGTCCTTGAAATAGCGAGGGAGCACCAGATAACTGGCTGTCCTCTAAACCTGTGAAATAACAGGACAGGAGTGGGATGGGCAGCCTAATAAATATGGATATTGGCTCCCATAGTTTTTTTTTCTCATAGTTGCTTTCAAAGGGAGATTATTTCCTTTTGGATGGATCACATTGACAGGCTGGGGAGGAAAGCTCCATCATTGAGAAAATGGGTGGAGTGCTGTTGGCATAATGAGGGCTCACAGATGCTAGATTTTTATGTGTTTAAAAATGGCCTTAAACAGATACCAGTTTGTTTTTTTCACCCAGCAGCAGGATAAGCTTTGTATCCTGGAGTGGGGGCGAGGGGAGGCAGAGGGTGCGTCAGAGTTCACACAGCTAGGAAGGGTCTGGGGTCACATCTGAACTCACAAAGATATCTTCCTGACTCCAGGCCCAGTGCTTTATCCACTGGGCTACCGAGCTGCCCATGTCTAATCCAAGTCCAAGTCCAAGTCCAAATGTAGTCCCAATGAAAGGGAAAACTCCATCGTTAGAGCTATCCAAAAAGTCAATCGAGTTGCCTCTGAAAGTAAAGGGTTCTCAATTATGGGTCTTCACACAAAGGTTGGGTAACCACATGTCCAGTAAGTTTAAAGGGGATGCCTTTTCAGGGATGGGCTGAATTCAATGACCCTGAGTTTCCTTCCAAATCTGAGGTTCTGGGATGATACCTTTGTGAATAGTAGAAGAGCCACTCAATACAGCAATGCAAGCAAAAGAAACCAGGAATTATTAAGACAATTCATTACAGGGGTGGCTAGGTGGTGGAGTGAATAGAGCACTGTCCTTAGAGTCAGGAGGACCTGGGTTCAGATTGGGCCTCAGAGACTTAACACAAAAAATAGCCATGTGACCTTGGCCAAGTCACTTAACCTCAATTGCCCTCCAAAAAGCAAAAAAAAAAAAAAAAGAAAGAAATGAGTCATTCTTAGGGGTGGCTAGGTGATGCAGTGAATAGAGCACCAGCCCTGGAGTCAGGAGGAACTGAGTTCAAATCCGGCCTCAGACACTTAACACAAAAAAACTAGCTGTGTGACCTTGGGTAAGTCACTTAATACCAACTGCCCTCCAAAAAAAGGCAAAAAAAAAAGACAATTAATTACAGAGTAATAAAATATTTTAGGGTTTGAGGGAACTCTACGGTCATCTAACTACCCCATATCTGAAAGAAATCCCTACTGGAATATAGCTGACAAGTGGTCACCTAATCTCTTCTTAAAGACATCCAACAAAGAAAAATCTACCACCTCTGGGGGCAGCAGTGAAACCCACTCTTGCCAGCTCTAATGATCAGGACATTTCTTCTGGTATCAAACTAAAATCGATTCCATTGCTGCCTTTATCTATTGCTTTTCAGGACCAAGCAGAATAAATTGAATCCTTCATCTATATAACAGCCTTTCAACTATTCAAACTTCGGTCCTTCCTCCCACCAAGTCTTCTCTGCTCCAGTCTACATAGCCCCAGATACTTCAACTCATCATAATATTAACATGGATTCAAGACTCTTCACCACCCTCATTATCTTTCTCTGGTACTCTCCAGTTTATCAATATCTTTCTTAAATGGTAGCTCCCAGAACTGAATAAAGCTCTCCAGTTGTGGTGTAACCAAAGCAGAATATATAGGACAATGACTTCCTTATTTCTGGAAGTTATGCCTGACTTAATGTAAACCAAAAGGCCAGTAGCTTTTCTCTCCCTCTCCTTCTCCCTCTCTCTCTCTCTCTCTCTTTTTTTATTAAGCAATCCGGGTTAAGTAACTTGCTCAAGGTTACACGGCCAGTTATTTCTGGGTGTGGTGCTAAGTATCTGAGCCCGGATTTGATCCAGGTCATCCTGACACTGGAGCCGGTGCTCTTACTCACTGAGCCACCTGGCCACCCCTCTTTCTCTCTCTTTCTTTCTCTCTCTCACTCACTCTTTCTTTCTATCTCTTTTTCTTTCTCTCCCTCTCTTCCTTCCTTCCTTCCTTCCTTCCTTCCTTCCTTCCTTCCTTCCT
>NW_027185761.1:62350161-62368481 GCF_028583685.1 Petaurus breviceps papuanus | reverse complement strand
TCTTTCTTTCTTTCTTTCTTTCTTTCTTTCTTTCTTTCTTTTCTCTGCCTGGATTCAGTTCTTCTAAGATTCACCTTACCAAGCATTCCAGCCAAGAAGCATGAGGAAATAGAATATTTTGGGAACTTTTTTTCCAAGGAAGTTGGAACAAGTGAGAAAGAAAAAGAACCATCCAGGATGTGGGGAATGAGAAGGAATGTGGATTTACCAATTGGCTTGTCTTCAGGACTTCTCTCCTTGGCTTTTGAAACATTCAACCATGGAGTCTCTGAGTGAACATTCTCTTCCCACAAAGTCTAATTTGTTTGCTTTGGGTTCTGAACTCATTGTATCAAGCCCTGAAGCCAACAGACACATGGGTCAGTGGATTGTAACTACAAAGACTTCAAACACTTTCTTTTTCCAAGGTCAAAGAAAGAATACTCTTGTTCTTGAGTTTCCAGAGGGGCCCCTCACACAATCCTTGCTGAATATTACTGAGTGTCAGATGACTACTGGAGGAGATGCACAGACTTCCCTGCAGATTCCTTGCAATTGTGCCCACAGCTCACTGGGGCTCTGTCAAGATGGCAGAAAAAATCTTCTGGCAGAAAAAGTCATTTTGTGAAAGGCATCAGTTTTTGGAAACTTTGGAAATGGGTTTTAGGAACCGTGTGTATATTGGGGATTAAATGATTCAATTTCCCAATTTGTATTACCACCACCTAAAATCCTTAAAAGAAAATTAACAGCTTATTCTGGAGCAGAAAAACTCCAAAGGAAATGGAGCTAAGCAGTCTGCATGAGCAAGAGGAGCATGACCTTTTCAGTCTGAATTCTCCGTTTCCCCAAAGCCTTTCTTGGCTTTCATTGCCACTCACCATTAACTTGCTAACATCTTGGTGATAGAGTCAAGCTCAGCCTTCTTCTTGTAGCTGGTTTAAATTGAGGCCGCTTTTTCTTACACAACCAGTCCATGCCTGCTTAGCCTCCGTGACTCTTCTCAGAGTTCACTGTAGCCCACCTACTGCGCTGGAGGCTTTCTTCATGTCCTCTTGTTAAGTGGGTAGCAATACGTGGGCGATTAATCAATCAGCCAAACCCTTATGAAACACCTTTTAGGTTCCAGGGACTGTGCTATGTGCCACATAGTCAAAGAAAAGAGCAAGAGTCTCTGTCCTCAAGGAGATTGCTTTCTATTAGGCGTCACACCATGTAGTGTGACATGTAAGTGAATACAACATAAACAGAAGCTGATTTCAGAGGGAGGCCCTGGGCATCAGAACTCCCTTCCTCTTGCTTTCTTATCAGTCAGACTTCTCCTGTGCTCGTGGATGATTCCCTTGACATGGCCTCTTCTGCATCAGTCCTTGTATGGATGGCTTGCAGGCTGTTCATGCCTACTATGCAGCTCTCCTACTATGCATGCCTACTATGCAGAGTCATCATGTCGCCATGGAGGGGACTTGGAATATGGAATACCTGGATTCACATTCTGCCTCTGCCATTTACCAGCTTTGTTGCTTACCCTCTCAGTGCAAAATAAAGGGGGTTGGACTCAATGTCTTCTAAGGCTCTTCTTGTTCTGAATCTATGAACCTACAATTGAGTCATGACATCCCATCCAAGAGGTATACTAGGGGTGATTATTCTCACAGAATTCATATGGATGGTGCCTTTAGGCCCAGAAGAACCCACAGAAAACTTGGTTTCCCAAGTTATGGAATAGATCTGACACTTTCAGGCCATTTGTCTTGGGTTCCATTTGGTTACATAAACCATGTGAAATCATGGATGACTGTCGCCCCTTTAGGAAGGTGACTCCAAACCACCATATATTGTTGACAAGGAATTAGCAGTGTTGTGCAGAAGTCACTTTATGAGTCAGATAGGTGCTATTATTATCTCCATCTTAAAAATGAAGAAACTGAGAATAACAGAGATTAGAAGACTTGCCCAGAGTCACACAGGTTGTTTTTCCCCCTTCTCTTTGATTTCTTTGGGATACAGATCCTAGTAGTGGTATTATTGGGTCAAAGAGTATGCCCAGTTTTATGATCTTTGGGTGTAGCTTCAAATTGTTTTCCAGAATGGTCAGACCAGTTCAGAACTCCACCAACAATGCATTAGTGTCCCACTTTTTCCGCATCCCCTCCAACATTTGTTATTTTCCTTTTCTGTTGTGTTAGCCAATGTGATAGATGTGAAATGATGTCTCAGAGCTTGTCCCTCAGATATCTTGAACTGCCGTCCTTCACTCTTGTCTCAGATGTAGAGGTGGCTCTTCTCCTTGGTAAGGCCAGCTCCTCCATATGTCCCCTTAGTCCCACTCTTTCCCATCTTCTCTAGTAGATCTCTCCCACTATCACTCACATTCTCTTTTCAATCTTTGATCTCTCGCTATCTACTATTGCCTTCTGTGTTCCTGCAAACATACCCTCATTTCTCCCATCTTGAAAAAACCCTCACTTGGACTGACCATTCTCACTAGCCCTTATTCTATCTCTCTCCCTTCTTTGCTAGGGTAAATTCTAGGTAAAGCTGTCAGCTAGGTGGTATTACTTCGTCTTCTCTCATTTTCTTCTTAATTTATGGAATGAATCAAGCATTTCCATAACAGAGTATAATAAAATAAGGTGCTTGCACATGAGACTTTCATTTTCGTCTAAACCCATTGCTGTCTGTTTTCCAGTCTTATCATTCAACTGAAACTGCCCCCTGTAAAGTTACCAAGGATCATGGAATTCAAAATCTAATGTAGAATTTGTTCTGAGCTGTGGTCCTCCTTGAGCTCTTTCCAGCATTTGACGCTGTCAGCCACTGACATTTTTCCTGAACACTTTCTCCTCTCTAGGCTTCTGTGACACTGCTCTCTCTTTGTTCCCCTCCCACCACTCTGACTTTTCCTTCTCAATCTCTATTGCAGGATTCAGTGTTACTCCTACTAACCATGGCTCTCTCCCAAGCCTTTTCTCTCGATCTTCTTTTTTCTCTCTATTCTACTTCATTTGGTGGTTTTATCAATTCGCAGGTGTCCAATGATCATCTCTTTGCCGATGGTATATTTAGATGCATATATATATATATATATGTATGTATATGGAGATAACCTGAATATCTGTTTATATAAATGGACACACATACATCTCTCTAGCCTCTTTCTCCTGAATTTCACCAATACAACCATGGTTGCTTTTTGGACATCTTGGGCTGGATATCCCACAGGGATTTAAAATTCAACATATTTAAAACAGAACCCATTCTATTTCCCCAAACTATTTGTATTTCCCAACTTCCTTATTATTAGTGAGGGCACCACTAGTTTCCTAGTCACCCAGGGTCACGAACTTGGTGTCATTCCTGACTCCCTACTCTCAATCACACCACAGCTCCAATCTGTTGCCAAGTCTTAATCATTTCTTTCTTAACCACTCTCATAAATATCCCTTTCTCTCTCCTCATACAGTCCCCACCCTAGTTCAGACCTTAATGACTTCTCTCTAGTTTTATAGTCTTCCAATTGGTCTCCCTGTCTTGTGCCTTCTCCCTCCAGTTCATTTTCCACTCAGGTACCAAAGTAATTTTCCTGAAACACAGGTAATTTCATGCCATCCCCTACTCCATAAACCCTAGTTGCTCCCTATTATCTCCAGGATCATCTGACCAGTTCTGCTTTTTAAGGCATTCTTCTCCTCATTGACTTTTTGGACGTCTTTTGCCACTTGAGTTAGTCTATTTTTTAAGCTGTTATTTTCTTCAGTCAGGTTGTTGACTCATTTTTCATGATTTTCTTGCATCATTCTCATTTCTCTTCCCAATTTTTTCCTCTACTTCTCTTAATAGATCTTCAAACTCTTTCTTGAGCTCCTCCATGGCCTGCAATCACTTCATATTTTTCTTGGAGACTTTTGATGCAAAAGTTTTGACTTTTGTTGTCTTCTTCTGGTTCTATGTTTTGATCCTCTTTGTCCCCAAGAAAGGAGTCTATTGTCTGATTGTGCTTCCTCTGTTTGCTCGTCTTGCCAGCCAATTACTTTTGAGCTCTTTGCCACAGTAGAACTCAGCTTCCAGAGTGGAGAGAGCGGTGTCCCAAATTGCTGGCGTTTTGTGCAGCTGTGGTCAGAGTTTTCCCCAGGCACCTGCCTCAGAACTGTGAGGAGGACTTTCTCTCCACAGCCTCAACAAACTCTGCCACACCAGTGGTCCTCACCCCAAGACTACCACCCAAGCCTGCAACCCAGATCCAAGCAGGGCAAAGCAGGAGAATCCTGCCTCAGTGCCATCAGAGAGATGCCTGCAAATACCCTCTAGACAGTCGCTTGGTCTCCCTACAATCTGTAGGAGAGGAGCTGAAAGCAGCGGTAGCAGCAATAACAGCTGCTGTTACCTCTGCTGCCCCTGGGTCAGGGGCCAGACCATGCACTTCTCTCCCCCAGTTCCAACAGGGTTCCCCACTGACCTTTTACTTTCTCTTGGCATTTATGGGTTGAGAATTCTGGAAACTGCCACAGCTGCCAGTGATTCACTCTCCTGTAGACTGCTCCAGAAGGTTTGGGCTGCTGGTTGGGGCCTCCTCAGGTCTGCTTTTACTCCACTATCTTGGCTTTGCCCCCCTTAGCTCCAGTATCAAGTACAAAAATCCTTTGGCATTTAAAGTCCATTTCCTACCTTTCTAGGGTCCTTGTGCTTACAGCTTGAGCCAATCCCTTCCATATACCTTATGATTCACTTATGGCCTTCTTGCTGTTTCTCTCACATAATAGTCCATTTCCTGACTTTGGAACTGTGCATCTCCCATGCCTGGAATGCTCTCTCTCCTTAGCCCCTGGCTCCTCTAGACTCTTTCAGGACTCAGCTCAAATCCCATCTTCTGCAGAAGACCTTTCCCAGTCTTCCCTTCATTTCAAGTACCTTCCCCTTTGATATTACCTTACATCTACTCTTTATATATCATAGGCATATCCATCTATTTACACTCTGTCTTTCCCCATTAGAATGTGAGCTCATGGAGGGTATCTGCTGTTTTTGCTTTTCTTTGTATAAGGGTGGCCTGAAGGAAACCCTCACATGGAAAAGGTTGATGACGTGTAATGAAAATACCTGCTCACCAATTTGTAGCCTGCCCAGAAGTTCTGAAGCTTATTCTGGTCGTCTTTGATGAGGAGTTGGGTAGGTGATTGACTGCATAGCCATAAATGAGTGCATTTAAAAAGTATGAATCGGTCAGGCCCTTCCTCTTGGCTCTGACGTTTTCCTGGTTGGCATATTCAAGCGAGGAGGCAAGAACAAGAGAGGTCTCAGGTCTTTGTGTCTCCATTGGGACCATTGTATGTGTACAATGTGTACAGGACCTGTGTATGCACAGCCCTGCTCTTGTGTTTCTTAAGTACTGTGTCTACTCTTCTTGCTTTTGGGGATGGAGATTAGAGGTGACTATGACTTTGTGAGCATCAAAAGTTTAAGGAGTAAAGGTTCCCCAGGAATCCAAGAGCGGACTCCTTAATGGGGTTTACTGGAAGCCCAACAATGAAGAGTAAAAGCCCAAGCATCCTGGCTAGTCCACTCTAGCAGTAGCAAAGATCCAGACTCATGGACCAGCTGGCTATGCCACAGTTGGAAGTTGATGTGGTGAGATGAATGCTACACAAGTCTGAGCCTATCTTCCCCAGGGACTAATGTGGAATATGGGAGAATATGTTCCCAGGTGTTGGGTGGGAAGGAATCATTCGTACTTCTGCTCTTGCTGTATCTTGTGAGTAAATATTCTTGTGTGAAAGTTAATTGATGCCAGTTGGTTAAATGGTGTTGATAGCTAATCATTAGTGATTAACAGTAGGAGGAACACATTGGAGTGGGGGCTCAAGCCAGTAGAATAAGAGAAAGACATCCAACTGCTTGGGATACCCTTTGAACCTTATGGGGGAGATGTAGCCAGACTTGGTCTGGGAGAGTGAGTTTATGGTGTTGCTACATTTGTATCTCTTATAGTAAGCTCTTAAATACTTATTAATAACGGCCCATTCTCAAGGATCTTAACCTCTAGCTTTTGGTGCCCCCTTAATGACTTAGATTCCTCCAAGAAAGGAAGTGAACTTGGGGTCACTCTGGAGACAATCTTCTTCTCTTTGGGCTTTCACTGTCTAAATCACAAACGGACATGAAAGCAGTAAGTGCTATTATCATCTTCATTTTGTACATAAGGAAAATTAGACTCAGGGGGATTACTTACAGTTGTATAGCTAGTAAGTATGTGAGGTGGATTTGAACTCAAGCCTTTTTGCTCTTAAGTCTAACCTCCCATCCACTATCTTCTATTAATATTTCATAATCTATGAATGTCTGAATGTTAGGACAGGGGGAAAAAGGATTCTAGTTTAGACACTGATTGAACTAAAGGACCTTTGAGGTTCCCAAATCTGAACCTTTGTGATTCTAGAATTAATATGACTGGGCCCCCAGTTGATGGGCATCCCCTCAATTTCCAAATCTTGCCACCACAAAAGAGCTGCTATAAATATTTGTGTAAAATGTGTTTGTGTTTATAATGCTGTGGCTATTAAATAAAACTTTCTCCTGGTTCTGCTCCCTTCACTCTGCATTAGTTCATGTAAGTCTTCCTAGGTTTCTCTGAAACTGTTCCTTTCATCATCTCTCATGGGGAAACATTCCAGAGAATACCCTTTCTTACATTCAATAACTTCGCTGTGACAAAAGAGCACAGAGGAATGTGTGCTCTAGGGGACCCCCCCCCCAAAAAAAAAACATTCCCAGCAACGGCTACTAGTCATAGGAGCTACATCGCCCCCTAATGGTATTTGTTTGTTGATATGAACTGCTGTTCGGCAGCCAAAGCTGTACCAATAATTAGAATCACATTTTGGTCAAAAGATCTTGTGGTCTACTGAGGTATGTGCAGAGCACTTGCCGCTCAGCAGCCCTGTTATGGAAGTAGGTGGGTAGGAGTTTCAACTACTGTCATCCCTATCCTAAAGTGAACAAATAAGGCTATGAAAGTTTCTCCATCAGTAAATATTTATTAAGCGCCTACTATGCACTGGTCCCTGTACTAAGTGCTGAGGATACAAAAAGGGGCAAAGAGGCATCTTCTGCCCAAGGAGCTCACAGTCTAATGGAGGAGACAACAAGCAAAGAACCATGGATGAACAAGCTACATGCAGGATAAATGGGAAATAATTCGGAGAGAGAAAGCACTGGAATTAAGAGGGGTTGGGAAATGCTTCCTGTAAAAGATGGGATTTGAGTCGGGACTCAAAGCTGAAGGGACTTGCCCACATTCACTATGTATCTGAGCTCGGATTCAAATCCAGTCTCCTGACCATAAGCCTATTGTTCTTTCCACTGCTCCATGACTGTCCATGGCATGGATAGGAGAAAAGAGAGACCAGTGAAATGACCAAGATGGAGGACCGAGGTTTGATTAAACAAAGATGACTTGGTCATCAGGGCTGTTCTAAAGTGGACTGGCCTGCTTGCAGCATCCCTGGAGGTCTACCCTTACCCAGAGGCTAGATGCTTTATTTGTAGAGGATGTTCATTGGTTGAATTATATGGCCAGTGGGGACTCTTCCAACTCTGAGACACTGTGATTCTCCCATGGTATGAGACAGCTTAATGAACACCATCCCTCTCTTGGCGTTCACTTAGCCTCCCTCTCTATCCTGCTGACCTTAGACCAGGGGTTACACAGAGCTATTCATTCCACCCTTCTCAATTCTTTTTCTTGGATTTCTCACAGTATAAAAGTCTTTGCCTTCTCAGTGAAGCGGCCAGATGTCTGGGGATGCCTTTAGCAGACCTGGCACCAGGAGACACTGTTCTCCTCCAAACAAATACAGACCAGGATGTTCTCAATATGCTTTAGGCTTGTAATGTATGACCGTCCCTGCCTCAGTGGACATAAAGAAGCATACGGCCATTTTCTGCATCATCCGAACTCTACAATTCCAATTTAGTGCCTGATAGCTGTTATACCATTCTCAAGTTGCCATTTTAACAACAGGCTGTGGCTTTTTCATCTCTTATCTTTATTTTTATGCCCTTCCCTAAGATCCTACTCCATTGCTTCATCATGATGGAATGGTGCCCCTGGGCTTCTGAAGGCTGTGCCAGCGGAGTACAAATGTGGGTCAGTTCTACCAAGCTGAAAAGACTTCATCCGTGTCTTGGTGGAGGCCTATTTGCCTTTCTTCTAAGTCAGCCTAGCTAAGCAACCCATTACCAGATTGGACAATAAGTGATGCACTTTTTCCTTTTTTGTTGAGTCTCCGATGGATGGTTTCCATTTGTCACATGGTAGGTTTGATGGTACTTTGGGAGGGTATTATTTTGAGGCAATCTTGGCTCTGCCCTTCTTGTAGGTGGCACAGCTGCTAATAGCAAACTTCTAGCTATTTGAATGGGAATGGGCAATGGAAACCTTTGTCCCTGACTCACCTTTGCCCTAGCTACAGTGGGTGAGCCCCAGATGGCACATACCGAGGGTCTGGCTTCTTACTGGAAATGAGGTAGGTCAGCTTTGGTTTGAAGTTGTGTTCTCTGCCAAGTGAATGGGCACCTCAAAAGGGAGTGGGCTCCCCCTCATTAGATATCTCCAAGCACGGTGGAGTGATTGCCTTTTGAATATGTTGTTGAGAGCAGATTCTCTTTCAGGAATGGGCAGAGTAGGACTGGGTTGGCTCTGGATCTGCCTTCTGACTCTGCCATTCTGTGATTCACTTATGAATCCAGCACAACTTGTAATGAAGGCATGAAATACCCAGATTTCAGATGTGCAATTTTTTAGGAAAGTGAGTGGTTATCCCATGATGGCCTCTAGCTCCAAGGATGGGAGTCTGAGTAGCCTGTGGCCGCCCTCCATTCTCCTCTGTCTCTCACTTGACTCAAACAGCATTTTCTGGTCAGGATAATACCACATTCCATACAGCTCTTTCCAAGTACTTTGGAGTCATTATTTCATTTGACCTCACAAATGTAAGTGCTATTATCATCCTCATTTTGGACATAAGGAAAATTAGACTCAGGGGCATTACTTAGAGTTACACAGCTAGTAAATATGTGAGGTGGATTTGAACTCAGGCCTTTTTGCCCTTGAGTCTAGCCTCCCATTCACTCTCTCATGTGTCCTCTTCTATGACTATCTGAATGTTAGAACAATAGGAAAAAGTATTCTTTTTTAGACACTGACTGAAATAAAGGGCTTTCGAGATTCCCAAATTTGAACCTTTGTGATTCTAGAATTAAGATGGCTGGGCTGTTTTGAGATCTGTCAATGGAGGGGACCACTCCATATGTGCACAGTGTCAGTAAAATTGCCAGAAAATTACAATATAATTTTAAAAAAATACAATATAAGGGGCATTGTTAAAGAAGCAGAAAAACATATTTTATAGGTGGTAGTGTGTTTCACTGAGGGCTGGAATCTGAATCATTGAGCCTGAGTTAAAATTCTGGTTCTGTCATAATGCAACTTTTTTGACCCTTAACCCCCATGGGACCCAATTTTCTAATCTGTAAAATGGAGAGGGCAAAACTTAGAGAAGGGTGTCTAGATGGCACAGTGGACAGAGTACTAGGCCTGGAGTCAGGAGGGCCTGACTTTAAATCTGGCCTCCGACACTTATTAGCTGTGTGACCCTGAGCAAGTCACTTAACCCTGTTTCCTCATCTGTAAAAATGAGCTGGGGAAGGAAATGGCCAACCCCTTCAAAATCTTTGCCAAGAAAACCCCAAATGAGGTCATGAAGTTGGACATGACTGAACAATGACAATGGTGACAACATCAGCATAGCTTAAAGGACCCCTGAGGCCCCTTCCAACCCCAGGTCTCTGATCCTGTTCTTCATCTGTGTCACAGAGAAGGGCCACTGGTTTGTCCCGCTCCCCCCCGACGCTCCCCTTTTAATTTTCTGTCTCTTTATTCTTCGCGATGAAATTTGTACAGTTTGAAGAAGTAATCGAACCAGAAATGATTGCTTGGCACTCGAAGGGGCCCATTTGCTAGCTACCCCATGGAAAAGAGAACACCCACTCTTCTTACTCCTGCTCCCCACATGCAGTGCCTAGATGAACAAACAAATAAAAAGCAAAATGTTTTGGTTTGGGCTTTTCTGTGCTTGCTTCTGAGCTGATGGGGGATGACTGGATGGAGAGGTTGGGATAGGTCCCAGACTGGGCAGCGGGTCAGACATGTGCACAGCCGTTTTCTGATTCAGCCAGAGGAAACACATGCAGATGTCCAGGCTGCCTCTAGAGGTCACTCTGATCCTGGGATTTTAATGTATCCTCTGAGGCCATGGATGAGCCATGGATGTGGATCATTTCTGAGGATAATGTGACTCCCAGGAGGCCTGCTCAGGGTATACAATTTTCCCATCATTCAGAACACCTGGAAATCACTGCTGTGGCTCCAGGTGTAGAAGCAGAGGGAGAGCTTTAACCCTTGGGAGAGCTTTTATTTCAAAATGTTGACTTCTTAAAAAAAATCAAGTTGTAACCAGTCCCTACCACCCTCAATAATAACAATCAGTCTGTGTTAGTTAATAATTTTTAACTTTATTATTTTGTAAATTAAAGGATGGTTATGAATAGCTTAACTTTATTTGGTGCCAAGGTCTAGATCAGGGAATAGATAAGAGGCTCATTGACTGTGGAGTTGGCAGAGACCTTTGAGATCATTTAATCCAAGGCTTTCATTTATTTTATTTTTATTTTATTTTATTATGACTTAAGGGCAGGCATGGATGGAGTGCAATCTGCATCGTTGGAGGGAGTGAGGAGATTAACGACCCATTTGAGCATCTTAGTATTTGAGCAGGATTTACAGATAATTATAATTATCTTTGTAGCACAATCTGAGGTTTGATAAGTACTCTTGTAAAAAAATCATTAATGCCTTTTTATCTTATGGTAATTTCCTGATATACCTTACTAACACACTGTCCCTTAACAAGAGAGCCAGGCTTTGTTTAAAAAAAACTGTCCCATCAACAAGAAAGACATCTGTTGTTTAAGAAAAAAAAAACAGACAGTTAAGCAAAACCAAGTAACGGTGACTTTGATTGAATATATATGCAATTCTTTGTGTCCATAGTCCTTGATTTCTTTATCCAAAAGGAGATGCATCTCATCTCATCTCATCATCTCATTTCTAGCACTTTCATTACACGAAAGAGGAGCTCGAGTTTCAAAAAGATGAAGCAAATTACTGAAGGTCATGTTAGTGAATAGTAGAACCAGAATTTGAACCCAGATCAACTGATTCCAAATTGAATCCTCTTGGTGTGTTCCTGGGTTTTTGGTGTGTTTTCTGTTCATTCATTTTGAAGCATTCATCTATTTTCACAATTGCTTTGATATTTTTGTTTCTCATCATAAAACCAATCTGATTTAACCTGATTGCATATTAGATTGAGCAAACAGACTTTGTGGGGTTGCAAACAAGCCAAGGAATGCCCCAAATCTTTGGTCTAGATGAACATCAGCAAGAAACCCCCTTCTAATTCTGATGTGCTGACTCCTTTTCTCTGGTTAGCCTCTCTGTGAGGTACACTCAGCCTGCATCTTCACAGGATCATAAAATTAAAGCTTGAACTATCTTCAAAGCTCATTGAGTCCAATACTGTCATTAGTCTGACCCATCCAAACCTGAAAAAGAAGCCCATCCAAGCCAACAGACTGGGAAAGTGCTTTACATTGGTCTGTTAGATTTCCTTAGTAATAATAATGATAACAAACACCATACTTTAGGGTTTGCAAAACACATTGTGAATATTATTTCATCATTATCTCACTATCCTCACAAGAATGAGGAGACACATGCTATTATTATCCACCACGTCGTGCAGACCAGGGAATGGAGGCAGATAGAGGCTAAGTGACTTGTCCAGAATCATACAACTGGTAAATTTTTGAGATAAAATTTGAAGTCGGGTCTTCCTGACTCTAGGTTCAGTGCTCCTTATCCACAAAGTCACTGCTTCTAAATTTTGCTACCTGAAATTCTCTTTTCTCTAGTTTTCACCTATTGATTCCAGTTCTGTTTGCTGAGGTTCTTTGGTGGTGGTGGTGGGGAAATGGAATACATTTACTACTCTTCCCAAAGAACTGACTTTTAAGCAACCAGCAACTGATATATATTTCTTTTAAATATTTTTTAGGTAAAATTTATCCAGCCTTCCCAACCATTCCTCATATAACAGTATACCTAGACCTCTCCCCATTCTAACTGACTTTCTCTACCCATGTTCCAGGCAGAACGTGTCCCTCTTTAGCATCTCAATATAAAGGAGTCACTATGGGCTTGAAACAACAACACCATCCTGCTTTCAGCTGCCTTTCTTCCACCCTGGTCTCCAGAGATTTGAGAAAATAATTTAGATAAGTGGAATCATTCCTCCAATACTTGATATTTGGGGCTGTCTTTATCATCCAAAGTGAACACTTATACTTACCATTCATCTGTTTTATTTTAACAATAGAAATAGCTAATGAGAGACTTTCGGAGTTGAAAAGGATCCTCACAGACATTTATTCCAATGTCTAACTAATGCAGATCATTCGATGATTATTCTGACATAACTCTTTGGTTTTACTGTCTACATCATTTCATAACATCCGATCATCCTAATGTTAGAATTGGAAGGAACCTTAGAATGCATCCAGCCCAACCATCTTATTTTCCAGATGAGGAAAATAATAGCAGGGATTTTAAATGACTTACCCAAGGTCACACTGGTAGTAAGCAACAGAATCATGATTTGCACCTAGGTCCTCTGATGCCAAAACCCATAAAATACCTTGGTGTTAATTTGCAAAAAGAGCGTAAAAGAATTGAAGGCAGAAAGTGGAAAATTTCAACTAGAAATCATGAAAATGACTGCTTTTATGACATTATATATGTCATAAATGTCATCATATGTGACAATATATATTTCTGAGGTACAAATAATTCAGTTTAACTCTATAAATAAGATTAGCATTTATCTTAATACTCTAATACTCAATGACTTCAATATGACAATAGGCATAGGGAAAGATGATGAAAAATAAGTTGGAAAACATGGTTAAAGGGCAAGAAAGCAGAGAGGTCAAAGGCTGGTAGACTCATGCCTAAATACTATCAATGCTCCCCCTTCTGGAAGGAGTTGGGAGGCTCTGAACATATGAATTGAACTTCATCACAGAAGATGAACTGGTTACTCTCCAGCATTTTTCTTCACTTTGCTCTGTTTAGGCTAGCTAAGTTTTAATATGGCTCTAGAACAAGAGTTTTATTCTTTCAAGGATCAAAGAGGTTCCTTTTTCATTATACGTGGCTGAATTCTGGGTGTCATCTCAGTTGGTGATCCATGGAAAAGGAATACAGGAATATGCCCTTGGGTTTCTAAATACTATATTGCTTAACTTTGGAAGTCCTGCTGTAATCGCTTATCATGACACAGCATGATGGTGATGAAGGAAATTCAGAAGAGCTGAAGCTCTAGCAATTCCTACCAACTTACATCTGCTTCCCAAGGACTATTTCTGGTAGCCTGGACACTTTGTTGGTGAAGTCTTTAGCCATGTCAATCCATGTAACAACGTAAAAAACACAACGACCTCCAGTCCTTGGCAACGTCTCTGTTCATTTAACTGATGGATTTAAGGCTCTTGACCATCATGGTGATCAAAGGGCCAAGCACAAACCCTGGGGAATTCCACCACAGCTCTCCTGCCAAGCTGATATTGAACAAAGAACAACCAATTTTTGAGTCCAGTCAGCTATGGTTCATTCTCTATCCCTCCCTCTTTACTATTGGAATAGCACAATGTACTTTATCAAAGCTTGGAGAGAATTGAGATAAACTATGTTCACAGCACTGTCCGCATATGTTAGGTCAGCAATCCTATTCGAAAAGGAGATGAGGTGTCTCCATTATGTGGTCTTGTTAACACCCCCCTGGCTCTTCATAAAATCATCTTTTCTCTCTCTAGATGCTCACCAACAATCTTTTGATGATCGGTTCTAGAATTTTCCCTAGTATAGAACCCCCTGAAGGATTCGGCCCCAACTTGTGTTCACTTCGGCAGGTTGGCTATCTCAGCTGCTAAGGTCATCTCTATGGAGTTTTCCATAGATAACTCTTTTCTTGGCTTCCAAGAGTCTCATAGCTTGAAGCTTCATTTCTCCGTCAGTGGCTGCCTTTCTGTATCATGTGGGTTTAGAGCAGGACCTAGATTTTTTACATTTCTTTGTGTCATGGACTCCTTTGGCAGACTGATGAATCCTATTGATGTACTTCTCAGAATAATAAAATCAAATGCATAAAATTACAAAGGACAAAGGTTATATAGAAATTGTTAAAATATTTTAAATATTGTGATATAATTATTTATATACTTTATTGACACTAATATAATACATCAAAAATATAGATAATTTACTTCTATTTTATAAATATTTTCATTTAGAAGACATATTTAAAGACAAAATTTTATTTTAAAGACACATTAGTGTGAAGGTAATTGTTTCTGACCTTGAAGAGCAACATTAAACTATAGGGTAGTTTTTTGAAAACACATATATCACTTTGGATATCCAATTGATTTTCAATTGTAATAGGAAATGAAACTTCATGATTTCTATCAGTGACAAAGGCATTGATATTATTAATAGTATCGTGGCTTGTTGCCCACATTTGTAATTAGGAAATGCCAAATTTCACTAAAACGTTAGAGAAAATAAAGCTGTAATTTGTTTTTCTCATCCAAAGTCACTGATCCCCAAAATCTATCATAGACACCAGGTTAAGAATCCCTAATCTAAAATATATTTCTCTCCTTCCTCTTGGATGCACTATTTCCTACCAATTGAGTGGGTAGTGATGTGACTAAGGAGGGGTAGGGTTAAGGTTCTGAATATACTAACTCTTTCCCCCTCCCCCCACAAGGAGCTACCCCTTGTAACAGGGTTTTGTTTTGTTTTGTTTTTTAGAGGGGGGAAGGTAGGGCAATTGGGGTTAAGTGTCTTGCCCAAAGTCACACAGGTAGTTTTTGTGTTAAGTGTCTGAGGCCAGATTTTCAGATTTTAACTTAGGTCTTCCTGAATCCAGGGGTGGTGCTCTATTCACTGTGCCACCTAGCCACCTCAACAGTTTTTTTTTTAACCACATCATCTAAACCAACCCATACATGTCTGACAAAATCTGCCCACCTCAGTAAAGAAGGGAAGGAATTACTTTTACTAGTCTTTCCTGGGGCTAAGTTCAGTCATAATTCTCCAGAGTTCAGTTTCATTCTTTTGGTTGCATCTTTTTGTATGCCCACTGCTTCTCACAGTTACTGGCACATAGTAGGCACTTAATACATTTTTATTGGTTGCTTTGTCACTGTAGTTCTTTTAATTTCCATTCATTACAGTTCTAACTGTTATTTTTCTGGTTCTGCCAACTTCATTTTGTCTCTGTTCATATAAGTCTTCCCATGTTATATTCAGCATCCCTTAGAGCACAGTATTCTATCAGTTTCATGTGCTACACTTTATTTAGCCATTCTTCACTTGATGGGCCTCATGTGACAGAGGAAAGACCACCTGTTTTTTAATCAGAGGACCTGGGTTCACCTCCCAACTCTGAGGAATGTGACCCCAGGCAAATTACTGAGATCTCTATTGATCTGTTTTCTCATTTCTCAAATGAGCTAGAAATCAATGGTCTTGGGTCCTTCCACATCTGTGACTGACTAGATATGCAGTTCTTTGCCACTATGACAAGGGCTGCTATAAATATTTTTGCTTTGTGTGTAACTTTCCTTTCTGTTTTTGACATCTCTGGGTTGGGAGGGGGTATTATGCATTTTGGTTTTCATGTGTAGATGAGGAGCTCTGAGACCTGAAATGAAAACTCGCTGAAGAAACCAGTTACGAGGAGAGGGGCAGAGACAAGATGGCAGCATAGAAGCAGGAAAACTCCATGAGCTCCTCCCATAACCACCTCAAATACCTATCAAATATGACTCTAAACAAACTTTAGAGCTACATAACCCACAAAGTGAAAGACAGAAACAAATCTCACGCTGAAGGCAGCCTGGCAGGCCAGCAGGAAGGGTCCATCGCAGCACACTGGGAACAGAACCAAACCCCATGTGAGTTTTGGTTTTAGCCTCAGGGTGGCCCCAACCAGCAGCGGCTGGAGAAGACCTCAGGAGTGGATCACCAGCAGCTGTGGCGGTTTTTAGAATTATCAACCCATAAATGCCAAAGGCAAAGTAAAAGGTCAGTGGGGACTTTGCGGGAACAGGAAAACCAAGAGCACGGTCTGGCCTCTGCCCCCTGCGGTGAGAAGGCAAGAAGTGGGGGAGGCCCGGCTGCTTCAGGGCTCCTGGCCTGCAGATTGTAGGGTGACCAAGTGACCAGTCTGAGAGGTAATCACTCCTGCTTCAACCCGCTTGGATCTGGATCACTGTCTAGGGTAGAGGTCCTGGGGGTGGGTGACCAGATGCCAGAGCCAGAGGGGGCTTCAGAGAGGGCACCCAACTAATAGCTCTGGCATCTGTGAAAATCCCAGTGATTTGGGACAAAACTCTCCTCTCTGGAGGCAGAGTTCTACTGTGGCAAAAGGTTCAAGAGTCAAGTAATTGAGAGGTAACATGAGCAAGCAAAGGAAGCAAAGCACACACAGCAGTTAAACCTTAGATTCCTTTTTTGTGGACAAAAAGAATCAAAGCATGGAATAGAAGGGAGACAATGAAGTCAGAACTCCTGCACCAAGAGCTTCTAAAAAAATATGAATTGGTTACAGGCCATAGAGGAGGTCAAGAAGGATTTTGAAAACCAAGTAAGAGAAGTGAAGGGAAAATTGGGAAGAGAAATGAGAATGATGCAAGAAAATCATGAAAAGAGTCAATAACCTGACTGAAGAAAATAACACCTAAAAATAGACTAACTCAAATGGCAAAAGAGGCTCAAAAAGCCAATGAGGAGAAGAATGTCTTAAAAAGCCAAATTTGCCAGATGGAAAAAGAATCTTGAAAGCTCACTGAAGAGAATCATTCTTTCAGAATTAGATTGGAGCAAATGGAAGCTAATGACTTTATGAGAAATCAAGATACTATTAAACAGATCCAAACAAATGAAAAAATAGAAGGCAATGTGAAATATCTCATTGGAAAAACCACTGACCTGGAAAATAGATCCAGGAGAGATAATTTAAAAAGTATTGGACTACCTGATACCATGATAAAAAAAACCTAGAAGTCATCCTTCAAGAAATTTTCAAGGAAAATTTCCTTGATATTTTAGAACCAGAGGGCAAAATAGAAATGGAAAGAATTCACTGATCACCTCCTGAAAAAGATCCCCAAAAGAAAACCCCTAGGAATATTATAGCCAGGTTCTGGAATTCCCAGATCAAGGAGAAAATATTACAAGTGGCCAAGAAGAAACAATATGAATATTGTGGAAACACAATCTGGATAACATGAGATCTAGCAGCTTCTACACTGAGATATCAAAGGGCTTGGAATATGATATTCTGGAGGTCAAAGGAGTTAGGATTAAAACCAAAAATTACCTACCCAGCAAAACTGAGTATCATGTTCCTGGGGAAAATATGGTTATTCAATGAAATAGAGGACTTTCAAGCATTCTTGATGAAAAAACCAGAGTTGAGTAGGTGTGATAGTAATGGCAATTAAAGATTCCCCTGTATTGGCTTGGTTTTCAAATTGATTGTGTTAAAACCCAGAGCTTGTTAATCCCACCTGTGGGATGGACTTGTTGATGTGAAAAGAGAGTCCTGAACTGGGAGGAGCTGGTGACATAGACTTGGAAAGACAAGGGAGAGGCAGAAGAACTTTTTTGGAAGCAGCACCTCGTGGAGGGAGAGAGACTAAGAGAATTGCTGGTGGCCGCTTTGAATTGCCCTGGACTTTTGAGACCTGCCCCCTGACTGCCAAGGACTGAGGAGACATGGCTGTTTTGCTGGTACTTTGTCTGTCTGTTTTGATGTTCTTTTGCCAGATTTGTCCACTGGTGAAAGACAGTCCTGTTGTTGAAGAAGTCCTGGAACCTGGCTTTTGGTTAAGAAGCCCTGAGACTGTCCTGCAGACAGAGAGTGAATACTGTCCACTGGTGAAGGACAGTGCTGTTGTTGCAGGGGTCTGGGAACCTTTCTGTTGGTTCAGAGCTACTGAGACTGTCCTGCAGACAGAGAGTGAATACTGTCCACTGGTGAAGGACAGTGCTGGTGTTGCAGGGGTCTGGAGACTATCCTGCAGACAGAATGAATACTGTCCACTGGTGAAGGACAGTGCTGTTGTTGCAGGGGTCTGGGAACCTTTCTGTT
>NW_027185761.1:62349239-62350061 GCF_028583685.1 Petaurus breviceps papuanus | reverse complement strand
TTTCTGTTGGTTCAGAAGCCCTGAAGAAGGATTTTCTTGTTGTACGTTTACAGAAATCCTGGAAGAGGGTTTTGCTAATGTTTTCAGGGGTTCTAGGACTGTTCTACAGACAGAGGATGAATTAATGAAGGGACTGGCAATGTATCTTGTGGCCTTGCTAAGCCTTGTCTCCCCAGGAACTAAGATTGCTGAGAACTTGCCTGGTGTCAAGATGAAGAAAAGACCTCCATTTGGGTATTAAGTGCTGTGCTTAAACTTGATGTAACTCTGGGGTAGATTCAATGGTGATCCAGGGGTGGGGAACTTTTGATCTTTTTGTGTTCTATGGTTGAACAAGTGAATGTACTTTACTTATGTTTGGAAACTAATCTCCATTTGAGAAGAGGGGCTTTGTGGTGGACTAAATGAAGGTACAGCCTGGGGGTGGAGTAGTATTTAGAACCAGGACTTTGTAATTGATTGAATGATTGGAAGGTCCTGGGGTGGGGTAGTCCTTGGAGATTAATCTCATTTAGTAAATGCTGTATTTTGAATGATGTCATGTTTTGACCTTCTCTGTTCTTGGTTTGTCACTGAATAAAATGGAGAGCGCCTATGCTGGTATTCTGAACCTTGGGAAGTTGCCTTTCCTTGGCATTACATTACAGTAGGAAATTTGACATTCAAATACAAGAAGCAAGAGAAATATGAGAAGGTAAACAGGGAAAAGAAATCATAAGGAACTTATCAAAGTTGAACTATTTACATTCCTACATGGAAAAATGATAATTGTAACTTATGAAACTTTTCTCAGTATGAGGATAGTTGAAGGGAATATAAATG
>NW_027185761.1:62331042-62349229 GCF_028583685.1 Petaurus breviceps papuanus | reverse complement strand
CACAAATACGAACATATGTATGCATACATATATATGTCTATATAGGAGGGTATATGTGCATATGAATACATATGTGAGTGTGTGTATATGTGTACATGTATACATAGACAGAGGGCACAGGATCAATTGAATAGGAAAGGATGATATTTAAAAAATAAAATTAAGAGGTGAGAGAGGAACATAATGAGAGGAGATAGGGAGAGGTAGAAAAGGGTAAATTATCTCATATAAAAGAGGCAAGGGAAAACTGTTACAATGGAGGGGAAGAACGGGAAGGCTAAAGGGAATGGGTGAACCTTACTCTCACTGAATTTGGCTTAAGGAGGGAATAGCATACACACTAAATTGGGTATCTTACCCTACAGGAAAGTAGGGGGGAAGGGGATAAGAGGGGGGAATGATAGAAGGGAGGGCAGATTGGGGGAAAGGGTAGTTAGAAGCACACACTTTTGAAAAGGGACAAGGTCAAAGTAGAAAATAGAACAAGTGGGAGGTGGGATAGGATGGTGTATCAGCAATGCCATATTCACAATGCCTATAGAGATTACAAATATGCTGATATAATTATCCATTACAAAATATGTCATGTTTGCCATATGAGGAAATAAACTAGAAAATTTATTAAGATACCAAAAGACTGAGTCCCAAAACCAGAAAGTGAAAGCCATCAGAGTAGTTATGACATTGGCACAGGTAGATAAAGTAGAAAGCACCCACATTTTCAAGCCTTTAAAACAGAACAGGCTACCTCAGGCAAAGGTCCTCCTCTCCCCACGCACAGCAACCACCCAGTGTCCTGGAAGCGCGCTCCCAGCAGCTCCGGCCCCTGGCAGTCCTCAGCAGGAGTCCTTAGCAGAAAGTCCTTAGCAGTCCTAACTCAAAAAGGGCTTCGCGCTGCCACTGCCTCTGCTGCTGCCGCCGCCATTGCCACCACCGCCAGCCACCGCAGGAACACTAGCTTGGCTTCCGCTTCCTCTTGCTCCGCCCCTTCCTGCTACATCAGCAAGTCCAACGGGGCATGGAAGATCTTTAAATCCCATAACCCTTACATTCGGCCCCAAGATCTTTCATGTCCCTTACTTGGCAAAAATACAGTAGGAATAACTGGTGTCAACAAAATTTCACAACAATATAACAAGAATAGCACACAATAAACACAGAAAACCATATTTTAGGGTGGGGCTTGAGCACAAGCTCCCCATCATTCCCCCACCCCAAACAAATGGGGCCCCAAAATCTTGTGGTAAGGGGTGAAGATCTCTTCTTCTATGGCTACTTGCTGCTGAAATCGGATGTAGAGCTGTCCCTGTCCTAAGGGGTCCCATTTGAGAGGTCAGTTCTTAATATGCTTGATGCCAGGTCCAAGGGTGACACATCACAGTTGCAGACAGGGGGTGACATCCAGCTTAAGCTATCAGGCATCTACAGATGGAGGGTACCAAGCCTGTGGAAACAAATCTAACAAACAAGGTGAACAAACAAAAAATCAAGAAAAAGCAAAGAGACAATAACCAGACTATCGTAGCCTCACTCACGGTAGAATAAATGAGTTAAGGGTACAAATTTGTAATCATCTTCTCCAGAATAAACAATAGTTACAGTGTTATCCCTCCCATATGCTATAATCTCTGCAGCCTTTGGAAGATCATCTGGCTTCCGTTTTACCCATACTTTAGCTCCTGATTTTATTCTATCAGTAGAACCAAATCCTTCAGTTCCTGTGACAGTTATTTTGGAAGGAGGGTCAGTTTTTACAAGTGGCATTGTTTTACAAGGAACAATAATCACTTGAACTATCCTATCATTCTTGTGAATCTGTATGGGCCTTTCACTTAAATTCTGGAATGTTACAACAATTTCTCCTTGATAATTAGAATCTATTACTCCAGCCAATACATGTATTCCTTGAGCTGCTAATCCTGATTTGGGTAAAATCTGTCCAAAGTGGGCCGAATGTAATGGGAATGCAAATTTGGAAGATCTTCCCTGCCCCTAGGCTAAAGTGCACCAGAAGCCTGGGGAGGGAGGCTTGTTTTTCAGTAGATACTTCTTGATTGGCCAGTGAGTCAATAAGGTTGTTACATTCTCTGAGCCAGGAGAAGGCTATATAAGCCCTGATGTGTAGCTTTGTTTTGGGACTCACTTTGAGAAGTATTCTGTGATTTGATCTGAATTCTGGGAAGCCGTTGTTGAGAGTCCCCCGGCTTTGAAAAACCCAGAATGTGGAAACCCAGATGTTGACTGGGTATGGATGTAATGGTTGGACAGTTTGGAAATCTGTCTACTTGATGTTTCTATCTTGATAATTATGCCTGTATACTTTGAGGTTCAGGGTGCTGACCTTTTCTCCTGAACAAGGTAAAAGATATATGTCTGACTGATTAAAGTAAGCTTGTTAACCCATTTTGAGTTGCTTTCCTTTAACAAAGCAGATCCAAGAACCTGTGGTAGCTGCAAACCCTGAGGACGCTTGGGGTGCTTGCTGCTACAGATGGAGGGAAATACAGTCAATCTTTCACAATATATCCACTGTGGAAATGTTTTTCGTAACTACAAATGTACAACCTATATTGATTGCTTATCTTCCCAGTAAGGTTGGGTGATGAGGGAAGAAGGAAAAGAATCTGGAATTCCAAGTTTAAAATTAAATGTTAAAAGAAAGAAACCAGTTACAATACTCAAAGGGTGGGAAGAAAGAAATGTTTGAACTAGCTTCTTGGTATCCTGAAGACAAAACAGCTGCCAAGATGACTTTTTTTACACTTCCACCATTTTTTTCCCTGTGGAGTTTTTGCTGGGTGTAGGCAAAGGCCCAGGTGTTTGCTTGAGGCAGATGCCAGGTTTGCTGAGCCCAATACACTGGGGATAACGTAAAGAAAAAGGATGGACAAGAAGGGGAGGAGGGAAGGAGTACATACATAGGAATGCTCATGTAAATTGTGTAGACCAAATAGGTTTGTAGGTTAAATCAACTGTTTGTGAATGAGTAGGACTCCATTCAGGGTTCCCCCACCCCTTCCTATTAAGCAAAAAGACAGAAAATCACATCCAAGAGAGGGGCTGCCTATTTAATTCAGTCATGCAAATGACAATGTGACTGCAAGCCAGGAGTCAAAATGAAATCAGCTTGTGTCTCAAAACCCCTCCCCCAAAGGAGCAAGGAGAAAACAAAAGGAACCAAGGAAATCTCCAAAGGAAGCAAACCCAAAGACACTGTGAGGAAACACTCCACCAGCTCTTCTCCTTTCTCTTACATTGCTCCCCCCACCCATGTTCTGGCCATTTATCTCGTTAGTCAGTCAAGGGTACAGCTTCCCCTGACCTCAGCTTCCTCCTCTACAACACCAAGGGGTTTTACAAGGTGGCCTCTGAGGTCTCTTTCATATCTAAGCCTATTGTTCTATCTTTTCTCTGGTTGGGTTTGGGAATGGAAGTCATCTTTCTTCATTCATCCAATTAGGTGCATATACCTTAATCACACCACTCCTCCTGCCTGGGAACCCCTTATTCATGCCCTGTCTGTTTTTGGGAGCCCACCATATCTGGATCTTTTATGCATGGAAGCTTACAAGCTAGAAAATTCCAGGGTGCTTACTGGCTGGCATCTTCCTGCCCCCAATTGCAAGAGTGTGAAGCCAGTCAGACCTACCTTATTATGTGTTAAATTCTTCCAACCAAACTGACCTTCTTGGTACTCCTTCCCCACCTAACTCTTTCTCCTGTTTCCATACCTTTTCATTGACTGTGTTCAGGTTTGGGGTTTAGGGGTGTTTGAGACCCCAAAATACCAACATGTAGGGTCCTGCTGAATGAATTCAACTCAAGACTTCTCTCAGCCAATGTAAAACAAAGTTTATTAAAGATTCACCATATTGGGTAGACTCCTAGGGAGCCTAAGCATTTGTGACATTTGGATTTTGACAAGTGGGACAGGACAATCTGATACATACTGAGTCTGAGCTAGATTGAATCTGTGCACCTTCATGGAGACAAGATGAATCTCATATAAAGAAAGACAGTGGGAGGTATCTAGGTGTGGTCTAGGAGTCTGGGAGAAGGGGTCTAGGGAGGGTCTTGAGGAGGAGTCCAAGGAGGGATACTGATGGGACTGAGATCAGACTTTTGATGGGATCAAGGGTGGGAAACAGCTGGAAGTAACAAACAGTGGAGGGCTAGGCTAGATTAAGGGTAACAGGGATTCAACCATAGTGATAATGGAAGAGTTATGGCCTCAGGTGAATGCCAGATCCAGTGGGAAGATTCAAAGAGCAAGGAGGTTCCCAGAGCCTGTATCCCATCAGCTGTCTACTAGGATTGCCTCTCCTTAGCTTCCTTCAAGACAGCTCAAATTCCACCTTTTGCATCAAAGCCTTCCTTGATGGGTACTCCTTATCTGTTTTGTTTGTATTTGGATATAGCTGCCTCTGTGCATGTTGTCTCCGCCTCTGGCATAGAGTAGGTACTTATCAGATACTTACTGACTGGTTGATTGCCTGCCAGGACCTGATATGGTATCTGACCTGCCCTGATATATGGAATGAACCTAGAACCAGAAGTTCCAGAGAGGACTTAGTGTAATGATGAACTAAGCCCTGGGAGCAGCCTCTTGAAAGACCGTTGTGAATACAAAGAAGGGAACAGAGAAAGGAGATTCTGTGGACATAGGGCTTATGATGCAGCAACTAATTATATTGTCATTGTCATTTTAGTTGGGTCCAACTCTTCATGACCAGGGGTTTTCTTGGCAGAGATACTGGAGTGATTTGTCATTTCCTTCTCCAGTTTATTTTTTTTTTACAAATGAGGAAACCGAGGCAAACAAGGTTAAATGACTTGCCCAGAGTCACCCAGCTAGTGTCTGATATTGGATTCAAATTCATGTCTTCCTGACTGTAGGCCTGGAGCTCTTTCTGTTGCACCACTAACTGCCCTTATATAAAGCTAATTATACATATTATATATATATATATATATACACACACACATAGACACATATGTATATATATTAAATAGAAGAGGGGGATTAAAAATAAAATACTCCACAATACTGTCAACTGAGAGGATGATGGTATCTTCAACAGAGATACAGAAACAAGAAGAGGGAGATTCAGGGGAGAAGATAATGGGTTCCATTTTGGACATGTTGAATATGAGTATTGACTCTTGTCAATGGGATAGCTAGTTGGAGATGTTTAACAGGAAACTGACGATTGAGGATAGGAATCTGAAAGAGACATTAGGGACTTAAGTTTGAGAATCTTCTGCCTTGAGATGGTACTTGAACCTGAGGGAGTTAATAAGATCACTAAGCAAGAAAGAAAAGGGAGCCAGGGGAGAGTTCTTTCTCTCTCTCTTCATGTGAACACAAAGTGAAGGAGTTGGAGTTAATGTTCTTTAAGGACTCTCTTCAGCTCTAAATATTTGATCCTATGATCCTATGAGTAGGTGGGAAATGGATGATGACCCAGAGAAAGGGACTAAGAAGGAAATTCACATAGGAGGAGAAGCAGGAGAGGGTGGAGGGGTTATACAGGAGGAGGGTTTCAAAAGCTACAGAAAGGTTGGGTAGGATAAGGACTGGGAAAGGCCATTGGATTGAATCATTGAAAGATCCCTAGTAACCCTGGAGAGAATAGTTTCAGCCCAACAACAGGACTGGAAATTAGATCGTAAGTGAGTAGAGATGGTGAGGAAGTGGAGAAAATGAGAGCTAATTATTATAGAGATATATAGGATGACAGAGAGAAGGAACAGCAGGGTCATCAAACCCCTAGTCACATCACATTGAACTCTGAGAATAAATTTTAAGACCATTGTCACAGGTAAAAATAACTGGAGTTACCATGGACAGCCCCAGTAGATGTGTTTGCCTTGTTCCTAGAAGGAAGAGTCTGATTGGAAAATTATTCCTGGTTTAAGAGTTTCTGTTAACATTAGTACAAATATTTTCATGTAAGGTGATCCTTCTATACATGTACAACCCAGGCCTATGCTCAAAATTCTAGTTTAGCCTCAACCATGCCCAGGAATTAATTCTTCTCCTTGAAAGGAGAAAAAGAAGCCTGGATTTTGGGGTTGGAAAGTTTTATTGTCTGCCTACCCTTAACCTGTACCTAGATTCCTTCTTCTTTCCCTGATCTTGGTATCTGGCAACTACCTGCTTCTTTAAGGCTTGTCCCACTGTTCTGTATCCCTGATGCTTGGCCTTTTCATATGTTGAAGGCTCCTTGGCCATCCACAAAAGCCCCACTCCTAAATTCTTAGATCAAGAAGAGATTGTAGAGATCATTTGATCCACCAGCCCCTGTGAGGAGGCTCATGATGTGGTACGTGGTGTACTGGCAGCCTACTTCAGACACTCACCTGGTGACCCTCTCACCACCGCTTTATCTCTCTCAGCCTCAGTTTTCACATCTCTAAAATGAAGATAATGATAGCATCTCCCTCAGGGTTATGAGGATCAAATGAAATAATGCAAAGCCCTTCGCAAATTTTTAAGTGCTATATGAGTGATCTATTGTAAATATTACCATAATCATCATCATCATCATCACCACCACCACTACCACCATCACCACCACCATCATCATCATTCTCAACATCATGATATAGCTAGTTTATGGCAGAACTGGAATCTGGCCTCAGGTGCCCTGATTCATAGTCCAGGACTCTGGCTATTACGCCACACTGTCCTGGTGATTTTTAAAATGGCGATGGAGTGTACAGTTTGTATAATGGAAAAAAGTGCCAGCCCCAGAGCAAGGAATCTTTGGATTCAAATTCAACCTCATATATTTAGTAGCAAGGTGATTCTGTAACTGCGCTCTCTCAGTTGCAATTTCCTCCTGTGTAAAATTGGGAAAATAATACCTGTAGTCCTTACTTTGCAAGGTGGTTGTGAAGTTCAAATGAATTAATGTCGGTAGAGTATTTTGGAACATTTAAGAGCTTTATAAAAGTCCATCATTACAATCTTCATTGTTAATAACATTTCTGTCAAAACCAGGGAAGAATTTCATTGACCAATGTCCATCATGGAATCTAATTTTCAAGCTTACCTCCCTCATTGTGTAATTATTAGGCTCTGAATGAGTATCAAGTGTGGACATGCAATATATTACTCTTTAGGGTTACCTAGAGGGTTTGCTTTTCAATAAGGAGGAGGAGGGAGATGAGGATTACTTATTGACTACAAGAAGCTCTATAGAGGTTAAACTTTGCACTTGGTGCACAGTCCATATTTCACTAGTACTATGTGTCCTGCTGATTATGAGATATCAAACCACCAGTAGATTTAATCAGGAAATGGTATCCTGGATCTATTTTTTTGTTGTTGTTTTATTGTTTTTTTTTTCATTTTTCAAATGCTTTATTAAATTCTGATTTACATCATTCATTTCTGCCAGATATTGAGTTACAAATTTTCTCCCCGTTGTTCCCCTACCCACCGCCCCAAAATAGCAGTCCCACAGGATATCCCCTCCTCCTATCTGCTCTCTCCCATATCTTCTCCCATACTCACATTAACTTTTCGAGTAGGGCATGGTGGATCTCTATAAGTGCCTGTATATCTTATTTCCCAATTACATGTAAAATAGTATTAATAATAGTATATATATATATATATATGTATGTATATTTAAACATTTGATTTTAAAACTTTGAATTCCAGATTCATTCCCTTCCTCCCTTGTTGCCCACCCTTACAGCGAAGATAAGAAGTTCGGTACAGGTTGTACATGTGTAGCTAATGCAAAACATTAACATAGTAGATATATTGTAAAAGACTGACTATATTTCCCTCCCTTCTATCCCACCTCCTACTTGTTCTATACTCTACTTTGATCCTGTCCCTTTTCAAAAGTGAGTGCTTCCAACTTCCCTCCCCCCAGCCTGCCCTCCCTTCCATCATCCTCCCTCTCATCCCCTTCCCCCCTACTCTCCTGTAGGGTGAGATACCCTATTTAGTGTGTATTTCATTCCCTCCCCAGGCCAAATTCAATGAGAATAAGGTTGACCCATTCCCTTTTGCCTTCCTATTATTGCCTTCCATTGTAACCATTTTCCCTTGCCTCTTCTATATGAGATAGTTTACCCCATTCTGTCTCTCCCCATCTCCTCTCATTATATTCCTTTCTCACCTCATTATTTCACCTTTTAAGTATCATCCCTTCCCATTAACTTGATCCTGTGCCCTCTATCTATGTATTCATATGCCCATATACCCTCCTATACAGACATATATATGTATACACACACACACACATATACATATATATATATATATACACACATACATTTCTATTCCCTTCAACTATTTTCATACTGAGAAAAGTTTCATCTGTTACAATAATTCTTTTTCCATGTAGGAATGTTAATAGTTCAACTTTGATAAGTTCCTTATGATTTCTTTTCCCTGTTTAGCTTCTCATGCTTCTCTTGCTTCTTGTACCTCAATGTCAAATTTTCTATTCAACTCTGTTTTTTTCATTAAGAATGCTTAAAAGCCCCCTATTCCTCTGAATGACCATATTTTCCCCTGAAACATGATACTCAGTTTTGCTGGTTAGGTGATTCTTGGTTTTAATCCCAGCTCCTTTGCCTTCCAGAATATCATATTCCAAACCCTTCAATCCCTCAGTGTAGAAGCTGCCAGATCCTGTGTTATCCTGATTGTGTTTCCACAATATTCAAATTGTTTCTTCTTGGCTGCCTGTAATATTTTCTCCTTGATCTGGGAATTCAGGAACCTGGATATAATATTCCTAGGAGTTTTCTTTTTGAGATCTTTTTTAGGAGATGATCGGTGGATTATTTCAACCTCTATTTTGCCCTCTGGTTCTAAAACATCAGGGCAGTTTTCTTTGAGAACTTCCTGGAGGATGATTTCTAGGTTCTTACTTTGATCATGGCTTTCAGGTAGTCCAATAATTTTTAAATTATCCCTCCTGGATCTATTTTCCAGGTCAGTGGTTTTTCCAATGAGATATTTCACATGGCCTTCTATTCTTTCATTTGTTTGGATCTGTTTAACAGCATCTTGATTTCTCATAAAGTCATTAGCTTCCATTTGCTCCAATCTAATTCTGAAGCAATGATTCTCCTCAGTGAGCTTTTGAGATTCTTTTTCCATCTGGCAAATTCAACTTTTTAAGGCATTCTTCTCCTCATTGCCCTTTTGAACCTCTTTTGCAATTTGAATTAGTCTGTTTTTAAGGTGTTATTTTCCTCAGTCAGAAATTAGTTGACTCTAATTTCATAATTTTCTTGCATCATTCTCCATTTTTCTTCCACTTCTCTTATCTGCTTCTTAATGTCTTCTATGGCCTGTAACTAGCTCATATTTTTTTTGAAGCTCTTGGTACAGGAGTTCTGACTTCACTGTCTTCTTCCTGTTCCATGCTTTGCTCCTTCCCCCCCCCCCCCAAATAGGAGTCTTATATTGGATTCTTCTCTTTGCTTTGCTTCCCTTGCCTGGTCATTTTGCCACTCAATTACTTGACTTTTGGGCTTTTTGCCACAGTAGGACTCTGCTACCAGACAGAGGAGCTTTGTACCAAATGCTGGGGTTTTCTCATCTGCTGGAGCTATTAGTTGGGTGCCCTCTCTGAGGCCTCCACATGCTCTGGCAAGCTGGTTGCACACCCCAGGACCTCCACCCTAGACTACAATGCAGATCCAAGCAGGTTAAAGCAAGAGCAATTACCCCTTGCACTGGTCACTTGGTCCCCCTACACTCTGCAGGCCAGGAGCTGAAGCTGCCATGTGGCAGCAGCTGTGCCACAGTCCTCAGTGGCTTCTTGCCCCAGGGGCAAAAGCCAACATACTCCCAACTACTGGGTCCCAAAGTCCACACTGCACTGACCTCTTACTTTGTCGTTAGCATCTATGTGTTAATAATTCTGGATCACCACAGCTGCTGGTGATCTGGAGTCCCTTCAGCAGGTGGCTGGTCTGGCCCACCCTGTGGCTAAAACCTTTGTCGTGGAGCTGAAGCTCTGTGCTGGCTGATTCCTGCTGGCCTTCCAGGCTGTCCTCAGTGGGAGGTTAGCTTCTCTGTGTCATTTTGTGGGTTCTGTAGCTCCAAAGTTTGTTAAGAGTCCCCTTTTACATGGATTGGAGGTGGTGAGAGCTGGAGCCACATGGAGGTCCTGTTTCTACTCTGTCATCTTGACCCTGGTTCTATTTTTAAGCTCACTCTTCATGTAAACCATGACATTGATAGTTCACAAATCCAACTGAGTGGGAAGGAATCACTATTTGACTGGGCCTAGAATTCTCATCAGATAGACACTCAAGAAGTGGGAAAAAATTGCATGTTCTGCTTTGGCAAAATAGTGGCTACACTTGACAGTCACTTACATCTTACTTTAAAAATTTTTAAAGATTTATTTTTAATTTGCATCACTAATGTCATGTATACAGGGCATAATTTTATTTTTTCCAAGTAAAAATTTAAATTTTATTTTTTCCAATTACATGTAATAGGCATTTTTAAAATTCATTAAAAATCTTTCAGAGTTCCAAATTCTGTTCCTCTTTCCCTTGCTTCTCCTTCCTTGAGAAGGCATGAGATTTGATATAGGTTATACATGTGCAGTCACACCAAACATTTCCATATTAGCTGTGTTGGGAAAGAAAACACATGCAAACACACCCAAGAACAAGACAAATTAAGAAAATAAAAAAGCATGGTTTGGCCTTCATTCACACTCTATCAGGTCTTTCTTTGGAGGCAGGCAGCATTTTTCATTTAAGTCCTTTGGAATTGTCTCAGATCAACATATTGGGGAAAGAGTCAAATCATTCACAGTTGATTCTTATACAATATTGTTGTTACTTGGTACAATGTTCTTCTGGCTCTACTCACTTCACTTTATATCAGTTCATATATGTCTTCCCAGGTTTTTCTGAGATTATCCTGATCATCATTTCTCATAGCACAATTATATAGCACAACTTGTTCAGCCATTCCCCAATTCATGGGTGTCCCCTAAATTTCTAATTCTTTGCCACCACTAAAATAATGGCTATAAATATTTTTGTACATATAGGTCTTTTTTAAAAAAAAAAAGAAATCTTTTGGATACAGACCTAATAGTAGTGTCATTGGGTCAAAGATTGTGCCCTTTTATAGCTCTTTGGGAATAATTCTCAATTGTTTTCCAGAATGATTATATTTGTTAACAAATTCCACTAGCAGTACATTAGTGTCCTAATTTTCCACATAACCTCCAACATTTGTAATTTTTCTTTTCTGTCATATTGACCTATCTGATAGGTGTGAGGTGATACCTCAGGGTTTCTGCAATTTTCATTTCTCTAGTTAATATTGATATAGAGTATTTTTTCTTATGACAGCTTTGATATTTTCTTCTGAAAATTGCTTGTTTGCATACTTTGACCATTTATTATTTGGGGGAATGACTAGTATTCTGATAAATATGATTCAGTTCTCTACATACTTGAGAAATGAGATTTTTATCAGAAAAATGCTATGAAACTTTCCCCCCAGTTTTCTGCTTTCCTTCTAATCTTGACTGCATTGGTTTTGTTTGTATAAAACCCTTTAAATTTAATGTAATCAAGATTATCTATGTTGTTTCCCATAGTGCTCTTGTATCTTGTTTGGTCAAAAATTCTTCCCTTTTCCATATATCTGACAGGCACAGTATTCAATGCTCCCCTAATTTGCTTATGATATCATCAATATACAGTGCTTGCTGATAGTTTTAGATAAGTTTTGTTGTTGTTCAGTTCAAGCCTGTCCAATTCTGTGTGGGGTTTTCTTGGCAAAGATACTAGAACAATTTGCCATTTCCTTCTTCAGTGGATTAAGGCAAACAGAGATTAAGTGATTTACCCAGAGTCACACATCTAGTGAGTGTTTGAGGCTGGATTCCAGGTCCAACACTCTAGCCTCTGAGCAACTTAGTTGTTTCCTTTGGATAGATAGATACTATTTATCATGTTAAGGAAAATTGCATTTATTCCTATGCTTTCTAGTGTTTTTTTTAATATGAATGAGAGTTGTATTTTGTTAAAAGTCTTTCCTGTATCTATTGATATAATCATATGATTTTTGTTGATTTTGTTATTGATGTGGTCAATTATGCTGTTAGTTTTCCTAATATTAGACTAGCCCTGCATTCCTGTCATAAATCTCATCTCAATCCTGTCATAAATCTGGTTAGTGTATGATCTTTGTGATATGTTGCTGTAAGGTTCCTGTTTATGTGTTATTTAAAATATTTGCATCAATATTAATTAGAGAATTTGCTCTATCATTTTATTTCTCTGTTTTAGCTTTTCCTGGTTTAGGTATTAGCATCATATTTGTGTCATAAAAAGAAGTTTGTGGAACTCCTTTTTTGCCTGTTTTCCTAAATAATTTATATAGTATTGGAATAAATTGTTCTTTAAATGTTGTATAGAATTCACTTGTGAATCCATCTGGTCCTGGGGATTTTTTTTTTAGGGAGCTCACTGGTGGCTTGTTCAATTTCTTTTTCTAAAATAGGATTATTTAAATATTCCCTTTCCTCTTCTGTTAATCTGGGCAATTCATATTTTGTAAATATTTAATCCACTTCATTTCTATTGTTAGTTTTATTAGCATTTAACTGGACAAATTAGATCCTAGTAATTGCTTTAATTTCATCTTCATTGGAGGTAAATTCACCTTTTTCATTTTTGATACTGGAAATTTGGTTTTCCTCTTTTTACAAAAACAAATTAGCTAATGGTTTATCTATTTTATTGTTTTTTATCCCATAAAACTTACTCCTATTTTATTTATTAATTCAATGTGTTTTTTTTTACTTTCTATTTTATTAATCTCCGATTTTCATGTTTCCCAATTTATTGTTTATTTAGGGGTTATTTAATGTGTTCTCTGTCTAATTTTTATATGCCTAATTTATTGATCTTTTCCCCCCCGCCCCAATTTTATTGATGATGTAAGCCTTTAGAGATATAAATTTTCCCTTAAGTACTGTATCTTATACATTTTGGAATGTTGTCTCATTATTGTCATTTTCTTTAATTAAATTATTGATTTTTTCTATGATTTGATATTTTATCCATTCATTCTTTAAGATCAGATTATTTAGTTTCTAATTAATTTTTAATATTTTTCTATTACCTTTTGTTGAAAGGAATTTTTATTGGATTATGATATGAAAAGGATTATTTTAATAGTCCTACTTTTCTGCATTGTGTTGTGAAATTTTTATGTTCTAATACGTGGTCAGTTTTTGTGTAAATGCCATGTACCACTGAGAATAAAAGGTATATTCCTTTCTTGTTCCATTCAGTTTTCTCCAGAAGTTTATCATCTCTGACTTTTCTAAAATTCTATTCTCCTTCTTACTTTTCTTCTTGTTTATTTTTTGTTGGTTAGATTTATCTAATTCTGAGAGGGGAAAGTTGAGTTCCACCACTATTATAGTTTTGCTGTCTATTTCCTTCTGTAACTCACTTAATTTTTCCTTTAAGAATTTGGATGCTATACTATTTGGGGCATATATGTTTAGAATTGATATTACTTCATTTGGTACTTTTTTGGTATTGATATTATGTCTTTGGTGCCTTTTGGCAAAATAAAATTTTTTGCTTAGCTCATTTAATTAGATCTACTTTTGCTTTCGTTTTGCCTGAGATCATGGTTGCTACCTCTGCTTTGCATCTTGCTTTTTAATATTAGACTGATGCATTTTGTTATTTATGCCTTTACATAGAAGATTTGGAACAGATATGATGACTATTCCTTGAAACAACCTATTCTATCAAGCACTTGATTCTCATGTCAAGGGAATACAGCTAGTGTTTTGGCACATACAGTCATCTAAACAGTCTGAGAAGAGATTATGTGGGTATTGGCAAGAAATATTGACTGGCTCTGTAAGTTTTTGTGATGAAGTCCTACTATGATGGTTTAGATTTTCTTTGAAGGTGGGAAATCAGCTGAGGAATACTTTCTTTTGAGATAATTTAAAAAATTGTCTAACTGTGAAGATAATCAAATATAATCAAATCATATATTTCTAGAACATTTGGGACTATTTTATTCTCACAAATGTTTCTATGGAAAATGTGACTTCCTAACTCTCATAGGCTTGGGGATCGTAGATATTGGCAACTGATTTTTGTTTGTGCCTAAGTAAAACTTGCACTCCTACTTGATTGGTGACAGCTGTCTGATAATCAGCAGTTAGGCTTGATTGAGATTGGCTGGGACAGCCAACAGAACAGCAGACAGACAATTCTTTAACATATTAACCCCATGGCCCAATTATCCATCCAAAAATGCAAATCAGATCTCCCACAACTCTTTAACTATTCTCCTTGTGCAATGTCAGGGCCCTTGTGATCCAATTTTCACTACAATTAGCCTTGGTAGAACACACTCATGAAGCCTTTGGACCACCATTATTAAACACCTCTGCCTTTGAGTCACAAAAAGCCAGTGTCCCCTCCTCAAATTCAAGATTGCATCTTGTAGGAGAAGCGTTTTAAAAAATGAACAGTGTCTACACATTTCCCTCTCAAACTTCATATGGTACTTTGTTTTGTCTCATTCCAAGTTCACCTAAAGCTTTTTATAAATCTTAATATATCATGTAAATATTAAATATTAATGTTGTTATTATAGCTCCCTGCACTGATATCCTCTCTCCCATCATGCTATAAGCTCTATGAGGGCAAGGACCATCTCTAGGCCAAACTTTAAAATTTTTCTAGCACCTACTACTGGGTTCTTCCCAAATAGGAAAAATGTAATAGATTTTATTTGAATTTAAATGAATCTTAGAGCTAGTGGAGGAGAGAACATTGGATCACAGATTTTGACCTGGGAAGGAACCTTAGAGGTCATTAAATCCAGCCCCCTCATTTTACACATGAGGAAACAGAGGTTAAGGGATTTGCCTAGGATCACATACTAGTAAATGCTTGAAGCAAGATTGAACCCACGTCTCTCTGGCTCCAGATCAATCCACCTATCCATTACACCAAACTTCCTTGAGAAGGATGAGCTGGTGCTTCAGAAACATCAATAAGGATGAAGCTCAGAAGAAATGAAACCTGGACTCAGCCATGGAGGAGTTATCTCACCTTGGAGAGAGCAGATTCAGTAGAGCTGGGGAGGTAGAAGCCATTTTTTTTCTGAGGCCTGCCTGGGAATTGTGAGACAGACAGGGGAGACAACTTTCTATAGATTGGCCATTACAGGGATTTGATAGCTTGATGGGAAAGCAGGTTTAAGAGGGGATGTTTGTAAGCCAAGAGTATGGAAGCAGTAGAGAGGATGAGAGAGGTTAAACATGAAAAAAGCCTGTTTCAGTGTAAGTAAATGATTCATATTTTGGGTGAGAATGGTTCTGTCCTTAGCACTCAAGAGGGTACAACCTAGGCCCTCCCAGGCCAAGAGGTTCCCTTTGGGAACTTCTGTAGGATTTCTGAGGAGCCAATGCTTTCTTTGAATAATTCAATTCTACCAAAAGAAGACATGTGTTGGATGGTGGGGCATAGGGAGCTTGTTCAGGGCTGGGTTTACTTAGTCTCATTTTCTTCATTCATCAACCAACAGGCACTTATTATGTGCCAGGTTCTAGTCTCTGGGAATGCAAAAAAGAAAGGGAAATTGTTCTTATCCTCAAGGATCTTATGTGCTCATGGGAGTTACAATCTGAACATAAAGACACACATAAATATATCCAAGATATGTATGTACTTAGTGGCTAAAAGGTAACTTTTGAGGGGAAAGCACTAGCAGCTGGAATGGGGAGTGGGAAGATGATTCCAGGAATGGTGTGGGCAATCCCTGCAAAAGCATGGGGGCAGAAGATGAAATATTATGTGAGGAACATTAAAGAGACCAATATGTGATTGGATTGTAGTGGGCAGGGGAGGGGGAGCATGTATTGTGGAAGAGTCAGTCAGTTAATCCACAAACATTTATTAAGCACTTTCTGTGTTCAGGGCACTTTGAGAAGGACTAGGAACACAAGGAAAGGCAAAAACACAGTTGCTATCCTGCAGGTAAAAGATAGGAAGAAGCCAGGTACAAGAACTGTAAGTGACAAGCAGGGAGTTTGGACAACAGATAGTGACCCATTATCCTTTTTGCAGGGCAGGGGAATGCAATATAACCACTTAAATATGGCGAGTGTTGCCTAGAGACATAAACCAGCTTAACTGTTTTCACTTTACTTGGCCAAACTAGTTTTTCCTCTTAAAAATCTGGAACTCTGAACTACAGTATCTTGAAAAGGGAAAAACTGTTATTGGACTTCTTGCTTACCTTGAGACTCCAGTGAATTTTTCATCATACAGTGGATATGAGTAAGCTCTCCTATTCCACTGATCACAGACCATCAATGCCTTTACACCTTATCAACAAATCGATAATTTGGTCAACACACATTTATTATTATCCCATGGAACTGTTCTGCCCAAAGGCTGCAGTTCTTGTTCTAGACCTCTTGACATTGGCATTCACCAATGGTGTGTGCTGGCTGTTCACTGATAACTCCAAAACTGACACATTCTCTCTCTGTCTTTCTTTGTCTCTGTCTCTGTCTCTCTCTGTCTCTCTCTCTCTGTCTCTCTCTCTCTCTCTGTCTCTCTGTCTCTCTCTGTCTCTCTCTGTCTCTCTCTCTCTCTCTCTGTGTCTCTCTTTCTCTCAGGTTACATTTTACTTACTTTTCTCTACATAATTTTCTCCTGGTAACATGTTACAGTCTACTCATACCAGCCATCAGCCTTTTCATTTCTCCTTGGGAGACAGAATTGTAATTCTTGGGACTCAGCCATATAACTTTAACCATGGTTAAATCTTGGTTATTTTTTATGCTTTGGAGCACTTGGACACACTGTAGATTGGTATAACTAAAAATGTTTTGTTGTTGATTAAATTGGCACTCCCTGGTATGGGATCCCCATTACACTTATTCTGATATTAAAGTAAGAGGAGTTTGATATTCTCACTCTCTTCTATACATATAGAAGTTTGGATATATTTGCACTGGCACTTTAGTAAGGAAATGTTTCTGGTGATCTAGTGAAATCTTAGTCCATGAATTAAATCAATGGAGGCTATTTGCAAAGCTGTGAATGAATCTCATACAATGGTGGAGTGAGGTGAAGCTAGAAAATCTGTAGACTATAAACTCATCGAAGTCACTTTCCAAATCACTATTCCTAGTCCTTAGCACAGTAAATTGAGCATATTGCATAGGGCAGGGACAGGGACAGTGACTAGACCTATGATTTCTTTGGTAAAAGGAATTCCCAGGTGAGGAATTTCCTGTCCCAATGCATATTGGCAACTTCTCTGCAATTTATATTTTCAGAGCTGCTGAGAGTTCTGAGAAGTTAAATAATTTGCTCCGGATTATTCAACCAGTATGAGTCAAAGGTTGAACTTGAACTTAGGTCGCCATAGCTTCAGGGCCAACTCATGATCCTCTATGAGTAGATGCTTAATAAATGTTGAATTGAATTGAACTCTTCCTTCCACATTAATATGTTGCTCTATTGAATGAACCATTGTTACTATAGGTATATATCCAAAGCAAAGCAGAATAACTTAAAAATGAAATAGCAGAAGGAAGGCAAATGGCTTACCCCTTCAACCTGGTCATTGTAGATCTTTTCTCATGTTAAGCTGTTCTTTGGAGAGAAAAATAGAAAATATTTCAAGTTGGAGTAATTAGATTAATTCCCTAATCTTTGAAAATTTTAACACCTTTTCATTGTTCACAGAAAAAGACCTGGGCAATCAGGCACAGACTCTAGGGAAGTCAAACATGGAAGGAGAGGTCTTATGGGTACCAAAATACACACAGCAGCACTTTTTTTGTGGTATCAAAGAACAGAAATCAGGTGATTTGTCATCAACCCAGGAATGCCTTAACAAATTGTAATATATGAATGTGATGGAAAATTATTGGGTCCTAAGAAGTTGACAAGACAACAAGTATTTGTTGAGCATTTACTACGTTCTAAGCACCGTTCTGAGAACTGGGAACACAAAGAAATGTAAAAGACAGTCCCTTCTCTCAAGGAGATAACAGTCTAATAGGAATGGGCAGACAACATACGAGTGACTACACATATACAAGATTATGCGTGCACGCATCTCTCTATCAATCTATCTATCATCTATCCATCTATCTATCCATCT
>NW_027185761.1:62321937-62331032 GCF_028583685.1 Petaurus breviceps papuanus | reverse complement strand
TCTCTATCAATCTATCTATCATCTATCCATCTATCTATCCATCTATCTCTCTCTCTCTCTCTCTCTCTCTTAAATAGAACATAATTAATAGAGGGGACTAGAACAACTAGAATTGAGGAGGATTAGGAAAGGCTTCCTATAGAAAGTAGGATTTTCCTTAGGACTTGAAAGAAGCTAGGGAAGCCAGGAGGCAAAGATAAAGAAAGAAAGAGTTTTTTTTTTTGAATGGGAGTTCAAATGAGTTAGGAGTCTTGTGTGAAGAACAGCAAGGAAGTCATGGGTAATTTAGAGAAACAAAGGTCGACTTGTACTAACTAAGTGACATAAAGGGAAGTTGGCAGAACCAGAAATCAGTTAGATTGTGAGCTTCTTGAAGGCAGGGATTATCTGTAATTCTTTGTATCCTCAGTTCATAGCATGGTGTCTGAGACATAGTAGGAGCTTAATGTTTATAGATTTGTTGACTGAATATACACAATGACAATATCTGGTAAAGAAAGAGGATGTTAAAAGGCAGCTGAACTTTTTTTTGTGGTAGTAAAAACCTAGCAATGAAGTGAGTATCCATCACTTGGGGAATCACTGTACAAATTACAAGATATAAATGCAAAGGGGTGTTATTGAGCTATATAGAGTTACAGATATGAGGAAATTAAACAAAGGGAGGTAAGCAGAGCTGGAACAAAATGCACAATTACTACAATTATGTAGGTGAAGAGACCAAAATATATTAAAAACCCAAGAAAACTACAATGATCCATTTTAGTCCTGGAGACTTCTTGACGAAAAACACCTTTTTTCATAGAAACGTGGGGTCTTTGAATGTGGGATCTGGTAGATGCCGTGTGACTGGGGATCAACTGGTTTTGTTTTATAACAATAATAATTGCCACAAAGAACGGTTCAAGTGAATAGGCATAGAAGGGAATGACAGTAAAAATAAAAGGCAATTAAAAAACCTTGAAAAGTCAAATCAAAGGGATTTGAACTCAGATTAATTGTATGAGTGGAAGGCTTGACAGTGGTGAGCATATTTCAGGAAATGACTTCTATAATGGAAAAGGCATTAATAAAACAGTTGTTTTTTTTTTAAACTTCTATTCCATCTTCCTATTTCCTCAGCAAATAGGATTATTCAGGTACTTACCTTGAGCTTCCAGGTAGCTTGGGAATTTTTCTATCACTGGTCAAGAAAAACTCTAGAGTGAAATTATTTTTCCTTACCCCAAATGACAAGCTTTCAAAGAATATATTTAAAGGTAGAAGTAGGTATTACCACATAATAAAATGATATAAAGTGGGCACTGGTGTTTATTGGTTGATCCAGTTGACAATTTACCCTTACCCTTTTACTTGATTACTTTTCTTATAGGAAAGATTCTTTCTTCCTCTTGTCACTTCTTAATAGAAGGCTGAAGGAAAAGTGATTTGTTTCAACTATGGGGGGTGGGAGTGAATTAATAACTCATTACTTTAACCATATTTTTGTTGCTGAAAAAGACAAGCATATTAAAAAATTAATTATACCTTGTTATATTTCAAAAACCAAGTGGAGCAAGGAAAGGTAGACCTGAACACCCACAGAGCTATGATCGTAGGGTGGCAGGGAATTTGATGGGAAAGAATATTGTCCTTCATACCTTCAGTGTCATTCTGTCAGTCATTGGTGACAGAAGCCTTATGAGTCCTGTAATAACATGCAGCTGTTCTGTAGAATATCCTGACCAAGGGAATGTGGTGAGGTTCTAATATTTTGATTTGTTTTGTGATCACTTAGAGTAATATTTTCCCACTCCTTCCAAAAGGGGCTTGCCATTTTATCATGAGTTTTTCTTAACTTTTTATGACAACAATATCAACTGTTAACTTTCACTTCTCCTTGTGCAAGATGACCCATTCTATGATTTCTCAAAAGCAGTCATTTCTATGGGAGGCTCAGACCAGAAGAGCTTTTCCTTTCTCTTATGAAATGAAGAAACCATTCTCAATCACATCACTAAAGAAAATGTAAATGCTGAGTCTTTGGCTCAAACAAATGATTAAATGACAGATAAAGAATTCCTGATGGGATGACTCCTGGAATTTTGATTGAAGTCACATGATGTATTTCACTGGCAAAACCCAGGGCGTGCCATAAGAAATGCCTCTCTGTGAAGAGAGTGCTCCTTCTTGGATATGGCGATGGCCAAGACACTCTAGAACAATCTGTCCTTGTTTCTTTTATCCAAAGAGTCTTTAATATTCCCATGAAAGGGATATTTATTCATATTCCAATGTTTATGGAAACTTTTCATTTCTTGCTGCTAGGCCTGCTTTCAAAATATTCAAATATATTTGGCTTTTGTAACTTCACTAATTAAACCTTAGAAAGCAGATGGAATTACAGAAATTACAGGGTTTAAAATATCATCTTAATTGGTTTACGATCTATGTGACACCACAGCTCCATTCGGATGGTGTAATGTCTATGGATTGCACAAAAGAGATACCCAGCCAATTAATTCTCCTTTCACTCTTTTAATTGTTACATTGTTCTCCATCTCCTTCCTCTCCTTAAAACTACATTTTCTTATGACCAACGCTAGCTGGGAAAGGATGTGCAGGAAGGAAAGGTCAAATAAGAAAGTATTTTTTAGATAGTAGAAAGGAATCTAAATTCCTGAGATCCTTTTAAAAATTATATAAGTGGAATAAATTCAAGATAGCACTCTCAGGCATGTCTATGTCTCTTCTGGAATGACACGTAAATGCACTGGCCAAGTTTGATAGTTGTAATCCCTTCCATTTAGATCCTGCTTTACATCTGTTGCTGCTGCTGCTGCTGTTATTGTGGATTTTTCTTGGACCTATGATTTTATAGATGCTGTTGTTTGTCCTTCCTTTTTGAAGAGGACCAGTGACATCATGAGGTGATATCTTGACTCATGGGTGAATGGGATCTAAGAGAGGCAGAGTTGAACAAAGTCATCATCAGCCTCACTCCCTCTTCCAAAGTCATTGAAGAGCAATGGCAAGACAAAGTTAAGAGGACTGGTGATAGCCTGGGATACAGTGGGATATAGCCCCAAGATACCTTGGACTCTTTGATATCTGACCAGGCTCTAAGCACTTCACAGCACCTGCTTCAGCTGCCTTCATGGCCACTGGAAAAAAGTGTTCTCATCCACCTATTCCACTGGGATAACTCACTGGAGGGTTTAAGACTCATGTGTACCTTCAACCTGGTTTAGCTATCTGCTGAGATGGTTTACCAGGATGTGGCCACTGCTCATGCTACAGTTTCTTGGAGTCACAGGTGAGAGTTGAGTGCCAGGTAGACACCAAAGGTGGATGAGCAGCCCTGGGAAGGGCTCAGGAAGCCCGCACATCAGAGGCAATAGTCCTCAAACACCTCATCCACCCTGGTGAAGAAAGTCTATCTACCATTGCAAATCTGCACCTACTTTGCAACCTATGAGTGGCCTGAGAGATGAAGTGACTTGTCAAATATGTGACATAGGAGGAATGTACTTGCTTTATAAAGTATGTTAACAAAACTCACCTTGTGGGTTCATGCATGGTGTCTGCATGGTCTTACAAGAGGCTTCATGGATCTCAGCTTTCAGGGCTATAGCAAGGGCCTGAGTCACTAGGACTTTGGCACAGGGCACTGAATTTATCGGGTACTAAAGCATTTGTGGTTCTTTGGCAGCATAGGAACAAAGCTGTAGCTTCATCACCCATCCTTCTCTTGAGCATCAGGTCAGATAAGCTTGTTCCCTTCTCTCCTCTCTCCCCTCTCCCTGGCCTGTCCAAAGCAGTCACACAGTGACCAGACAGAAATAGTAGTGCTGATGGCACATTTGGGGCCACTTGCCCTGAGCCTGGTTTGTGCTGCCCCAGGCCAAATGATATTAGTTAAGAGCTGGCTATCTCTCATGCTTAGAATGTTCTCTTTCCTCCTTTCAACCTTTTAGGATCCCTGGCTGCAACATTACCTTCAGGAGGGGCCCTTTCCTGGTCCTCCCAAATACAAGGTTATGTCCCATCTCCTTTGAATGCATCTTCTGTGTAACTGCTTAATAGTCTTTTCTATTACAATGTAAACCTCTTGAGAGCAGGGGCTGTTTTTGCCTTTGTCTTAGGATCCTCATCACTTAGCACATACCTGGAACATGGCAAGAGTTTACTAAATGCTTGTCAATTGAATATTTGGTCATAGTTTTGTCTATTTGAAAAAAAAAAAGACACCATGGGACAAATGCACAAACAATCCATAGTAACCTTTAAAATCAAGCTAGCATCAGTGGATTTAAGAGCTGAAAGTTCCCTTGAGACCAGTTGATCTGGTGGGAGGGGGAACCCCAAAGATCCCATTTTTGAAACTGGTTTGGGATTCCCAATGAAGGTCTCAATAAACCAATCTGTTTTCTCCAGGAGCACCTCTTCAGCTTTTATGGCGACCTCTCTCTCTCTGTTCCAGTTACTGTGACTAGGACAAGAAAACCCTACTGTTTCTTTAAAGTGTCTCATTTTGCCATTTCTGTGGGATTTTAAATTCGCTATTCCCTTTTGTTGCCATGGTAACAGGTTTTGGCCCTCATGGGTGACAGAAAAGTATCACCGTCCTTGTTCCTGTTTGAACACATAGATTTTCTGGGTATTGCTGTGCAGCTCTAGGAGAGGGGATCCTGAGAACATCACACCTTCCAAAGCAAGGTAAATCTGTGGAGCAAATAATGCAGCAAACTTGGGAAATGGCCCACAGCAGGGACAGATTTCCCTCTTCCAGGCACTCTAAAAAGCAGCTTTGACTCTACCTCAAATGATCCCATATCAGGCTCTTCTATCTCCCCCCTCCATGTGACATTTTGCAGACATTTTCTATATCAAGGAAATATCTAATTGCAATGCGCTTTCTAGAATGCCTACCGAGCTGGCTCTAGGCAACTTTCAGCATTGCAGGGGTCAATTAAAAGAACCAATCAACTGTTTTTAAAACTTTAAAATAAAAAAAGAGGGGGAAGTGGACAAAAAGTAATATTAAATAGCACAGAGCATGACTAATGGCACAAGCATGTTAAAATCATTGGGAAAATGTCCTTGGAAGACAAATGAATTTTCAGCAGAATAATTAACTTAATTAACAAATTTGCATGCATATTCATCAGGCTATTGAAGTCTTTCCAGCACAGCTTGATGAGCATTGGTGTAATAATTATCTCATTTACATTCTGCAATCTACTACAGTTTAGGGTATGCAAAAAAAAAAAGCGACCTCTTCCCTTTGACTTTAGTAGGACCCAGGCCTTCCAAACCTCCATGTGTGGGGTCAGAAGGAGCTGTCCACTCCAGTTCAACCCTTGGAGGAGGACCCCTGTTGTAGAACTTGCTGGTTTCTCAATCTCCTTACCTTCCAATATCCCCTCCCCCTCCCCACTACCTCCTCCCCCTCTTTTTTTCCTTTGGCCCAGGTTCTCTGTTTTGCCTCTGCTTGTTCTCCTGGGTAAATCTTGGCACCAGTTCTGACTTCAAATCTCTGGGGCCGCCAGACTGCATCATGTAAAAATTGCCATTTCCCTCTATCTCTGCAGGGCAATCTTTAAAGGCAGTAAGGTGTGACGCTCCAGACTGGCAGCTTGGCAAGAAAGAACCCATGGATACCAACACACAGGAATCTGGAGGGCTCACTCTGACAGCCAGTCAGTGCTGGGAACAAAAGGAATTAAAAAAAAAGCAAATGCATTTGTACATATTGTAGGCATATGGCCATAAGACCAGCAGAAAAAAAAGCTATTTAATTACCAATTGTATTTATTGAGAAGAGAAACACTGGGAGGTGGGGAGGGAGGAAAACAGTGTACACAGCAATATCCCCCCATTTTAACTTTTCACCTCAGATTTGAGGAAAAAAATTGAGAAGAAAGGGAATTGCGATTGGATTCAAGAGTGGTTGGCTTCTAGGGAGCATGGTTCATAATGAGTCTTCTCTATAGAATGGCCCTGTAGGAAATCTGAGGTGTTACCTATGTCCATTACTGGAATTTGTTGTTGAGTGTCTTTTTTGGAAGGAGGATGGATGGCAGAGCAATATAAAATATAGAAATTTACAGCTGTTGTGGCCATATCAAGCAGAATTTCTGGAATTAGCCAGTTTCAGGTATTAATAATAATTTTCCAAAATGTAATTGTATGTAATCACTTGTCTTGTTTTTCCCTCTGAGATGAATGTTTAGATAGTATGCAAAGATAAAGGGGTCATAATTTCCATCAAACCTTCACCTTATGAGGCTGCCCTGTGGGATAAATGGCCAGATGATCCACAGCAACCTTCAGAATCCAGCTCAAATCAGTGGATAGAAAGGCTGGAAGTGCCCTAGAGACCACTGCTGTAACTTCTTCCTCCTCCCTTAATTTGCCTGACTTGTTTTTTCCCTTGCTCCCTCTCCCCATGGCTCATTTTGTTCTTGTACCCCACTTTTTCATCCACAAAAGAAATACTAAGAAAAATCAATAATATACTGCTAGAAATATACCCTATCTACTCCAGCAGAATCTCACGGTTGAATGGGATCTCAAGAACAACTGAATACAACTCCCACCTGCACGGAGATCTCTCCAGAGTACCTGATGTGGTCATCTAGACTTTACTTGAAGACTTCTAATAGTAGAGAAGCTGATATCTTGACAGGCAGTCCAGTTGCACATTATGCCAGCTCTAATTGTTAAGATTTTCCTGATATCAAACCTAAAATTCCTTATTTTTTAACTGTCCTCCTGTCATCACAAGTTTTATCCTTTGAGACCAAGAACAATTCTAATCTCTCTTCCAAATGGCAACACTTCCCAGTTCTCAAAGATGATGATGAGATTTCCCTGAGTCTTTTCTTATCCAAGGGAACCCTCCTCACTTCCAACTGATCCTCAATATGGCATTGTATTGAGGCCCTGATGATGCCTATGTTAGGAATGGTGGGATTGAACCTATTGTTACATTGGTTTTTGTCAGGGCAAAAACAATCCTAACACCACCTGATTCCTTCTCTTTGGTTTGTCTGTGGGGCTCCAGAATGGTCTGCCATGTGAGGGTATCTTGCCTTATGCTGTAGACAAGTTCCTTTAAGCCACTTTTCAAATTGTTTGTAAATTACACTTTTATAAATTAAAAAAAGATTTCTCAGAAAGGACAGTTATTTAAAGGAACTGAGTAGTCAATGTGTGTATGTGTGTGTGTACATATATATATATATATGTATATATACAAAATGCAATCGCCTTTAATTTATTTATTCTTATTTAAAAAGGACAGCAGAAATTTGTGTATCATGTTCTTTAGAAATGAGGTCCACTTCTACCCATGGATATGACAATGAATTAATGATCTCCTTGAGGTGGCTAATCCCTCCGCGGTGCAGATTGTAGCTCTTCTATGCTTCCAAATTGTGTGTCATTCTTCTCCATGCTCAACATGTCCCAAATTCAACCTATTATCCTTCTGCCCAACCGAATTCTTTATTACTGTTAGGGGCATCACCATCCTGATGGTCATCTAGGGTCACGACCTTGGAATTATCCTTCAGTTCTTGCCTGGACTATGCCAAGAACCTCCTCCTCATTCTCTCTGTGTCAGCTCCCTCACCACTCCAATTCATAATCCTCTGTGCTGCCAAAGTAATTTTTCTCAAGTGCTTATCTGATCATGTCACCCCTATTCTTGCCCCACTCTACAAACTCCACTGGCTCCCAAATACCTTCAGCATGAAGTCCTCTGTTTGGTACCTAGAGATCTCCACAATCTGGCCCATCCACACCTTTCTAGTATTTACTACTTTTCTCTACATACTCTGAATTCCAGCTATCAGGGCTCACTTGTCTAATACACACATCTCCCTATCTCCCACCTCAGTGCATTTGTATTTGCTTATCACTGTGCCCTCTTCTTACCTCTCCTTCTTCAACCCCTAGTCACCTTCAAGATTCAGCTCAAGGAACAACTATTACATGGGGCTTTCCCCTCCCAGCTTCAAAACTGCCATGTAAATCCTTTTGAATACATTCTGTACATATTCTAATGTTTACATGGAGTCTGCTCCAGTAGACCAGAAAGAAGCTCCCTGAGGACAGGAACTGTTTCACTTCTCTCTTTATATCATCAGCACTTAGAACTGTGTCTGTTGTAGATTAGTTTCTTAATATTTGGTGGTGATTAATGATTGAACACACATATCTTTGCAAAAGGATTAACCCAAAGCCCTAGAGGCCTTCCCTTGGTTCTTTCAAGATTTGGTTGATGTAAATGAAGCTACCCAGCTCCATATCTGTCTTCTCCTACCCTCAGTACAATGGTGGGTGGTGGAAGGAGGGAAGGGAGCAAACATTTTTAGTGCCTACTATGCAGCAGGCATTGTGCTAAAGATTTTAGAGATATTATCTCACTTGATAATTAGGACTAGTCTGTTTTCTTTTTCTGATTAATGTCTTTACTTATTTATTTTCCACTACTTCTTGCATATAAAGCATCTTCAATCACATTCAGATTGCTGCTTACCTCAACATACATCTTTCCATTCCTCTTTGGGTCATTTGCAATTTTGATTCTTTTGAGGTTTGGAGGGTTCATGATTCTATGCCCCATAGTACCATTGGAAGGGTATCAATATTAAAAATCTGACTTCAGGTTGAAGGGAGTAATTTAAAGTTATTTAAAACATGACCATATTCCAAATGGGAATGAGCCCTTTCTCTTCAAGCTCTTCACCTCTGATCCAGCTCATTGTCAATCTAAATTCTGGTTAGGATATTTATATTGATGGCCTAGGTCAATAGCTGCCCATCCAACTATACTTTTAGGCAATATGGATTCTTGTATTCTGTGTTTTTCCTATGTGCAATGACTGCCCTTTTCAACCACTTTCTCTCTCTCTCTCTCTCTCTCTCTCTCTCTCTCTCTCTCTCTCTCTCTCTCTCCCTCTCTCTCTCTCTCTCTCTCTCTCTCTCTCTCTCTCTCTCTCTCTCTCTCTCTCTCTCTCTCTCTCTCTCTCTCTCTCTCTCTCTCTCTCTCTCTGTCTGTCTGTCTCTGTCTCTGTCTCTGTCTCTCTCTCTCTCTGTCTCTGTCT
>NW_027185761.1:62284306-62321537 GCF_028583685.1 Petaurus breviceps papuanus | reverse complement strand
ACAAAAAGCTGTCTACACTCATTGCCTCCACTTCTTCTCCTCTTACTCTCCTTAATCCTTCTCCTCCCACTTTTATAGCAGATTACCCCTTTTATCATCTCTCTCTAATCTTCAATTGTTCCCCACCTATTGAATCCTTCCCCCTTGCCTACACAATTATCCAAGTCTCTTCCAATCTAAAAAAAACCCAGTCACTAGATCTACTATTATTTCCCCTTCATTGTCTTCTATTTTTCCTCCCTTTCTCAGTCACACTCTCTGAAAAAGCCAGTTACAGTGTCTCAACTTTGTTACATCCCATTGTCTTCCTATTACCATACAATTTGGTTTTCAATCTAACCAAGACATTGAAACTGCTCCCTTCAAAGTTACTAGTGCTATCATTCTTGAAATCTAGTAACCTCCTCTTAATCTTTACTCTCATTGGCCTTCTGGCCATGTTTGACATCCACCCTATCCTCCTTGATATTCTCTGTATTTTCATGATACCATTCTCTTTTGGTTCATTCCCTATTCTCTGTCTGCTCTTTCTAATTCTCCTTTACTGAATTTTCATTCCTGTCATGTCTACTAATTTTAGATGTTCCCTAATGTTCTGTCCTGGACCCTCTTAATTTTTCTCTTGCTTAGTGATCTCATTACTTCTCATGTGTTTAAATTTCATCTCTATGTAAATGACTCACAGATCTATATATTCAGCTCCAGTCCCTCTCCTGAGCTTCAGTTCTGTGCTCAATATCCAAGATAGAAAAATGATACAATAATCTATCATATTTGTAAAATTCATAAACAAATACAAAAAGGAAGGAACAGCAAATGCATTTTAAATCATATAACAAAACTTATAATCAGTTAAGGATTATAATCAGTTAAAAACATATGAACAAAGGGAACAGACAAAGAGTAAATAGTATTATATGAAATGAGAAGAAAATCACATAGAAGAGAGTTTTTATTGAAGAAAAGAATAAGAATGGGAGAATGTCAAAATTTGAGGGATTCAATATAAATCTAATTAGGCAAATATTTATTAAGCACCTATAATATGCAAGGGCATTGCTATATAGGTGAGGGAGTCCTTAGAGGAAATGTCATATCTCAACTCATATCATCAAAAGAGAGAAAGAGAAGAACAATGAATTGAACATGCAACTAAAACCCTAGAAAACAACTAATTAATAATATCTAAAAAAGCATAAAAGTGCTATATAAAAATGAGAGAGAAATCAAAGTAAAAAAATATTGAGCTGACAAAGCTAAGAACTATATTTGAAGACAATACATAAATGATTAACTAATTTTATTTTTAAGAGGAAATGAAACATATCAGAAAGTAAGAAACAAAAAAAGTATTGATAATAAATGTTAAGGAAATGAGGAAGATTATAAAGAGTCCAATCACAAGCCAATAAAGTTGAAAACAAATTAAATAGATTATTATTTGCAAAAAAATGTAAAATACACAGATGAGGAAAATGAATCTAAACAACCTGGTCTTTGAAAAAGAAATTTATCAAGTCAAAAATGAATTCCCTGGGGCAGCCAGGTAGCACAGCAAGTAAGAGCACTGGCTCCAGTGTTGGGACGACCTGGGGATCAAATCCGGGCTCAGATACTTAGCACCACACCCAGAAATAACTGGCCGTGTAACCTTGAGCAAGTTACTTAACCCTGGTTGCTTCAAAAAAAATGAATTCCCAAATTCAGGGAAAAACAAACCTCTGGTTCAGATGGACTGACAACCAAATTCTATCAAAACATTAAAGAACAAAAAGCTATGAACACAGTTAAATGCGTTTCATATCATTAGGGTGTGCTTCCAGGGTATTCAATGCTTTAAGGTGGCTATTTATTAGATATACAATTGTTAAGGATACTGCTTTTATTTATTAAACCAAAGAAACTAAAAGTGAACTAAACTTTTTTTTAATTAAAAATTATATTTAACCTTAAAAATGAGATTAAAATAGATTTTTTGGAAGATATTAGTATATGCATGGATGAGTACACTCTGAAAATCTTGTTGTGTCTGATACTATGTACAATGTTCACAAAAATGTAACAAGAAGGCAACTCAACAAAGTCTTTTTATGTGAAAGAGATGGTTGACTCCAAACTAGGAAGAGATAAAGCAAAGAAAGAAACTACAGTCAAATAGTTCAATAATGAAAATTGATGAAAAATATAAAATCAAGTATTGCCAGAGGATATACCAATATATCATACATATATGTATGTTATGTAAATATATACATATATGTCTGATCAGACATGTATATATCACACACACACATAGACATATGCACATATAAATGCCCATATATATGTATACTTGTGTATGCATGAGTCTGACCAGGTTGAATTTGAACTATTAATGCAAGTATATTTTGGTATTTAGAGATCTATAAAATAGAAAATCACTTTAATAACAAAGTGTTAATAATCACCACTATATCAATTGATACAGAGTAATTCTGACAAAATGAAACATATTTTTATTAAATCACTAATAAGTGTAGGAATATGATCTTATTTTAAGAGTATAAAAATATCTATGTAAATATAAAATATATATCATTATATATGATATGGAAATAGGATAAGATGCTGATGGAAGGAAACTCAAAGGTTATTTGGACCAATCCATTTATTTCACCAAGGAGGAAACTGAGGTATCAATAGAAGAGATTTGATCCAAGTCACATATATAACAAGCCTTAGATATGTGATTTGAACTCAGATTCTCCAACTGAGAGTCAAGGCTTCTTTCCATTCTACTATGTTATATATTCTAGTACTCCCCAGACCACTGATCTTGGTATCACTCAAGTCCTCATAGCTATCATCTGGGGAATCAACTCCTATGGAGAAGTGGACAACCATCCGCACCAACTACCAACCAACTCCTTTGTACAAGGTAAGCAGCTCAGCCTCGTTGAGGCATCAGGGCACCCTGAGAGAGTGACACCCTGAGAGAGGCAGCATGTTCCAAACAAGTCAAACCTTTACAGTTGCTTTTATTACCATCTACTCTCAGACCCTCATAGGGACAGCCATGGACCCTGAACTCAAGTGTCTTGGGGATAGCCCTGTTTCCAGTCTAGTGCCCTCTATCATCATCCTGGGAAACAACACACATGGAGAGGCAACCTGGCAATTGCTCCTGGTAATTGTAGGTTTTACAGTTATAGTTACTGAAGACCCCAAAAGAAAAGTTTTTGCCATCAAAATCTTTAACACAGTTAAGTGCTTTAACACTATATGGCTTTATCAGTGGAAATGCCATTAAAGAAGAAGCATTACCATATACTTTGCCACTGTACCCTAAGGACCATAGGTCCTTTCTATCTGACTTGCAGGTGAAACCTTACATATGTGTTATCTCCCTCATTAGAATGCAAGTTCCTTGAGAACAGAGAATGTTTTATCTTTCTATTTGTATCCTTGTGCTTTACATATTAGCACAGTGGATAGAGCACCAGACCTAGAGGCAAAAAGAACTGAATTTAAATCTGGCCTCAAGCACTAATTAGTCATGTGATCCTGATTGAGTCACTAAGCCTCTGTCTGCCTTAGTTTCCTCATCTGTAAAATCAGAATAATAATAGAATTTGCCTTACAGGGTTATTGCAAGGATCAACTAGGATAAAAATTCTAAATTGTTTAACACAGTGCCTAGCATGCAGTAAATACTATATAATTTCTCAATTCATTTATTCTATACTTAGGGTGAAGTTATTGAATCCATTGTCTTCAGAATTATATGTCACAGTATGGATGCCCGATATATCAAAAAGACAAGAAAAAGATACTAAGGAATAAGCACAGGCAAAGAGAAGACAAAATCATCTCTATTTTCAGATAATAAAATAATTAATTTGGTAAACCCTAGGGAATCAACAAAAACATCAAGAAAATTAATATTTTCAGTATAGTAACAGGATGTAAAATAAATCCACAAAGTCATTATAATTTCTGTCTATTACTATGAAAACGCAGGAGGAATAGGAAGAGAAATTCCATTTAAGATAACAAGAAAATTCATGAAATATTTTGCAATTAACCTGCCAAGACACATGTAAATCTTATATAAATGACAATTCAATTTTGACAGAAATAAAAGAAAGACCTAAATAACTGGAGGGGTGTTCAATATTCATGGCTCTGAAATACAAATATATTTAAAATTATGACACTCCCCAGATTACCCTATGGATTTATTACTAAGCAAATGAAATTACTAAAGAGATGCTTTATAGAGTGAGACAAAATAATAAGGAAATTCATTTGGAGCAATAAAAAGTCAAGCATATCAAAGAGTATGACAAAAAAAAAAAGTAGAAAAGGAGGGCACTTGCCATCACTAGAGCTCTACACTATAAAGCATTCTGTATTAAAAACCAATGGGTGATGTCTAAAAATATTAAAGTAAATTAGTGGATTAAATAAACAAGAAATAGAAATAGATGAGCCTGGCAGTCTAATATTTGATTCATTGGAGAAGACAAGACTGATGGACCCAAGAATGAATGGGCAAACTCTATAGAAAGCAGAGTGGTAGAACATTATTTGACTAGCATCTTATCTTATACTACAATAAAATACAAGTGAATAAATTACTTGATTATCTCCAAAAATCACACTGTAAAAATAAAAGTTATTAGCACTGGAAGATCATAACCCAAGATGGAAGATGTCACAAAATACAAAAGGCCATCTTTGTCATATATATTTTTTAAAAGTACGAACAAATAAAATCAATTCAGAATCAGAAGATACAAATTGTTAAAATCTCTGCATTTTAAAAATTCAAAGAATTGTCAATCTAAGGAGCTTCCTTCGTGAAGAGAGGTCACAATCTCCCTTTGACTTAGGAGAGAAGTCCTAGGGAGTCATTGGAGTCTCTGAGTAGACACTGATGTGCTTAGGTTCATGGAGCTAGCAAGTGTAAGAGGTAGAGTTTTGAACCCTGAATTTTCTGATGCCAAATTCAGCACTCTAATATAGATCATGATGCCTTTCTTATTTTAAATATTTCTAATAGAAATTTGCTGTAAAAAATCTACAGACTTCCAGACTACATGAGCAATAAAACTGAGGACTAGACATTTTTCTCTAATGCTTGTGAGCTCTCAAACCTTTCCAAAAGAGGAATTATGTGCCAAAGATAAAGTAACTTCAGTTGTCTACATGACCCAAGGGCACCCAGAACCCAAAAGAAGTTAAAAATAAACTGATGCTCACTCAGTACCCCTCCCCAGCTTCATATACTACTGGCAGTGGGGTTACACTAGCAGAATGAAAGACCTGACACGTGGCCTTTTAACAAAACCCAAACCTCACACTCTGGTCCCCCTTACTCTCTTTCCAGTGCCAGGGTGACCATGGTTCTGGGCTACAGAAACTTTCTCTGGGACAAGGTCATACCCTTACCATGGGGGCCCTTGAGAAGCCATTCAAGGGTCACAACAGCCAGCCAGCATTTCAGCAGCAACCCCACAGCAACAGTGTTGCAAAATTTCGAATTGTTGGAGCTGGGATGGACAACCACAGTGCAATTATCCAAACTTCTGGTACTAGGATAAACAACCCTGTAGCAATAATGCTGCAAAGCTCCAACCTTCAGGTCCTGGGATGGAAACCCCCTACCGATAGTATTGTGACTCTCTGAATGGCTGGTGCTGTCTCCAAGAGAGAAGGAACAGTGGTAATAGGACAGGAAGGAGACTGTGGGGTGGGGGAGGGTTGTGTAGCATTTCACTAAGTCTGAAGAAAACTACTCAGTGGACAGTTGGGGCAATTTCTGTCCACTCAAAAATCCCTTGGGGCACAGATCTAGACTGGTGAACCATGAATTGCCTAGTATAGGAAGATACTGAAACGGATTTTGATCCTACCCCAAAGGAAACCACTATCAGAGGGGAGATAGTCAGAATGTGAACAATAGTATTAAATAAGATGGGGAAGGGAAAGACTGAAATTGCCAAATCTCAGGAAGAAGTAAACTCAAAAACCTTGAACATAAGCAGATAAGTCAACAGGGAAAACAGTGACAACAGAAGGAAATATGGCCTCCAGATCTAGTAAATGAATTTAGGCATCTATGAATAAATATAGGAAAAGAAAGGAAAACAATCCAGCTCTCAATGAGACAAAGTATCCAGTGGAATTTGAGAACATGGAACCACAATATGCAGTTCCTGAGTGCCTCAGAAGAGAAATTAGAATTATGAAAGTAGAATTTATTATTTGCACAGTAAAAATGATAGGCAGAAGGGAAACATGGAATATTCAATAGCAAGCCTTGCTAAAATAACAAAAGAACAAAAAACCCCCAAACAATCCCTCCAAAACAAAAAAGAGAACAATAGATTGGAAATACAAACGCACAGAAGTGAAAAACAATCTAGAAGAAGAGAAGCAGAAAACAAGAACATTAAAAGAAAATATACTCACTACACAAAGAAAATATACTGATGAGTATCAAGACAGGATGTGCAGACAACCAAAGAATCATAGGCATCCCAGAAGAATATGGCAGGACAAAATTACCTTAACACCACAATGGAAGAAATGATAGAAGACAATTGCCTGGAACATCTGAACAAAGGAAATGGGGTACCAATTGAAGGAATTCACAGATTGTCTCCAGAAGAAAAAAAGCTTAAGGCTATAAACTCCAAGAATAGTTAAAGAGAACAATTCAAATTGAGAAACAGGTTTTGCAAGTGATCTAGAGAAATACATTTAAATGCAAAGGAAAGGAAATTTGCATGATGCAAGACTATTCTCCACCCACTAGAAAAGTAGTAGGGAATGGAATAATGTGCTCCAAAGAGCACTGATACAGGATACAGCCCAGGTTATTCTGGGCAACAGAATAACAACAGAAATTCAGGGAGAACAAATAAAGGGAATTGACAAAATTAAAGTTGAGTCATTCTCTACTAGAAGTATTCAAAGGACATGAACAAATTTTTTTATTTAAACTTTTCCTTTTGAATATGAGTACAACAAATATAAAAAAAGAACATTTTCATATGCAAAGAAAAACATAAGATCATCATGTATAAAACTATAAACTTCTATTGTGTATACTTTGATTTTTAAAAGTATATACAATTTAATAATAAAAATAAAACTTTCATCTTTATCTTTGCCCTTACCTGAACTTCCCTCTTTCTTTGGTGTATTTTTAAAGAAGTATTTCCATTGATACTCTCTTCTTTCTTTGATTCTTTTTTTTTATGTCCCCACCACTAGTATATCTTTCAAATAGAAATCCTCCCCTGTAAAAAAATAAGCATAGTCAGTCAAAACATATCAATACATTTCTGAAAAATTTGGTCTCATTCCATATTCCTTGTTTATTGCCAAGCTACCAGGAAGTGAGAAGTATACTTCATATTTAGTTTGCTAAAGACATGATTGATCATTGTATTTATCAGGAGTTTTAAGTCTTCCGAGGTTGCTTTCTTTTACATTATTGGAGTTCTTGTATAATGTGCTCTCCTGGTTCTGTACTTTTCACTTTGCATTAATTCAGTCAAACTTTCACAGACTTCTTTGAATATGTCTTTTCTTACGGTGCAATAATATTTTGATTCATTAATATGCTGTGTTTTATTTTTCAGTTAATGGATTGTTGTTGTTTAGTCATGTCCAAGTCATTGTGACTCCTTTTGGAGTTTTCTTGACAAAAACACTAGAGTGGTTTGCCATTTCCTTCTTCAGTTTATTTTACAGAAAAAGAAACTGAGAGAGACACAATTACTAAATGTCTGAGGCCAGCCTTGAATTCAGAAAGATGACTCTTCCTAATTCTAGGCCCAACACTCTATCCACTGAACTGCCTAATTGCCCCTGTTAATGGATACCCATATTATCTATATTGCTATATAACAAAAAGTGCTGTTATAGATGTGACCAGTAAGATGGAAGACTAGCTATTTTCTCTGATTCTCACAACCTCTCAAACCTCCTACATCACTGATAAATGTTTTTATAATAGGATCAAGGAGAAGTCTATTAGATACTCCACTCTCTTATAATTGTTTGGTGATGACCCACAATTCACCATTTCTCAGGCTCTATCATTCCACTATTTCTGAATTCATCTAACTATACTCTCATCTAGTCTACATCTTTTCATTCTGTCTCCCAGGATATCAAGTGAGGCTTGGTGCAAAGTCTAATCAAAGTCTGATACACGATGTCTAAGACATTGCTCTGATCTAGTAATCTAGTTAATTTGTCACGGATCATTCCTAATAAGCCCAAAATATTTTATAAGAATCTTCATTTTCCATCTTAAGTGCCTGGAACTAACCTCTCACTAATGTTTGCTTTGAGGATCTTTTTCTGACTGAAGCAAAAAATTAGTATGTGAACTAGGTGCTTTTAGTAAAGGTTATTCATAGCATTCAACTGTAATGAAGGACTATATCTTAGTCAAATCATGTGACAGTTGTCTACACAGAAGACAGCAGTTTTCCATTTAGTCCTACCATTTCACAAAGATACTAGGGCCTAGATAAATGAAGGTATTTGCTCAAGTTTATGCGGGTAGTTTATGCAGGCAAGGGATCCATCCCAGTTCATTTGACTTCAAGTTTGATGTTCTTTCCTCTAAATTACAATTACAACAACAATAACAATAACAATAGCATTAATAACCTTTGTTGTAGTCATAATAATGATAACCACAAGTACAGATAAAATGGAATGAATATGTTAATGCTTTTATTATGCAGCAACATTCAATCATACCTGATTTGGAAAGATCTCATCCATGATATGGGCAGCTATGTGATGCAGTGGACAGAATGCTGGGCCTGGAATCAGGAAGACTCATCTGCATAAGTTCAAATCTGACACAGACCATTACTAGCTGTGTGACCTGGGCATGTCACCTAACCCTGTCTGCCTCAGCTTCCTCATCTGTAAAATGAGCTGGAGAAGGAAAAGGCAAACCAGTCCAGTATCTTTGCCAAGAAAATCCCAAATGGGGTCACCAAGAATCAAACATGACTGAAACACAATTGAAAAACACTACCCATTATGGGTAAGGATGTCACACTGCTTTTTGTCAATGGTACCCTCAGTTTTAAATTACCTTCAACTGATTGCTGATTAGTGCACAGGCTGTCTGAAAGGAATTGGTTTTCCAAAAGTCTTCTAGGAAAGATTTATCCACCACCTAATGTTATCTTTCTATATTTGCTACCAGTATATTAACATCTCCTTAAAGAATACAACTCATCATTCTGCATGGAAAAATACTTATATCTCTATGCTTATTTGCTTTTCTCCCTTCCTTTCCTCTTTCTACTTCATCTCTTCTTTTATCATATCCCTCATTTTCTCTATTTTCCCCTCATTCTCATTTTATTTCTTCCTTGATATTAGTTTCTCATTGTATCTTTCTTTTTTATATATGCTACCTGTCCCCCATTTTTTTTATAAATTTGTGAGTGAACCCAACACTTCTCAGTCTTCAGACATACACCTAGAAGGTCTAATGCCCAAGGTAATTACTGCAGATCATCAGGAATTCTGAATAAAAATTACAGTTCTGAGCAGTAAATGTACATTTAAAGCCATTTTAACCCTTCCTTCTTCTGGGAGTCAAATCAAAAGCTGATTCTACTCATAGGAGCATTGATTTTTTAAGTGGAGGGGATTTAAACATCCCATAGTGCCTCATTTTATAGACAGGGAAACTGAGTCCCAGAGAGGTAAATGTCCCAAAAGATGAATATCAGAGCCAAGAATTTGTCCTGGATTATAAGATAGTAGGATCATAGATTTAGATCTGGAATAGAATTTAGGAACTATTTAGTGCAACCTCCTGATTTTATAGATGAGAAAACCAAAGCCCAGAGAGGTAGGTCACATGGGCTGCAAGGAGCAGAACCGGAATTCAAAACCAGAGGCTCTGACTCTAATTACAGAATGCTTCCTTCTACAACCACACTGTATCCCAGTGAACTACATTGTGTCACTGATGGAGCAAGGATGGAAGCATTGAAACTCTATTCTTGAATTATGTCTCTCTCTGTGTGGTTCTGTGATAAATGCTGATTGGTGAAGATAAAACTTCTCCCTACATCATTCCATTCACCTATTCCTTCCCTTGATGTTCCTAGAAGAAAGTTCTATTTATACTCACCAAGTGTAAGACTCTTTCTAGAAAGCACACATGATCAACTCATGTTTGAGAGCTACATTTCTCCTTCATCACATATGAATCAGAGATGATGAAGGGTGTAATTAAAGTCTGTATTTTCCAGAATTTTTTTAAAATAAGAAAAAGAATATTGCTTGAGTATAAATCCTATTTGTTCAACTGAATATTAACCCTTGAGATGGAGTCTGGGAGATGAGAGGTTGGACAGCAGCTTTCCTATAACCATGGTAGAAGGCAAGATACTCAGTATTATATCCTAGGTCTACCATTGCTTAGATGTAGTGGGGTTTGGACAGGTCACTTTAACCTCTTTGGGTCTCAGTTTATTCGTATTTTAAATGAATGACTAAGATGAATAGAAGAGGAAGGAAGAGAAGAGGGAGATAAATAGGGTTTTTGTTAATTAAAAAAATTAAAGATATAATTAGCAAATTAAATCTTGACTCTATGAATCTTAATTCCATGAATCTTGACTTGGGTATTTGGTGGGAACTGTAATCAAGGGCATTTAGTGAGAAAATCCCCAGCTTTGATTCATACCTCTGTGCCACAGATGAAATAATCTTTCTTCCAATACAAAGCTTCAATTCCAACAGTACTCCATAGAATTTATCTTTTTTTTTTGGGGGGGAGAATAGATTTGAGGCCCAGTGAGCACTGTTAAATTTCCTAATATATCACATTTATATAAACACCTGTTCTTGAGACAGCCTCTGTTCTGCTGATTCACTGGACTTAATTCATCAAAGGATAACAAGTTCTTTGCTTTTTGAATTTTAATGAAGAAATGGTTTTCTCCACTTGTTTATTTTTATGGGAGCCAACCAGTTTTATTGGAAAAACAATCCAATGGATTTCCTCCAGTGTGACACAGTTGAAAGAAAACTGTTCAGACTCAGAGGAGTTGGGTTCAAATGCTGGTTCTGTCACAGACTAACTACCTATGTGACCTTGGGTAACTAAATTGCTAACTCTGGGTCTCAGTTCCATCTTCTGCAAAATGAGGAAGTTGGACTAGGTAACCTGGAAGGACCCTTCTAGCTCTAAGAATCACTTAGTTTTTAGATAATCTATAAACTGATTTCATCAGATTTTTTTTCTTTAACCATAGAAAAATGATAAGCCCAATAATCAGATTTCATACTCTCAAATTTCCACATTTACTCTCCAAATCCCCACTGACATTATTTGAAATTTTATGCTTGTAACCAATTGCAGAAAACTTTGAGCCTAGGTACTAAAGAAATTTCAAAAGCACTCTGTCAGTGAGAAGTACAGGGAGTGGAAAGATTGACCCAGATTTGGTTGGTAGGTAATAAAAACAGATGGGCCCATTTATCCAGTTATTGACTATATAATGGGGCTTGCTGGGAAAGAATGAATCACTGAATTTGAGAATTGGAAGGGGCCTCAGCATCCATCTGGGCCAGCTCATGCATCAAAGGAATCCTCACCACAACGTGCCTGATGAGTGGTTACTCCATGTTAGCTTATCAGCTCTAAGCACCAGGAAAGCCCCTCCTCCAGAGGCAGTGAGCTCCCATTCGGGAGCGTCATTGTTCTCCTGGCATCAGACTTGAATCTGGTTGTTTTCAACTTCCATCCATTCGTTCTGGTTCTTCCCTTTGGGATCAAATGGAATAAGTCTAATAGTTGCTATTAAGAAGACTCATCTTTCGGTCTTCGGTCTTTACTAGCATTCTGCTTTGAACACCAATGTTGATCCTTCAATAGGAAGCAAGTTCCTTGAGGCCAAGGCCCATTTGGAGTTTGTCTTTGTATCCTCAGCACATGACAGGTTTTTAATAAATGCTTCTGGAATGAAGGAGTAAATGAGACAATATCATAAGGCACCCAGAGGGTATATAAATATAACCTTCGTTTTGAAGAAAACCGATGACATTACAGGGGTATTGCCTTGACTTAGTGGATTTAAACAAGGCAGAAATGCACAAATTCATCAGCCTCACTCTCTTCCAATCATCAAAATCCAGTGGCAAGACAAAAGTCAGGACGACTGATAATGGCCTAGGATGAAGTGGATGACCTTGATGTCTTTGGTGTCTGACTACCAGCACCTGCTTCAGCTGCCTTCATGGTCACTGGTCTACATTTTTCTCATCTGCCCATTCTGCCAGGGAAAATTTTCATGTGCTTCGAGTAGACATCCCCCTAACTCACCAATGGCTTTGAAGCCTCTTGGTTACCTTCAATCCGGTTTAGCCTGTCTGTGGAGATGCTTTTACCAGGGGGTGGCCACTTACACGTTACTGCTTCAGATTTCAAGGGTAACAACTCATTAATTTCAGATGAAGTATAGAATAGGGAGACATATATTCACCCCTCAAAAAGAGTTGTCTACACTTGCTGCCTTGTTTCCTCATTACAAGTTTTACTTCTCAACCCTTTATTACCTTTTCCATCTCCACTCTTACCCAGGTCCTCCCAAACATTCACCATAGGGTGCCTACCACATGTGCTGGGGGCCCTCCTTAGAGATTTCTCTTAACATCCAGTAGATATCACCAGAGCATGTGTATGGTTCACGTTTCTTAAAGACACTGTGAGAGTTGGTGAAAGGCGCACACCAAGATCTCATGTCAGAGGTGTTCCTGCCTGAACACTCCATACAAAATCAATGGCACTTTGAATTAAAAAAATCTGCTTTTCCTTCCTCTCAGGATGGACTAGCTCCTATCTCAGTCATAGTGTAAGCTAACTCAGTGTCATACACCAAGAAGGTGTTTATTAAAAATGATTAGCTGAATGAAAGAAGGAAAGAGCATTTATTAATGCTTATTACGTGCAAGGCACTGTGCTAAGCATAGGGAATTCAAAGAAAAAAAAGAAAGGCCTAATTCTCAGGACACACAATCTAATAGGGAAAGAGTACAAACAGGGAAGTTAAAGTGAGAGAGAGGTGGTGGGTGGCCTGGGGAGTGACCTGGTGGCATCATTCCAGTCTGAATGAAGTGAAAGTTTACTGACCAGAGCCTGGCACTCCCCAGGCAGAGTTGAAGTGCTAGTGTTAGAAGTAGGAGAAGGACATTAGTGGAGGCAGCCTGGTTTGGAAATGTCTGGGATGTAGCATGGCGGGCCTGGCAGGGACAGAGTCTAAATTCCAAAATGGTGGAGGGGGGATGGGGGAGAGGAGGAAAGAGAACAAGCACCATGGTTTATAAATGGTTAATCCTCCCAACTCCTCAATCATTAACTCTCGGGTAAGGCTTTCTTGGTTTTTGACTGGTGTTAAACAACAATGACAGCAACCCAACCAAGCAAACATCCAGCCCAATCTGCATGGCAGGAATCTCATTATCTAAAAGTTCTACTGTATCCCAGAAGGACTGGAGCTGTGCTCCATTTAGCTTTGTACCTCCAGTGCCAAGCACCACTCTAGCCACATGGCAGGCACTTAACACAAATTGGTGAATTGGTTAAAGACTAGAGAGCTAGGTTCCTTAATCTCCCAGGGTCAAGGTTTCTCATCAAATTTGCCACATTTTCATTGTGAGAATGTTAAAGATAAGTGATTTCATTTAAGAAACATTTATTGAATGCTTATTGTAGTCAAGGTACTGCTCTAAGTGCTAGGAATATAAAGACATGACCCAATACACTCTTTGTCCTCAGGGAGCTTACACTCTAATTGGTGGATATAGCATGCATAGAGGCAACTAACTAAATGGAAAATAATAGAGAAACATCATGGCCATATGAATAGAGAACAGGCCTGAGATCCAGAAAGATCCAAGTTCTAGCTGTGCCTCTGACACATACTACTAACTGTGAGCCTGAGTCAGCCCCATAATTTTCTTTTTTACTTTATCAAATGCTTTATTAACTTCTAGTTTACATCATTCATTTCCACAAGATTTTAAGTTACAAATTTTCTCCCCATTTTTTCCCTACCCACCACCCCAAATAGTGATCCCACTGGATATTCCTTCCTCCAATCTGCTCTCTCCCATATCTTCCCCCATCACCAACTCCTATTTTCCAGTAGGGCATGGTGGATCTCTATGCCCCAGTGCCTATATATCTTATTTCCCAGTTACATGTAAAATAATAGTATATGTATTTTAAACATTTTATTTTAAAACTTTGAATTCCAGATTCATTCCCTTCCTCCCTTGTCACCCACACTTACTGGGAAGATAAGCAATTCAATATAGGTTGTACATGTGTCGTTATGCAAAACATTTCCATATTGTAAAAGACTAACTATATTTCCCTCCCTCCTATCCCACCTCCCACTTGTTCTATTCACTACTTTGATCCTGTCCCTTTTCAAAAATGGGTGCTTCCAACTTCCCTCCCCCTCCAGCCTGCCCTCTCTCCCATCATGTCCCCCCTCTCATCCCCTTCCTCCCTACTCTGCTGTAGGGTGAGATACCCTATTTAGTGTGTATTTCATTCCCTCCCTAAACCAAATTCAATGAGAACAAGGTTGACCCATTCCCTTTTGCCTTCCTGTTCCTCCCCTTCACTGTAACCATTTTCCCTCGTCTCTTCCATATGAAATAATTTACCTCATTCTGTCTCTCCCCATCTCCTCTCATTATATTCCTCTCTCATCTCTTAATTTCACCTTTTAAGTATCATACTTTCCTATTAAATTTGTCCTGTGCCCTCTATCTGTGTATACATGTACACATATATACACACATATGTATTCATATACCCATATACCCTTCCTATATAGATATGTATATGTATGTATATGTACATACACACACACATATATACACATTTCTATTCCCTTCAACTATTCTCATATTAAGAAAAGTTTCATAAGTTACAATTATCATTTTTCCATGTAGAAATGAAATAGTTCAACTTTGATAAGTTCCTTATGATTTCTTTTCCCTGTTTACCTTCTCATGCTTCTTTTGCTTCTTGTATCAATGTCAAATTTTCTAATCAACTCTGTTATTTTTCATCAAGAATGCTTAAAAGTCCTCTATTCCACTGAATGACCATATTTTCTCCTGAAACATGATACTCAGTTTTTCTGGGTAGGTGATTCTTGGTTTTAATCCCAGCTCCTCAGCCCCATAATTTTCCAGGGCTTTCAACTCTCTAAGATGAAAGCTCTGCTTGTACTGGAGCCTTCATTGAGAAATCCTTACACCAGTAAGATCACAGGTTTCAGAAAAGATCCCTTTCCCTATACAAAGGAGTTTCATGAAGGAATAGTCCTTAAGGTGGAAATTTATACCCACTACTTCTAGCTTCTTTCTCCAATTGCTAGTAAGCATTGTGGCTCCTATCAGCTTTCCCTGTCTATTTTTTTCTTTAAAGCAACTGGGGTTAAGTAACTTGCTCAAGGTTACACGACCAGTTTTTCGTGTGGGTGTTAAGTATCTGAAGCCGATCTGATCGGCCGGCGCTCTTACTCACTGGCCACCCTCCACTCCCGGTCTATTTTTTAGACAAAAGAGTCTCACAAGCTAAGTTTTCAAAAGACTAGCACTTTTTTAAAAAACAATGTAAAATATCTAAGGTATTTTAAACTAAAACTTAAAAGTAAATGGAATTTTAGTGAGTATTATCTCACTATTCAGGACATTATTGATGCAAAATTATTGTTAATTGATGTGCTTTTTTAAAGAAGTGTTGTTAATGGTATATAATGCTTGGCAAACTAGGCATTTAATAAATGTTCATGAATTCATTGAAGATAGCACAGAGCACAGGACCCAGAGTTGGGAAGACCTGAGGTCAAATTCTGTCTCAGACAGTTCTAGCTGTGTGACCTTGCTGAAGTCACTTCACCTCTATCTGCTTTGATGGCCTTGTCTATAAAAGGGGGGAAAACAGCACTTGCTTCCTTATTTGAGCCCAAAGTGGGATAATATTTGTGGCAGCTGGGTCATGTAGTATATAGAGCTGTAGTCTATCAGGACGTTATTGGTACAAAATTTGATCATCGATGTTAAGTACCTTAAAAAATGTTAACTTAAGATGCAGTAGAATATTGTGCTAACTGGCAGGAAGTACTACCTTTAAATCTGACCTTAGACACTTATTAGTTGTATGACCACAGGAAATCCCTTAACCTGTTTGATTTACTTCAGTTTTCTCATTTGTAAAATGGGGATGATAATAGCACCCATCACCCAGGTGAGCATAAAATAATACAGTATTTGTGAAGCACTTTGCAAACTACAAAGCATTCGGCCAATGCTGCTGCTGCTCCTCCCCCCCTCCCCTTTTCCTCCTCATATTTGTCAAGCTCTCTGCAAACCTCAAAGTGCTGTATAAATGCTAGCTATTATTAATGGTAGTTCTATTAACATTTTCCTCAGTTTTCATGTTAGTCCAAAGTGGAGGTGAGGAGGGAAGAGTCACATTTGCCCACTTGATTATTTTAAATAAATTTATTAAGGTTTTCCCATAACATTGTAGGCGATAATTTTGGACCTGGAGAGAAACATAGAGGTCAGTTGGTCCAATGCTCTCAGTTTACAGATGATGAAACTGAGGCCCAGGGAAGTAAAACACCTTACCTAGAGTCACCCACTTCATAAATCGTCTCTTCTTCTCTCTGTGCCTCAAAAAGAAATTTCAATCCACCCTCTTTGAGAGTTTTCCCGGTCTGGATGTGCCCATCTCTTGCTGTTTGGATCTGATACTTATTTTCCACTGTAGTGACTATGTTTCACTGGTGTGGACACACTCTGTGCAGCATGCTTCTCACGCCCTCACAGGTGGAAGAATACAATACATTGGACAGGGGGAAGATACACTGCTTGAGGGCTCTTACTCTCTACTCAGCTGCTCAGTAGGTCATCTGCCTGCTAGCGCTCGAATGAGAAGCCTTCCCTCTGTCTTATCACTCATTCAGCTTTTAGCCTCCTTGCTTGTATAAGTACGTCCATTTTGGAGGAGGGGAAAGGCTCTAACTGCCCTTTCATCATCAAAAGCCTTTGAGTCAAGGCAGGGAAGCCAAATTTTGCCTTGAAGATTGTCTTCCAACAAGTTGTAGCCCAGGCACATGTCAAAATCATGCGAGGTTCTGTGAAAGATGCAATAATAAAGATAATCTTGTTATGACCCTCTGGTCACTGACATCAGGCTCAGAGTGCAGCAGGGAGGCGTGTGCTCACTAAAGGTGTTCAGCACTGTCATAGATGGATCTGGGACATAATTCAAATGGGAAGGGATTTCCCTTACACGAAGGTTCTTTACTTTCTGCTTGCATGTGATGGACCCCTCTAGCAGTCTGATGAAATCTAGGGATGCCTTCTCAGAATTGTTTTTCATTGCATACAATTACATAGTATTAGCAAGGAAACCAAAAGTTAATGAAAATAAAGATCTGTTTTTCCCATCCAAGTTCACAGATTCCCTGAAATCTATCCATGGACCCCCTGTTAAGAACCTCTGCTCTATCTAGATGGTGGAGTACTCCAGAAGGCCCTGTTTGAAGAAGTATTCAGAAAGTACCAAGTGGACTGACAATGAGGAGCATCAATAAGCTATGGGGCTTTTTCACCAGGACACGGATTTGGGCAGATGTTGCCAGAGGAAAGTGAGCTGGACCTGGAACTGAACAGGAGGCAGAAGGGAGCGGCTGGGATTGCTTTTGGGACATTGTACATTTCTTTTAGTGATTCTGAAATTTCCCCTGAATCAGAGATGAATCTTTTTAATGCTAATAATCTTCCAGTTTGTAAAATTTGGACCTCTATAGTCCCTGGAGAAAGGAAAGTCAATATCACCTATAAGGCAAGAGAAAAGCTCATAGTGGGTGTGTCAAGGCTGTGATGATTCAGAGAAGTGGATGACTGGGAAAAAAGATAGACTGCTCCCATCATGAAAGCTTAGATCCTACATGAACCACGCACATGCTCTGGTGATATCTACTGGAGTTTAAGAGAAATCTCTAAGGAGGTCCCTCAGAACATTTGGTAGGCACCCTATGGTGAATGTTTGTGAGGACCTGGGAAAGAGTGGAGGTGGAAGAGGTTATAAGAAGTGAGACTTGTAGTGAGGAAATGAGGCAGTAAGTGTAGACAGCTCTTTTGGGGGGGATGAATACATGTGTCCCTATTTTATACTTCATTTGAAATTAATGAGTTGTTACCCTTGAAATCTGGCCCTTCTCCAAACTTTCTCTTGTCTGTTGAGGCTGCCAGTCTCACCAGTCTCCCGGGTTTGCAATATCAAACTCTTCCCTCTCCCTTATTTTGCATTAGATGAGGTCCTGAGACCAGTATCCCACTGGTTTAGACTTGACTTGGGGCAAACTGAGGCACTGTAAGTCATCACACAGTTAACAAAAGGATATTTAGGTGACTCAAACATAGCAAGTATATGCAAGAGGGATACAATATGCATAGCTTCTCTAGACATGCCCCCATTATTTTTCCATATAGAAAGAAATGAACCCAGGGTATGGTGACTTGGATGGTCTTCAGATATCCACTAAGTAGAGTACTTTCTTCTAAGTAAAGCACATTCACCACAGCTCTGTGATGACAGTCTCCTCTCTCTCATGCTTTTATAAAGAAAAGTGCCTCCCAATATCCCACCATATGCAACGAACAGTGAAGTCTTCTTTCTACTTTCACAACTTAAATCTGTTGGTTTCTCTTCACTCATTTGGTCATCTTTCTGGTGCAGGCCATCATCATCTTCACCTAGGCTATTGTAATGGCCTATTAAAAAGATTCTTTTCAGTCTTCTTTGATCCAACCTTTACATAATCATCTTAATACATAGATCTGACAATGTCAGTCTCTGACTCCCAAACCTTCCAAGGCTCTCTATTTGGTTCCATTCTGGTTTTTAACCTCATTTCCCATTACTCATGTTCACATATTCTGTGTTCCAGCCAAGCTTTTCCCACACTATGACATCCCATCCCTAGCCTCTGTGCATTTACCCAAGTTGACCCCCTACTCCTAACATGTCTGATACCACCTCCTTCTTTATCTTTGCTTCTCAAAGTTCTTGTCTTTCTTCAAGGCTCATCTTGGGCTCTACCTCCTCCATGTTTTTGGATTCCCCCACCCCCATTTCCTAATGTTTTCACAGGTTTCACAATTCTTTGTAGTTATTGCTTATCTTTGTAGATGTTACATCATTCATCTCCCACCTTAAATAAGATGTAAGCTCCTTGAAGGAAGGGGTTGTCTTGTTCTTGTCATATACCCAATGCCTATCATGGCATTTTTTCATATAGTAAGATTAATTAGTTTTAACTAATTTAATTTTAATTAATTAAATTATTTAATTTTAATTAATTAGTTGAATTGATTAACCTAAGTTTGGAGAGACTGATCATCTTTTGGTTGGTCACCAGATGGTTAGTTTCCTTAGCTACAGCAACTTATTCAATAGTCTACTAGGATATGGGTCAGTCACAGTTTTTATTATTAGAAGAAGACCCCCACCAATGGAATGTGAAATCCTTGAAATGTTTGAGGCATGAAGTTCACTGATGGTATAAGAGAAATGAAGGAAGGAATTTTTTCAGCATTTAAAAAAATCATAGCATAAATTCAGGGCTGTTAAAGATCTGTAAGCCTATTTGATTCAACCCTATCACCCTTCAAATGAGAAGAGTAGGGCTTAGAGAGGTAAAACAAGTTGTCCAAGGTCACATGGAACAAACAGAAGAGGCAGTATTTCAACCCAAGGCATTTAACTTCAGAACCAGGGTTAATTCCACCATCCCAAACTTCCTCTATATATCATTTTCTAAAGGCAAGGAAGGAATGGGAGTGACCAAAACACATGAATGTACAAATCCCTCTCTAGATATTTTGGTGTATTCTAGACATATGCCAATGTAGACTTTGTCTTTTCTCCTATTAATAAATAGCTTCTTCAGATTTCATTAAGGTTAGGAGTCATGCCATATGACATTCTATATATAGCCATGACAACCAAACAGTGCCTCACCTATGTCCAAACCTATGTCCAAAAAGTGTCTGTAAGTATAATAGAAAATACGCCATTTCTTTATATTCTGGTTCAAGTTGGAAAGTGACTATTTTGAAGTTTTCAATTGAACAAACACAAACTGTGCTATCTCTCTTCCCTCCTGCCCCCATTTCTCCTTTCTTCCCTTCCCCTCTCCTCTTCCCTTTTCTCCCCTCCCCTCCTCTTCTCTCTCTCCCCCACTCCATTCCCTTTATCCTCTCTCTTTTCTCTCTCTCAGATTGGAACTGACATTCCATTAAACAGCTTCTTGCCTCCCACTTAGGGAAGGTGCATGGACCTGTGATTTACCCAGCAGAGAGGGTCCTTGGATGCAAGAACCCTCTCTATCAAAGAAAGTCAGAACCCCCTTGGCAACTTACTTATTCTTAGAGTTACCTAGAATACAGAGAAATATCCAGGGTCACTCAGCCAACCAGGGATGGTACTTGAACCCAGGTATTCCTGGCTTCAGGCTGGTTCTGTATCACTTATGCAACACTGCCTCACAACCAAATCTTAGTATCAAAATAAAGATGTAAAAGTAATGAAGGAAAATTAGGAAAGATTTAAATGAAAAAGTCATTCCTCTAGCTTGAAGATATCAGAGCCTTTTGCCACTGTCCATGGTGGCAGTTTAAATTGATTTACCTTAAGTGGGATTGTGAAGCTGAATTGTCTAGGAGCTTTCTTTCCAAAACGTTTTCAAATTGAGGTAGTGGAAATCTTTTCATTCAGTCCTCACAACACCTCTGTAAGGTAGGAGCTATTATCCCCATTTCACAGATGAATAAACCAAGGATAAGAGAGGTCAAGTGACTTGTTTAGATCCTAAAACCAATTAGTTTCAGGAACAGATTGGAACCCGGGTCTCCCTGACTCTAGATTCAGTATTCTATCCAATATACTAGTTTGGCTTTCCCATGCTTATTCAAACCCATTTTGAGGCCTAGACTTACCTTTATGTATCTAAAATTAAAATTCTAGGAAGCTAGGTGGTGTAATGGGTAGTATACTAGGTTTGAAGTCAAGAAGACGAGTTCAAATCCTGTCTTAGAAACTTTCTAGTTTTGTGATTCTGGGTAAATTACCTAACCTCTCTTACCCTCAGTTTCCCCATTTGTAAAATGAGAGTGTTGGACCTGAAGGTCTCTAAGGCTTCTTCTAGCTAGAAATCTATGATTCTATGAGGACTGATTCAGACAAAATAACAGAGGATGTTATGGATAGCTGGGAAGAAAGTGATAGTCACATCACAAAAGCAAAGGATGACAGATGAATGGCCCAAGTGCTCTGTTGGCATGGTGAGCCCCCTGTGGCAAATGTATGGAAGGCACAGGATTGGCAGGCAGGGATGAGTTACAATCTGTATCACCGGAGGCACTGGGGCCACATTGTATTGGATTCTATTGTTTTAGAAACTGTTTTCTGCTAAACCCTACTGCTAGATAGAAAGGTGGATGAGACTCTGTGTGTGTGTGTGAGAGAGAGAAAGAGTGTATGTGTGTGTGTGAGCATTGTTGGTGTATTGTGTGAATATGTGTGCATGTGGATATGTACAAGTGAGTGTGTGCATATATATAAGTGAGCATGTGTGTGCATGTGTGTGAATGTATGTATGTGCACAGGTGAGTTTGTGTGTGCATGTGTATAAGTACATGTGTATGTGTATATATATATATATATATATATATATGCATGATTATGGGGTGGAGTTACAGAGTTGGGGGGTGGAATAGGTGGTGGCTAATGTTGACCTGAATTTGGGCTTAAAATAGATTGTATTATAGGTAAATGTAAAGGAATATTTTTGCATCTTTGTCCTGACTTCTAATTGTAATAGAAAAAGTGATTTGGGGGCTAAATTTGCTAACACTATCACATCCCATTAGCCCTGTCTTTAGTAGTTAGGTAAATGTAAGAGAGAAATAAACAAAGGTGACTCAGACATGACTATATTCTACATTTCTTATGGAAATTGGTCCTATTCATTTCTTTTTTTTTTTAAAAGCAATTGGGATTAAGTAACTTGCTCAAGGTTATATGGCCAGTTATTTCTGGGTGTGGTGCTGAGTATCTGAGCCCAGATTTGATCCCCAGGTCATCCCGACACTGGAGCTGGTGCTCTTACTCACTGAGCCATCTGGCCTCCCCTAAGCAATTGGGGTTAAGTAACTTGCTCAAGGTTACATGGCCAGGTGTTTCTGGGTGGGTGCTAAGTGTCTGAGCCCGGGATTCGATCCCCAGGTCATCCCAACACTGGAGCTGGTGCTCTTACTCGCTGTGCTACCTGGCTGCCCCCTATTAATTTCTTAAAATATTATCAATTACTCTATTTTGGTGCCAAATAAAATTGAAATCTTTTCTTTTTCTGGGTTTCATGGGATAATAGATGTACTTATCCCTATACTTATACATATATATGTATGTATATATATATATATATATATATATATCACCATCTGTATCTTTGTCTCTCTATTTCTTTCTCTAACTTTATCATCTCTATTTCTACATATATATTCATAAGCATGTATGTATGCATGTGTGTATGTTTATATACCTAGATAGATAGAAAGATAGATCACTCCACTTTCCACCTGTAGCTCTGCTTGGGCTGAACAATATACCCCTCTCAGGATAAGCTGATCACTAGAAATCTCCCCATTGTGCTATTTAACTCAACCTTGGATACTCAACACCTTCCCAGCCTCCTCAGTCTCCTCTCCCCTCTGATTGGAAGGCTGCAGGTGAGAACACTGAACTTCATCCAGAATTTGCCTTTATAGAGAGCAGAACCTAGCCATTCCAGTTTACTCAGCTTTCTCTCTGAAGCTTTGCTTGGTCTGAACTCCACAGAATGAGATGCCCCTCCACTATGTGTACACCTTTGTGTCTCCCTGTTCCCATGGCTTTTCAGCTTCTTTTTGTGTATTGTCTTTCCCTTTCAATTGGAAGTTCCTTGAGGGCAGAGGACTCCCTTTTTTATTTGTATCCCCAGTCCTTAGCCAAATGACTGGCACCTCTTAGGCACTTAATGTGCATGAGTTAAAATTAATAGCACATTTATTAACCATTTACTATCTGCCACTGGGCTAAGGACTGGAGATATAAACAGATATAGGCAAATGTGACAGCTGTGACCTCAAATAGTTGACATTCTAATGGGGAGATTTAGGACTGGAAGAGATCCCAAAAGGATATAGTTGAACTCCTTTATTTTGTATCTGAGGAAACCAAGGCACAGGGAGAACTAAGTGATTTCTTCAAGTTTAAGGTAAGGCAATTTAAGTCAATAAGCATTTCTTAACTCCTTCTTTAGACCAGGCTAAATCATACGGAATTCAGACAGACAGGATAAATGAATGATCTCAAAGGTAGGCTCCAGGAAGAAGGAAAATCTGGAAAAGGTTTCTTGTGGAACATGGAACTTTAACAGACCTGGAGGGAGTCAGGAATGTCAGGAGGTAGAAATGAGAGTGGAGAGTGTTCCAGGCATGGGGGATAGCCAGAGAAAATGCCCAGGCAGAAGATGGGGTGTGTTGTGTGATATCCAGTGCCATCAATTCACAGAGTATGTGGGGGTGAGTAACATATGAGAAGTCTGGTGAGAAAGGGAAAGGCTAGGATTTGAAAGGTTTTAAAAGCCAGAGGATTTTATATTTGATCCTGGAGGTAAGAGGCAGCCACTGGAGGTTACTGAATGGGGGGGGGAAGAGGGAGGGAAGTGACATGATCAGACTTGTGTTTTAGGAAGATCAGTTTGACAGCTGAGTTGAGAATGGACTGGAGTGGGGAGATGCTTGAAGCAGAGAGATCAACCCTAGCTAGAACTGTGTCCAGACCTGAAGTGCTGAGGGTCTGCACTGGGGTGATGGCAGTGTCAAGGGAGAAAAAAAGGGACATATATAGGAGATGTTAGAAAGGTAAAATAATTAGAGGTGGTAGGTGATAGAGTGAGAAATCCAGGATGACACCTAGCTTGTGATCTTGGGAGACCGGAAACAATGGAAGTGAGGAAGAGGGGATGATTTGGGGGAAAGATAATGAGGTGTGCTTTGGACACTTTGAGTTTAAAAATATCTACAGGACATCCCATTCTAGGTATCCAACAGGTTGTTGTCAATGTGAGAGTGGAGATCAAGAGAGAGGTTAGGTCTAGACAAATAGAACTGAGAATCATCTGCATAGAGACAATAATTGAATCCCCAGGAGCTGATGAGATCAACCAGAGAAATAGTATAGAAGGAGAAAGGAAGATGGCGTAAGGCAGAGTCTTGGGGAATAGTATCAGAGGCAGGATTTGAAATGGAACCCTTTGACTGTAGATTTAGAGTTCTAAGCCCCCCCCCCCCCTTAACATTATCTTAATGTGCATGAGATTGTTAGACTGGAAGTATTACCAATAAACTGTTCATGAGCTGGGGTAATTTCATTTTTAGTTGCTTGCAATTCTTACTTGCGATGCCCAGCTCTACAGTTAGCATGCCTTTCATCAAGACCCTTCAGTGCTACTGACCAAGGAAACCTATTTTAGTTCTACCCCTCTGATTTCTTTTTTTGCTCACTAGCTTTAAAACCAAACCAGTGGGACTGGATGATTTTGGAATGGCTCCAAATCAGAGCAAAATGCATCTCAAATTGGCCTTCTGCCCAAAGGTATCATTTTCAACTGTGAGTTGCCCTTAATTTTGAAAATTATCCTTTTAGTTTTTGCTTTTTCGAAGGATGAATAAGAATTAAGGCCCTAGCAAGGCTTCTGTTTCCCCCCCTCCTACTGTATTTATCTCCTTTTCCTTATAAGAGGGTGTCTTTTCCTAAAGGAACAAGAAGAGACATAGGTCTTTTTCTTTATCAAAGAAAAAATTCAGGGGCAAATGAAGAAAATTCCTTTTCTTCCCGTGCACTCAAGGCTTCATTTGTGTGCTAATTCCCATAGGTTATCTAGGGCATAATCTTGGAACCAAACATGGATTCTTAGCCCTAAGATATGGACAGGCAGGCCCTCCTCCTTTGCCAGTAACATTATTAATGGTGATGATGCTAAGTAGCAGTGCCAATTATATTGGTGTAAATAGCAAATTATACTATGATTAAGGATAACAATTGATAACACATGTATTTAGTAAACACGAGGGCCAGGATGTATAAAACATAAGCCACATGGTAACACTTGCTGTTTTCTAAGACAGAAGAATTGGGGGTTGGTGAAGGGACCACTTTCAGATAGCAAGCTGTTGCAATATACATATATACACATGTATATACAGTACATGTGTGTATATAAATATGCATTTACATATATTTATAAACACAGATACATAGAATAGGGAGTTTGTTGCCATAAAACAAATTGCAATTACATATACATGCATATAATGTTGTATTTCTGTATATGTCAAGTTTTATATAATGGATATATATTCAAATGTAAAGTTATATAATACATACATATGTTCTTCAGTTATTTCAATCATGTCCAACTTTTTGTGACTCCATTTGGGGTTTTCTTGGCAAAGATATAAAATGGGTCGCCATTTTCTTCTCCAGCTCATTTTACAGATGAGGAAACTGAGGCCAACAGGATTAAACAACGCGTCCAGGGTCACACAGATAGTAAATGTCTGAGGTCATATTTGAACTTGGCAGATGAATCCTCTTGACTCCACTCAATCCACCATGCCACCTAGCTGCCCACATACTTGTGTACATGTGCATAGGATAAGAGAAAGGGGCAGGCAGGCAATAAGAATTTATTAAATATTTACTGTCTCCGACTGGTGAGGCTAGGTAGTGCAATGGAATGGCAAACCACTCCAGTGTCTCTGCCAAGAAAATCCCAAACATGGTCATGAAGAGTCAGACACAACTAAACAACAAAATGTGCCATTCACTCTGCTAAGCATTGACTATAGAAATATAAACAGAAAAAAGACAGTCCCTGCCCTCAAGGAACTTACATCGCAATGGAGGAAGATGATGCACAAAACAAAAATGTGAAGGGTTGAGGGGATGTACACACTGGGGTTTCCTGGTAAATTCTGGAGAGTCAGAAGAATAAGCAGGAAATGGAGAATGCATGGCTGACATAGATCCATTTGCAAAATGCAGGCTTTTGAAGAAACTCACCAATGAGAGAAGGGGGCAGCATGGTGGGGGGTATTTCAAGGTAAGAAGAATTCCAGAATAAGAAGGCTGCCGAGTCATTCTGGGTGAGTTAGAAGCACAGAAAGAAGGGGAATTAAACATGGTTGGTGTAGACCTGTCCCCCAAATTTAGGCCCCTGGAAGAAGGGCACTATGAAGCAAGAGGGTAGGGATGGCACCAGGATATTCTGAGATGAAGAGGCCTCAGGCACTGAGGGAAGCTGCAGGGTAAGAAGTCAGTTGAATAATGGTGACAAGAGTTCCTCTCTAGAGGCAATTTCTTGATTAGAAAATACCTGCCATCACATCAGTGCTTTCTCTGTAACTTAAGAATTGTTGAGTCACCTAGGACACTGAGAGGCTGAGGGATTTGCCCAGGGACACACATCTAGGGTGTCGAAGGTGAGACTGGAACCCCACTCTTGGGATCTGAGATCAATTTTCTATCCACACGGGGTGGTGAGCTTGCAGCCTCAAGGCCCACAAGGCCCACATGCACCTGAGGACATAGAAGGCTTCATGTAGTCTCGAGGTCATAGTTCCCCACCCCTGCACCATACCAATCTTTCTCTGAATATGTCTACTCATCTTGTCTGTTGTGATTTATGTCTTGTATATCTCATGTATGTATTTATACATATAAATCCTCTTTATATATATTCATACACATACATATATACAAATATATAATATACTCTATACACACATACACAAAGCATATTAGACTGTTATAAATGGCAGCAGACAGTTTCTACTTTGGTCTTAATCATTTAAGATCTGTTCTTTGGGAAGACTATGCCTACAAGGGAAGTACACATCTTCAGAGATGCCAACTGGCTTTTTGTGCCTATTGGAAGTGAGATTTATGTTTTATTGTGACTTGTTATTTTTTTTTAACTTCTAAAAAATTCTGCTTGCATCTGGAAAAGCTGATTTTAAAAAGAAGGCTGATTTCATTAGCTGTTAATAAATATATTTTAATCTGCAAATGAAAAATGCACATTAATAATTAGTCACAGCACACATCTCTTTAATCTTTTGTAGCGTTCTGAAACCACGGTATATCAGAATTTTTTATTGCCAAAAATATTTGTTGATTAACTACTATGTTCATGACACTGAGGGAATGACCAAGCTATGGTTCTGGCAACAGAGAAGCTGCTGAGTCACTGGAGAGCACATTCTCACGAGGAGGTAGCAAGTCATTCCCTGCACAACACTTTACAATTTTCATTGACCATTTATGGTACCTTTGTAAGAGAAATTTTTTGGCTAAGGTCATGATGGGTGCCTTCCCTCAAGGAGTTTACAATCTACTAAATTCACATAGATGAAATTCACATTGGGTCAGCTAGGTGGTGCAGTGAATAAAGCACCGGTCCTGGAGTTAGGAGGACCTGAGTTCAAATTTGAACTCAGACACTTGACACTTAACTAACTGTGACCTGGGCAAGTCACTTAACCCCAATGTCCTTGCCTGCCCCCTCTCAAAAAAAAAAGAAATTGACCTTTAGGTGACTGAAAAAGATAAAAGTGTATAGCATGGAAAAGACATGAAATCAGTCTCTATGGATTGCTTCCCTCATTACAGGAATGCCTCCAAAGCCATGAGACATAGTGAGAAGTAGATGGGCATAGCGTGCTGGACCTGGAATCTGGAAGACACGAATTGAAATCCTGTCTCTGACATATACAAGATGTATGCCCATGGACAAGTCACTAAACCTCTCTGTAACTGAGTTTCCTCAGGTATAAAAGAAGACATTGGATTTGATGATCTCTAAGGCCCCTTCTTATTCCAAATCTATTATCCACTGTATGCTGACACCAGATTGAAGTTCCAGCTAAGTTTTAAAAGAGTAAAAAATGTTTAAAATATCTGACTATGGCAAATGCAATAGAAGAAACAGTCATTAAGTACTTAGCATGTAACTGGAATTGTCTGAATGTTTGATAGTCTACTTTGACTTTGATCCTTTGATTATTCCCTCTGAATTTATATACCTAGAGGATAACATTTGGAAGGATAAGAGGAAAATGGAGGCTTACTCCCCACGAATACAATGACAGCACCCTTCAGGGATCCCATTCAACATAAATTTATTATCTGTTTTATATTTCCTACCTGCCTGTTTTCAGATGATGTGCTGATTGCAACGAGCCCCCAAACACTGAAAATGTGATCTCTAATCACTTGAGAGAGTTCAGCCTAACTATCCACACATGATAAATCATGTGGATGAAGAAGAGGAAGAATGTCTATTGTTTTGATTGTAACATGTAGTTGAATGTGCAAACTTCAGAGGCCACTCTCAATGTCTCTCTATGTCTATATCACCCTCCTTCCCACCCTAGTCTCTATCTCTATATGTTATCATTTTAGGCATGTCTGTTTCCATTTATCTCTGTATGTATCTACTTATCAGTCTATGTATTTCCACGGGAAAAAAAGAACTCCCTCTAATGAAACAGACTGGCATCTTCTCTGAAAGTCATAGTCTTAGGAAATTGCTGAGAACATTGTTTTCTTGTGGCCTACAAACATTCTCATATATCTCTAATATCCAAATAATATTCACTCGATTCCTCTCTCCCTGATAGTTATTGCACCTTATTTCTCCTCCCTTTTCTGACTAAAGCTTCTATAATGAGTGCTTACCTCATTCCCTTTCAGACTGAGTCTCCTGCTCACTTAAATTGGAAGTGAAGCAGCCACTCACAGGCTTAATCCCATTGCTGATTGGGATAGCAGATTTGACCTGTTCCATTTGCAACCTGGGCTTTTCACTCCTCCCTAGGAAGCCTAAGGACTACTCCCTCCAATGGAGCAGATCTCCATCCTTCTATGCCTTCTCATTCCACTTGGATGTTTTCTCTTAACTATTTCCATAGAGAATTTATCCAAATGCCCTGGAAACTTTCATCTTAATTTCCCCGCCTATTTTACAGGTATGAATTTATTCACCAGGCTGTTAATTTGTTGTTGTTCACTCTTGCTAAGAGATTTTCTACTCTTGTCTCTTTGGGGTCATATACGCCCTTGATATATATGACTTATCTCTTTTTCTGCATAACTTCTCTCATTCAAATCATCACTAATAATTTTTCCTTTTTTGTTGTTGTTGTTCAAAACTCTTTACAAATGCTTTATTAACTTCTGATTTACATCATTCATTTCCGCCAGATTTTAAGTTACAAATTTTCTCCCCGTTTTTCCCCTACCCACTGCCCCAAAATAGCAGTCCCACAGGATATCTCCTCCTCCAATCTGCTCTCTCCCATATCTTCTCCCATACCCCTTTCGACTTTTCCAGTGGATCTCTATGCCACAGTGCTATATATCTTATTTCCCAATTACATGTAAAATAGTATTAATAATAGCATATATATATACATATATATGCACAAATATATATATTTGAGTATTTGATTTTAAAACTTTGAATTCCAGATTCATTCCTTGTCACCCACCCTTACTGGGAAGATAAGCAGTTCAGTATAGGTTGTACATGTATGGCTAATGCAAAACAATAACACAGTAGATATATTGTAAAAGAGAGACTATATTTCCCTCCCTCCTATACCACCTCCCACTTGTTCTATTCTCTACTTGGATCCCATCTCTTTTCAAAAGTGGGTGCTTCCACTTCCCTCCCCCCCAGCCTTCCCTCCCTTCCATCATCCCCCCTCTTATCTCCTTCCCCCCTACTCTTCTGGATATAATTATATTATAAAATATAATATATTTTAAAATATTAAATTTATTATTAAAATATTAGATATAAATTAAATATTATATACTATTTATTATATAATATATAAATATATAATATATTATAATTATATACAATATAATAATATAAATAAAATATTACATATAATAATATAAAATATTTAAAATTAAAATATTATAATATATAAAATATTATATATATATATATAGGATAAATACCCTATTTAGTGTGTATTTCATTCCCTCCTCAAGCCAAATTCAATGGGAATAAGGTTGACCCATTCCCTTTTGCCTTCCTATTCTTCCCCTCCATTGTAACCATTTTCCCTTTCCTCTTCTATACGAGATATATATATCCTCTGAGGTCTCCACATGCTCTGGCAAGCTGGACACACTCTCCAGGACCTCCACCCTAGACTGCAATCCAGATCCATTCTGTCTCTCCCCATCTCCTCTCATTATATTCCTCTCTCCCTCTTAATTTCACCTTTTAAGTATCATCCCTTCCTGTTAAATTGGTCCTGTGTCCTCTATCTATGTATACCTGTAAACGTATATACACAGATTTATATATGTATTCATATGCCCATATACCCTCATATATATATATATACATATATATTTCTATTCCCTTCAACTACTGAGAAAAATTTCATAAGTTACAATTATTGTTTTTCCATGTAGGAATGTTAAAAGTTAAACTTTGATAAGTTCCTTATGATATCTTTTCCCTGTTTACCTTCTCATGCGTCTCTTGCTTCTTGTATCTGAATGTCAAATTTTCTATTCAGCTATGTTTTTTTCAGCAAGAATGCTCGAAAGTCCTCTATTCCACTGAATGACCATATTTTCCCCTGAAACATGATGCTCAGTTTTGCTGGGTAGGTGACTTGGTGAGTTGGTTTTAATCCCAGCTCCTTTGACCTCTGGAATATCATATTCCAAGCCCTTTGATCCCTCAGTGTAGAAGCTGCCAAATCCTGGACTATCCTGATTGTGTTTCCACAATATTTAAATTGTTTCTTCCTGGCTGCTTGTAATATTCTCTCCTTAATCTGGGAATTCCCAAACCTGGCTATAATATTCCTAGGAGTTTTCTTTTTGGGATCTTTTTCAGGAGGTGATAGGTAGATTCTTTCAACCTCTATTTTGTCCTCTGGTTCTAAAACATCAGGGCAGTTTTCTTTGAGAACTTCCTGGAGGATGATTTCTAGGTTCTTACTTTGATCATGGCTTTCAGGTAGTCCAATAATTTTTAAATTTTCTCTCCTGGATCTATTTTTCAGGTCATTGGTTTTTCCCATGAAATATTTCACATTGCCTTCTATTCTTTCATTTGTTTGGATCTGTTTAACAGCATCTTGATTTCTCATAAAGTCATTAGCTTCCATTTGCTCCAATCTAATTCTGAAGCAATGATTCTCCTCATTGAGCTTTTGAGATTCTTTTTCCATATGGCAAATTCAGCTTTTTAAGGCATTCTTCTCCTCATTGGCTTTTTGAGGCTCTTTTGCCATTTGAGTTAGTCTATTTTTTAGGGTTTGATTTTCCTGAGTCAGGCTGTTGACTCTCATTTCATAATTTTCTTGCATCATTTTCATTTCTTTCCCCAATTTTTCCTCCACTTCTCTTATCTGTTTCTTAAGGTCCTCTATGGCCTATAACCAGCTTGTATTTTCCTTTGAAGCTTTTGGTGCAGGAATTCTGACTTCATTGTCTTCCTCCTGTTCCATGCTTTGCTCCTTTTTGTCCCCAAAATAGGAGTCTAATGTTGGAATCTTCTGTCTGCTTTGTTTCCTTTGCCTGCTCATTTTGTCACTCAATTACTTGACTTTTGGGCTTTTTGCCACAGTAGGACTCTGCCACCAGACAGGGGAGCTTTTGTCCCAAATGCTGGTCTTTTTTTCAGCTGCTGGAGTTATTAGATGGGTGCCCTCTCTGAGTTCTCTACATGCTCTGGCAAGCTGGACACACTCTCCAGGACCTCCAGCCTAGACTGTAATCCAGATCCAAGCAGGTTAAAGCAAGAGCAATTACCCCTCAGACTGGTGCTTGGTCCCCCTACACTCTGCAAGCCAGGAGCTGAAGCTGCCACGTGGTGCTGGCTGGCTGTGCTAGCATCTCAGTGACTTCTTGCCCTGGGGGCAAAAGCCATGCACTCCCCACTTACTGGTTCCCAAAGTCCAGACTGCGCTGACCTCTCACTTTGTCCTTCGCATCTATGTATTGATAAATCTGGAAACGGCCACAGCTGCTGTTCATCTGGAGTCCCTCTGGCAGGTATCTGGTCAGGCCCGCCCTGGGGTTAAATCCTCGGGCGTGGGGCTGGGCTCAGCTCCCAGAGTGCTGTGCTGGCTGATTCCTGCCAGCTTGCTGGGCTCTCCTCAGCGGGAGGTTAGCTTCTCTGTGTCATTTTGTGGGTTCTGCAGCTCCAAAGTTTGTTTAGAGTCCCCTTTTAACATTGTTTGGGGAAAGTGGAAGCTGGAGCAGCTGAAGATGCAAGACCCATAGCCTCCAAAGGAGCCCATGCCAATTTGTGGACAGCTTTCATTGTGAGAAAGGCTTGGTTTTTGGCATCCAGCCTAAATTGACCTTTTTTCACCCTCCGCTCATTGCTCCTGGCTTTGCTTTCTGATACTAACCAAAGCATGTCTAATCCCTTCTCTTCATGGCAGTTCAAAACCTTGATGGCAGTTTAGACTAATCATCCCCAGTTTCTTCAAGAGATCTTCATATGACATATACTTGAGGCTCTCACTATTCTAGTTGTTTTCTTCTGAATGTACTCCAGCTTCTCAATGTCCTTCCTAAACTATGGCTTCAAGTGTAGAGGACAGTCATCCACAATCGGTATGGCAAGTGCCTAGGGGATCTTTCCCCAACTCCAGGAGGCTCTACATCTCATGTTGTTTAAGAACACATTACTTTTTTTTGGCTCTCATATCCCACAGCTGTCTCATTTTGAACTTGCTGTCCACCAAACACCCCATACCTCTTTCTGAGAAACTGCCATCTAATCATGACCTTCTGTATTATAGCTGTGATGGTAATTTTTTTGAACCCAAGGGTGACTTAACCTTCATCTCTATTGAGACTAATCTTATTCAATTCAACACAATGGTCAGTCCTGACAAGAACTCTTTGAATCCTTGCTCTGTCATCCAATGTATTCTCTCTCCTGGTCAGAAAAATCTATTAAACTTGCAACTACACCTTTGTCCAACATATTGGTAATCATTTAAGGGCCAAGTACAACTCTTCTAGATTGCTTCCCAAGTGGTCATCGAAACATAAGTGACTCTGAGGCTAGTGATTTCTCCTGTTCTTGATCTATCTAAAAGTCTCTTATCCAAACAACATTTTTCTATCTTTTCCTCTTTAATAACATGAAGCAAATGTTATCTTCAGGATTCTCTTGGTCTACTCATTTAATGAGCCCATAAAAAATATGAAATCAAGATGGCTCTTAGTGATTACTTTTTACTATTCTAGATGTTCTCTGACCATCCCTTTAATATGCCTCTCTAGAATTTTGCATGAACTTTATAATAGCAGACACTCACATGATGATTTATGTATTTTGCATATACATGCATTATCCCATTCCATCTTTACAACAACCCCATGAGGTACTGTAGGTACTATTATTATTCCATTTTTCAGCTGACAAAATAGAGTCCGAGAAAGGATAAATCACTTAGTCTAGATCAGACCTCTATTAAGTATCAGAGGCAGGGATTTGAATGCAAATCTTGCTGATTCTAAATCTAATGTTCAATCCATTATGTCATGTGACTGTCTCTTTGTTTTTTAGATTGGTGGCTCTATTCTCTTCACTTTTTGAAAATTAGACCCATGCTTGTTCTTCTCCAGTCCTATACTATGTCTTCTGGTCTCACAAATCTTTCTTTAAAAACATTATTCATTTATTTGAACATTAATTTAAATTTTTTAAAATTCAGAATTCTCTCCCTCTTTTACACCCTCCTCTACCCATTGAGAAGGCAAGAAATGTGATATCAATTATAATGTGATATCATTCAAAACATATTTTCATATTAGCCATGATGCAAAAAAGCAAGAAAAACACAGAAATTGAAAAATTATGCTTTGGTAAGCACTCAGACTTCAGCAGTTCTTTCTATGGAGGTGGAGAGCATTTTTCATTATAAGTCCTTTGCAATTGTATTGGATCATTGTATTATTGGGAAGAGCTAAATTGATCACAGTTGATCATCATATAATATTACTGTTGCTATGTAAAATGCTCTTCTGTTTCATTTCACTTTGCATCAGTTCATGTAAATTCTTCCAAGTTTTTCTGAAATCCTCCTGCTTGTCATTTCTTATTGCACAATAGTAATCCATCATAATCATATACTAAAACTTGTTCAACCCCAGTTGATGGGCATCCCCTCAATTTCCAATTCCTTGACACCAGAGAAGAACTGCTATAAATATTTTTGTACATATAGGTCTTTCTCCTTACAAAAAACAAACCTTTTTAGGATAAAAACTTATAGTGGTATTGTTGGGTCAAAATGTATACACAGTTTTATAACCCTTTGGGTTTAGTTCCAAATTGCTCTTCAGAATGGTTGGATCAGTTCACAACTCCACCAATAATGCATTAGTGTCCCAATTTTTCTTTATCCCCTCCAACATTTGTCATTTTCCTTTTCTGTAATATAAGCCAATATGACAGGTATGAGTTCTTTTAATTTGCATTTTTCTAATCAATAGTGATTTGGAACAATTTTTTTACCACATGACTATAGATAGCTTTGATGTATGGTTTTTTTTTTTTAGAAGCAATCGGGGTTAAGTAACTTGCTCAAAGTTACATGGACAGTTATTTCTGGGTGTGGTGCTAAGTATCAGAGCCCAGATTCAATCTCCAGGTCATCCCGACTCTGGGGCTGGTGCTCTTACTCACTGCACCACCTGGCCACCCCTAAGCAATTGGGGTTAAGTAACTTGCTCAAGGTTACATGGCCAGGTGTTTCTTCATGGGTGCTAAGTGTCTGAGCCCAGATTTGATCCCAGGTCATCCCGACTCTGGGGCTGGTGCTCTTACTCGCTGTGCTACCTGGCTGCCCCAATGTATGTTTCTTTTTTTTTCTTTTTAAAGCAATCAGGGTTAAGTAACTTGCTCAAGGTTACACGGCCAGTTATTTCTGGGTGTGGTGCTGAGTATCTGAGCCCGGGATTAGATTCCCAGGTCATCCTGACACTGGAGCCGGTGCTCTTACTCTCTGTGCTTCCTGGCTGCCCCCCAATGTATGTTTCTAATAGTGAAATTGACTCAGCAGTCCTATCTACCAATTTTTGTTTATCACTTTACCATTCCTTTTATTGTATGTGGTGTTTCTTCTCTAATTCTCTCTTAGGCTTTACATTATTAGAAAAGGTGGGCAGGGTCTTCATTTGTGATTTTGATTAGGTGACCTTAAGTAAGTCACTTGAGCTCTCTTGTCTTCAGTTTCCTTGTCTTTTAGAGTGGACGTTTTTTGAGGTCCCTTCCAGTTCTAAAGTTAAGATCTCATTATTCTGTCATTGCCAATCTCCTTTTCAACTCTCCATTCTCTTTTTCCTTTTCCTTTTTTATATAACTATCACTTCCCCGTCTGCCAACCTACAGAACTCTACTTTGTAACATAGAACACTCAGTTCAAACTGACCTACATTCTTGTATATAATAATATATACAACATGGAGTGCCTATGACCCCTCCCATCTGTACCAAGAAGAAGGAAGTACATTTCATCATCTGGCCTCTGGGACGAAGATTGGTCATTGAATATGAAGTCAACTGCCTTTGAATGATGTTTTCTTTTATGTTATTGTAGCATTGGTCCCCTTCTTTACTGATGTCTTTTAAAAAATCATAATCATTTTGGACCCACCTACCTGGGGAACTTTCCCTCATAATAGAGAAAAATAGTGAAGCAAAGTCAACCAACATAGCAAACATCTGTCAAAATTGACCCCATTGTGCACTTACAGCCCCCATCTCTCTCAAAGGTAAATTTCTGCCTCTTTTCTCTAAAGGCTCCACTCCACAACTCTGGCTTCTAACTAGTGCAAAAATGCTTTGAAAAACCTTAAAACTCTATATAGCTGTATATCATTATCAGATCATATTTCTAGAGGTAGAAAGCAGAACATGATATGGTTCAGAGGAGTCAGACAAAGAATCTTGGGTTGCATGTAACCTACAATGCTCCTGAGTGCAACCTGAACCAGATTAAAATGTAATTGGGAAGTATTTAACAAAATAAAGAAAAATACAATAAAACATAAATAATATTACATTAAAAAACAAGTTAATATGTAGTCTGCAGGGATCCTTACAGGTGATATAATGGTCCCTATTTCTATTTGTGTTTGTGTAAGGGTTATGGGATTTAAAGATCTTCCATACCCCATTGGACTTGCTGATGTAGCAGGAAGGGGCAGAGCAAGAGGAAGTGGAAGCCAAGCTAGAGTTCCTGCGGTGGCTAGCAGTGGAAGCGATGGCGGCAGCAGCAGCAGAGGCAGCGGCAGCGGCAGCGGCAGTGCGAAGCCCTTTTTGAGCCAGCCAGAATTTCTGCTAAGGACTCCTGCTGGGGACTGCCAGGGGCCAGAGCTGATGGGAGCACGCTTCCTGGACGCTGGGTGGTTGCTGTGAGTGGGGAGAGGAGGACCTGTGCCTGAGGTAGCCTGTTCTGTTTTAAAGGCTTGAGAATGTGGGTGCTTTCTACTGTGCCAATTTCATAACTACTCTGATGGCTTTCACTTTCTGGTTTTGGGACTCAGTCTTTTGGTATTTTAATAAATGTTCTAGCTTATTCCCCCCATTTAGCAAGCCTGATATATTTTTGTCATGGATAATTGCATCAGCATATCTGTAATTTCCATAGGCATTGTGAATATTGCATTGCTGATACAGTTTGACACCACTGATGTACTTCAAACCCCTAATTTTACAGATGAAGAAAGTGAGGGTCAGATAGTGATTTGCCCAAGGTTTTAGAAGAGCAAGTGGTAGAGGCAGAATTGGAACACATGTTTTCTAACTTCAGTCCTGTGCTCATCCCACCCACTGTGCCATGGTGCTCCCATTGCTACAATACAGGCTATGCTTTGGATGTTTTCAGTAGCATATGCTTACGAGTGTGTGTGTGTGTGTGTGTGTGTGTGTGTGTGAGAGAGAGAGAGAGAGAGAGAGAGAGAGAGAGAGAGAGAGAG
>NW_027185761.1:62270813-62279306 GCF_028583685.1 Petaurus breviceps papuanus | reverse complement strand
TCCTTCCCTCCTTCCCTCCCTCCCTCCCTCTCTTTTTCTTTCTTTCTCCCCTATTTTTTTTTTACTATCCCAGGCAACTGAATGCAACTCTCATGAGTGGATCGGATAAGGAGCAGCAGGCTGGTAGAATTCCTTTGTATTTAGGAGCTCCTCAGGCATTGCAGTCATTTCTGTCCATACCTTCCTTCTCCTCCTTCTGAGTCCAGGGATCCTCTGGCCAGAGAAGTGAATGGCACTTCTATCCATTGATGTACCTATTCCATCCACTATCATCCTTTGGGACAAAAAAGAAGCACACAGTATTTTTTATTTCCTTAAAATTTTTTTACTTCATTTTTATTGACTGAAAAACTAATCTATCAATACATTTGCATCGATGATTGATATATGCATGATTCAATCCAATGATTTCAATTAGAACTAGAGGACCTCAATTAGAATATCTCTTACTACCTGTGTGACCTTAGCCAACAGTCTCAATGTTGTTCTTCTGTAAAGTGAGGGGGTTGAACTAGATTGCCCCAAGGTTCTTTCCAATAAGATCCTGTGATCTTGTGTTAAGCCTGTAATTCTAGTACCTGTGAACATTGTCCTGGATATTGTGGAGAGAGACAGAGACTGAAAGAAAGACAGAGGCACAGACTAAGAGACAGAGACAGAGAGACGAACACAAAAAAATAGAGACATAGAGAGCTACAGAAACAGAGAGAGATAGAAACGGAGACAGAGAGACACAGAGAGAGACAGATAGAATAGCCCATGATAATAAGTGATTAAGCACTAAATTGTTTTATTGTTTGATACAGGCATAATACCTGCAGACATTTATCCAGTGTTCTACAGTTAACAAATCTAATTCCATTCAATAAACCTTTATTAAGCTCTGAATTGAAGAAAGGCATTGTAGGAGGCTGTAACAAATATGAAACAGTTTCTGCCCTCAAGGAGTTTACATTTTTTGGGGAAGTTTTGCACAAAGCTCACACAGAGAGATATCAGATAATTTGACAAAGAAGAGACCACTAACAATTTGGGGAGTGTCAAGGAAAGCTACTTGGGGGAAGAGGACTTGAAGTGAAATGAGCATTCTGAACAGCAGCAGTTACGTGTATATACCACAGAAGCCATGTCATGGAACACATATGGGACTAGACCTGCTCCCCAGCCTCCTGATGACCAGTGATTTGGCTGGGGTACTTCTCCATGGGACTTTGTCCACTTATGGCAAGTCACAAGCTCACACTGATGAGATATATTGTTGCCTTATTTGATTATTTGTGTACATAATTATGTGATCATTTGTGTACTTTTGATGCACATGTATGCACACAAATGCATTACTAAATATATGCATGCATGCATTTCCATGTGTATGCACAAATACTATTTGTGTGTTTACATATACATTCTCAAATATTCAAATGGATTTGTGATCTCATTAATGTAGTATTTCCTTCTGGCACGCACATCACAGCTTACCCATCCCTGCGTGCCCATCTGGACTCTTGTCCTTGTTCTGGAGGGTCTACTGAACATACTGGGTGGGGAGGCTTCCTCACTTTTTCTTGCTATCACAAAGCTCCCAGAGGAGCACACAGGCTTTCCTTTAGTGATCCCTTGCTCTTCACCATATGACTAGCCTATCTTCTTTTTTGTTTATACATCTTTTAGATTGAGAGAGACTACATGTTCCTAGTAATACATGTGTCAGACCAGAATGGAAAGTGAACAATGATCTGGGTCCCGAGGGGAGCAGGAGGATGAGGAGATGGGGCTCAATTTCCTTTGAAGAATTATATAATGTTTGAAATCCTCACCAAGGGCTTACTCCTGAAAGGACTGATCCCTTCAGCATTGACATTTCCCTCCTTTTGATGCTATATGTGTGGCTGCCAGTGGTAATTCTGTAAGAATTAAAACTGTAGGTGACCTAAAAGGTAATAGAAAACCGCTTGACCCTGATGATGGGAGCATAATGACTTATAGGCAAGAAGGGAATGTAAAGTCATCCAAGGCACATGTAACAGTGGAAAAGGAGGCAGCTTGGTCACGTTTAGGTTATGAAAACTAGGAGATGTGTATCTCCAGTGCTCAGTTGGTCCTTGGGAGATATTAAAAGGGCCAGAGAAAGACCTTCAGTATATTCAACAGCTCCATTATATGTCATCAATGGAAGAACAGCTTTGACCCCAATTCATACAAGGTGAATTGCAATCTGCACCAGGGAAGAGAATACCTTCAGTGATAAGATCACAAATACCTTGCACATACAAGTATTTCTGTTGATTCAAGCTCTCTTTGTTTAAATATATCATCTTTTATTTTTAACCTCTTAGCCCATGTGATCTTTTCGTTGGAGAAGTCTGTTGTTTAAGGTATACAGACCAATTGGTGGAATGCTATTTGTGGGCTATTATGCAAATAAAGCTATGGCCCCATAAGAGGCTGTAATTGATCTGTATGTGAATGCATGTATGCATGGATGTGTGTATGCATGCACAGGTGTGTGCATGGATGTGCATGTGTGAGTGTGTGTGTGTGTGTGTGTTATGCAAGCATGTCAGAGTTAAAGTTCTGGATGTAAAGAAAGTCACCAATTCACCAAGGAATTTGATTACCTCTATCCATTATACATACACAGTGAGTGATCGTGCTACCAGCCATCTGTCATCTCTTTCATTTGCATCATCAACACCTGCCCTGTTTATCTGTTACATTCGTTTCTTCACGGCATTCTTATGCTGCTTTAATAAAATACAGAAATGTTATTGTTAAAAACCAATTAATTTACAATCCTCCACAGAGATAGTATTACTTATAATTCAATTTGGCTTCTAATGATCCAGCTTTCCCAAGAAATGACTTAATTCTGGTGTCAAAGAGTAGTTATTAGATATCACCCTGATGGAGCAAGTCCTGCACTGCGGAGGGAGACACGACAGCGCCAGCTTGAGATGTCCCTGGCCATTAATCAGAAGTCTGGAATGATTTCACTTTTTTTTAACTCCTTCAAGAACTGGGTTGCAGACTCCCTTTAACTCTCTGCCTGGCAGTGGGCATTGAACCTATCATAGACAGCTGGGCGGCAACTTGGCTTCATCAGGTGTGTTACAAGGTGAGCCCAAAATAGCCCCAAATGTCAAAAACATATGGCATATTTGATCTGAGAATTCAACTCTGGACACTGACAAAGAGCTTGAGCTTTCTATTGTACATGTGGATCTAGACGGGCCAACCCTCTCCACCCTTACACCCCTCTCCCCCTTTATTTGAGTATCTGATAGGGAATAGACTCTCCAATGGAGCTATTCTGTGAATGAGCATCAAATTTTCTTCTTCCTAAATCAAGAGCCACAGATTCCCAGGGCTGGGCATAGATTTCTTTCTTATTACTAAGATCCAGATTATATAAACAGAGATCAGGGTGAGACAAATTGCTAATATGGAAAACAGTGGCAACCTGGTTTCCCGAGCTGCTTTTTGTCACCTCTTCCCTCTGTTTAGTAAAAGGACTCACTGAACAGATGTGGATCACCCCCAAATTCTGAAGCCATCAGGATGGGTTAAAGGTAACAAGAACTGTGATCCTATCAGCTGAAGAAGTCTAACATAATCTCTCTCCTGGTAAAACAACCCTCGGCATCGCCTTTCTCCAGCCTGTCATTGGTTTGTTGTCCAGAATCTCAGGTTCGAGCTGTGTGAATTGTTTTGCAGATTAATTTTTATTTGTTGACTTCCCTATTTTAGTTTTTGTGGAGATAAAAAATTGATTACATACAATTCCCCAAAATATAGTGTGTCAGTCAGTGTACATACACATAGATATGTATTCATAAAATCCAGCATCTATGTATGTAGCTATAAAATATTATACACACAAATATAACTTTAATATGTTCATGCACATGCTTTCTAAACCTTAAGGGATTATAGAAATGTTAGCTATTATTATTAAGCAATACATATATATGCCCCTTACTTTACATGTACAAGTACATTATGTATTTTTGCACACATATGATAAGCTAATATTTGCACACATATCCATATGCATAAGTAGATATATACATAAGATATTACAGAAATATAATGTACACACATGTGTACTCACCTGTATACACAGATATACGAATATGCTCATATATACACAAAAATCTTGTACCTTTAAACTTTATATATTTGTACAGATACTATATATGTATAAAATATTACATCAATGCACACAATGAATATATAGGTGTATGTAGATATAAGTACACCTTTAACTACTTTATATTTATTTTCTTTATATTCATTCTGTAAGCACTGATAGACATTCATGTTGTCTTCTCCATTAGAACATAAGTTCCTTGTGAGGAGGGAATTGCTTCATTTCTTTTTTTTTTAATCCCCAGTGCCTAGAACAGTGTGAATGTAATAAGTATTCAATAAATACTTGTTAAATTGAACTGAAATAAAAGTCAGCTTCAGTCATTCAAGGATTTTTCTGTTTCCCCAATGACTCAGAGAACTCAAACCTGGCAGATGTATTGTACGTATGGTTCCTAGCATAATGCCTGGTATGAGGGAGCCCTATAGAACATACTTATTGATTGGCTGATGTGTCTGTCTGTATACTTAAATATACAATATAAATGCTTATTATATATGTATATGCTTGTATATATAAGATACATAGATGTAGGAAAATCCAGTGTCTAAAGCATGTATCATCTATATTACATAAGTATTCTGTAAATATCAATGTGTATCTAGACATGTATACATTGAATACACACATTATTTATGCCTGGCTACATAGTCATACACAGAATATGGATATATAAGTGTGTGTATATGTGCATATATGCATATCCATCCATTCATATACATAGATATTTTTATTTAGACATTAAAATCCAATATATGCACGTATGTATGTAGAGTCATCAGATAGTACATGCTTCTCTGTGATATGGATTTGATATGCACATGTTTAAAATGTGTGTATACAGCCCACTGACTGGCACATAGTCACACTTAGTAAGGCTTGTTGGACGGCCACTGCCAGTTATACGTGGAGGGGAGTCAGCTTTCCATGAGGAGATGACTGCAATTGTCACTAAAAATGTGAACCTATGAAAACAGTCATGGAGATCAGGAATAAATAGTAAATGTATTTCTTGACCACGAATTAGAGATGTTCTCCATACTTGGAGCCTCTCAGTGGGCCGCCCCTGAAATGTTCAGGCCGCTCATTTGGGTATCAGCACGGAGGGGGAGGGAGAGGGTGCTTGTGTGTGGGGGGAAGTACATTTTTTTATGGCCTTAATTAAGTCCAAACGCCCCAGTTCTACTTCCCTCAAATCTAATTTTTACCATATTAACCATTATGCTGTATTTTGCCTGCCAACAAATTTTGTTTCCATAAAATGCCTTTGCTGCCAGCTTTGAAACAGGTTTACGGCATGTTAAAGCTACAGGGTGTTAGAAAGGTAGTTACACAGAGGCAGTCTGACTTCTTCAAGGCATAAAGGAGGGAGACTCATTATTTTCCTCAAAGCACAGACCTGACTTTCCTGTTTAGGGAGATGAAATTCCAATCCCAGTCTTCTGAAAAGCATTTATTTTTACATGAAAATACTAAGGGATGCAAGTGCCTAATGAATCCCCTCCACAGCAGAGTTCTTGCAGATGGATGATCCAATCTAACTTCCTGCCCTCTTCAAATGATAACCACTTATTTAGCTACTAGGAAGACTTTCTTTTTTTTTTTTTAAAGCTGGTTAGATGGACCTCATTCTTTACAACCAAAATTTAGAAGATATTCCTTAATCCTGCCAGCTTAATAAATTTCCTTTCCCTGCAAATGTCTTTGGAAGGTAATTATTATTTTCTCCACCCATATTCTAGATTAAGGCATGCTAGACCAGAAATTTAAAAGTCAAATCCTGCAAAAAGCATCATGACATAGGGCATAGGGTACTAGACAGAGAGAAAGGAAGAATGGCATTCACATTCTGCCTCTGATACTTATGATGCTTACTAGCTATATCTGGGCAAATAACTTCATGTTCCACATCTGTAAAATGGGCATAATTCCGGTAGTCCAAAAAAGGGTTCCTTAAGGGAGTCCTACATGTATATTGCTTTTACATTTTAAAAGAAGGCAATCTAAATGTCCGTAACTATGATTACTATTATAAGGCCACCCCAAACTGTTTGTTTCTTCATTGCAGTTTTGCACCCTTGAAACTTCATTTGGAATTACAGAGGGGAAAAGGCAACCCATTAGCCAAGGCAAAATCTTGTCTCACAGCACTGGGGCTTACAAACCATCTGATTTTCCAAAATGGTCAAAAGTTGCTGCCGCCACCTTAGACAATGCCCCATCAGGCCTGGAAACCAGGAGCAGTGCCAAATGAGCTGTAATCTAATATGCAAATGAGGCATTGGCCTTGATATTGTGTCACTCTTCTGAATGCGATCACCTGCACCCATCTCTCCGAGGAGGAAATTTCAAACAGAGTTAGCTCCTTAAACCTTCTAATTAAAATGAGAAATCCCCAGGCTTCCATGACTCAGCCTCGGAAGAAGATTATTAGGAATTTAATGGGGAAAATATCGCAGCTCAGACCATCTGTGACCCAGTGCTCTGTGAGAATTTAAAGAAAACTGGAGGGAGGAGACGCATACTCCAGTGCCCGCTGGAGAAGTACTTTGTTGGAGCTGCAATAAATCAACATAGTTAGAGTACAGCCTTTTTCAGATTTAATTACTGTTACATAATTATTAGCAAAGCAGTCTCCTCTGAAACTGTAAAACTCATTACATCAAAAATCCCCAAGCTCCTGATGGAATTTATGAACTAGTTACTTTCTTTTTAGCTCTGGGAAAATCCAGTGGAATAGATTTCCGATTTGTCTCCAGCTTTTTAGCAGCAGAAGGGGACTGGGGCCTTTCGGTTTTGTTTGTGTTTGGGGTCTGGGGTTTGGTGTTCTGGTTTCATCGTCTTGTTATGGGTTTTCTGAACTCGACTTGCCATGCCCCACACTCCTCATTATCTGCCTCCATGGATTCTTGCCTAAATGACAGAAACTGATCACGGGGACAGGGATGAATGGATAAGTAACCTACCCATCAGTCAGAGCAGTGAAAAGTTGTGTTCAGGGCAAACCAATGGGAACCTTTCTCACTGTCTGTGTTTGAACAATCTCAGTAATCATAAGAAGAATCATTTGCACATAACCATGACACAAAAATGCTTAAAAACATAATTTCAAGTAGATGCTGCCATTGGAAATGCTTATAATCTCCAAGCACCCTGGAAGGATAAACTTTTATGAGACCCAGCATAAAAAAATACCGTGGGGCTGTTGGAAGGGGTAGATAGTATGGCCATCAGCCTTTTTGCCACCGGAATCATACCAGAGATGTTCCTTATAAACAAAGGAATGAGCAGATATCCCAATTTTTATTCAACTACAAAAGCAGATACATTATAACTGTAATTTGCCTTCTGGGCAGCAGTCCATAGAATATTAAATAGAAAAGAATAATAGAAGTTTAGTAACTTTTCTAAGAATGATTTCACTATAATGGTCATGATGATGATGATGATGGCAATAGCAAGAAGACTTATAGTGTTTTGAAGTTTGAAATGCATTTTATTTATATTATGCCACCCATCACGGTACCTGGCACATAGCTGGTCCTTGCTGTTTGTTTATTGCCTATTTGTCAGGTATATTATAGTGTGGTTCCTTTTCCTGTTTGAGGTAGACTAGATAGATGCGGAGGTCCCCTCCAATTCTCTCATCAGAGCCTCATGACAATCTTATGGGGGGAGGACCCATAAGACTCATCCTATAGGGGTAAAACCACCACCATGACTCAGTTGCCCTGGAATTTCATTTAGTGCCTAAGTCCTTCTTATCCTGGAACATCCCTGTGCCGAGGGTGCCCTCTTATACTATTGGTGAATTCCTTCCAGGGTGCAACATTTTTGGGATGAGCCAGCTTGGCCATCCTTCATCCTTCTCTCTACTGTGCTCCTGACATTCTGGACTTTGCCACAATGTCCCCCTTCTCATACCTCCCTCCTCCAGCTTTTCAGCTCCTTGGCATGTGCAATCTATCTTTCCCCAATAGAAATGAAGCTTCTTGAGGGTGAATGGCTGCCTTTCTTCTTATATTTATATCCCTAAATGTGCCTGGCAATAGTGAGTACCCACTAAATGCCTATTGCCTGCCCACTTTAGAGGGTGGTTGTGAGGCTCAAATGAGAGAACATAGGCAAAGTGCTCTGCTCACTTGTAAGTGCCATCTCAATGACAGTTAATATTAAAAAAGCATGGAATTTGGATGTTAGAAAGGACCTCAGCATCCAACTAGCTATGCCCTCAAAGAATCATTTGCAGTAAGGAGTCAACCAATCTTTGTTTGAAGACTTCCAATTGGAGGAATGGACCAACAACCTTCTCTCTCTCTCTCTCTCTCTCTCTCTCTCTCTCT
>NW_027185761.1:62082392-62270713 GCF_028583685.1 Petaurus breviceps papuanus | reverse complement strand
CTCCCCCCCCCCTCTAGCTTTTGCAGATGAGGAAACTGAGACCCAAAGAGACTAAGTGACTTGCCTGAGGTCACACATGAAAAGATTAAATAGTCAATACTTGATTCTAGGCCCTTTGGCTACAAACCCAGAACTATTTTTCATTGTACAACAGAGATTTCTTAAACTCTAGACTTTTTCTTGAGGCATTAAGTTACCATTTGTAGGGTGGTGGTGGAGTGAGGGTGGCACTTGTCACACAGCTATGAAGTATCAGAAATAAGGAATGTGATGACTTAGCACTCCATCCGCAAGAGCACACTGATTCTCCAAATGGATTGTTGGTTCTTAGTAAATGACTGCTGGACTGAATTGAAATCGGTTATAACCTGTGATCTCATTAGGTTCTTTGGCTACCGTATTACAACTCAATGTCATTGAGTTTGCAATCAGTACAAAATCCCACATATTTTTCAGTGTTCTCTACCTCCCCCCTTTCCCACCAGTTGAATAGAAGTTCTTTGAGGACAGGGGTTATTTATTCATTTTATTTTACTTATATATTTATTATCTATCTAGTTATTTACTTATTTATTTATTCTTTCATATAATTATTGTCCTTTGAATCTATTAATTTATTGATTGATTAATTGATTGAATCATTAATTTATTCATACATTTACTCATTCAGATTTATTTTGGTTTTATCTTTGCACCCTTGTCATCTTGCACACAATGAGTGCCTAATAAATGCTTGTTGAATGAATGAACATGAATGTTTTCTTCCTGCAAATTGCTCACTTGTGGTTTGAGAAGAGGAATGCCTGAAACATTTCCTGTTGAATCTCAGTCATAGTAGCCCTTGGAACCCTGTACTGTGATTTTCTGATAAATAGATCTCAGTTTTATTGGCATGGTAATTAGATACTGAGAGATTCATTTGGTGCTCTGAAATGGTCTTTTACACAACTTACTAGAACCATGAAAGTTGCTCAGTGCCTGTCGAATAGTCAAACATCTGAATCAAGAAATACGTGTTTGAAATTGGTCAGCTTGGCGAATCAGACACATCGTGAGGAGTTACAGCTGATAGCAATCACTGTCTGAATTCATGCTCAATTTAATATTTTCTCCATCATGTTTTTGAGCAGTGCAACATTGCATGACCTGTCAAAGTTTTTACCATAGTGTGACTGGGTAAGAGTCCTCACAAAATACAGCTGGCAAAACCTCATTCACTGCCAATTTTGGATTTGCTACCACATCATCAACAGGAATTCAGTCTGGTTTGGTCCATTGATTACCTTTGAGTGTCTATGAAGAAAATATTTTCTGGGCAAACTTTTTGTTTGCTTTTTCTTGTTTTAAATTTTACTTTGCTCTTATAAACATTGTTAACCAATAATCTTTCCTAGTCTGGAGCTACTTCTTCACATGGGCATGAATGACCATTCTAGAAGGAACCCAAGAAATATTGTCAATAATTATGATGTGTTGGGTAAGAAACTAACGATTACAAGGATGCAGACTGTGTTTTCTTCCTTTTTGCCCACTGCAAGTAAGGGATCCAAAAGACAAAATATGAGTAATATGAGATGTGAATAGCTAGATAATAAGGTTTTAACTAAGAATAGGATTTGGATTTCCAGATCATGTTACACTATAGAGTTGACACACTCCTGGCCAGCAATGGAAGGCACCTAGGAAAGGATAGTAAAAAATCTATTTGCTAGGGGTCTTGCAAAACAGAATGATCTTTACACTGAAAATGACAATAAAAATGACTGACAGGGAGTTGATATCTAAGATATGTAAAGAAATAACTGTCCTTGAATACTGCAATCCAAGCCACCTGACCCAGGTGAATTATATCCTCATTTTCTGAAAGAATTGGTATATGTGACCACTGAGTCACTGTTAGTGATATTTGAAAGATTATGGCAAATGGGAGAAGTACCACAAGTTTGGAAAAGGAAAAATATCCAGATATTTTAAAAAGAGAAAACAGAGTCTCAATATTGTAGGCCAGTGAACTTGTCTTTGCTGGGGAAATTCCGAAATGGATTATTACAGAGATGATTGGTGGACAATTAGAAAGAGAATTGCTGGTAGGATAGCAACTTTTTCCTGGAGTGATGTTTATCTGAACTCCATTGAACATAACAATGAGAAAGGTGACTACAACAACAACAATGACATTATCACAACATATTCTTCAAACTACATGAAAAGAAATTCCTTGCAAATACAGAGACCAACAGGGGGAAAACATACAGGAAGTGGACAAAATACATAGTAGCCCTGTTGTCCTATCTGCGACTAGAGTTATCTTAAAGATGCCCTCAATGAGCCAAGATCTTAAGATTCAATCAACTATAATAAAGAAGTCATTTTCTACCATGTCATTAATTCAAAGAACAGTAAATAGAAAAAAAATAACAACTTTTATTGGGTCCTTTTCCATATGAATTCCATCAAAACATACATAAAGAATGAGGTTGTGATGATGATGATGATGATGTTACTTGCCAAAGATCTCACTCAATTTAGGTAAGACTGAATATCTTTTCTATAATAAATTTTCTAGGGTTCATGGAGTCCAAACATTCTCTCCATATCTTTCCTTCAACTTTGAAATCTGATTTACTTGTTTGTAGAATAATAATCCTCAGAAAATGTAAGTTGTGGGTCATCCAAAGGATCATGGAAAGTGACATATAAGAGGGACATGAAGAGGTTGCACCCTATTATCAGCAAAGAATTGTGCATGAGTAGTAAAAACAGCATCAGAAGATGCATGACCAGAAACTGATGATGTTGCAAACATAATAGATAACTGTCTACAAGCTCCATTAGCATCCATGCAACATCAAGAAATATGGAAGAAGGTCCTTAGAATGTGGGTTGGGGAGGAAGATTCCTTGAATGTGTGTTGGAACTCTTTATAAGACTTAGGACAAGTCATAGACAAGAGAGTCATTTAAAGCATGAAGGGGTTGTGATATATGTTGTTTGATATGATAACTGTGTCCATGAGTTCTACCCTGGGTTTCAAAGGATTCTGGCTGCAATAATCAAGTTTTCGTGCAAAGTGTAAGGAAGCTTAAAACAGTGAGGGAGGGAGGGAAGGAGGGAGAAAGAGAGAGAGAGAGAGAGAGAGAGAGAGAGAGAGAGAACCACCAGACATACAGACACACAGACACATAGAGAGAGAGATATATAGAAAGTGACACACATAGAAAATAAGAGGCATAGAAGAACAGAGCCAGAATCAGAAATGGAGATGACAGGTGAAGTACCTGTCCAAATACACCAATGAGGGTGAACCGTTGTGTTTCTTTATTATCCATTTTAAGCCCAATCACCAACTTTTGATGATCCATACTTTTAGGCAAACAATGCTGGCTCTATCAGGAGAGAGGAGCTTAGGTAAGGGTCTCTTGCCTCCACAGATGTAAGATGCCCCTCAGTAGATATTCAGCAGATTAAAGATTCACAATGAAACAAAGTTGCCCCACTAGTTACGATGGCTGGGCTGGCAAGAACAGCTGGCTCCTAACATTAGGCCCCCAGGAAGCAAAGACATTTGCCAGAAATTCCCTCTGCACTTTATGGGGTTCTTTCATATTCTCCCTTCATTTGCATAGTTCCAGTGGTCTTTTGTGTTTCAAGAGTTGCAGGCGAGCATCTGAGGAGTAAGATGTGAGAAGTGAAGGGTTTTTTTTTTAAATCCCACCAGGGAGGTGAACACAAAGCTGGCTCTGCTTTCCCTCCTGAGTGTGCCCACTCCTAAGAACAGCTGGACTCAAAGCAAATTAGGTCTAGATCTTAAAGGCACTCTGACAAAAGTCCATGCTATGATGACAGATATCAAACACCCTAGCAGTTGCTGTCAATTCATATATGTATATGCATGAATGCACATATAAGTCAGCTTGGGTGTACAGGACTAATCCTTCACAGGCTATTTTGTTATTTTATTGCCTCCTAGCCAGTATGCGTCCCTATAATTTAGGTAACTGTAACCAAGGGAGCGGTGTTCCCTGGACATGACTTCATGGGTCAACCAGCTGGGCTTGCCAAAGGCATCATCAACTCAGGGCACAGATTGGTGAAATTACTTTGATACTTTGATGAGCTTGATCTCATTTATGAAAGTACTCCCACCGCCAGTGCAAATCAGAACCAATGAATCAACCAACCAACATGTATTTATTAAGCATCTATTATATGTCAGGCATCATGCTATACACTGGAGATACAAAGACAAAAATTAAGCAGCTCCTGCCCTCAAGAAACTCTTATTTCCAACCATATTTTCTTATCCAGTGCCATTCTCCTCCATGTATTCCCATAGATTGATTGACCCAATGGTCTAGACATCCTCCGCTAAGGGCTTTGAATATTTCATGGCTACCAGAGCAAACCTAGGATGTGTAACTGAATTTCCTCTTTTTCTGATCATAAGTCCACTTCCTTGAAGCTATCTTTGTTCTTATCTTTTGCATATAGTTCATCAGTGTGAATATGCTATAGTCTTGTGCTCATAACACATCTTTTCAATCTCCTTCAGAGAAGACTCTTGATTCTTTTCTGATGAAGAGGTAATCCTTCAACTCTTCAAGGTCAATCCCTCTGCCCATACCCTTGATCCCATCTCCTCTCGTCTTGTTCAACGTGTTTTCCCCAATGATCCCCTCCCTCAATCTTTACTGTTTTTCTATCTAGTAGTTCTGTACCTGCTGCCTTCAAACACACCTAAATCTTCCTCAACATGAATAAAAAGAAACCCACACAAGATTTAAGGGGAACCTTTAACCTTCTTGAAGAGTAAAATGCTTTTTAAAAAGCACTTTCTTTACATGACCAATTATTAATGTGTGAATGTTATTCACTATCACCAAAAGCTATGATGTTCACCTCTTCTCCCTTTCATAGCCAAATTCATAGGAAAAAACAATTATGACAGATACTTTAGTTTTCTCTCTTCTCATTCATTCTTCAACCCTTTGCAGTTTGGCCTCCAACTTCATTACTCAACTGAAAAAACTCTCTTTAAAAGTCTCTTGATTGTCAAATCTGGTGGCCATGTCTACATCCTTGTCTTTCTTGACGTTTCTGCAGCATTTGACATTGCTTCTGGAATTTTTCCTCTCTTGCCTTGCTGAACTAGCTCTTCCCTGATTCTGCCACTTTTCTGACCACTCCTTGGTTTCCTTTGCTGGATTATAATCCAAAGGAAGTGCCCAACTCTAAGTGTACTCTGTAGCTATACCTCTGATTCCCCATTCTCCCTCATTCCCCATGTATCCAACAAGTTGCCAAATCACACCATTTCCATCTCTATGGTATCTCTTGCATCCATCTAATTTTCTCTACTCATACAGCCACTGCCCTAATTCAGGCTTTAACCTCTAACCTGAACCATCACAATAAGCTCCTAATTGAGGTCTCTGCTTCAAATCCCTCCTCCTTCCATATCATCTTCCACACAACTCTTAAAGGGGATTTTCATAAGGTCTAGATCTGACTGTCATTCCTCTACTCAATCAGCTACAATGGCTCCCTATTGCCAGTGCGATCAAATAAAGGCTCCTCTGTGTAAATTTTAAAGCCCTATGCAACCTGGCCATAACTTACCTTATCATCCTTATTAGGTATTAGTTCCATTCAAACAATCTATGGTTTAGCAAAACTGGTCTTCTTATTATCATACCCAATGTCCAGTCATCATCCCTTGTGCTCACTGCTTCCCCCTTCCCTACAGCTGGAATGACTCTCACTTCATTTCTACCTTTTAACATACTTTATTTCCTTCAAAACTAAGGGTAAGCAATACTTTCTACATGAAGTCTCTATTTGACCCACACCCTGAAGTGGCTGCTCTGACCCCTCCCTTGCTCAAGGTTACACGGCCAGGTGTTCCTGGGTGGGTGCTAAGTGTCTGAGCCCAGATTCGATCCCCAGGTCATCCCGACACTGGAGTTGGTGCTCTTACTTGCTGTGCTACCTGACTGCCCACCTATGCATGGATTTTTGCTAGGTGGCAGAGTGGATACAGTGCTGACCCTGGAATCAAAAGGACCTGAGTTCAAGTTTGACTTCAGACATTTAGCAGTGTGACCCTGGGCACATCACTTAACCACATTTGCCTCAGTTTCCTCAACATGTCCTCATGACATCTCCATGTCATGTCCTGGAGAAGGACGTGACGACCCACTTTATATCCTTGTCAAGAAAATCCCCATCAGGTCATCATGAGTCAGACATAACTAATCAACCAAAAACATGCATTTTCTCATATTTTTCTGAATGAAAAAGCATTTGTTAAGTGCTTGCTACATGCTAGGAACTATATGAATTCATGTTGCCTTCCCCAAAATGGTTTAAGCCACTTGAGGGCAAGGATTATTTTTTTCCTCTTTGTGTCCCTAGTGCCTAGGACAGTGCCTGGCATATAGCAGGCCCTTAGCATATGCTTGTTGATTGATTATATATGCCATGTAGAACCATCATGTGAATGTTGCTGTCCAAAAATGGGTTTGCTATTTTCATGAAGACTGATAAACTATTCTGATTAATTCTGTTTTTAAAAAATTAAAAATCTCCAAATCACTCAATTAACAAATACATAACAGTTGCTAATTACCAGTTACAAAGATAATAACAATTATGCTTATTTATTTATGTTTTATTTATAATTATGCCTTAGTTAATGAAGCACTTAAGAGAGAGGATGCTCTGAATCGTCAATAGCAATCTAGCCTCAGAGTCAGGAAGACCTGAGTTAAAGTCCTGTTTTTTTACTCCAATCTGACTGGGTGAGGAATTGTAGTGTTCACACATATGGACAACTCCCTAAGCCCACACATTGCAGAAATGGTGCAGACCTATCTTGGAAGAGGGAAATTTCTCCTCCTGGACTTCCATATACTAAGGAAATCACAAGTGTAGTGTACGTCCCTTTCCTAGAAAGTTTACAAAGTACACTTCCTAAGATGGCGGAGTAGAAGCAAGTCCTCTGCCCGGGTCTGGCTCCCACCTCCTCCAATTCATGTAAAAGGTGACTGAACAAACTTTGGAGCTGTAGAACCCACAAAATGACATAGAGAAGCTAACTTCCCACTGAGGACAGCCCGGCAGGCTGGCAGGAAGTGACCAGCGCAGCTCTCTGGGAGCTGAGCCCAGGCTTGCATGAGCCGGAGGTTTTAACCTCAGGGCAGCCTGACCAGCAGCCGGCTGGAGGGACTTCAGATCACAAGCAGCTGTGGCAGTTTCCAGAATTATCAACCCATAGATGCTAAGGACAAAGTGAGAGGTCAGTGCAGTGTGGCCTTTAGAATCTGGTAGTTTGGGAGTGCGGTCAGCCTTTATCCCCTGGAGGGAGAAGCCCCTGAGGCATTGTGGACCATGCAGCTGCCGCCACATGGCAGCTTCAGCTCCTGGCCTGCAGATTGTAGGAGGACCAAGTGACCAGTCTGAGGGGTAATCACTCTTGCTTTAACCTACTTGGATCTGGATTGCAGTCTAGGGTGGAGGTCCTGGGGTGTGCGACCAGCTCCCCATAGCATGTGTAGGCTTCAGAGAGGGCACCCAACTAATACATTCAGCAGCTGAGAAAACCCCAGCAATTGGGATCAAGCTACTCTGTCTGGTAGCAGAGTCCTACTGTGGCAAAAGACTAAAAGTCAAGTAATTGAGTGTCAACATGAGCAAATGTGGGGAGCAAAGCAAACAGAGCAACATAACTTTACACTCCTATTTTGGGAACAAAAAGGATCAAAGCATGGAACAGGAGGAAGACATCAAAGTCAGAACTCCTGCACTAAAAGCTTCCAAGAAAAATATGAGCTGGTTACATACCACAAAGGACCTTAAGAAGGATTTTGAAAACCAAATAAGAGAAGTGGAGAAAAAATTGGGAAAAGAAATGAGAATGATGCAAGAAAATTATGAAATGAGAGTCAACAACCTGACTGAAGAAAATAAAACCTCAAAAAATAGACTAACTCAATTGCAAAAGAGGCTCAAAAAGGTGATGAGGAGAACGCCTTAAAAAAGGTGAATTTGCCAGATGGAAAAGAATCTCAAAAGCTCACTGAAGAGAATCATTCCTTCAGAATTAGATTGGAGCAAATGGAAGCTAGTGACTTTATGAGAAATCAAAATACTATTAAACAGATCCAAACAAATGAAAAAGTAGAAGGCAATGTGAACTATCTCATTGGGAAAACCACTGACCTGGAAAATAGATCCAGGAGGGATAATTCAAAAATTAATGGACTACCTGAAAGCCATGATCGAAAAAAGAACCTAGACATCATCCTTCAAGAAATTCTCAAGGAAAATTGCCCTGATGTTTTAGAACCAGAGGGCAAAATAGAGGTTGAAAGAATCCATCAATCATCTTCTGAAAAAGATCCCAAAAAGAAACTCTTAGGAATATTATAGCAAAGTTTCAGGATTCCCAGATCAAGGAGAAAATATTACAAGCAGCCAGGAAGAAACAATTTAAATATTGTGGAAACACAATCAGGATGACCCAGGATATGGCAGCTTCTACACTGAGTGATTGAAGGACTTGGAATATGATATTCTGGAGGGCAAAGGAGCTGGGATTAAAACCAAGAATCACCTACCCAGTAAAACTGAGTATTATGTTTCAGGGGAAAATATGGTCATTCAGTGGAATAGAGGACTTTCAAACATTCTTGATGAAAAAACCAAAGCTGAATACAATATTTGACATTGAGATACAAGAAGCAAGAGAAGCATGAGAAGGTAAACAGGGAAAAGAAATCATAAGGAACTTATCAAAGTTGAACTATCAACATTATAAAAGAGGCAAGGAAAAATGGTTACAATGGAGGGGAAGAACAGGAAGGGAAAAGGGAATGGGTCAATCTTATTCTCATTGAATTTGGCTTAGGGAGGGATTGGCATACACACTAAATAGAGTATCTCACCCTACAGGAGAGTAGGGAGGAAGGGGCGATGATGGAAGGAAGGGCAGCCTGGTGGGGAAGGAAGTTGGAAGCTCCCACTTTTGAAAAGGGACAGGATCAAAGTAGAGAACAGAACAAGTGGGAGGTAGGATAGGAGGGAGGGAAATATAGTCAGTCTTTTACAATATATCCACTATGGAAATGTTTTGCATAGCTATACATGTACAACCTATATTGAATTGGGTATTTTCCCAGTAAGGGTGGGGGACAAGGGAGGAAAGGAATGAATCTGGAATTTAAAGCTTTAATATCACACATTATATATATATATATATATATAATATTTATATTTAAAATAATTAATATTATTTTACATGTCACTGGGAAATAAGATATACAGGCACTGGCGCATAGAGATCCACCGCCCTACTGGAAAGTCGGAGCATGGGAGAAGATATGGGAGAGAAGAGATTGGAGGAGGGGATATCCAGTGGGATTGATATTTTGGGGTGGTGGGTAGGATAAAAACAGGGAGAAAATTTGTAACTCAAAATCTTGTGGAAATGAATGATGTAAGCTAGAATTTAATAAGGCATTTGATAAACAAACAAAAACCCAACAACAAAGTGTGCTTCCTGATCCATGCTAGAGTGTATCAGCATTTTTATCCCATTTTACTGCATGGAGAGATGTTAACTTCCCTCACAATACATAATATAATAGCACTATTGCTTTTATTAAATAATATTTGGATGATATATTTAAAAGAATAATATTGTCAGAAGAATTAAAAAATATTACCACCAAATGTAATGAGGTACCTTTTCATTCATCTTCAACTCTTATTGATTGTTGCTTAAGCTAACTTGAATGCTGGCTTTTTTGACCAAGTAGAAAGTAATTCCCACCTGTTCTGAACCATTTATTAAAACTTAAACTCTGTGACATGTCTATAAAGTGTATAAATGTGTATAAAGCTGGTTCTAGCAAACTAACTTAAGAGTAGTTGGAGGGAAAAAACCTGGCAAGATTGCAACTTCTAATTTTGCTTTACCAATAGATGGTCAGTACTCCATTATTGAATTGTCTGCTTTTGCCTCTTAGTCTGATAAACAAACTATTTCCCCTTCCTTGAGTGATTGGCTTCTGGTGGCTTGACTAAAGCTGAGAGATTGATGGATGTGCAATTGAAGTCAATTGTTCAATTTTCAGCGTAAGCATTCACCCCTTGGAAATCAGCGAACACTTCAAACAGAGGCTTGAATTAGTACTTTGGGGATAGTTTAGATTTACAAAAGTGACAGAAAAAATGTTAATAATGAAAATGAAACTTAAAATTACGTCACGTGTATGTTTCTTTTTGAAGAACTGGCTGTTAAACACTGACCAGCACACTTCTGATTGTGACACAACCACCCTCTTGTTCCAATGGAGTTTGCATTTCCACTGTGAATTCCTTTTGCTAATTTTCAAAGAGCTGGAATTGGAGTTAGATGACGTGAGTTAAAATCATGACTCTACCACCTGCTAAATGTAGCCATGACAGGCCCCTCCCCCTTTTGTGCCTCAGTTTCCTAATATGTAAACTTTACAGGGTTAGACAAGATGATTTCTAAGGTCTAGCTCAGGGTTGAGTCAGTGATGCAAACAAAAGAGATTGATTTTTATCCATCTGATTCCTTTTGCTCAACTCCCTGCCCTTGGAAATCAGACTGTGATGTACCAGACAGTTGGTTGTGTGCTCAAATAACAATTCTTTGCAAATCTCTGAGCGCTTCTTTGGACTTTTGTAGCCTGGCCTCTGTCCCAGAAATTTGACAGAAACTGTCAGACAGTATGGTAGAATGAGAAAAGTATGGAGTTGTAGTCAGAAGACCAGAATATCTCCCACTTAATACCTGAGACCCTAAGCAAATCACTTACAGTCCTTAGGCTTTAATTCCTCATCTGTAAAACAAGGGGGTCCTTTTCAATTTGAATTCTATCAGTCTATGCTTCATAAAGTGGATATGTACATTGAAAGTGGAGACAAGAATTTAATGCAAAGACTAAGACTTTTCTTCAGGGTACCATTTTCTATTGGGGCACACATGTGGTTCAACGGATAGTGCACTGAGCTTGGAATCAGGAATACTCATCTCCATGAGCTCAAATCCAGCCTCAGGCACTTACTAGCTGTGTGACCCTAAGCAAACATCTTAACCCTGTTTGCCTCAGTTTCCTCTTCTGTAAAAAGAGAAGGAAGTGGCAAACTACTCTAATATTTTGCCAAGAAAACCCCAAGTGGGGTCACAAAGAATTGGACATGACTGAAAAACATTTTCTATTTCTTCTTCTTCAGTCTTGTGTTTATTAAATACTTTAGATAACATTTGTGAAGCTTTTTGTAAACATCTAAGCATTATATACATGTCAGTGATGTTGATGATGATGATGATGACTGTTCCCTAAACACATAGCTATCTTTGCCTCAGACTTTGTGGGTCATGAAATGAAGTGAATTAATAGGTATTATCGCTACTTTCTGGGAGGTTACACTCTAAGAAAGCTCACAGTGACAAGAGATAAATAAAGAACTGCACAAACTATCCAAATACCTAATAAAAATGGGAATTTTTTTAATACCTTAAAGTTTACAATGATATCATTTGGTCCTTACAGCAGCCTTGGGAAGTAGGTAGTACAGATTTTATTATTTACAGATCAGAAAACTGTGTCTTAAAAGGGTAAAGTGACTTGCCTAGGGTCATAAGGCCAGTAAGATTCAAAATGGGATATTTAAAGCCAAGTCTTCAGTCTTTCAAGTCAACCATCCTATCTGCCACAGGATGCCTACCTACATTTATAACGGTGCCATTGTTTTTTAAGCATGTGGATAACTGGATACTGGAAAACACTGAAATGAGGAACTCTGGGTTCATATGGAGTTCATTCAAGGGGAATCCATAACTTCCCTTTGACTTACTCAAAAATACAATTCTTCCTAATTTAAGAATGTTCCATTTTTGTCCTTAATTAGTGTTACAATTATTTTCCCATAAGTTCTTCCTGGTTTCACCTTCATAGAGCAAGATACCTCTCCCAGGTTAAGATCATCACCTCTAATTTCACCACAGTGCTACTAACTCAATCCTTGATTGACACCAGTCCCCTCTGATTGGAGAGCTGGAGGGTGGAGCACGAAACTCTTCCCAATGCTTTCCTTCATAGAAAGCAAATAACTGGACCTTTCAGATCACTCCATTCTATATCTGTGGCTAACAGGATGTCCTCCCACTGGGTAACCCCTGATATCGCTCCCCACTTCCCTGCCTCTTTTGTGTGCTGTCTCTCCCCAGTAAATTGTATGCTCCTGAAGAGCAGGGACCGGCTTTCTTTTTATGAATTGTGCTTAGCACAATGCTTGGCACACAGTGGGCACTTAATAAATATTTACTGAGTTGGAATGAAGAAATAGAACCTTATTTTGTTTATCTTTATACCCCCCCCCATAGTACATTGATTCATACCTAGCAGGTACTTTAATATTTTTGAATAAATGAATGAATGGCTGAAACTTTTTTGAAAAAAAAAACACTCTGTAAGCATAGTTCAGTATCTTTCTTCCTAATTCATAACAGTTATCATTTTATTCAAATATCCAATTTTATCTAAAGGCTTTGCTTAGAATGTCTCTTTGTAAGCGAACTAGAGTTCTCTTAACTCTAAGCCCATGGGCTCTCATTCCCATGGCTCTTGGGGCTTCAGGCCAAATTGGCAGTTTGCATGTGTCAGTTTCTTCATCTGCCTTCTTGTCATATCTCTCCTATAGCTAGGACCTCTCTCCCTGATCACATCCAGCTTAGCAGATGAGAGAATTTAATTGACCCACTTGCCTTCTTGCCCTCTTTTTGCTTCTTACTGCGCGTGGAAGAATTAAAAAAAAAAGATCAACCATTTTCATGGCTATTGCCCTGAATAGATAGATCCCTATATCACAGGCCATCTACCCTACTTTATAAACTTGCCTTTTAAAGTATTTAAACAGGAAACAGGATTTTAAAGTAAGTGTTTTTGTCATAGACCTTAACAAAATTGGTAAGAACATCTTTTTTTAGAAAGCAAATTTGGAGCAAAAATGGTCTCAGGCAGCTAGAATCTCAATAACTAAAGAACCAATGTCTATGACTAAGTTAATATAAGCATTTACTTTAAAAAGCTATGGAATTACCCTACAAACACAAGTTCAGAAGACAAAAATTCTATTGAACCAAATGAAAATGAAGACAACAGGCAAGGTAGACTGTCTTCAATTTTTCTTGGGTCTGTTGTTACTTGATTTTCTTTAAGTCTAGTGTGTGTATATAAATATATATGCACACATACATATATACATGCATACACATATACATAGATATACACACATATACATAGATACATATATGCACACATACATATACACACATATACATATATGCATACATATATCAACCATGGAATAATCATATATGTACATATATGATTATTCCAGTACTGATATGTGACTGAGTGGCTTTTTTTTTAATCTAACAATGTCTTCTTCCAAGAGCATCCCAGATCCCTCAAAGGCTATTTGAATAGAGAACATGTTTTAGTAGAATGTGACTCTCGATAGAAGGTTAGTGGTGGAAAACTTTGCCTCCTCAGACCAGCCTAGCTGAGTCCAGAGGCATTCATCATAAGATAAGCCACAGGGTGATGAACATTTCCATCACAGTAACTCTCAGAGGAATCCTGGCAGAATGGGTATAGAGCCTGCCTTTGAATCAGGAAGACTTAGGTTCAAACCCTGACTCTAACACATATAAGCTATATGAACATGGACAAGTCACTTTAACTCTCAAATTCCCAGGAAACTCTCTAAAACTAGATGAAGTTCTATTCTATATGGGTGAGGGGACTTTCTTCACTGAACTTTCCCTATACAGGTGAACTCACAGGTTCTATCCTCTCCCTCACTGCAAATAAAGCTCTTATAAGGTGATCTACTAAGTTCAGTGAGGTTGCAATCTGTATTGTGCATGGCTGTCCACACTGAGGAGATTCTAGAACCTTGAAGCAATAGCCTATTTTCCATCTACCTTCTGCTTAAGTAATTATCTGATGTTCCATAATGGTGTGGAAGTGACATGGCCATTTCAAAGGCTATGTCAGTTGAACATAAGCTCTGGCAGTTTGTATCTAATTAAAAGATATTTTAGTACAGGTCAGGTGATATACATCTTGGCCACTGATATCCCTTTCAGATTTCAGTCTGTAATTCTTCCCAACTAAGTCTAAACAAACCAAAAAAAGCTGGACACCAGGTAATGACTTTTTGGGCTAAGGACATTTTTGTCCAAATCCCATGGAGGAAAATTCAAAATGGTTTTCAGTCCTGATCAGTCATTCACCAATGGTGGATGGAATGGTGGATGAAAACAAAGGTCAAAGGCAAAGGGTACTCTGCATCCCAAATTCTGAAATAGTTTACAAATGGTAATTTAACTATTATGTTTTTTTCCCTGACATTTGCTTTTCACAACTCCCACCCACTATCCATAGTTCTGCCCTTTGGATCCATGTGCTGACAGGGCTAATCCCTCTTCCACATGAATTTAACTACTATTGCTCATAATGGGCAATCTTTGTTCCATGACTAATGAATGGACATAGATCCAAATCCACATTAACATTCTCACTATAAATATAGACAAAATGTAAAAGGAAATCGCAGCTGAATGGAACAATGACTTTTCCTTAGGGAAGTGAATAAAGAAATTCATTATACACCCCAAAATAATGTGAATACTTAAATACTTGGTTATTTAAGTTTGCATTAGTCAGGATGAGTATAAACAAATCACCTTGTAGTTTGTCATAGCTTACTTTCAAATATTTGTTCCAGAGGATCAATAAGTAAAGAAATATTGTGAAGAATTTGACAAATAGTTGTTATTCAGTCATGTCCAACTCTATATGACCCCATGGATTTTTGTCCATTTGATTTTCTTGACAAAGATGCTGGACTGGTTTGCCATTTCCATCCATAGTGTGCACCAATTTTCCAGATGAGGAGTTGTGTGCTCAGGGTCATACAGCTACTAAATGTCTGAGTTCATATTTGAACTGAGATCTTCTGACTCCAAGCCCAGTACTCTATCCACGTCACCACCTATCTGCCCATTTGACAAAAGCCTAGTTGAAACTGTCAATATATACCTCGGGCACTCAAGTACTTCAGTGTGAAGGTAAGACACAAAGAAGGCCAAAAGAAACCAAATGGACAAATAAGGTTCAGGATCAAGGAATAATAGAGGTTAAACACTCCTAAGAAATATCATGTCTAAGCATCATTAATATTTAATTCAGAAAGCACAGAATGAGACAAACAGAACAATACCACAAAAACGAAACTGATGCTCTCTTAGACAGGAAACAACAGATGTCACATTTCAGAATCAGCTAAACAAATGAGTATGTGACAGCAGATCAGCACATTGCAATTGGACTAAGACTTACAGGCAAGGGGAAAGAATCTTTAATGCATATTCTTCTCTTTTTCTATTTTGTTAATGTATAATTGTGAGGATGTGATTTCCCCTGGGGATTGCTTTAGCTTTACCTCAGAAATTTTTGTATATTTTTTCATCATCATTTTCTTTTACAAAGTCATTAATTGTTTCTGTGATTTGTTTTCTTTGACCCATTCACTCTTTTACTTTACATTATTAAGTCTCCATTTGGGTCTATATCTTTTGTGGTCCCCAAACCAATTTTTATTTTTATTCCATCATGGTCTATAAAAGATATATTGAATATTTCTGCCTTTTCACATTTGTTTACAATATCTCTCTTAGCTTGTACATGGTCAATTTTTGTAAAAGTTCTATGTGCTGCCAAGGAGTATGTATGTTCCTTTGTTGTCCAGTTTAGAAGAAGTCACAAGTTCTTTAACTCTAGTTTCTCCAGAAATTTGTTCAGTTTCACATTTTCTTTTTTGTTTCTTTCTCTGTTAGATTTATCCAAAACTGATAGTGGAATATTGATGTCTCCAGTCTCTATTGTGTTGCTGCCCAAGTCTTCTTGAGACTCAGATGATGTTTTCTTTATGAAATTGAATGATAAGGCATTTGGCTTAATTTACATTTATTTGTTATTTACATTTATTACTGATATTGATTTGCTGCCTGTGATTCTTTCAGTCTAATATAGTTTCCTGGTTAGCTAGGTAGAGCAGTGGATAGAGTGCCAGGCCTGGAGTCAGGAAGGCTCAGCTTTCTGAGTTAAAATCTGGCCTCAGACACTTACAAGCTGTGTGAGCCTGGACACATCCCTTAACCCTGTTTGCCTCCATTTCCTCATCTGTAAAATGAGCTGGAGAAGGAAGTGGCAAACCACTTATTTGCCAAGAAAACTCCAAATGGGGGTCACAAAGACTTGGACATGGCTAAAATTACCAAACAACAGCAGCTATGAGTAGTTTTCTATAGTTTTCTTTGGCCCTTTTTTGGTGAATGTTTACTTTTGCTTTGTCTAGTAGCATGATGGTAACTGATTTTTCATATTCATTTGATCTATAGTGTTCCATTCCCTCACTTTTAGTTTAAGCATGTTTTTCATTCTAAAATGGGTTTCTTGTAAACAGAGGTTATAGGGTTTTGTTTTCTTATCCAATCTTTTACTCTTTTTTGCTTTATTGGATAGTTTAATCCATTCACATTTAAAGTTATAAGAGTTATGTTTATAATTTCCTCCATCTGTCTTCAATTTCTCTAGGGTTATGATTCTATCTCCCTTTTGCTGTAAACATAGTGTTATTTTATTTCAGTTTCTTTAATATATTTTTTAAAGTGGTCCTCTTCCCACTGACTTTTTTTTCTCTTGTCTCTGGTACTCTCTTTTTTTTTTTTAAGCAATTGGGGTTAAGTAACTTGCTCAAGGTTACACGGCCAGGTGTTTCTGGGTGGGTGCTAAGTGTCTGAGCCCGGGATTCGATCTCCAGGTCATCCTGACACTGGAGCCAGCACTCTTACTCACTGTGCTACCTGGCCGCACCTGGTACCCTCTTTTTTATTTGTTATTGCTTTCCCTTTAGGGTTTTCTTTATTAGTTTCTCCATCTCATATTTACCTGGTTATCTATTTCTTCTCCCTCCTCTTTCTTCTTAGGTCTCAGGTAAATGTCCCCTTCCTTTCCTCTCCTTTCTCTAGTACCATTCATTAGATTTTCTAAATTTCAGCTTTGTGCCCCTTTTCTGTGTACCTATAGATTCATCTAGAACTGTGTCTTTGTGTCACAGATAGTGCAGATCGACGTGAATCTGGGCCTAGGCTTTTGCAGGGGGAGTAGCAAAACCTGGATCATATTGATGGCAATGTGCAGAGTTTTGTGTTCTTAAGTCACTCATTTCCTCAAAATCAATTTCTTTAAACTCAATATTCTCCTTATCAAGTTGTATGCCTGTTAAACATCCAAAAACACAATCTATAAAAAGCCAAAATAACAGAGAAAGAAAGAGCAATGGACATACACATGGGGGATGTACATCAGTTGTATTATCTAAGCAACAAAGATTTGGGTGTGTAGATGTTCTGCATCATCAAGGTGGATTGGTCACAAGGAATGAATGAGATAGAGTCAAAGGATTGCCCAAGGGCCATGTCAGTGACCACAAGATATAAAAAAACTCTATAAAGATACCAAAAAAAACTATATGAAGACTTCCAGGAAATGGGGGGCATTGTGCAGAGTGGATTAACTATTGTGCATAGATGAGAATAATATTTTCAGGGTAGCTAGGTGGATCGTGGTGTATTAGAGCTAGTCCTGGAGCCAGGAAGATGCCTTATTTTGAGTTTAAATCTGGTTTCAGAGACCTACTAACTGTGTGACCCTGGGCAAATCACTTAGCCCTGTTTGCTTCATTTTCCTCATCTGTGAAATGAGCTGGAGAAGGAAAAGGCAAACCACTCCAGTATCTTTGCCAAGAACATCCCAAATGGGGTTACAAAGAGTTAGACAAAACTGAACAACAACAACAAATATCTTCTCTGTTACTTATTACCCATGGCACAAGTCACTTAATTACCCCAGAACTCAGTTTCTTCATCTGTAACATGGGGGAGAGAGGCTGGACCAGATGAAGTCTAGGATCCTTTTTAGCTCTCTATATATGACTCTAAGGTCTCCAAAGGTTGTTGATGAGAATTATTTGGTTTTCAAACATACCCCACCAGGAGGCATTCATTAAGCACCGTCCACATTCCAGGCACTGTGATATAAGCTGAGGATACAAGTCCTAACAAAAAGTCTCTCTGACACTCAGGATCTTATTGAGTGCATACAACCTGAACATCTAAGTGCATACATGGTTCTCAGCTCATTTGGATAAACACCCTTGGACTTTGCTCGCCAGACCATCCGGCAAATGATTTCATGAGTGACCAGGAACCTAAAATTGACACCATATGGAAACAGAGTGCACATATTAAATCATGTGCTGCAGTGTTAACAGCATCCTGATTTGTGGCTGCAAGTAATAAATGAATTATATTAATTTTGTAGCTGCAAGCTAATTTCTCCAGAATTACTTTTTAATAACCAGCATCATGTTGGCTGCTAAGATTTAAATACATTTAAGAACAAATTTGTAGACTTTTAAGTAATGCCAGATTATCATTTTGAAAGCCTAAGAGTTCATTTAATATTTTCCTTACACTGAATAATTGTAGATAAAGTCTTTTTGCTAAAGCTGGGAGGTTTAGCAGATGAGGAAGGAAGATAAGGACTTTTAGCACTTGGAGAACTAAAAGCCATCCTGTAGCCAAGTCCTGGAGATTGCATTGTTTGCAGGGTCTTTCTACTTGAAGCATTATTTATATTTACCTTACAATTCAATTTTCTCTCTCTCCATCAACCGTAAAATATTGTAAATCAGTATTAGTACACAACTTGACTTGAGAATTCCACTTGGTACTTTAGACTCCCAGATGCCAATCTCAGTTCCATTATTTGGGTATTTCAGTGAATTATCACCCATTGCATAACTTCTTTCCCTAGCGCATTGCAAAGACTTTGGGCTCACACAGAATGGGTTCAAGCCTGGAGATGATCCTAAAAGGTCAGGTTCTAAATGTGCTAACTTGGTGTTTTTCCAGGATCATCATATAATAAAAATGAAGAATGGCCTATGCCCAAGATCCTCACAGGTGGGTAATAGGGCCCTCACTGTATATAGTTGCTTGGTATAGAATGTGGGTATCACATATGGGTCAACTTTTATTTCCTCCACCACAGAAATACACAAGATGAAAAAAAATCATCAGAGTCCATGAACAAAGATATGGAGTCCTTAAATAAGTTCATTAGATTTTACAGACTCCTGCCTCACCTCCTCCTGGAATCTAAAGATGCTTTGAGATGTTTAGAAAACATTTTCCATGGCCCTTCCATGTGCACTGTCCAAGCAATACCCAGCAGTATCACAGAGCATGGGTGTAGTTCAGACCTCCTACTTTCCATGGCATGACTTCAAGACCATTCTCTTCTCCCAACTGTATATTGTGGAGGAAATCTCCTCCTTTTTGAGGCTGAAGTTCAACTCTCCAGCTCCTACTCTGTTTCTTGGTAACTCCAGAGCACAAATGAAAGCCCATTTTTCAGAACCCCAGAACTCTCGTCCCTGTTCTATGTTCCAAACAAAAGAAAAGGGAGAAGAGAAAGGCCTTAGGAAGCCAAGGTTGATGTTTTTCCTTCCCAGGCTATGCAGGTAGGCATGGGTTGTTGGCCCATGTGCTTCCCCTGCCAGATACCATTTTATGTCCCTCCCATCTTGCTGCTAACTAGTGTGGAAATCCAAAGAAGAGAAAGTATGGGAGAAGAGGTGGAGAGGTCTCTTCTTTTCAGAGTTCTTTCATTCTGACTGTCAGTTGCCAATTATCCTGGAAGCAGCCTCATTCACTAGACAACGACAGGACATTTTCCCTTTGTCCTCCTGGCTCATGGATATGTGTATTTTTATGGAAGATGTCCTTCTACAAAAGATCCACACCTTGCAATTTCATCAAGGTGAAGGGGAAGGGAAAGAAGATCCACACTGATCAGAGATTTCTGGATCTTCAATCTTATAGAGGATCAGCTAGTTGCCACAGTGGATAGAATACTGGGCTTGGAATAAGGGAGATCTGAGTTCAAATCCATCCTCAGACACTAACTAGCTGTGTGACCCTAGACAAGTCACTTAACCTCTATCTGCTTCAGTTTCCCCAAATGCAAATCGGAGATAATAACAGCAGCAGCTTTACAAGGATAAAATGAAATTTTTGTAAAGCACTTAACACAGTGCTTAGCACATAATAGGTACTACAGAAATACTCATTTTATTCCATCATAGATGTAGCCCTGGAAAGGCCCTCAGACACCATCCAGTTCAACCCCCTTACTTTATATAGATGAATAAACTGAAATCCAGAGGAGCAGAATGTCTTGCCCCAAGTCACAAATGTAGTAAGCATAAGAAATGCTATTTGAATCTGGGTTTTCCACCCTCAGATTCTGTCCTTTTTCCACTATATGATTGAATTTATTGATTTATTTTTCTGCTAATTCTTCTAGGCTGTAAATGAAGAAGTCTGGAAAGCTAACTCTGCTTTGTAATGTACAAGGTTTTGAATGCCAAGTTGAGAGCTTTAGACTTTATCCTGCAGGAACTTGGGGGCCACTGAAGGTTTTTGAGGTCGGGAATGACCCGATGAAATCGAGGTAATTTTAGGAAAGTAAACCTGGTTTCAGTGTTCAGGACCAAGTGGACAGCCTAGTGAAGAAGCCATTGTTACAATCCAAGCCTGAGTTGATAAGAAAAAAAATGGGCATGATTAGTGGAATAGTGGACAGAGGACAGATGTGGAAGAATGCCTTTTTGTGCAGGCTGGTCTATTTTGCTTCACATAGTTTTAGTTTATCCGACATCTCCTTATGGTTTACAGTGGAAAGTCAAACACCAAGCTCCTGGGCCATTGACAGTCCATCTCTTGTGGTGCCATGAAACCAGATGAAAATATAGCAGGGAAGTATTTAAGAACATAAATAAAAATCCAATGCGACATAGACAATTTTAAGATGTGGTTTGGGAAGTCAATATGCAGTGCACAGGGATCTTCACACATGACTGGTTCAGTCGTTTTCAGGCATGTCTCAGTTTCTGTGACCTCATTTGAGGTTTTCTTGGCCAAGTTGATAGAGTGGTTTGTCATTTCCTTCTCCAACTTATTTCACAGAGGAAGAAACTGAGGTCAACAGGGTCACACAGCTGGTAAATGTCTGAGATCAGATTTGAACTCAGGTCCTCCTGACTCCAAGGCCAGCATTCTATCCATTGTCACTTAGCTGCCCCTAAATCAAATAACCTGACTTCAGACACCCCTTAAGATACTTAGAGTGCAACTTTGGGCAAATTGCTTGGCCTTCCTGAACCTTAATATTCTATCCCAATCATAGACCACCACATGTTCAGCCATTCCCTAACAGATCTCTGACCACAGTTTTGGTGGAATTACTAAACCAGTAGGTCAGGGAAATGTGGTAAATTTAGATCACCTTAATTTTGCAAAGCATGTGATGAAGTGTTTCATGCAATTCTTTTGGGACAGATGGAGAGTTATGGACTAAACTCTAATGCAAGCATACGCAGAGCCAGTCACATGGGTGACCTCAAAGATCCAGCCTTAATAGTTCAATGCAGTTCAACTTGGCAGTAAGGCCCCAGTGGAGTAACTGCAGGCCACTCTGCTGGGCTTGTGTTGCTTAGCATTTTTAATCAAGCCTTGAATAAAGGCACAGATGGAAGGTGTATCAAAATTTCAGGTGACATGGAGATAGGAGGGATAACTGACATTCCAGATGGTAAAGTCAAGATCCCCAAAGCTCTTGAAAGGCCTGAGTACCGGGTTCAATGTCAAATGTCAGGTAGTCAGTCAACTAGCATGTATTGAATGCCTTGATATTTAGCTCTGCATTTGATACTGAGTGAAGTACTGGAGACACATAGAAATATAAAAGACAGTCCCTGCCTTTGAGAAGCTTACAGTCTAATGGAATAAAATTCAATAGGGGTAAATGTGAAGTCTGACATCTGGGTTAGTAAAAATTAGCTTCAAGAGTATAAAATGGAAGAGTCAAATGACACAGCAATATATTTTAAAAAGATCTGGGGGTCTTAGTGGAGTGTAAGTTGAATAGAAGTCAATTGAGTGATGCATAAACAACAAAGCCTATATGATCTTGGGCTGCATTGAGTGGGGGAGAATTTCCAGGAAGAAAACAGTAATAATACCATTGTATTCTGGTCTGGTTAGATTGTGGCTAGACTAAGTATAAGGTTTGGAGTACCATAGTTCAGGAAGGATGTTGAGAGGAAATCAACCAGGATTGCAAAGAGCCTTGAGTCCATGTCATATGAGGATGGATTAAAGGACCTGAGAATATTTATAAGAGATGGAAAGATTCAAGAGGAACATCCCATTGGAGCTGTCAGTACATTTGAAGGACTGTTATATGGAAGGGGGCTAATATTTGTCCTGTTTGGTCCAAGAAATTAGAACCAGCAACAATGTTGAGAGTAACAAAAGGGCAAGTTTAGGATTGATGTCAGGAAACATTTCCTAACAGAGAGAACTGTCCCAAAGTAGAGTTGTCTGCGTTTAGGAGCTGGTTGGGTCCTGTAGGCAGCTAAGTGGTACAGTCAATAAATAATTAAGCTCGGAGTTAAGAAGAACTGAGTTCAAATTCAAATGCAGACACTTCTGGCTATGTGACTCTTTGCATGTCATTTCATTTCTGTCTGCCTTAGTTTCCTCAACTCTAAAATGAAGAAACATAAAATGAAGATAGGACCTATCTCACAGCATTGTGAGGATCAAAAAAGATGGCATATATAAAGTAGGCAGCAGGTGTTATAGGGATAGAATGCTGGGCCTGACGTCAGGACAACCTGGGTTCAAATCTGGTCTCAGACACTTAATAGCTGTGTGACCCTGGGTAAGTCACCTAATGCTGTTTTCCTCAGTTTCCTCAATTGTGAAATAAGCTAGAGAAGGAAATGGCAAACCTCTCCAGTATCTTTTCCAAGAAAACCTCAAATGGGGCCACAAAGAGTCAAGCACAACTGAACACAGCACATATATGCATGCATACATACATATAAGGTACTTAGCAGAGTGCCTGATACATAGCAAGTCCTTCCCTTTTTCTTTTCACCTTTTGGAGATCTATAACCAGATGCTGGGTGACCATTTGTCAGGTAGGTTATAGTTTGAATTCCTTTCAGTGAAGCCACTTCCTATACTCACATTCTGTGATTTGGGCTGGCATTAGAGGGAAGGATGGATTGGAAGAAGTAGCAAGTGGAAGCAGGAAGACCTAGTAGAAAGTTATGGTGGTCCAGGGAGATAGTGATCAAGGCCTGTCATAGGATGGTATCAGTGGTGATAGAAAACAAGGATACATGGAAGAAACTTAATTTGTGGACTGATTGAATTTGAGTCAGGTCAGTTTTACCAAATAGTTTTTTTTTACTTTATTTTTAGAGGCAATTGGGGTTAGGTGAGTTGCCTAGGGTCACACAGCTAGTAAGTGTCTGAGGCTGGATTTGAATTCAGGTCCTACTAACTCCATGGTAGGTGCTCTATCCATTGTGCCACCCTAGCTGTCCCTTGGAGAGGGTCTGGGGAGGCTGTGTGGTTTGAAGGAAAGATCTCTGGAGGAGAGAGACTTGAATCTCAGCTCTGCCATTTGCTCCCTGTGTGACCTTGGGAAAATCTTAATGTTCCTGCTCTGTGGGTTCTTCTTTAATAAAGTGAGGGTGCTAGACTGTGTGTCAGTAATTTGTGTCTGTGATTCTGTGTGTGAGAACAGTAGGTGTGAGAAGTTGCAAGTATAGACCATTCATTTTGACACAGCTGGGAAAGAAAGAAGAGAGAGGATGGGGGCTCAAATGAACATCAGTCAAATGAAAGGCGCTTGTTATTGTTTGTTTTCTAGATAAGGGAGTCTCATGCACCATTAACAGCATTAGGAAAAGACAGAGAGAATATGCCAGAGAAAGGGGCTAGTGAAAGGAAGGAACTTTGTTTTTATTTTTCTATCCTCAATGCCTAGTGTGGTGCCTGGCACACGGTAGGTGTTTAAATGCTTGTTGTATGAATGAGTAACACAAAAGAGAAACTCCACACCATAAATCGCCAAGATTGCTATGACTGTCTGAGAGTTTCTGGTGAGAATGAAGGGCTGCTTTGGACTGGGGAGATGGAGAAATGCCTCAAAAAGGCAGCTCTTTCTGAGCTGGGTGTCAAAGTGTCTCAGTGCAATGGGTTTCTTACTTCCCCTTGGTTCCACTCCTGACTAGATGGCCTTCTCCACTCTACTGTAGTAGCCTTACCATGCTTCTGCTTTTCCAGCCACCTCGTCCAGCTGGTTAGTTCAAAGCCAGTGAGTTCCTTCACTTGAGGAAATACACAAGCTAGCCATGCTCATTTCTCTCTTGGCTCTTGTCCTGACTCTCTAGACTTCACCTTGCTCTTGTGTGCCACTTGGTACCTTCCTCCCCTTCCTTTAAACTCTTTTTTATGTGTTGCCTTATTGCCTTAGAATGCAAGCCTCTGGAGAGCAGGATTAGCTTTCTTTTTGCTTGCATTTTTATTCCCAACAGTTATCACAGTGCCTGACATATAGTAAACACATAATAAATGCTTCATTTATCTATCTGTCCATCCATCCATCCATCCATCCATCTATCTATCTACCTATCTAGCTATCATTTCTTCATTTGTAAAATCACCAGGTTGGACAAATTTATATACAATCATAGATCCAAAGGTAGGAGTTTTAGGGACCATCTAATCCAACATTGTTACTTGGCAAATGAAGACACTAGGCTTAGGCAGGGTAAATGCCCAAGGTCAAAGAAGAACTGTCAGTAATGCGACTTGACTCCAGAGTTAATGTTTTTCTGTCAGGATACCCCAGATACTCAGGCAGCTTGGTATAGTGGCTAGAGTGCTATCTTTGGAGCAGAAACCCCTGGGTTCATCAGATCTTTGACATACCATGACTGTGTGATCCTCGGCTAGTCTCCTAATCTCTTGGAACTCTAGGCAGTTCCCTGTGATTCTCAGTCTAAGAACAGCTGTTGGCCTCCATTGCTGGGAGTTTCCTTATTGGGGATTTGCTTTTCACCCCCCCCCCCCCCCAGTCCTTTCCCCCTTTGCTAACACAGCTTTTTGATATTCACCTCAAAATCCTATAGCCAGTCATCATTCATGCTTCAAATGTGTAGAGCAAGATGCGTCTCCCCCAGGGGGAAATACATTTACTCTGGTTTACGGCTTTAAGAGCAGGAAGGCTCTTTAGAGGCCCTCCTCCTCCAAGTGGTGCTGCTTCCTCATTTTACAGATGAGGAAACTGAGGCCCAGAGCAGGGAAATGACGACTGGCAGAGAGCAGGGAAATGACTGGTCAAGACTATAATAATTGGTCTGAAAAAGACCTGGTGGACCATAAGGTTCAATGAATCAGCTGGGATGGGCAGTCTAAGAAAGTGACTATGATCTAGGGCTGCATGGAGAGTAGAACAGCTTCCAGGAATAAGGAGGTGACGACACCTCCGCTGTGTTGATGGGCCGGGGTCCTCAGAAGCTGTGCTAGCGGAATTCCCCTTCTGCCAGGTTTCTAGCAAGCCTGACCTCAGCCATCCAGTGAGTCTGCTGAGTAAGGACCAGAGAGCCTCATTATCAGTAGGCAGATGAGGAGTTTTGGCCAGGACAACCCATTAATTCTTGAATATTTTCTATCCAGTCTAAGGAGGAGAGTGAGTGGGCGCAGTGGGAAGGATAGATAGAGCCGGTACAAAAAGGGGGGGGGGGCTACATTCCAATCTTGGCTCCTCACTTCCCTGGGTAACCTTGGGCAAGTCTATTCCTCACCTATAGAATGAGGGTGTGGATGACAATCTGTCCCGCCTCCTCCTGCTTTCATGTATGTCTTGGAGCAATGGTGTGCTGGTAAATGTTTAATAACCTTCCCCCTTAAAGTAAACAGGACACATTTTTGAGTTGTATCTGGAGCATTAACATTTTCTCCATCTGTTTCTTAAGTCTAGACCAACAACTAAACAAACCAAGCTCTGATTTGTAGCATTTGGCTGTTTTCGAAGTGTAAGCGCTCACAATGAAGATTTAACAACCGGCTCTCTCGAGTCTGCGCCAGCCGGCTCCAGCACACCCCAGCCTGGGAAGGAAAGAAGCAAAGACTAAGGCTCTAGTTGCAGTCTTGTGTTCTGACCTCCGCTCTGCCGTGGGACGGTGGTACATTTTTCTTTTTTTCCCAAATCTCTGAACTACAGGGTCAGGCACAAGGCAAAGTGCTGTTCTCACTGAAAACTGTCGGTCACCTTGGAATAAGGGTGGGGGACCAGAGGAGGAGAAAGGGAGTCAACACCTGTGCTCAGCAGGTAATAGCAACGCGGCAGCACCTGCTTAGTAGGTGGTGTGTGTGTGTGTGTGTGTGTGTGCGCGCGCGTGAGTGTGTGTGAGTGTGTGTGTGTGTGTGTGTGTGTGTGTGTGTGTGTGTGCGCACGCGCGCGTGCGCGTTTGAGAGGAGGGGAAAGGAGCCGGTTTGAATTTCATCTTTGCGTTTCTGTTGGTGTTTAACAGCTCAGTGACGGAACCAGTTGGAGACTGAGAGCTGGGCGTGAACCTCAGGGCACCTGGTGCAAGTCTTCCCCTCCTGGAACCCCAACCTTGTACTCCAGCCTCCCCCAGTACTCCCTTCCAATCTATTGGTTCACAGTCCAGAGTCTTTTGGGTGACAGCGAGGCCCTTCTTAGAGGAAGTCCAGAGCAAAACAAGCCCTCCAGCTCCGGCAGAATCTCTTACCATCTCTAGAGAAGGGAGATTTTCCTCTACCCCAATTCTTTGCCTCGACCTCCCTGGGATTTCTGTAAACAGCTGCTTAAATATACTGGCTCAGAACGGTCCATTTTCACCTGCTGAGTCCGGAGTCTGGCCGCAGCCAACCTTCGCCGTGGGGAGCTCACCTCTGAGCTCCATCCCCTCCTTCAGGCTTAGGCTAGGGGAGCTCCTCGCTGCTTCCCAAACTGTCGGGGAGAAGCGGGAGGAGGGAAGGAGGCAGCCCTGGACCCCCTTTCTCAGCGTGGAACGCTCGGTCAACCCGCGTGCCGTCGGGTGTAGCAAGAGGACCTATGCGCACTGCGGTGTCCCAGTGTGGGTAGCCCCGAGCCCCACGCTTCAGCATGGAGAGCTCCCCGCTGCACTCCATCCCATCCGGTCAGCTGTTCCTGGCCAGGAAACCACCCCCTACCCCAATTCTGTCCTTCCCATTACAGGGTAGGCGCGGCCTCCCATTTTGGTACGAGGCGGTCCCCTTTTGGTTCGGGAAGTTTGTACCTCTACGGCAGCTCCAAGTCGGCCCTCTCAAGCCCCAGTGCCACCACGGGGTATTCTAGGTCCAGGCGGTTAGACCTGGACGCCTGAGCGGGATGACCGAAGGGACCAATTTTTGACTGAGCCTTGGAAAGAGGGCTTGGGTCCTTGGTATCTTCAACTTTTGGGAGAATCCCAGGGGGGGGGGAAGGCTGCTGGAACCAGGGTCCGGTCCCCTACACCGCATCTCACACCTCCAACCCTCCCAGGCTGGGCTGGGGGCTCCTAGTGACGCCCTAGAGCCCGTCCTGTCCTGCCGGCAGCCTTGCCCCCTTTTCTCCAACCCCTTTTCTCTAGGCTGTCCGGAGCTCGGGCTGCTCTCCCGAGCGGAGCTCTGGCCCAACTAAGGCCGACTGCCTGGCCCGCTACGCGACGCCGGGGGTCTAGGATAGGGATGTTGGTAAAATCCAACCCCGGGCGGCAGATCTTTCATCTGCCTGCCTCGTAGCCGTGGAGGAGCAAGGGGAGATACCGCTAGATTTCCTCACTCGCCTGGAGGCTGCCTCGGTTTCCCCAGGACATGCACCGCTCACACTTCAGCTGGGGTCTCCAGTGGCTCTCTGCGCTGGACTTGGAGCAGACTTAGGCTAGGGTGGGGTCCGCCCTCCCCTGCCCCGCCCCTCCCTGGGCCCATCCACTTATCTCCCAGTTGTACCAGGGCCTCAGCCTTTCTTGCTTACCATTTGGTGGCAAACACCTAAACGAAGTCTTAAAGGGTCACTTAGGCCAGCTAATTTCCACCCGATGTTTATTGTGACGGGTTGGGGGATCAGGTGGGCCCAGAGGCTGAAGAAAACCCATTTTGACTTGGCCTTTCTGAAAACTTTTAACCACGGTTTCTAATCCGGCCAATTTACTTAAAACGGAGTGAGTAGAAGACAGGCTCCTCTCCTTAGTCCGTCACTCTAGGGCTTTCTCGAAGTCGTGACCCCCTTTCCCCTTGGAGCAGAGGGTTCCCAGGCCCCCAGACTTGTTTTTCCAGTGGCCTGATTGACCTCATGGAAGGAGGCTAGTAGCGTCCCTTCCCAGATTAACCCCAGAGGCCCTTCCCAGATTAAGTTGGGCTACCTGGGAACTCCCCCCAGAGCCCCAGGAAACCGTCTCTATTTGCCAGGCTTTAGAAATCCAAATCCAAAGCTACTCTTCCCCCTTAAAAATGTATTAGCAGCGTCTCTGTGAGGAGAAAGAGAAAGCAGCAGCTGGGCTCCCTGAAATCACAAATACTCTGCAAAATATCACAGCTAATAGGTGTGCTTTACCAAAAGGTGGAACATTTCCGTTTAAATGCTTTCAAAATATGAAGTGGGAAAACACAGTTGACACATGACTCCAGATGACACGCTGTCCTTGGGAAGGCTGGAAAACACAAAGCAAGCCCGGGCTGAGCATTTGGGATGGCGGAGATGCCTGACGAAAAAATCCTGCCACCGCCTGCTTGGTCAGATGTCTTGCTGTCCCATTTGCAAATATTTTAAGAAGAATGAATGGTTTCTGAATCCATAAGTGGTTTTCCCTTCTAAGAAAAGGAAAACTGCACAGTTGAAAAAGCCTTGTTTTCCACCCTCCTCTTCCTCCTCAGTTACATCTTCCAGTTTCATTGTCAGCTTAGTGACATGGTGGATCTAAAAAGGAAAATCTGATCCCTCAGGTTATAGCATATGCAATTCCTAATAACTGTAAATACATGATTTTATTTATCCACTTTTAATAACATGCATTTGTATAATTACTGTACAATCGAAATAGACATCAAGTTCGACTGTGTGCAGGTATTTATTCCACAGTATTTCTCTAGACATACTGTTCAAACAAATTCAGTTAATTTAAAATGAAAAACAAATGACCAAACCCCCCAACCCCCCAACTGCCTAGTTGAAACAAAATCACAGTGCTTTACAGATTAAAAAAAAATCAAAAGAAAAAAGAAAAAGAAAAGAAGTCCTCATAAGAAAAGAGATTTATTATTACATAGAAAATGTCACAATATTTGAAACCACACTTTCGAAACTAGGGAACACCGTCAACTGAGTTGTGCCAGTTACACAGGGCCCAAGCATCTGCTTTGTCTTAATGAGACGGGGGAGGTGAATGACCACTGTTTATTTTCATTTTCCTCATTAATTATGAAAAACTGCATTTAATTCATCTTGCATGGTGAGAGATTGGCCGCGCAGATGTAAGTCGTAAGGGAAGTGGCTGTCTGTGGGCAACCGAAACATGGAACCCTGCCCAAGGGGACCCCTGGGTGGCCCAGCACAGTAATGCATGCCATAATGGTAATTTTTGCCATAGTCCAAGGTTTCTTCTTGCTTCAGGGAAAATATCCCATTATAGTTAATTGGGGGAGGACTTAGGGGACCTTCAAACTGAGGGCTGGCACACTCCGGGGATGTGCTCTCATAGAAGGACTCGTAAGCAGTGCAGTAATTGTAGGGCTTCATAGACTTGGCATTCTCCAGAGTTCCATGGCCTGGGGGTGTGCTGAGCTCAGGGCTGTGGTAGGGTGGGTAGAAGCTGGAGTAGGGTGACCTTGTGTGGTGGGTAGTTTCACCACCCTGACCCATCAGGAAACTCCTGGCATTGAGCTGTAGGCAGCCTGCCACCAAGTTTGTCGTTGGCTGGGAGAGTCCCTTGCACAAGTTCTGGACGAACGTGAGAAGGTCCGGCCTCTTGCCAATTCGCAAAATCTCTGAAAGGGCCCAAATGTAGTTTTTGGCCAGGCGCAGAGTTTCGATTTTAGACAGTTTCTGTGTTTTAGAATAACAGGGGACCACTTTCCTTAAATTGTCCAAGGCATCATTGAGGCCGTGCATCCGATTTCTTTCTCTGGCATTGGCTTCCTGCCTCCTGAACTTGACCCTTTCCACTCTGATCTTGGTGGTCTTTTTTTTCCTCAATCCTCTCCTTCTGGGCAAGCCATTTTCATCTTCCTCTTCTCTGTCATCTTCCTCTTCTTCTTTTTCTGTTTCTTCTCCAGGGCCCCTTTTGATGTGTTTCCCTCGGAGCACAATCTGCTTTGAAAAGCTTTCCGGTTTCTTAGTTTGCTTTTGGTCCTCAGTTTCTCTGGAAAACTTTCTGCACATCTGGGGCTCTGCCATTACAACAGACTCATCAAATGGGAGTGTTAGCATGGCTCTCTCTACAAGCTTAAATGACCTGAAAAAATGCCAGCACAATATTTAAAGTGTTTTCATTTCCTACTTACATACAAGCATTTGCTTAATTATCAGATTATATAAATGCATGGAAATGACTGTTTTAAAAAATATAACACTGCCTAAATGGACATTTTTTTCTGCATTTGAAATAAATTTAAGTTTGAGCAGACTAAAATGATGGGAACACTGATCCATGCAATATCTCAGGTTAACATAACACAAATTTACCCGAAGTAAGAAGTAAAACAGTTAGTAAACAAAAACAACCAAACATCGTTCCCACTCCTCTCCTCCCTTGTTCATTTAGCTTGCATTTTAAACCAGCTTTTAGCCCCACAAATTTGACTGTGGAATCCCAGCAAATGCAAAACATGATATAGCAATGAAGAATTTCATTAATCCAATCCCCCTGGGTGCAAAAATGCAAAGAGGTACCAGGTTGTTGCTGCTGTTTTGAAAGGAAAATGCTGGGTTTCCATCACTCCACCCTTTAACTTTATCTGCTAAATTATTCAACTCTAGATTTGGACAAATTACTGCTGGAATGCAAGGCTTCAGAGGGCAATGGTTTCATTCAAGACAATTTAAAATGACAAATTCCTTCTGATCAGGTAAGAAATGTACAGAAAAGAGTTACCCCTTTCCTGCTACAAAAAAATAAAGAAATGGGTTCACCTGAAATGGACTGTATGATAATAGGAAATCAAATTGTCCTTTAATTATTTTTTCCTAAAAGGAAACTGTTTAACTGGTTTTGCATTTAAAAATGTTGGGACTGCAGTTTTTCCTTTTTCTGCTTTCAAAACATCCTGGACAAAACCAAAACAAAACCGCAACCAAAAACAGTCTCCCAGGGTTTTTGTTCTACTAGCCTCCGAAGTCTCCCTCCAGCTAATATCTGACAGCGATGGGCTGAGGAGTCAGACGGCAATTGTGCACGTGTGTTCAGAACCCAGATTGAAAAAGGAGAAAAGAATTTGTTTTCCCTATTTTTTGGTTTAGTTTTTTTTTTTTGTTTTCTTTTGGGGGAGCAGGAAAACATTTTGAGTCTTCAAACAAGCAAATATACAAACAGCGACTTTTAAAAGGAGCAACCTTTCCTTCCCACCCCGCTCCCGGACCCCTCCCCTCAACACACACATACACACACACAGTAACTCCTAGTAATGTCCACACACTTACAATGTTACATAATAGCAGTGAAAGTATGCAAGAATTACATCGTGAGAATAAAATACCAAGACAAGTTTTAGGTAATCATAAGCATCTATCTAATACAAGACAATGAGACTGTATCTTTAAATACTTGCATGCAAAGCCAGCCTCCATGGAAATAGATCTTTATTTCTATTACCTTAGGTTTTAATGTCATTCAATAATCAGTGTTCATTTTTTTGTCTTCCAAATCTTTTCAGTCCGAATGTCGCATCGTCTCCTGGAGTCTCTAGATCTGGGTATGGATCTCTGCACTATCTCATTGATCTCTAAAAAGTGACATTGATGCCAACTGCCAGAGCTGGTACCCATGCCATCTGCTAGTGACGTCACAGGGCAGAGAAAAACATGTGATCCTTTCTCTTGGGACCTTCATTCTGCACTGATCATCTGGCATCCCTGTAAGTGGGTACCAGCATTCATGTATCAACACAGAAGGTTAGACTGATAGAAAAAAAAAAATCTGTACCAGCATTTCACATACTACAGTAGGTACCTTTCTCCTGGAGCTGCTTCTGATTCACAGGCAATCCATGGAGCTAGGTACATGTCAGGTTTGGGCTTAACCCTTGTCTGTAGATATAACTTTCATAGCTCTTAAGATTGCAGTTTATTTAAAATGTGTTTGAATGTGTGTGTGTGTGTGCGTGCGCGTGTGCATTTTTGAGGTGGGGGTGCTCAGACTTTTAAAAAATCTTGCTCCCTTTCTTTTCTCTGTGCCTCTTTCTCTCTTTCCATTTTCTTTCTTTTTTCATCCTTCCTTCCTTCCTTCCTTCCTTCCTTCCTTCCTTCCTTCCTTCCTTTCTTTCTTTCTTTCTTTCTTTCTTTCTTTCTTTCTTTCTTTCTTTCTTTCTTTCTTTCTTTCTTTCTTTCTTTCTTTCTTTCTTTCTTTCTTTCTTTCTTTCTTTCTTTCTTTCTTTCTTTCTTTCTTTCTCTTCCTCCATTCCTTGATTTCTTCCTTCTTTCCCCCTGAGTCTCTGTCTCTATCTGTCCAACTATTTCCTTTCTTATATCATATGCCATCTGTGCACCTGCTTGCCTGGGTAGGTGAGAAGAGACGCAACAAGGAACCCCAAATCACGAAACAGCAGTAATACTGATGACGGCAAGACCTGGGTTAGTGTAAGTGCAAGAAATCACCCTGGCCATCTCACTTTTATTGAGTATCTGTAGTTTGTGGGAGCATGTGGATTCCTTTTCATTAACATCCAAGTCTTCAATGCATTCCTGAAATTTAGAATAACAGGACAGATTTCCCATCTGGGGACTGTGAACGATAGCCTCAGATGCTACTCTACCTCCCCCTTCCTCCACTTCTCTGCATCCTCAACAACTTATACATGAATGTCTACAACATAATTATAATAATAATAGCAATAATACATAAATATGATGCAGATGCCCAGAAGTCCATTTTGAAATGTACCAAACTCTCTCTTCAGCTCTCGCCTGCCTGAGACAAGGGGGTTTGCACTTCTTCCCATCTCTCAGTGTCCCTTCATCTCACTCTCAACTTGGCAGGTTCTCTCTTTGGCAGGCAGGCAGTCCTTCCTGCAAAGGCAGAATGAACCAAATTGTCACTCAGGTCTTTGCCTAGTTCTGCCTTGCCTTCTGTTGAGCATTTTGTTATTGTTTCTATTATTATTAAAACTAATCTTTCTGGCCTTTGGGAAATTTCAGAGTGATTTTCTTTTTCTTTCAACTACCAACATTTTTTTCCTCAAAGGGTATGTTTTCAAATCTCTCTTTTTTCTTCTATTGGCATTCCTTTTTGTATTTTCTTCATTGGCTTTATTTCACACACTGTAATCTTTTTCTTTCCCACCTTATTTTTGGTTTCTTATCATCCATAACAGTAGAGAAACAGTTAAGGGAGACTGACAAGACTCCTAGACAAACCTTGCTGGGAAAACAAGCCTAACTCCACCTTCCTCTACTTCTGTCCACCTGGTGTGTGAACACACACATGCACATGTACACACACGCACACACATATGCACACACACAAACATAACACTTAATTTTAGAATTGCCCCCTGAATCACAGATTGTGCCTTATCAGCAAAGCAACATGAAACCTAAAAGTTTTTTTTTAAATAACACAAAATAAACCCAGCATTTGTTGTTTGTTGGACAACGAAGTAATCTCTTTCTATAAAGTGAGAGAGTATGCTTTTCGTATTAAAGTAATCCTTGGCAAAGCTGGATCAGTGGAGGCTGAGTTCAGGCTCACTCCCTTTTATAAATCCCATTTTTGAGAGGTTTATAACTTAGCCGCTTTAACTCACACCCGATCCAAGTTGGCAGCACATTCCCAGGCTGGAAACAGCTCTGCATCCATCGGTCTGCAAAAATGGAGCTCACATTGGCCTGGGCCTTTTCAGAAGAGGAAGTAGGACTGTGGGAATGAGGACCTATGGCCCCAAGGCAACAATTGGACAACTTCTATTATTATGTCTCTGTCCCATTTTTTTTTTTAAATCAGAAAATGATTTTTAAAATGAAATACCACAAGACAAAAATTCATGTCAGGAAGAGGTAGGCTTACTTTATACCCTTAAAGGAACACACATGACTAAAGCAGCTTGAGTTTTATAAGAAGGTGAATATGACACTTCTATTATTTTCATTAACATCCTTTTCCAAAAATAAACAAGAAAGTCAACAGGAATGCTTTGGTGTTCTTCTATCAAAAGATGCTCTTTATGCAATAAGCAAATATCCCCCTCATTCTGAGGTAAGCTTTGCTTCCAATATCAAAGGGCACCAGAGACACTCACTGGGGCTGGTAAACTGGCCTGGCCAAAGCATTCGGTTCAAAACCTGCAGACTCAACCCAAACTCAAGAGCGTCTCAAGGCACGCCCAGAAATGTTCCACAAAACCCAAGAAAAGGGGGCCATGATGCTAGTTTTCTCTGTGGAAACTCATTAGCTCCCACATATGTAGCTGAGATAAAAAATAGGGCTTAGATTGTTTTTCTTTATCTCTTCAGACAAAAAAGATGAGAAATAACTGTGGCTGATTTTAATTTTTTAAAAAATGAGAAAAAAGCCCTTGAGAGAAAAACATTTTTTGGGAGGGCATCATTTTGAGTCTGATTTGTAAATTCATCAATGGGACTTTTTAGTGTTTTTTTTTTCTTTTATTTCTTCAATAGGTGGGGGAGAGCTCTGACCTTAAGGTAAAGGAACCAAGTAAGCATGAATGATGCTGGCTCTGAGCATGAGTGAACATGGCTCTTGCAAAAGGATTTTTCTTCCTATAGATCCAGGATATAGTAATGTTTACTGCTGCTAATATGCATTCATAGCATAGGCCATAATAGCTGCATTAATCTCTATGAGGAATACATGGCAAGGTAAATGCACAAAACAAAAATGAAATCAGAATTTGAGTATTAAATTAATGCACTTTCTTTAATTTGAAGACATGAAAGCTTATATAGTTTGAAAAATAAAATATACTTCTTTCTTTCTTCCTTCCTTCCTTTCCTCTGTTCTTTCTTTCCTTTCTTCCTTTCCTTCCTTTCTACCTCTCTTCCTTCCTCCCATCCTTTTCTTCCTTCCTTCCTTCTTTCCTTCCTCCTTCCCTCCTTTATTCTCTTCCTTCCTTCTTCCCTTTCTACCTGTCTGACTGTCTTCCAAAAGGGTAAAATGTTTAACTCATTGCTTTAATTGCTTTTGCTCATCAGTGGAAATGAAAACAATTCTCAGACACACATTTGAAGCCAATTGTAAGCCAACAGAAGCCAGGTCTCTAAATTAAAATGTGAGCTGCTTTTTTTTTTTAAAAAAGGGATCCTTTCAGTAAAATAAGAAGATATATTATCACCTTCTATTAGATTCTATCATCTCCTATTAAATTTTTCTTATTGGTGAATGGTTCTGATTGTAACAAATTGTAGATTTTACATCTTTTTTTTTTAAAGGACAGAAGAAAACAGAATAATGAGAGAATCATGATCTACCATGAAGACCTAGCATGGTTTCCCAGACCTGCTGGAGACCTGCTGCCTCCTTGATGGTGGATCTCCATCTGTTTCCTCTCCAACACCATTGTTCTTGGAGTTTAAGGTGAATCTGTAGCCATGGCTCTAAAGCTTTGGAGGCTTAGGTTCAGTACCCTGGACAGTTACTTGCTGACTAACACAACACAGAATTTTGATCATTTAAAAGTAAATATTTGGATGCCTGCACTTGCCATAACAGCAAATCACTACACCCCCTTTACATTCTCAGGATAATAATAGTTTGAATTTAGGTAACAGTTGAGAGCATGTAAGTCTTTTATAAGAACTATGCTTTGAAGGTGGTTCAGAAAGTTATATGATTTGTCTAAGGTGACCCAGCCATTAAATAGCCAACAGAAGCAGAATTGCAAACCAGATTTTTGGAAGTTCCTTTCATTATCTAGAATTCCATTCTCTGACTCCTTGTGTGTGAAATTTTGTTTCTACTTCATTGAACTTGTAAATGTATAATATGTTGTATAATACTATATCATATAGTTATATAATAATAGCTTTAAAAAGATTAACATTTATAACTTCTTATGGGATCAAATTTCTCTGAATATTGAAATATCTTCTTTTTCAATGATTCATTTCACAATAAAAAGTTTTTTTTAAGAAGACTAGGAACTCAGGAGCAGCTAGGTAGTGCAGTGAATAAAGCACCAGCCCTGGAGTCAGAAGCACCTGAGTTCAAATCCAGTCTCAGACACTTAACACAAAAACTAGTTGTGTGACCTTGGGCAAGTCACTTAACCCCAATTTACCTCCAAAAGGCAAAAAATAAAAAAAACAAAAAAGACTAGGAATTGGGGAAGCTAGGTGTTTCAGTGGATAGAACACCAGCCCTGAAGTCAGGAGGACTGAGTTCAAATCCAGCATCAGACATTTATAGCTGTGTGACCTAGGGAAAGTAATTTAGCCCTAATTGCCTCAAAAAAGAAGGCTAAGAATTAATGTAGTTGCCCTACAATGATTTGAAAGCAAGTGCTATCTTACAGTTTAGACCTATGTTGGGAGTAGACTTTGGTTTGTCACAATATTTTGTCATTACTGTATAAGAATCTATTTTTGAGGGGAAAGAGATAGGTTGAGCAAATCCAAACTTGGTATATTATCAATCTGGGAAAGTAATTCCAGTAAGTAAGATAAATATATTATCTGCAACTTATCAAGGAAGATAGAAGCTTGGTGATACTGAAAGTTTAACTGCCCAGGGCCCCACAATGAATATGTACCAGAGAAGCCAAGTCTTTATCATTCCAAAGATGGCTCTTCTCTATCTACTAATTCTACTCTGTATCTATATAATATATATCATATGTATATGTGTATGCACACACACATATACACACACATTGGGGATAATACTTGTATGGAATATATCTTTTTAGCTTCAGCAGAGGAAAAAGTCTTGTGGCTTACAAATTCCAACCTGCTTGTTTTCTGTCCAAAATATTCTGAATTATGAACTGTCATTTAAACCATACTCCCCATTCCTCTCAGGATTCCCCTCCTAATTCTTCTGCCTTCCTTCTCCACTATGCCCCACCAGGATCTACTAGCCTCCTCACCCTAGAAGATCCCTCAAACCCTGTGATCTCTACCTCAAATTGGTCAGTTCTTTCTAGAAACTCTATTTAAAAGGTGTGCTGAGGTCAGTCCTATTTCTCTCCTTCATTCCTCTAAGCTCTGTTCCAAACACTAAGGACTTCTTTCTTCATAAAGCCTATTCTCACCTTCCTGCCCTGAAGTCTCCCCACCCTTTTAAGCTTTCTTTTATGTGGTGTCTTTTCCCCATTTTAGTAGAATCTCTTATAGGACAGGGATTTTTCATTCTTTCTTATTGCATTTGCATTGTCAGAATCTAGTATAATGTCTAGCACATACTAAGTGCTTAATGAATGTTTGTGGAGACCTACATGAAATGAGCAGAACCAGGAGAACATTGTACACAGCAACAACAACATTGTGCAATGGTTAACCATCATGGACTTAGCTCTTCTCAGCAACACAATAATCCAAAACAGTTTGAAAGGATGATGGGAAATGCTAAGCACATCCAGAGAAATAACTGTGGAGTCTGAATGCAAATTGAAGCATACTATTTTAACTTTTTTTTTTCTCATAGTTTTCCCCTTTTGTTCTGACTCTTCTTTTTCAACATGACTAATGTGGAAGCATGTTTAACATGATTGTCCAAGTATAACCAAATCAGATTGCTTGATATCTTGGAGAGAGGGAGGGGAGGGAGGGAGAAAAATTTGGAACTCAAAATTTTACAAAAATGCATGTTAAAAACTATCTTTATCTGTAATTTGAAAAAATACTATTAAGGAAAAAAAGTTTGAGTTATTGACCCTGATAAATCTATGAAAGTTATGCCTTTTCTTGACTGTAACAAAATTCAACCAACTATGAAATGTGATCATATGAGATGAATTCACTTCTTCTACCAGTTTAGTGACCCTACCTGCAAAGGAAATAATATTTATCTGGTATGATGTGCTTTTGATAAAGACATGCTGACTCTTTGTAATCACTCTTTTCTTTCTAGATATATTTTCATTAAATATCTGCCACTTCTAGAATTTTACCAGGAGTGAAAGCAGATTTCTTTGGTTTATAATATATTTGGTATATAATATTTGGTATATATTCTATGCCAAATACACACACACACACACACACATATATATGTACCATATATATGTGGTATATAATATTCTGAAGACTTTGTTCTCTTCTCTTTCTGGAAGATCAATACATTTGCCATTTTCCAATCTTTTGCATGTTGCCTGTCTTCCACCATTATGTAAGTATCACTGATAGTGGTCAGGAGGCACACTTGCTGATTCCTTCAGTAACTGTCAGTGCTCCAGTGATGGAGCATCCTTGTCCAGAGCAGGTGACTTGACTTCATCAAAAACAGCCAGGTGCTTTCTTACTATGCGTGGCCATAGCCTGGGTTAGCTGTCGTCTGTTCTGCTGCTTTGGGTTCAAAGACTACACTGCTTGTCAGAGAAATCAGGGCACAGCCACAACTGAATAGATCTGCCTTTTTCAGGTTGTCACTTATCAACATCCCATCCATGGTGAACATCTGCCCTCACCTCCCAGAAACTGCGACTGGGTCCTAATTAGTGCGAATAATGAATGATTCCTTTGAAGTGGTGGCAGGTATTCAAATTTGCACTATTTGAAGTTATAATTATGTAAACTATGACAATTGATTCTAACCCGGCAGAAATATGCAGTGAGAACTTGAATACTGTCTCTACTTCACAGAATCCCCTCATTTTTTTTTAATTTAAAAAAATTATTTTTTTTCTTTTCAGAGGGCAATTGGGGTTAAGTGATTTGCCCAAGGTCACATGGCTAGGTTTTTTTTTTTTAAGCAATAAGGGTTAAGTAACTTGCTCAAGGTTACACGGCCAGTTATTTCTGGGTGTGGTGCTGAGTATCTGAGCCCGGATTTGATCCAGGTCATCCCGACACTGGAGCCGGTGCTCTTACTTGCTGTGCTACCTGGCTGCCCCACATGGCTAGGTTTGTGTGTGTGTGTGTGTATGTGTGTGTTAAGTGTCTGAGGCCAGATTTGAACTCAGGTCCTCCTGACTCCAGGGTCAGTGCTCTATTCACTGCACCACCTAGCCACCCCAAATTCCCTCATTGTTTGCACTAATCCAAGCCAATTGTACCTTTAATAACTGCCCCCCCTTTCTGCTCTCCCCAGTTTTTTTCATTGTAATTATCAGATCATTCTATTTTTCACCCTCCTGTCACGATTCTTGCAGAGCTCAATATTTATTACAGAACCATACAATGCTGGTCTCTGCCTACTATTTCTTAAGGATCCCTAGAAGCCATATACTGACTTTGAAAACCCCATATTAGCATTACACACACACACACACACACACACAGTCTATTGTACTTCAATTTTTAAAAAGTATTTTCCAACTACTTTTTAATCTAGCTAGGGTCTCATGAGTGATGGTGTGTTCGATACCCCTTCCCAGAGCACTGAGAATATGAATTGCCTGGGATCCTGGAGCCAGCATAGATCAAAGGCAGGCCTTCCTACCCATAAGGCCAGCTGTCTTTAGTCCATACCACTCTGAAGTTTTCAATATCTTTTTGAAGCCAGAAAATGGTTATTGAGTTCCCTGTGCATCTATGTCAGTCTCTCCAAATACTCCCTTCTTCATCCTATTTTCTTAATGAGAAATGTTTATTTTTGACTCTTCAGAATTTGATTTGATCATTTCCAACCCCTACTGTGATGACTTTGAATATTAGTCCATGGACTTCTACCTTTCTCTCTTCTGAACCACTTGAAATCTGCTTTCTCAAAATCAAGGGTCTATTCCAGACTGTGCCTAGATTTCGTATCCTTCTTTGTCAAAATCTCTAGGATTGAGTGATCCACTCCCTCATCCCTCATATTATCATCATTTTCCCACTAGCAAGCATTTTCCTCATATTAGTAAGAATCAGATCTGGTTTAGAGTTTGTACATGTTGCTTCCTCTACCTTTTGAAGGGTACAATTATAACCAAGGCAAGTTAAAAAATAATTAGCTGCTCGGGTTTTCCAGATGAGGAAACTGAGACAGAGTGGCAAGACAATGGAGTTAGATTAGAGTAATTGAATTTGGGTTCAAATACCAGATCTGACACTTCCTATGTGATCTTGACCACATCATATCAACTCTTTGGACCTTAGTTTTCTTCTCTGCAAATTGTTTGGATTGCACTAGATGATTTCTCAAGTCCTTTTAAGCTCTCAGTCTATGATTCTGTAAGACTCAGAGAGGTGAAATAACTTGCCAAGGGTTACACAGATACTAAGTGTCTGTAATGTAATACCAAAAGAAGGCAACTTCCCAGGTTCAAAATACCAGCATAGGTGCTCTCTATTTTATTCAGTGACAAACCAAGAACAGAGAAGATCAAAACATGACAGATCATTCAAAGTACAGCATTTACTAAGCGTGATTAAATAATCTCCAAGTACTACCCCACCCCAGGACCTTCCAATCATTCAATCAATCACAAAGTCTCTGTTCTAAATACTTCTCCACCCCTAGGCTATACCTTAATTAAGTCCACCACAAAGCCCCTCTTCTCAAATGGAGATTAGTTTTCAAACATAAGGTCAAAAGTTCCCCACCCCTGGATCACAATTGAATCTACCCCAGAGTTACATCAAGTTTGAACACAGCACTTAATACCCAAATGGAGGTCTTTTCTTCATCTTGACACGAGGCAAGTTCTCAGCAATCTTAGTTCCTGGGGAGACAAGGCTTAGCAAGGCCATAAGATACATTGCCAGTCCCTTCATGAATTCATCCTCTGTCTGCAGAACAGTCCTAGAACCCCTGAACACATTAGCAAAGCCCTCTCCCAGGATTTCTGTAAACATACAACAAGAAAATCCTTCTTCAGGGCTTCTGAACCAACAGAAAGGCTCCCAGACCCCTGCAACAACAACACTGTCCCTCACCAGTGGACAGTATTCACTCTGTCTGCAGGACAGTCTCCAGACCCCTGCAACAACAGCACTGTCCCTCACCAGTGGACAGTATTCACTCTGTCTGCAGGACAGTCTCCAGACCCCTGCAACAACAGTACTGTCCCTCACCAGTGGACAGTATTCACTCTCTGTCTGCAGGACAGTCGCAGGCCTTCTTAGCGAACAGCCAGGTTCCAGGACTTCTTCAACAAAAGGACAGTCTTTCACCAGTGGACAAATCTGGCAAAATAACATCAAAACAGACAGACAAAGTACCAGCAAAACAGCCATGTCTCCTCAGTCCTTGGCAGCTCAGGGGGCAGGTCTCAAAAGTCCAGGGCAATTCAAAGCGGCCACCAGCAATTCTCTTAGTCTCTCTCTCTCCACGAGGTGCTGCTTCCAAAAAGATCTTCCGCCTCTCTCTAGTGTCTCTCCAAATCTACGTCACCAGCTCCTCCCAGTTCAGGACTTTCTTTTCACATCAAAAAGTCCATCCCACAGGTGGGATTAACAAGCTCTGGGTTTTAATACAATCAATTTGAAAACCAAGCCCAATACAGGGGAATCTCCACATTCCATTACTATCACAGTGTCAGAGGATTCAAACTCAGAACCCCCAATGCCAGGACCATGTAACATTCTATTCTACCATCTTCCTTTTCAAGTTAAAAGACTCAGGTGTATTTGATGGAGAGGAGATTGCCTGAACTTTTAGAGGTGATTCGTTCCTAAGTAAAATATCCACAGTCTGGATAAATACCTTCCCACAAATGTCTTGTCTTGAAGACAATCTCTGCTTATCTCTCTGGAACCAACATGCTGGAAATGCCATGCATAGGGCTACATTATTTTCTGCATCAATGGTTTCATTGACCTCATAATACCTGACATCTACCTGCTACCTCATGGGGGCTTTGATGTGGTCTAGAGCACATAGCAATAGAAATTAGTATTACATACAGTCAGGGAATCTCCCCTAACAATTCCCATTTCCTTCTAATTCTAATTTTTACATTGTGCCACATTAAAAAAAATAAGCTAAGGGACTATTTTGTACTGAAACAAAATCCACCTTGTAATCATTCAGTTTATTATTTATTTATTAAAATTTATTAAAAGTGCCTACTACATACAGCATATACTATATAGATTGTATGTCTATACATATACAGCATATACTATATAGACTATGCATGGAGCATACAAACAAGGCAACCCCCCCCCAAAAAAAAAACCTAAATCAAAACACAGTACTTGCTCTCAAAGAGTTCAAAGTTTAATGGAGGAGAGACATGCAAAAATTATGTACAAACAAACTGTAAACTAATTACATTCAAGATTATCTTTGAGAGAAAGAACTGGGAAACATTTCTTGTGGAAGGTGTGACCTGAAATAAGCTAAGGAAGCTAGGAGGTGAAAAGAAGGAAGAACATTCCAGGCATGGGGCCAGCCACGAAAACAGCCTAGCGGTTGGAGGGTAGATGGTCTTGTCTGAGAACAGCAAGGAGGACAGTGGCACTGTATAAAAGAGCTGACATAGAATAAGAATACTGGAAAGGCAGGAAAAGGCCAAGACACGAAGGGCCAAAGGGGGCTTTTATGTTTGATTCTGGGAGCGATAATGAGCAACTCTAGTTGAATGAGTAGGAGGAGTGCCATGATCGTGCCTGCTCATTAGGAAGATCATTTTGACAGTTGAGTAGAGGATGGATTGAAGTAAGGAGAACCTTGAGACAAGGAAACTGCAATAGTCCAGGTATGATGGGGTGGCTAGGTGGTGCAGTGAATAGAGCACCGACCCTGGAGTCAGGAGGACCTGCGTGCTCAGACACTTAACAGTAGCCACGTGACTGTGGGCAAGTCACTTAACCCCAATTGCCCTGCCCTCCCCCCTCCAAAAAGGAAAAAAAAATAGTCTAGGTATGAGATTATAAGGTCCATACCCAAGTTGTGGCTGTATCAGAATAGAGAATGCATATGCAAGTTTATTACAAAGGTAGAAATGATAAGGTTTGACCTGATTTGTGTGTAAGAGACAGACAGACAGAGACAGAGAGAAATGGAGACAAAGAGAGAGAGAGAAAGAGAGAGAGAGAGAGAGAGAGAGAGAGAGAGAGAGAGAGAGAGAGAAGTTAGAAGGGAGTAGTTTGGATAAATACCAGCAGCCAATAAACAAGAAGAGTTTGAAGGAAATGACATTATGGATGATGCAGGGGGCAGGATTCCAGAGAAGACAGAGTAGAATGGGATCATTTGTGCACGTAGAGATATTTGCCTTGACAAGGACAAGGGCCACATCTTCATGTGAAATAAATGAAGAAAATAATGGCAGGCAGAATCCAAATGAAGTTAGTTCAGCAGGGGAAGATGAAGGAACTCTTAGTGAAAGGTTTAAATCTTTTCAGTCAAATATGAGGTTTTCTGCTGAGAGGGTGGGGGCATGGAGAGCCATGGGAAGTCTGAGGAAGGATTAGAAACTTGGGAAAAGCTTCTGGAGTAAGGGAGATAAGGAAGCAATTTCGGTGGTGTAAAAGGATTGCATTGCAGCATTGAGAGCCCAGTTGAGATTCCGTAACATAAATTTATTGTCAACCCAATCTACACAGTTTCATAATGTTCTCCATTTTTGTTGAGCAGCAAGTGAGTAGGAGTGAAGGCAACAGATGGTGGGAGTAATCCAAGAGTGGAGCTTGGCAGAATAAGATCTTTTACAGGATAAAGGGGCAAGAGACTCAAAATTAGAGGACAGTGTAAAAACTGGTCCACCAGAAGATCAGAACGGTAGAGAAAAGAGTGTAGCCAGTGCATGAACAAAGGACTGGAAGCAACTGAAGGGTGGAGGGATTGGATATCATAGTTAGGATGATAGAAAGGAGTTTGGCCTTGCAATGACTAGGGAGAGGCGAAAGGATAGCAGATTATGATCTGATAAAGGAAAGAATGAAAATATGTGGCCCTTCTAGAGGGCAATCCTCAAAATGTATCCCTGATACCAGCTTTCTCCAGGTTTCCCAGACCTTATCTCAAAATGTTTCAAGCGAGTTACCTGCAAGCCAACTAGATGCGTCCTAGGACCAAAGAATTCATCATTTGGGACCAACCTCTTGGGGATGAGCATTTTTCTGTTGAGTGAGGCTAGGCGTCACAAAGCCTTGGCATCCCTGGCTCCTCCCTACTTTGTACAATACGTCATCCATAAAGCTGCCAAAGTAGTTTCCTTTATGTGTGAAACTGATTGTTCGACCTCTTAGGTCAAAACCCCCAGTGGCTTCCTATGATCTCCAGGATTAAATTAAAATGAATTTTTTGGCATTTGAATTCCTTCACTGCCTGGCTCCTTCTTACTTTTCTGACCTTATTTTATTCTATTCCCTTTATACAGTCTATGTTTGAGCCAAATTTTCCTTGTTATCCCTAACATACTTTATTGTATCTCCTGTCTGTTTCTTTGAAAAGTTTTCCCTGAGGCCTGGAATATGCTCCTTACCTAAACTCTGCTCTTCAAATTACAAGGTTAATGCTTCACTGAAGGGTCACCTCCTCCATAAGGCCTTTCCCCATTCATCACATGCTACTGCCTTCCTCCCAAAATGACCTTATATTTATTTAGGTTTGTTTTATTTCTCTATTTCCATACATGCTCACATCCAGAGAATGCAAACTCCTGGAGGACAGGAAATGTTTCATTATTGACTTTCCATTTACAGCTTCTAGCACAGTGCTCAGAACACAGTGGGTGCTTAATAAATGCTTGTTTATTGAATAACTTTATTAGAACCATTTTGAAGTTTTTCCAGTTTAGCAGAATCTTCCAGTACTTGTGGCCCCGCCTAAAGAGTCTTCAAGGATCCAGATTCACCTCCATGCTATAATGAGACATGCGGTTTTGTGGAGGAGGTCAGGAACCAGGACTCATGTTTATTTGGTTCAGTTTAATGCAATTCCATTTGATTTGCTTCTACTAAATTCAGCAACTATTTATGAAGCTAGGTGTTTGGGATACAAAGACAAATGTCCTCTCGCACCATTACCATCACTACCACATGCCATCACCATCACCACTGGCACCACCACCACCAAAACTGTCCTTCTCTACTGGGAGAATACAATCCACAAGTAAGTAAAAAGTTTATATAAAGTAATTTCCAGAGTGAGAAAATGGTTCCTGCAGGAGGATTTGTTCCTCCTCTCCACCCTCAGCATAATGCCATGCATAGATTAAGCCCCTGATAAATTGCTATTGATTAATCAATTGATAGTCAATATATTTTCCAGTGCACCTTGGGGAGTTCATAATTACTAGGAGCATCATGGCAGTCTTATTGGACTGCCTTAGAGACATCTGCAGAATTGTCAATAAATCCTTGAAAACACTGGATGTCAGGGATGATTAGTTTCCGCCAAGCCTGTCAGATGTTATGTTCAAATCCAAAGATGCATATTTCAATCCCGACCAGGTGATGTTCCATGTCCCTGGAGGGATCTGACACACACTGGCATCTGGGATTTGCTGTATCTGTTTGAATCACCAGGGCTCAGGCAGCTCTCTTTGGGATTGTGAACTTCTTTCTGATCTGGGAACCCTGGAAGCCTGGAGTTCATTCACCGTAATAGCTGGGTGTTACCATCACATATAACCTCCTATCTACAGGAGACCTTTCTTGATTCCCCTGCTAGGGGCCTCCTAGTTTTCAAAATCCCTTTGTATTAAATTTTGTAATAATAACTTGTATTTAACTTGTCTATAGCCTACATTTATTTATCTGAGCACGTGCCATGCCTTTGTCCTCATTTCCTAGGAAAACGTAAGGTCCTTGAGAACAGGAGCTGTCTAACTTTTGTATTTGTATCCCCAGTGGCTGGAACATAGTAGGTATTTAATGGATGCTTATCCATTAATCCATCTGCAATTTAATGTGGCACAAGGAGCAATGGACATGATGTCCAGAAGACCTCTTGGGTTTACACACCTTCTCTGGCACTTAGTAAGTGACACTATGGATAGCTCACTGAACTGAATTTCAGGAATTCCTGCAACCGATTTCTATCTCAGACATTGTGTGTCCCTGGGCAAGTCATTTAACTGCTTGAATCTCAGTTTTCTTCTCTGTAAAATGGGGATAGTGATAGTTTCTACTCATAGGATTGTTGTGAGGTGCAGATGAGATAACATATGTAAAGTACTAGAAATGTTCTTGCTATTTTATCTGCTTATTTTCTACATGACCCTGGGTTAGTCACTCAGAGAAGGGAAATGATTTGTTCAAGGTCACACAGGAGACAGAGCTGGAAGGCAAAGCCAGTTCTTCTGACTCCAAATCTGGCATGTTTCCCATTACACCATGCTGCTTCCCTCCTTTAGCAAAGCGTATGAATACGGTGTACTATCATATCCTCGCCACATTGTGCCTTCCTCCTCAAGGAGCTTGCACTGGCCTTGATGGACAGTCTGGGGAAGTGAGCCCGAACCACAACAGACTGACTATGGTTCTATGCCCTGTTCAAAGTAGCTCCGGGTCCTCAGCATGCTATCTCCCTCCGCCTGGCTGGATACCAGAGTAGACTTTGTGAAACACTGAATCATCCTTTGTTGGGGCAGCGGGTGAGGGAGAAAAGATTTTGCTTGTTGTCGTCAGCAGCTAGGTGGTACAGTGGATAATGTGGGACTTGGAATCAGGAAGATTCCTATTCCTGAGTTCAAATTCAGCCTCAGACATTTGCTAGCTGTGTGATCCTGGGCAAGTCACTTAATCCTGCTTACCTTGGTTTCCTCATCTATAAAATGAGCTAAAGAAGGAAATGGCAAACCATTCCAATATCTTTGCTTGGCAATGAGAATGTATAATTCTACACTGCCTGCACATCAAAACTGAATCCAGCAACTCCCTCCCAGGTCCTTCTCAGCAGAGACAGTTGTGGGGCAAAATTATTGCAATCAAAATCTCTGAAAACTTTCACTTGAGCTGGATTTCTCTATGGCTATTGTCATAGCAAGTGACAAGACCCAGTGTCTTTTGGGAGGGTGAGATTTTGGAGTCACCATCTTGCCCAGGATTCCTCCTTTTTTGAGGTGGGGAGAGACAAAAGGGAATATTTGGCCATTTTATACTTTTAAATCTAGGACATTCCCTGGAGTGGATTTTCTAAATAAATTAATAAGCACCTACTATATATTGGGAATACAAAATAAAAAATAAAACTGTCTCTGCCCTCAAGAAGTCTATGGACTATCATATTCCACCGTAATTTTAAAGTAAACAGTAGGAGCTTAATAAATGGTTTTTTTCATTCATCATTTCCAGATTTAAGATTGGCTCCCTAATCTCCTCATACTCTGACCATTTTCTGGTGGTAGGGTGATGGCATTGATCATAGATAGCACTCTCTGAATGTTTCTAAGCTTATCAACAGCTTATCAACTGTAGGTAATGCTCATTTAGAACATTTAAAGATTTCAAGTGATAGCGGGAGGAGAGATCTTGGGGAGACACTTGATTTAGGGTGCAAGGTCTCATATGGAAAGAGAGTCCAGCAGACCACCCCATCACTGGGAGCGGGAGAGAAAGACTCAGAAATCAGAAGGCCAGGGCCATTTCTGGAAGGATCAGGGACTGACTTTGTGTGCAGGGCTTCAGGTGTGAGGAGGTCTCTCCATCTGGTAGCATCCTATTTTAACTAATTACTATTGCTACTTGGGCCAGTTCAGGTGTTTACACATTTTGATAAAGTGATAGGTAGGTGGTGCAGTGGATAGACTACTGGGTTTGGAATCAGGAAGACATCTTCATGAGTTCAAAGCCAGCCTCAGACACTTCCTATCTGTGTGACCCTGGGCAAGTCATCTAACCTTATTTGCCTCAATTCCTTATCCACAAAATAAGCTGGAGAAGGAAATGGCAAAACCACTCCCATATATTTTCCAAGAAAACCCCAAATGGGGTCACAAAGAATTGGATATGACTGAAATGACTGAACAACAAATCAGTGAGTAGAAGTGCTTTTCATTCCCCTTAAATATTGGCACTTTGTGGCAAAGCTTCTCTAGCTGCACCCTGGTTGTAACTGTGTACTGGGCTACTCCTAAGGAGTGGGGAACCAATGAAGATAAGAATGATCCTTCTCTCTCTAGAAAGGATGCATTCCAGACTAGGGCATCACCTCCCCATTTATATATGCACATATATACGTATGTATATATGTATATACATAAATGTGTATGTATGTATGTACATGTGTATATGTATATATTTTCTGTCCCAGCTGACCAGAAAGTCTGGGAAGTTATATTTCACTTTTATCTTTGTATATCTAGGGCACATGCTGCTTAGTTATTTTTCAAACATGCCCAACTCTTCATGACCCCATTTGGGATTTTCTTGGCAAAGATACTGGAGTAGTTTGCCATTTACTTCTCTAGCTCATTTTATGATGAGGAAACTGAGGCAGACAGGGTTAAGTGACTTGCCCAAGGTTATATAGCTAGGAAATGTCTGAGGTCAGATTTGAACTCAGGAAGAGGAGTCTTCCTGATTTCAGGCTTAGTGCTCTATCCACTGTGCCACCTAACTGCCCTGTGAAGCTGAATTATATTGAAGTCATACCAGTTCATGGAGAAACAATTATATGTGAGATGAGGAAATAAAGGCATTTTGGCTTAAATAGAAAGGTAAAATCTCATAGATATATCATTGAATTTTCTTTACACATGAATATTGTGTTAAAAGGAATTATAAATTGTGTGTATGTGTGTGTGTGTGTATGTGTTGGAGGAGATAGAATAGGGCAGTAGATAGAGAGCTCTCCTTGGAGTCAGGTAGATTGGGTTTCAAACCCCACTTTTAGCACACACTAGCTGCTTGACTTCAGAAAAATCATATAACCTAAGAAACTCTTAAGTAGCAGACCACATGTTGATTTGCATTACTAGAGGAATTTTCCACACTGGGTGCTCACCAAGCTAATGAAGTCATAGCCCTGGACCACGAAGAGTGGAAAGTGTTACACACACCCCCTTCTTTTTTTTCTAGATATTTTGGAAAGCAGTCTTGGGTAATTTGCATTATGCAGATGCTTCAGAGGTGGATGGGGACCAGAGAGATAAGTTAGGAAGTTACTTAGGTAACTGAAGCCTGAAGCTCTGAAGCCCTTAGATCCATGTGGAAGACATCACCAACCTGGAGAAAGGTTTGTAAGTTCATAAGTTCAAGGACCTAAAGTTGGAAAGACGAGACACCATTTAGTTTGGCACTTGCATTTTAATGATGAGGAAGCTGAAATCTGGAGAAGTAAAATGACTCATCCAAGGAAATGTCAGTGAATCTCATTGGGCTCCTTGGGTTTGGAAATAAAGACTTAGCTTGTGAAATTCAAGGGGATAGTTTTCCTTTGCCTGTGAGAAAAATCTTGTGTTGGGCCTGGGCATGTGGGTCACATGTACAAAAGAATTAAGACTAATGGAATATTCAAACCCACCCATAGGTTCTCCTCTGACAAGTCAATTGTTAGAAAGTTGATCCTCTAGGAAAGGGAAGAAGCCCCATCTTCTGGAGGCAGAGGATAACTACAGAAATGCAAAGGGAAATGTAGTGAGCAAGCAAGAAGAGAACCACACAATGGATGTCTGTGAAGTTTTAAGAAGCGATGATCGGGGAGGGTCTAGTGTCTTGGTAAATGTTTAACAACAGTCTCTCTAAAACAATACACACTACACACTCAGGTTAAATCTGCATTATTAATATTTTCTCCACCACTTTCTTAAGCCTAGATAATCAATAAAATAATAAATCAAACCCTAGTTTGTAGCATTTGTTGACTTCCAAGGTGTAAGTGCTCATACTGAAATTTGAACGATTTGCTCTTATGAGCTGGTTCAAACTTGCTCTACTTGGTTCCAGCACAGCCTTGGGGGGTGGCAGATGGATTCAGCACCCAGATGGTCACCCACTTCTAGGAACTGAAGAGAGCTACAGAGGAACTGTCATAGAACAGTGACCAGGGAAATAATTGGAAGCAGTGACTGGTAGCATCATTTGAAAGGATAAATCTAGCTTGTTGCAAAGATAGGTAGCAAAGGGGACCATTGATATTAAGGAATAAACCCCAATAGTACCCAGCTAAAGTCTGATCCAGGGCAGTACCATAAGTCACAAAATTATAAAGGTCTCTAGGGGACAGAGGACTGTGTGTGTGTGTGTGTGTGTGTGTGTGTGTGTGTGTGTGTGTGTGTGTGTGAAAGACAGACAGACAGACAGACAGAGAGAGAGAGAGATAGTCTTTCTCTATGTCTATATGTGTGTTTGTGAGTGTGTGAGCATATGTGTGTGTTGGAATATTCTTATTTTGAGTTCACTCAGAGGTATTAAGTATGAGTTCTGTCATATCTTATTTACTTATAGATGCAGCTGTTCCTGTTTTGAGCCTCATGAGTTTGTGGATAGCTAATGACTATCCTTGGGACTTTCCAGATCCTGAATTTTCCAATTCTTTTGGATAGAGTGGGGATGGTTAGAGAAGTGAGATATCCACTAAAGTGTATCCTAGGGGAAAATGATAAATTTTGGAGTGGAAGTGGAAAAACTGGGACAATAATGAATTGTTGATGGAGTTGGGAACTTGTCCAACCATTCTGGAGAGCAATTTGGAACTATGGCCCAAGGACTAGAAAACTGTGCATACCCTTTGACCCAACAATACCCTTCTAGGGCTGTGTCCCAAAGAGATCAAAGAAAAGGGAAAAGGACCCACTTATGCAAAAATATTTATAGCAACTCTTTTTTGATGGCTAAGAATTGGAAATTGAGGGGATGCCCATTAATTGGGCAGTGGCTGAACAAGTTGTGGTATGATTGTGGTGGAATGTTATTGTGCTATAACAAATGATGAGCAAGATAATTTCAGAAAAACCTGGAAACACTTACAAGGACTGATGCAGAATGAAGTGAGCAGAATCGGGAGACAATTGTATACAGTAACAGAAATATTGTACAATGACCAACTTTGAATGACTTAGTTATTTTTATTCTCAGCAATACAGTGATCCAAGACAATCCCAAAGGATGCATGATGAAAAATGCTATCTGCCTCCAGAGGAAGAAGTGATGGTATCTGAATACAAACTGATGGATACTGTTTCCTTCCTCCCTTCCTTCCTTCCTTCCTTCCTTCCTTCCTTCCTTCCTTCCTTCCTTCCTTCCTTCCTTCCTTCCTTCCTTCCTTCCTTCCTTCCTTCCTGGTTCAAGTTTTCTTACACAAAATGACCAATATGAAAATATTTTATGTTATTGCACTTGTATAAGCTATATCATATTTCTTACCATCTCTGCAAGGCGGGAGGGATAGAATTTGGTACTCAAAACTTTAAAATATGAATATTAAAATTATTTTTATATGTAATTGGGGAAAATAAAATATAAAAAAGAAAGTATATCGTAGTCCCTTTATATCAAAAGGGAAAGTCTGGGGGCAGCCAGGTAGCACAGTGAGTAAGAGCCCCGGCCCCAGTGTCGGGATGACCTGGGGGATCAAATCCAGGCTCAGAGACTTAGCACCCACCCAGAAATAACTGGCTGTGTAACCTTGAGCAAGTTACTTAACCCCAATTGCTTAAAAAAAAGGGAAAGTCTGATAGCATTGTTACATTAGAATACAGACAAAAGTGAAGTGGCTTATTATATTCATGTGCATTTTTCTGAATAGTCACTGAACATGCATTTTGCCCAACTAGTTTCTATTATAGAAAAAAAAATTTATAGGTATTAACAAAAAGGACCAAAATTAAAGAAACATTTCTTTGTTTTTTTCATAAAGACTCTCCCTTAAGCCAAAAATAGTTTATTGCAAAAATGAAGGTGAATTTCTTGTCTAGATTCTTGTCCCACAGAACTGATGTGAGCTGACAATTCCTCTTAAAATCCATAATGTCATTGTGCCTGAAAGAAAAGAAATTGGTCCAGGGTGTATATGTTAACTTTTGTTTAATTCACGTTAAGTGTGACATAGTCAAAAGTGTTACTTTAGGTCAGAGAGAAAATAAGCCTTACTTTAAAAAATGGTTTCTTGACACTTTTAAAAAATCACAGTCATTTTTGGTCATATTCTCCCCTCTCTGAATATACCACCCTGGGAACTGAACCCTCTCTTGTAAGGAAGAAAAAGTGAAGCAGCCACTACATAGGACACGTGAAGACAAGCCTCCCCTCGCAGATTCCTCACCTCTCTGACCAAAGGAAGAGAAAGTGGGTCTCATCATCTGTTTTCCAGGACCATGATCAGTTGTTATAATGACCAAGAGCTTAACTTTCTTTTGTTTGTTCTTCTCACATTGTTGGGGTAATTGTGTATAATGTCCATTTAAAATTACTTTCCCTTTCCTCCTCTTCTAGGCTCACAGAGGCTGGGAACTTGACTAAATGGAGCATCCCTTTTGTCCCTTCAGGCTTCCCAAAGGGGGAAAAATGAAAAGAGGATGACTCTAGTCGCCCTTCAAATAGAAAAGTTAGGACAATGTGGCAAATGAACAATTTTCTGAACACCATGTGGTCCATCAGTGAACAACAGGTCATTACTGTAGGTGAGTAAGTGCCATTAATGCTAATGGGAGTTGGGCTCATGTATCCCTTGTGTACTCAGGAGAAAATAGACCTCTCTACTCCTTCCCATGCACCAAATGCATCATCTTCAGGTCAGACTTGTAGCTCAGAAGGGTTCTTTTCCAAATAGAAAAGTGTTCTGTGACATTTTTCCCTATTGAATTTCTTTGGAAAGCGATATGACATGTTATTTTATCTGTCATAGATACCAATACATTGAACACAGTGAAGAGAGAACTCAGGCTCCAAATACCACACATGAAACATTTCCTTACAGAATGTGTCTTGCCTGACTATACTGTGAATAAACATGGAAAGTCTCATTAAACAACAAACAAACAAAAAACCACTGCATTGATTCATTTTTGTCACTATTGTTTTAAAGTTGTGCAAATTGTCCACCACTCTAAGTTGCCTTTCTATTCTATTAACAACCCTTATGAAGTCTGGAATGTTTTACAGGGATTTTTCATGACTTAACAAGAAAAAAAAACCTCAACAGAAACTGACATTTCTCACGGGTCTCTGCAATGTACATAGGATTCTAGAACTCTAAGGAGCATGGTATGTTATCTAGAGAGGTAAAGGGATCATCAGAGGTTATTCAGTCTTATGCTTTCATTTAAAGATGGAAAGGCTGAGGCTTAGAGTAGTAAACTGATTGGCACCAGATAGGAAAGCTCTTAGGTCCTTTTCAGTTCTCTGTAAGTGGTACCATTTTAAACGAACTAGGATATGGAAAGAAGAGATTCAAAGAAGAGGTGAGACCTCTTTTTTTTAATGAAAAATACCAATTTTTCATCCAATGTAGGCACTCTTTCCTCTTGTCCTTTAGAGATTGTTGATTTTAACTCTTTCATTCTATAGATGAAGAAGATGACACTTGGAGTGGTGAAATGCTTTGCCCACAGTAATGTAAATTTTGTGTGGTGATATTGGGATTGGAACCCAGGCCCTCTGACTCCAAGTTGAGTGCTTTCCCCTTAAAATTAATATAATTTAGGTTCAATCTATCAGTCAATGGAAATACACTAGTGACTCTCAAAGCCTTAGCTGTTTGATCAATTCAATAATATCACTCCAGTGTGGGTAAAAGGAGAGGCATGTGGAAGCCTTTGTCTCTCTGGGCCGTTAAGGCCCCTTTGGTGAAAACAAGAGCAAAGTGAAGGGGGTGATAAAGGTCAGTGAAGGGAGAGTACTTAAACTGGGGGCAAAATTGGCAAGTCCCACCTCTCTTTGGTTCTCCTATTTCCATATCCTTGTTTGTTTGAAATGGTGCCCCTTACAGAGAACCCAAAGGGCCTGAGAGCTTTCCTTTCTAGTACAAACTAGAAACTATTCTCCATGCAAGGAAGCTGCAGCTTAGAGAGACAGTATCTTACTGAGGATTCCACAGCCAGTTAGTGGGCTCTAGCCTCCTAGCCCCATCTTGCCAAGCATGCATCCATTATGTCGGCACATTCTACCTACCTTTGGCTCAAAGAAAAGAGCCTGGTGGGTTTGAGCCAGAAATGCTGGAGATAAAGAAGTTCATATTTATCCTCAGATTCCATTTGTCCATTAAAATTATTTTCTTAAAATGTTTGTATTTTCTTCCCTTTGTTACAGGGTTATCATTTTGTACCTGTCTCATTAAAGCTATAGGATAAGAAGAGAGAGAGGCAACATGTGCATAGTATCCCAGATCACATACATAGCATTGCAAAGGACTTCAGAGACCACTGAGTCCAACCACATCATTTTATAACTGAGGAAACCGAGGCCCAGTAATATTAAGTGACTTTCCAAAGGTCACACAGGTAATATTCACGAGGCATGGAATTTCAACCCAGGTCTTTTCTGCAATTAGAGTTGGTGCTTATCCAGTCCCTCAGTGTCAGCCATGAAGGTAGGAAGACCTTTGTGGCCATGGGTTTGTAGCCACTTAACCCTTTAGTGGCTCTAGTCACCTCTCTGACACCAAGACACAGATAAGTCATTGATCTCATCTGTGCAGTTTCCACAATTACTATTATGTACATCGAAGAAATCACAGATTCAAGACTAAAAAAAGCTATTTTTTTTGAAAATGGGCATAGTGACATTTATTTTTCATGCCTCGCTACTCACATACACAGACACACAAACTGAACATGTTTACGATTCCATAGAAAGAGTTGACATAAATTCTACTTATAGACATAGAGACGACTTAAAAGACGCAGACTGTGCAGCAATCTTTATTTATTATCATTTCAGTAATGACATACACCTGTTGACAAGCGGGGCTATGGCTTCAAACACATGGAAGCTGCTATTTGTCATATAGACTGACATTTATGCTTCTTTCTATTAATATCACAACTTGGCTATGCCATACATTCAATTCAATTCCTTGTTTAAGTGACTATTATGCACAGATCACTGACGTGAAGTTCTGGAGACACAAAGGGAAACAGCCAACAGTCCTTGCCCTTGGAGTACTTAGATCTGACAGATAGGATATAGTATGTATATAAGTAAGGGGAGGACAAGTGTATCTCTGGGATTTCATGGCCCATGATCACAGAGACTTTAGCTACTAATGCTGTGCTTTTAATGGAGTCCTAGAGATTCTGGAGGACTTTACTGGAAGATAGATAATTTTTGTGCTGGATTGTCAACAGGCGGCTGGATAGCTCAACTTTGTCCAGGAGAGCTTGGTATGTTTTGGAGTGCCAGTAGTCTTGGGGAAGGGACTCTTCTCCAGAACTTTGGGGTCACTTTGGAAGAAGGCAGAGAGGCAAGAGTGAGGCATGAATAGATGAGTATGTAAACTAGGGAGCAAGACAAGAGAGGACAGATGTGTATGAGAGGAGTAGACTGAGCTGGCAGGTGTGACAGCTGGTAATAGTCAATAAGTCCAGTCAGCTGCTCCTTATTTTCCCCTTGACAGGTAAACTTGACACTGAGCACCATTGCTGCCTCATGTTTCTTGCTTAAATTTTTATTTTTGTTTCTATATTATTTGATAATAGTAATTAATCTCATGGTCATTAATAATGATTTTGATTAAGTCTGTCAGTTTGGGATTTTAAATTGAGGGGGGAAACTAATCTGCTTGATGCTGAATTTCTTCAGTTTATTCCAAGGTGGAGGGCTGAGCTGCTTAGAAAGAGTGAGTTTTTGCAATTTGATTAATTTCTAAGAACATTCCAGGCCATATCTATTAGACTTCCCTTGAACCTGATGATGGACAGTAGTGGCAAGGGGCTCTTGCCTTTGTCCCTGAGTGTACTTGATTGACACTGTCCAAAATCTAGTGTCTTGCATCCAACCTCCACAGGTAGCCTTGTGATGGGTCAAGTAAGAGAACAGAAAAAAATGCTTTAGGAAAGTTTGAGGAAGGAAATGATGTGTTCACTTGGGAGACCTGAGCTGAGCCTTAAGGAGAGAGAAGGAGTTAACTAGCAGAGACAGATGAAGAGGGCATACATCCTGGGCATTGGGGCAGTGGGGGTGGGAGGAGTGAGAAGGCAGTGGCATCAAGGACAGCGCTCAAATGGAGATCAATGCTCTCCTGCCAATTCTCTTCCCTTCCTCTGGCTACTGCCTCCACAGTCTTGTCACTTGTTCTGCCACCCATACCGGGGACCATGCCCTAGAGCAGGGGCTTAATCTGAGCTTTATGGTTCCTTAGTCCCTGGATAGATTTCAGGAAGACCATGAACTTGGAAGAGAGAAGACTGCATCTTAATGATTTCACTTGATTCTAACTAAAATTTGGTATTTCCTTTAACTATTTAAAAACATTATTCTTGGAAAGGTTTTATGTGATTACACATGCATAACCTATATCAGATTGCTTACCATCTCAGGGAACAGGAGGGGAGGGATAGAATTTGGAACCCCAAACTTTAAAAAAATGTTAAAAATTGTTTTAATCAGGGAAAATAAAATGTTATTAAAAAGAAAAAATAGCTATTAGGTGGTACAGTAGGTAAGAACACTACACTTAATGTCAGGAAAACTTGATTTCAAATTCTAATTCAGACACTTACTAGCTATGTGACATTTGACAAGTAATTTCTCCTTTTTTAGTCTCAGTTTCCTGATGTGTAAAAATGGTGTGTGTGTATGTGTGTGAGGCTGTTGTGACAATCAAATGAGACATATATACTGCAATTTACAAACCTCAAAATGATATATAAATACTAGATATACTATCTATTAACGATCAACAATGTTCAATTTTATCAAAGCAAAAAAAATATCATTCTGAGGAGTCATTAGGCTTCACCAGACTGCCAACAAGAGAAGCATGCAATAGAAATGGTCAAGCACCCCTGTCCTGGGGAAACTTCTGCCCTGACTTGCTTACATCTCAAGGGGTGACTGCGTTTCCTGGACCACAGTGTCAGGAGTGCCTCAGCCAGTGGCAATCATTTTTCTACCTCCTGCCCTGCCATATCCAATTCATCCAAGGACTTTTCATGCTTATCTATAAAATCTTCCATCGAAAAGAGGTTTAGGACACATTTATACCTCTCATTTGATTGATTCAATTGAAATATGTTTTCATCTAATAGATGTATCTGGGCCAAAGGGGGGTGGAAGTGATTTCAACCCCATTTTTATAAATGGATGCATGACATACACATGAGACATACACATGTGAGACCAACATGGAACAATCATGAAATCTCATATGTCAGTGAAGATCAACATACAATTTCAGAAGTGGATCAGGGTAAAGGAGTGATAGCTTGGGAGGAGAATGATCAGAAAAGGTTTCCGAAGTAGCGTAGTTCCTGATCTGAAGTGATCCAATGGATTACCTGGGTTGGGAAAATTTAGAAATAGCGAATGTGTGGCCAAGGGCATAGAAGCAGAGACAGTGAGGCAAGTATGTGTTCAGATAATTGATGTAATTGCCTTGTGTTACTTATCCTGGTGAACATCAAGGGAGAATAGAAAAACTATGCTTTTGCAACAGCATTTGTAAATTGAAAGACAATAATTCTTTTATTACAATGGATAAAAAAATGCAAATGGGAGGGAACTTTTCGAATATTGTGTGAACTAGAGTTAGAGGCCATTTCCTAATGCCATGATTTCTTAGGACACGCTGGAGTTCAAATCTGAAACTGAGCTTGTAGCTCTCAAACAGTTGCAGTACTGGATGTTTGGACTAGGAAACAAATGATCATACTTTGAAATTTTGATTATTTGCTTCTTGACATTAGGGATTCTGTTTTTTTTTTACCTTTGTATGCCTAGTTCTTAGCATTTTACTTAACATAATAGTAGGCCCTAAATAAAAGTTTACCAAGTTATTCAAAAGTGTGTCTAAGTAGGGGGGTAGTTAGGTGGCATAGTAGATAGAGTGCCAGGCCTGGAGTCAGGAAGACTCATCTTTATGAGTTCAAATCTGGCTTCAGATACTTACTAGCTATGTGACTCTGGAAAAGTCACTTAACTCTGTTTGCCTCAGTTTCCTCACCTGTAAAATGAGCTGGAGAAGGACATGGCAAACTACTCCAATGTCTTTTCTAAGAAAACCCCAACTGGAGTCACAAAGAATCAAATATGACTGAACAAATAACTAACAACAACAAATGTCTGAGTAGAAGTGCACTCAGGGCTTTGTACCGAAGGGCTGAAATGTACAGGCTGCTTCTAGCACTTGTAATCTTTCAGCAGCACATAAATAACTGATAATTTGCATGCATATGGTAAGAATTAGTTAAGTAGAAAGATACTGGATTCTTTCCTCTTCCCTCCACTTCCCTAGGTGAGCCCCCTCCCACTTCCTTAAGGAGTCATTTTGAGTCACATGCACAATGGAAAAAAAATGAAAGGTGATTACTTTGGGCCTAAACTGTCCTAAGAACTTTGGAAGTCTGTTGAAAGTGAACTTAAACTAGCCCATTACTTTTCGGTTTCTCAGTTGTCAAGATCATGTTGAATTCACTCAAGAAGTCCTAAAGATTTATGTAAAGTGACGTTGATACAAACCGACCATTCTGGTTCATTCTATATAAGAATCTGTCATTGTGCCTCGTGGGCATGAGGGTGTAGAGGAGACTAAGCCAAAAATTAAAATGTGAAGGCACAAGAAGAGTGATTTTGAGTGGAAAATAAATAGGGAGTGGTATTTTATGTATATATATATATATATATATATAATGTATTTTATTAACTAATTTCTTCTGGCATTGTCCTTTGGAGTACTGACCTACCATGAAAAAAACATTGTATCTTTGACATCATAGATTTTAAGCTGGAGAGGACCTCAGAGGTCAACTAACCCAGTCCCTTTATTTAGTGGATGAATAAAAAGAGTTCCATGGAAGAGAAATGACTTCCCCAAGGTCATACAGGGCAACAGCAAATCAACCAATCAATGAATGAATGAAGTGTTTATACAATGTCTACTTTGTGCTAGGCACTGTGCTGGGTGCTGAGGATGCAAAGCCAAAATGAAACATTTCCTAACCTCAATGACCTTCCATTCAATTGAGTTCTAAGTTCATCATTTAGAAAACCTTCACCCCAGTCTCCGCCTCCCAAAGTAACCGTCTTCCCACATGCCATGCCCCCTCTCATTCTAATCTCCTTGCCATTGATGAGTACACATCTGTAGGCTTCCTTCTCCTGATACTGTGAATCTCTGTGATTCAGCTATATAGCAATCTGGATGAGAAACAAACAGGTTCTTGTGGCCAGGAGAAACAATCCATGGTCGTCTCCTTCCTAGAAATGTTTTCTATGTTTCCAGAACAAAGAGTATGCCTATATCACAGCACAGGTTAGTGTCAGGATTTATTATCACATAAAACTATCATTGCTTGGATCAAGCCAACAATTATTTATTAAGCTCCTACTTTGTATGCCCTGTGTTAAGCACTCCATCATCACTTCAGAGCTGAAAGGGACCTTAGAAATTGACTGGTTGAAGCCTTGCATTTGACATATGAGGAAACAGACCCAGAGTGCTCAAAGCCACACATGTGGACACGAAGGAAGAAATAGCTGAGCCAGTTCTGGCTCCAATTCTAGGCACAGAGGCAGGACCTCAGTTTAGCTTAGTCTGAAAATGCAGAGAATTGCAGCTAGACAGCAGAATATCTCCAACTGCAATCGACATGGCTTGCTGTCAATACACTTGCATCACTAACAGTATTAAACCATTCTAAATTGAAGAGTGTGGGCTTTCCCCTTAACATCTCCTGACAAATTGTTTCCATATGCAGGAGCATTCATTCCTTCTGCAAGTGTTTATTAAGTACTGACTGTGAACCTGGCATTAACCCTGGAGTTGAGGGTACAACGATAGATGAAACACTCTCTGCCCTCAAAGTGCTTTCACTCTGCTGGAAGAAACACGCACGTGTGTGTACATATTTTTATATATGCACACACATACACAGCAATGTAAATATAAAGCATATTCAAATTAATGGGGAGTGATAACTGGGGAGACACATGTAAGCCTCTTGTTGGAAACTGAACTGAAGGGAAGCCTTGAAGGAAGCTAGGGATTGGGAGATTGGTGGTGGAAACTGGACCATGGTGGGCCTAGAATCGTGACCACTTTGTTTTGACTCCCCATAATGCAAAGAAGACTCTAGCTTATAATATATCAAATAACAGGCAGCACATTAAATGTTCACCTTGTGAACCTCCTTGAATTTGTACATCTCCAGTCTTTTCTCCCAATCTATCTCTGTATTGGTAATTCAATCTTACTGTTTCTATGCGAGCTCCCCTCAAACCCCCTTTTAAATTCCATTACACAACACACAAAGCAAGATCGCCTTTGTTAAAAAGTTTAATGTTCTTAATTAGTCGAATTGGTCGGGCTAATTAGAATACCAATTAGAATTGGCAGGGCTATCGCTAATTTGAAAGTGCTGTGGTCTGGTGTTAATCGCTATTAAGCCTTATAGTTTGTGAAAGATGGAGAGGGGATGAATACACAAAACATGATTTTCAATGCTAAAGTTCGGTAGTCATGGTCATAATGGGCTCTCCTATTGGGGCATATTTAGAAGAAATATAATCCATAGAGATGTGGGATGGATGGAAAGTTAGGAGCTGCACATTCCAGAATGCCTTCCATTTTCATATATTAAAAGCCTGGAATGGGTTTTACTAAAATAGCAAAGGGTTTAATTCACTTAATGGACTAATTATCTGAAAGGGTTTTTTTTTTTAAAAAAAAAGGAAAACACAAAACAACAGCAAAGAGTTTCAAAATTATTGTGGTACTTTTTTTTGGGGGGGGGGAAGTTGACATTTTATTATGTGAATTTTAAACAGAAGCCAAACATTTTACAGCCATTGGCACTTGAATATATTAACTTGAATATACTGGTGCTTAGTAATGTTCAATCGGTTGATTGACTTGGGGTAATAATTCACCATCAGCATTTCTGTTACTTGTCTTTTTCATTTGATCTGTTTGGATTGGTGAATCCATACTTTCCCTCTCATATGGCCATAGTCAGTGTGCTTTTCCCTACTTTTTTCTCTGCCTCACACTATTGCATATGGGTCTTCCTTGTTTCTTTGCATTCCTCGTTCTTGTGAATTTTTACCATGTTCCATGACATTGTTAAACCACAGTTTGTGAAGTCTTCTTTCAGTTGTGGGATCTTTTGATCATTTCCATTTTTTTTTTTGCTATAATAAACACCATTGTCATTATCTTTGCTCTTGTAATCCCTTATTTCTCTTCAAACTGTATTGTCTGGGAGCCACATTGCCAACATTGAATCAATGGCCAAACTATAAAAAAATATTTTTGCAGTATACCGCTGGATGACTATCCAGAAAGATTATACAAATTTGAAATTCCACCGGCAGTATGAGTGCATAGGCTTTTTGCAGTCCTGCCAACATTGAGTTTTGTAATTTAAACTATTTTTGCCATTTTGATGGGAATGGGTTGGTACCTAAAAGTTATTTTAATTTACATTTTCTGGCTTTTAGAGAGGGTAAAAACATTTTAAATAATTATTTTCTATTTGAGTTCCTTAACTTGTAAATTTTCCATTCATAAAGTTTGATGATTTGCTCCATTGAAGGTTAATAAATATACTTGAGTATTTTTTATAAATTTCAGATCTTAAGTTTTTATGTCCTATTTGCCATAAATATTTTCCCAGCCTAGTTTTCTTTTTCCTTGATTGTGGCTTGTTATACAAGAAATTTTAATATTTCATATGATTAATTAATTCCACATTATTCTCCATGTTTTTCCCATTCATTTGGTAAATGAAAATATATATTCCAAACACAATTGAGATATATAAATTATTCTAATATTTTTCACCAGCATAGTTCTTTTCTATATTTAAATGGATAATTCAGCTGGAATTTCACATGATACATGGTAGAAATATGAAGTCAGGGAGATATGTCTTTGAGTCCTACACAGGTCTCTGAAATCCTGAATTATCTTCGATTATTTTTTCTCTCTTTAAAAATTATTTCTTTATTTGTTTTTAGTTTTCACATTCATTTCTATAAGATTTTTGTTCTAAATTTTCTCCCCCTCTCTCCACTCTGCCCTCCCCAAGATGGTATGCAATCTGATATAGGCTATACATATACACTCGTTGTAAACATATTTCCACATTATTGTAATTGTGGCACGCAATCAATTACAATGCAATTCTACATGTTGTAAAGAAGAATTAGAACCAAAGGGAAAAGTCACAAGAAAGAAGAAAACAAGAGAAAATAGTCTCCTTCAATCTGTATTCTGACTCCTTAGTTCTTTCTTTGGATGTGGATAGCATTTTCCATCACAAGTCTTTTGGAATTGCCTTAGATCCTTGTATTGCTGAGAAGAGCTAAGTTTATCAAAATTGGCCATCACATGTCACTGTTACTGTGGACAATGTTGCTCACTTCATTCAACATCAATTCATGTAAATCTTTCTAGGTTTTTCTGAAGTCCACCTGCTCATCATTTCTTTTAAATTTATTTATTTACTTTTCGTTTACAACATTCAGTTCCACAATCCCTTGAGTTTCTATTCCCCCCCTCCCCTCCATTGCAGCATGCAATCAAATATAGGATCTACAAATACCTTCACATTAAACATTAGTCAAGTTGTATAGAGGGATTATAACCAATGGGATGAACAATGAGAAAGAAGAAACAGAACAAAAAAAGAGAGAGCAATTAGTCTGCTTCCATCTGCATTCAGCCTCCCTAAATCTTTCTTCTGGATGAGGATGTCCTTTCCATCATGAGGCTTTGGGAGTTGTCATATAACATTGCACTGCTGAGAAGAGCCCAGTCTATCAAAGTTAGTCATCACACATACAATGTGTCTGTGACTGTGTACAAAGCTCTCCTGGTTCTGCTCTTCTCACTCAACATCAGTTTATATAAGTCTCTCCAGGTTATTATGAAGTCTGTCTGCTCCTCGTTTCTTATAGCACAATAGTATTCCATTACATTCATATACCACAACTTGTTTAAACATTCCCCCAATTGATGGGCATCCCCTCAATTCCCAATTCTTTGCCACTGCAAAAGGATCTGCTATAACTCCTTTTATACATGTGGGTTCTTCTCCCACTTCTAGGATCTCTTCGAATATTGAAAACATCTCAGCAGAATGGATGCTCATGCTGTACGTTGCTCTGCCACCTCACCAGAAGCTCACATAAAAGTTTCTTATATTAGTGCCACTGTATGTCCCTTCTGTCTTATTGAAAAGCCAAAATTAATTCATAATCTCATTGATGTATATAGTTCCTCCAATGTCCCTACTCGATCTGGACATCTTGTGCAGCTCTTCTTCATGTCTTCTCAGAATTTTGCCACAAGGAGATTGACTCAATATAAGGGGGATCATTTTTTTACTTTGTATTGACATTTACCATATCGCTAGAATCCATGCAATGTACAATGATTACCCTCTATTCCTACCATATGACTGACCTTTCCTAGTTTTCACTCCAATGTTTCTTCAATAACATCATTTATTCTGGTTCTTCTTTGTAATTCCTTATGTTCAGTATATAACAGTCTGTATATCTCTACCATGTGACTTTCAATTTTCATCTGAGTGGTACTTATTCCTATTTTTAATGAGAAGGAAAGAGAGAGAGAGACAGAGACAGAGAGACAAAGAGACAGAGACAGAGACAGATAGAGAGAGAGAGGGTCCATGACTCAGGATCATATAACCACACTGGCAGAATGCTAGTGTGAAGTCATTAAGAAAAAGAAAAAAAAAAACCTTCCTAGTTCCCCAAATGCAATCCAGTTCACTTTCCTGTACCTGTTTAATACTGTATCTAATTCATTGTTCATTCACTGGATTTGTCCAAGAGGTTCATCTAACTTCATAATATATTCTGGAAAATAGTTGTCCTTCATCCACTTATTTTTTTCACAACTTGAATGGTTAAACCAAATTCTTTTAAGCCATTCTGGAACTCATCTAGGGGACTCTACAGCTTCCTGGGGTTGGGTTCACCTAGTACAAACAGGAGCATCTGAAGGACCTCCCCATCTATAAGCAATCCCCCTTGACTTGGATTCAGTCCTGGATCTCCATGACAGTGGTGAACACCTGTGATGAACAGATGTCTCCCTCTTTTATGTCTTGCCTTGATATTAATGATTAGTGATTCATCAAACAAGGTTATCTCTGCTGTTATATAATTCAAGGAATCTTGTATAATTTTGAGATATGCATGGGAAACACCTTGCTGGAGAAGAGACATTAAGGATGACATTTTGCTCTATCAAAATAAAAACTTTCCCATAGTCAACAAATAGCAAACATGAAGAGATTTTGTGTCCTTTACATTTTTTAGGTAATTGTGCTCTCTTGCATAATGTTTATTGCAAGAAGAGCATGCATCTTCCCTAATAATATTCCTCTCCAAAATTCTCTCCAGGTAATAATAATAGTTAATGTTTATATTAGCACTGAATATGTGACAGGTGTTGAACACTTCATCTCATTTGATACTCACAATAATCCTGAGAGGTAGGTGCTATTATTATCATCCCCATTTTACAGATGAGGAAACTGAGGCAAAGAGAGGCAAGGCAATTTGCCTAGGGTCACAAAACTAGTAAGTTTCTGAGGTTAGATTTGAACTCATATCCTCCTGTTTCCAGGTCTAGCACTCTATTGACAGTATCACATAGCTATAGATAATTCTATTTCATATACATACACATAGTCTTCCTGGCATCAGGAAGCCTAATCTTCTTGAGGTCTCAGACACTTCTTAGCTGTGTGATCCTGGGTAAGTCATTCTACCCTGTTTGACCCAGTTTCCTCATCTGTAAAATGTACTGGAGAAGGAAATGGCAAACCACTCCAGAATCTTTGCTAAGAAAGCCCAAAATGGGGTCACAAAGAGTCAGACATAACTGAAAAACAATGGAGCATACATAATTCATACATACACACATAAACACACATATATGTATTTGGATCTATGGAAAGGCAAGCCTATAGATTGTTCTTATGCCACTTTTTTATATTAATGAGGTCCAATATTTTTACATGTTTTAGGTATCTTTCTCTCCTTCATATCCCTTGATAATTACTCCCTCACAATTGTGCTGTTGCTAGATAAATCTCCACTGGATATATTTGGTCTATTCCATCTGCCTTTCCCATCGTTATTCTGCTCAGTAACAATTCTCTCTCTACAATAAGGAACAGAGTTCACATAGTTTGTCATAAAAATCCTTGCAGATCTTTTCTATCTTTCATCTTTTTGTTGTTTTCTTGCCAGTTACATCTCTGAGATGACTATATTTTAGTAGAGATAAAATGAAGTATTATTAATGTGGCAGACATTCTTGAATAAGCTGTCTTTGTGTAGTCAGACCACTGACTTGTTATAGCAAAGATAAAAATTAATACAGTGCTGAAAGAAAGAATAAAAATGAAGAAAAGATGTGGCATGTGATTAAAATAGCTTCATCTTGACCTTTTAAAATAAGTTATTGATGCTGAAAATGGGGTATGGATGGAAGAAAATAAATTAATACCAATTACAATGGTTTTACAGAGAAATTGAAAGGATGTGGATCAATTGTCATAATGAGGAGAGGAAAAAAGCTTAAAAACACTTTGTCAGCAAACACTGGCTTACTTGCTGAGCAGAGAGAGAAAGATGACAGCCAAGCAGAGCATTGATTCAGAATATAAACTCATTGGCAAAATCTTATTGGAGGACAGTGGAAAGCTAAGGACAATGCTGCTGATATGGATTAGAATTCTATGAATCAAAATAAAAAGTAGGCAGACAAATATTTATTTTCTATTTCTGAACGCGACTATGTGAGAAATAGGAAAGTTTCTAGTAAAAATAATAAAAGTTAGCATTTATATAGTGCTTCATCATTTTATCTTTACAATAACTCTGGGAAGTAGCTGCCATTATTACAGCTATATAAATATGTGGAAACTGAGGCAGGCCAAAGTTTAGTTTAGGGCAGCTAATAGGAGCAGTGGCTAGAGCATTGAGTTTGGAATCAGGAATCTTTATGAGTTCAAATCTGGCCTCAGACACTTACTTGCTGTGTGACCCTGGGCAGGTCATTTAACCCCATTTGTCTCTGTTTCCTCATCTGTAAAATGAGCTAGAGAAGGAAATTGTCAACTATTCCAGTATCTTTGCCAAGAAAACCCTAAATGGGGTCATGAAGAGTGGGACATAACTGAAATGACTCACAACCACCACCACCACCAACAAAATTTACTGACTTGCCTGGAATCTCCTAGCTACTAAGTGTCTAAGGCTGAATTTGAACTTGGGCCCCTGTAACTCCAGATCCACTGTGCCACCTAGCTGCCTATGGCAGAAGAAATGTATTCAGGAGATATTCTTTGAACTCTTCATGATCTCTTCTGTTTCATGTCTCAGATTTTAAAATGCTACTATGGATTAGCAAAAGATAAACATATTCTGAATTCATATTGTCTGGGAAGTTCCCAAAATGGCACTCTTCATTTCTTTTCTAATCAAAAGTAGAAATAAATGAACCATTTTTTCTTATTATAGCAGATTATCAGAGCTATGGCGAAATCATGGTCAAAATCATGACTCACATAACATGGGTGGGCATGTTTATGTGGTGTTCAGCACCGACTTCCATAAAACTCCAGATTGACGGTATTGAATGAAAAAGATAAATGAAGAGCCCCTGTTTTTCACTCCTCAGATCTCATACAGCTGTGAAAGCTTTTCTGATGGTAACCATGAGGTTCAGCTGATGCCAATTTGGGGGAAAGTCCCTTTCATGCACATCCACCAATGACACCACACAGTGTGGATGGTGCTATCCTTGTAAAGTAGTGTCCTGGATTACTGATCTTAGCACCACAAAGTTTTCCCATTGGATGTATTTGCTTCAGGTTTACCTGGCTCAGTTGCCATGAGAAATTGGGTAACTCTTTTTTTTGTGAATTCAAATGGCAAGAATGAGATTATCAACCTCTTAGAGTTCTAAAATGAACCCCAAACCATTTGTCAATCAAAAGAGTTGTGTGATTATGTGATCATGAATGTGTACTAGAGGAAGATAATCCTGGGTTCATAGAATTAGAATTGGGGGCGGGTCTTAGAGGTCATTGAATTCAACTTTCTTGTTTTAGAGATGATAAACTGAGGTCTATAGAAATTAATTGACATGTCCAGGATCACATAGTTAATAAGTAGCAGAGTGAAGTCTTGAACTTAGGGAACTCTGATTCCAAATCCAATAATCTTTCCAGACTTTGGTAGGCAAAAATCTTGGGGTTAGGAATAGTCACTGAGAGAGAGCAAGGTTCACATGTTGATTTATATTTGAGTTAGGTGAAATATGGTGATGTTTTAACCCAGTAATATTGGGGTAGGTTTAACAACAACAAAACCATGAAACAAATCAGATTTTAAAAACCCTCTTACTTAAAGTCAACAGTGGTCAGATAATTGGCCTGACCCCTTAATTTCTCTAGGAAGACCTGCCATTTACTGGGTGTGTCACTCTTTATCTGAGTGAAACACAACTTCTCATTGCTCTGGGCAAGTCTAAGCAGAAGGGATTTCCTCTTCTGGAAGTTCCCTATACCAGTGAAATCACAGGTCCAATCACCATGTTACGCCACTTAGACAAGCTATTTTATTTGATAAAGTATAGGATCTAAAGTCAGAAAGACATCTTCTGAGTTCAAATCTTGCCTCAGACACTTCTTGGCTATTTGACCTTAGGCAATCACTTAACCATATTTGTCTCAGTTTCCTCATCTGTAAAATGAGCTAGAGAAGGAAATGGAAAACCCGTCCAGTATCTTTGCCAAGAAAATCCCAAATGGGGTCCCAAAGAGTTGTACATGACTAAAATAATTTAACAACAACAAAAATTTTCAATGAACTAGAAAGGGCTTAGAGAAATGTTGGCTAAGAGGGGACTATAAGACCATTTAATATGTGGGCCAGTTGAAGAACTAGTGATACTCTCTCTGCTCAGAAAATGGGAAACCCAGGGGGCACATACTAACTTTCTTCAAACAACCAAAGAAGAAGAATTATTTATTTTTTTTCTATCTGACCCAAAAAGGAAAGTCAAGACAACCTTGGGGGAAAGTTGAATAATTCTATATAAAACATTGTTTGAATTGACTTCTAATTGGTCTCCTTCCCTCATGTTTAGCTTTTAAGAGAAACAGATTTAGGCTTGATGTCAGAAAAAAAGAAAGAAAAACAAAAGTCCTAACAATTAAAGCTGTGCAAAGCATGGGATAGTTGCCTTGGGGTAATGGCTTCCCTAACACTGGGAGTCTTCAAATTGAAGCTGGGTGATAGTGTGAACACAGGTTGTCTTGTCTGTAAATCCAAAATTCCACCTACTAGACCACACTGCCTTTACCAATTATTAGCTGATTGACAGACTTTATTTCTTTGTGCATCAAGTCATACCTTTAAATGGTACATAGAAATAACAAAATATTGAGCCATTTTGTTAGTGCAATTTTTTCAAGTTTTTCTATATCTCCATAATTTCTAACTCTTTTAAACAAGCCAAAACAACCAATTAAAAGTATGATTCAGAGATTTCCAAACAAGATGCAGATTTCTTTTGTTTTTAATTTTATTTTTCCCTTTAGTTATAAAGGGTAACCCATTTTTTTCCTTGCAAAATTCTGAGCAAAACATTGTTCTAGTTGCCTCCTAATTGGTCTCCTTGCCTTGCCTCTTTCCTCATTCCATCCTCCTTGCACCTGCCAAGGTGATTTTTCTGCAGGCTCAGGCCTGACCGGGTCACTTTCCTACTCCATAAAATCCAATGGCTCCTTGTTGCCTCTAAGACAAAATAAACATGCTTTTGTGTGACTTTTAATGAACTTCATAACCTTTCTCCAAGCTACCTTTCCAGCCGCATTATAAGTTGCACTCTATGGTCCAGCCAGATCTGTCTTGCTATTCCACACACGTAGCATCCCACATCCCACCTTACACATGGATGCCCGCCATGTCTGTAACATGCTCCTTCCTCCCCTCTGCATTGTAGAATCCTTTACTGCTTTCAATACTCAGCACCACATTCACATGAAGTCTTTTTTTCTTTCAGGGGCAATGGGCATTAGGTGACTTGCCCAAGGTCACATGGCTAGTAAGTGTTAAATATCTGAGGCCGGATTTGAACTCAGGTCCTCCTGACTCCAGGGCTGGTGCTCTATTCACTTCGCCACCTAGTCGCCCGAACATGAAGTCTTTCTTGATCCCCTGCCCCTCCCTCAACTCCCAGTACTTCCTCTCCTTAACTATATTGAATTAATTTTGAATTTATTGTGCACATATTATACATGTGTATGTGGTCTTCCTTGATAGAATATTAGCTCCTTGAGAGCAGGGACTCTTCAAAATTCTTTGTTTATGTATTCCCAATAGCTAGCTTAGGTCCTTAGTATATGCTTGCTGATTTATTGAATATTTTCTTCTTCCTTCCTCTAATAATATTGATAAAATTTTCATACCAATTTTTCTCTTATTTATGTCTGATCTTATCAAGAATATGGTTTTTCCCAATAGTCAACTTTCCTTTGACAGCAAATCTCTAAGTGACAATTTTAGACCCAGGCCATCCAAGTCTTATGCCTCAACATACACAGGAAAACTATGATATCTCTCAAGAGATAAATGAATTATCTTTGCCAAAACACTTCAATGAAATAGAAGCAGAGATCACGCCTTTAAGCAGATGGGGACCATGAGTTGACCCATGGTGGAATAAGTTTTGGAGTTAAGAAATGTCTTTTAGAATCTACTATGTAGAAGAATGGAAAGGACACATTAAATAGAAATTTTGCCCCTGTAATGGTGGTGCAAGGATTGCAATCATAGGCTCTATTTTAAAAACTTCTTTATTAGCACAAATGAGCCAGATGAAATGTATTGAGATGAGATTTATATTTACATGTCCCCACAGAAGTAGCATTAAAAACCTAAACAAATGTCTTCTTCATTGACCATTCTATTCTGCCAACATTTCACGGCAACCACGGTTCCTCACCCTCTTACCCCTCACATCCAAGCTGCTGCCAAACCCCATTGATTCTGCCTTTGTAACTTTCTCTCACATGTTCATTTCTCTCCTCTGACACTCAGCACCCTACTCTGGTGTGGGCCCCTCTCACTTCATGCCTGAACTATTTCAATAGGCTGATGTTTGGTCTCCCTGTCACCTATCTTTCTTTACCATAGTCCATCCTTCACTCAGCTTTCAAAGTCATCTTGCTAAAGTAAAGGTCTGACAATGTCACCCCCTACTCAATAGTGGCTCCTGATCACCTCCAGGCTCAAGTATTAAATCCTCAGTTTGGCATTCAAGGCCCTCCATAACCTTCCCTCTACCTTTCCATTCTTCTTGCATCTTAATCCTTCCCACATACTCTGTGTTCCAGTGATATGGGTGTCCTTTCTGTCCCTCAAACACATTCCTCTCAGCTCTAGGCATTTTCAGGGGTGACCTCTATACCTAGTATTCTCTCCACCTTGGTTTCCCTGACTTCCTTTTGTGGAGCTAAAATTTCACCCCATATAAGGAGTCTTCCCTTCAGCCCCCTTCATGCCAGTGTCTTTCCTTTGCTAATTAGCTATTTTTTCCTGTAGACCTTTTGTTTGGACACAGCTGCTTGCATCTTTGTCTCTCCCATTAGACTGGGAGCTCCTTGAAATCAGTGACTTGTCCTTGCCTTTCTCTATAGCCCCAGAACTTAGCACAGTTCCTGGCACATAGTAGGGGCTTAATAAGTGCTTATTGATTTACTGACTAATCAACCAGGCCCTCTCAGAGCCCAGAAGATCTGCTTTCAATTGCCACCTCTCATGGTTGCTAGTGTTATAACCCTGGCCAAGGCCTCATTGCCCCAGACAATTTTCTTTTCTTTTTTTTAAAGCAATTGGGGTTAAGAAACTTGCTCAAGGTTACATGGCCAGGTGTTTCTGGGTGGGTGCTAAGTGTCTGAGCCCTGATTCGATCCCCAGGTCATCCCGACACTGGAGCCGGTGCTCTTACTTGCTGTGCTACCTGGCCGCCCCTACCCCAGACAATTTTCAAAGATGAAAAGTCATAGAGAAGTTGCTTATTTGTATTGGTGGATGGAGCTTCTCTAGCAGGAGTGCCCCATAATGAAGAGGTCAAAGATCTGGGCAAAGAAAAAAATACGAAATATGTCCAAGCCTTATTGTTAGCTGTGGGGGAAACCAAGGCAGATGAAACCATTCCTCAAAAAACATCCTTTCTACTGAAAGCATAGAGTATATATGTCCTTCTTGTGCATCCATAGACAAGTAGATAAATCTCTCTGGGCCTTTTCTATAAAATGGTTCCATGACTTTGGAAGTCCCTGCCATCTCAGGGATCCTGGGATCCTCTGTGTGACTTTGGGGAAGTTACTAAACCTCTATGGGCCTCTGTTTGATTCCTTATCTGTAAAATGAAAGGGTTATTTAGAGCAGACAATTTCTAAGGTGCATTGCAGCTTTCTATCTATAATTTCAGGAGCCCAAGGCCCTCACTTTTATAATTCAGTCAGACAAGGAACATGTATCAAGGGCTTGCTATGTGCCAGGCACTGTGCTCAGCCTGAATGGTATAAAGACAAAAACATGGGTCTCTGACTTACTCCTAATCAGAACTTTTATCCAGAGTGGCTTCCTCTGCTGTTTATGAGAACTGAAGCCAGCAACAGCTCTCAGGGAAGGTTGGGCAGAATGTTTCCCTTTCGTTCCCTTTCTTCCAGACTCTGTGCAGAATAATGAGACAACTCTCCCATTTTGCTGGAAGGCTTTAAAGTCCTTGACTTATGTTTGCACCATCTTGGCCCCGTGGCATCCTGCAAAGATGGAAGGGGACTCTCTATAAAACCCACTGACCTCACAATGTTCTGGGGCCCCAAGGGCCTCAACATTTGGGCTGAGTAACCAGCTGGGAGAATATAGTTTGGGCTTAAAGACATTCTTGCCCCCAATGCCCTTTGGGACCACTAAGATTCCCATGGCCCATTTGGACACAGCAGTTTTGTCTGGGGTTGTGAGAAAGTCTTTGGGATGTAAAAGCACAGGCCTCTTGCTGCTTTCCTCATAAACAACAGGGGTTGTGTGAATGAAACCTCTGCCATTAAAAGGAATGGAGTGAGCCCCAGTTTAAGGAGTAGGATTAGATTTCAGGGTTTGGTTGGGGGAGCTTACCGTAGGCCAAAATAAAAAAAAATGACCAAGGAACATTGACTATCAGAAAAGACAGAAAATAATTTATTTTGATTCTTTTTGAAAATAGCCAACTCTGCTGTCTTGCCTTGGACATCCTAGCACATCGTCTGCTCTCTTAACAAAAGAAACACACAGACTCATTCCCCCCTTCCTCGCCTCATCTGGCAGCTGCTTTCCAGTCCAGCAGACACTAACATCTAATGAGTCAAACTTCCCATTTTCAAACTAATCAGTCGGCTGCACTAATTGCAAATGCAAATATGCAAATTTATATTAATTAATTACTCTGCTAATTAGTTCTGCGGTCTTTTTGGGGTAATAAATCATTGTGCAGTGGATGGGAAACAAGTCCTGTCCCATTTCACTCCACATAAAAATTTAATGTACTCATTGAAGAAAAAAAAAATATAAGGGAGAAAAGAAAAAAAAATGGAAATGGAAGTGAGGGCTGATCCCTGTGCTGGCGGGGATGAGGCCCCAGCAGAAAGGTGCAATCGTGGGGAGGCTTTTGCATCTCCAGCAAATGCCATCACTAAGGTGCCTGTTAGCAATTTAATTATCACATTATGAGTTTAGAAGGAAAAAAAAGCCAGTCTATGGTGCTTCAGGCGGGCTGTGACTCCGAGCTCCAAAGTTCACCCACTTTGCTGCAGAATACTTCTTTCTTATGAAAAACAAAAGGAAAGCAGAGAAAGCCAAGAGGAAATATTTGGTTGAGACCCTGCAAAGGCCCAGCTAGCAAAGTGTGTTATCCTGCTCACTTCAGACTTGGGTGTATTAATAATTTTTGCATATTCTGGGGTCCTTGGAGGGTAACAGAGCCTCTAATAACTCTGCTGGGTGGGCATTGGGAAGACTCCTGTCTATCAGACAAATGAGGAAACAGACTGAGACATGAATGACTTACCCAAGGTCATGGTGCAGTTAGCCCATGTCAGAGACAAGATTTGAACCAAGGTAAATTAATTTCAAGTTGAAGGTGTTTGTCACTGCATCTCACTTTATTTTCATCAAGGGATGGACATCAAAAGGACTTGTATGTGTTTGAGTGCACGTGTACATGTGTCCATTTGTATGGATGTACATTTGTGGTAGCAGGTGGAAGGAAATGTTCTTCCCAAATAGTCAGGCATGTTTGGCTTAACATTTATGGAGTGCCAACACCATTTGCAACACAGTGCCAGGCACTGTGAAAGTTACAATTGAGGTTAGGGCATGATTCTTGACTTCAAAGAGCTTATAACCGACTTAGAGAAAAACAACCTATCTTCATGAAATATGAAATCATAATACAAGTGTGGATGTGGTTAGGGACAAGGAGGTGGGAAGGACATATGGAAAGGATGAGAGGTATTAGGTGCACAACTAGAGAAGCATATTGGTACCTAAGACAGCCAAGGAACAAGAGGAAGGCTCCCAGCCCATTGGGTAGTGCTATGAAGAACATATAGGAAAACATGGGACACAAAGGCTTGGAATATGGTGAGGATGGAGGGGAGAAGGCAATAACTCAATTAGCAGAATCACAACTCCATCAAAATTGCAGTATGCAGGGCTATAAGAGCTCAGAAAAGGAGATGACAGTAGGATGGATTGGTCTAAGGAGGCCTAATGAATGGGTTGGACTTGAACTTAGTCTCCAAGGATGGGTTAAATTGGGAGAGAGGGAGGTAAAGGAGTGTGTTTTCTTTTTTGTATGTAAACTCAACATGCAGATTGTCCTTGCAGGGTGCCTAAGATTTTTCTTTCCCTCTTTGTTCATCTAACATAATTTTCTGTTGTTGGTCTTCGCCGGTCTTTGCTACAACAAGAGACCTCTTTCTCAGCCTAGTCTGACAGCCCATATACTCAGTTGGTAAAGGCAGCTGCACTTTCCACTCAGCACGTTTTTTTTTTTTACAAACTTTGAAATCCAGCTTGAATATCAGTTGATTCCATTGTGTTAAGCCTATGTAGTGCATCTGTTACTTTACCATATCTCAATAGATATCTTGGGAAGCTCTGTTTAGTGACTATTGACTGTGCCAAACCCCACTTCTTTTCAGTTCCTAATTCCTTCTGAGGGCATTTCATGAGTGTTTAGTAAGAAAGATTTGTAAAAGAAAAGAACAATGACAAATACCAGAAGGGATATGGAAAAATAGGGACATCAATGCATTATTTGGTGGACTTGTGAATAGTTCCAACCATTCTGGAGAATAATTTGAAACTATGCCTGAAGAGCTATAGAACTGTGCATAACCTTTGACCAAGAAATACAGCTACTAGATCTGTGTCCCAAAGAAATCAAAGGAAAAGGAAAAGGACCTATATGTACAAAAATATTTATAGAAACTATTTTTGGTGGTGGCAAAGAATTGGAAATTGAATGGCTGCCCATCAACTGTGGAATGGCTGAAAAAGTTGTAGTAGATGATTGTGCTGGAATACTATTGTACTATAAGAAATTATAAGGGCAATAGTTCCAGAAAAACCTGGGAAAACTAATATGAACTGATGCAAAAGGAAGTGGGCAGAACAAGGAGAATATTGTACACAGTAACAGCAATATTGTAACAGTGTTCTACTGTGCTAGCTTTTATGATCATGGCAATGATCCAAGACAGTTCCAAAGGACTCATGGAAAAAATGCTATCCACTTCCAGAGAGAGAACTGTTGAACTCTGAGTACAGAGTGAAGCAGATTTTTTTAAACTTTATTTTTCTTGCTTTTTTTGTTGCAACATAGCTAATATGGAAATGTTTTGCACGATTTCACATGCATAATTTATATTGTATTGCTTGCTTTTTCAATAGGTGAGAAAGAACTAGGAGGGAGGGAGAATCTGGAACTCAAAAATTTAAACTATGAATGTTAAAAATAAACAAACTATATGTGTGTGTGTGTGTATGTATACGAAAAGACAAATTTGTGAAGTTACAGAGTTTTCTGTGCGAATGTATAGATTATTCCTTGGACTGATGTATCTATTTTCTTTATTTCTTTATATCTAATGGAAACTTTGCAAAAGGTCCAGAGTGGAAAAGGGTGGGGAACAAAGGAGTGGTATTTGGAATAAAGAAAATGAGGGAGTTGACTAAAAGGAAGGCGGATAAGGTGAAAGGGGTGAGAGGGAAGACAGGACAAAAGGCAGAGTTTGGGATATCCACTGGAGAAAGCAAGCAAGAAAGAAAGAAGAAGGGAGAGAGGGAGGGAGGGGGAGAAAGAAGTTTCTCATTAAGAAAGGAAGGAGGGAATGACAGAAAAAAAGCATTTATTAAATGCTTAGTACATCCCAGTAAGGGTTGTTCAGTCATGTTTAACTCTCCACGACTCCATGAACCCCACTGTTCATGGAGTTTTCTTGGCAACGATTTGCCATTTCCTACTCCAGTGGATTAAGTTTAAGTGACTTGCCCAAGGTCACACAGCTAATAAGTGTCTGAGGCCAGATTTAAACTCAGGTCTTCCTGACTCTAGTGCTCTGTTTACTAGGCCATCCAACTGCCTTCTGTTAGGGGTTCAGTAGGTGCTAAGTTCTAGGGGTACAAACATAAAAGTGAAGATAGTGAGCTCAAGGTAGGGGGAGACACAACTTAGAAGGGAGCAATGACTAAACAGGGATATAGGGGTTTGCAAATTGACTGTGATGTTGAAAGAAGCCTTAGAGAAACAGACTGACACTCTTTCCAAGAATCAATAGTATCTCCTTGAGAGCAGAGACAGTTTTCATTAAAAACAAATTTATATCCTCAGCACCTAGCACATTGCCTGGTATATAGTAGGCACTTAATCCACGCTCATTGAATTGAATTAACTTCTTTCTCCTCCTCTTCTTCCTCCTCATCTTTCTCCTCCTCCTTTTCCTTCTTCCTCCCTTTCTTCTCCTTCATGTTCTCATTCTCATTCTTCTTGTTGTTCTTCTACTCTGCCTCCTCCTCCTCCTCCTCCTTTTCCATCTTAGCCCTTTGCAAAAGCTCCCTAGTCACAACAAAATCAGGCTTCACTTAGATCCACTGCTTCTTGGATAAGCTTTCAGATACCCCAGAACATACTTCCTCCTGCTGGAGAGCCTCATGGGACACAGCAACACCATTTACCACGAGGTCAAGTCTTATTATTTCCTTCCTCACATTAATTCATTGATATTCTGTCTGGATGCATCCCCTAATGTTGAGCATAGTCCCATTCTCCCCATCTCTGTGAAACTGAATGCTACCCCCATGACCAAAGAACAAATTCCTCTTCTCAGCCATAGTTGTTAGCTACCTCATTAGTATCTATCTTCTTCTCCCCCCACAAAACTTCATTGTAGATCTGCTTATCTCTTCTACTACACCCTCTGGAACTTCCCTCATTTGAAACCTCTTCCTCACCTCCCTCCTTCCATCTGACACTCCCTGAGACCTGGCTCCCTCCTGATGATGCAGCATCCTTGGGTACCCTTTCCAGCCCTGGTCTCACTTTCTCTTATATTCCTTGACTGACAGCTACTCACAGATTTGGTCAAAACCTTGATTTTTTCATCACCCACAGGTGTTGGAACAGTTGGAAATATGTATATCAAGGGCACTAAGGATTAAGGGTGTATATGGGGTGAAAAGAAATGTATTAAAACTGTTAAGGAAGGTGATCAGGTGCTGGTGAGATTGGTAGATGTCTGTGACAAACTTCACCTGAATTTTGTTCCGTCCATCTTTTTCCTTCCTCTTCTATATTTTGATGGTGAGATAGTAGGTTTTATTTTTTTGGAGGGGAGAAGACAAGGTAATTGGGATTAAAGGATTTGCCCAAGTTCGCATAGCTAGTAAGTGTCAAGTGTCAGAGGTCAGATTTGTACTCAGGTCTTCCTGACTCCTAGTCCAGTGCTCTATTCACTGTACCACCTAGCTGCCCCAACAGTAGGTTTTTCATTTTTATTTCAATAAGAAAATATGGGGAAAGTCTTTTTTTAAACTGATTCATCTTTAGTATTTTATTTTTCTCCAATTTCATGTAAAAACAATTTTTAACATTTGTTTTTAAAACTTTGAGTTCCAAATTCTCTCCCTTTCTCCATCCCCACCCCATCATTGAGAAGTCAAGCAATTTGGTATAAGTTACACATATGTAGGCATGCAAAACATTTCCATAGTAGTCATATTGTGAAAGTAAGCAGACAAAAAATCTCAAGAAAAATAAAATAAAAAAGTATGTTTCATTTTGTATTCAGACACCATGAATTCTTTCTCTGGGGATAGATAGCATTTTTCATCATAAGTCCTTCAGAGTTGTGTTGGACCATTGTATTGCTGTGAATAGCTAAGCCATTCACAGCCAGTTATCTTATAATATTGCTATTACTTTTTACATCACTTTGGATCAGTTTATGTCAATCTTTCTAGATTTTTCAGAAAGCATCATGCTCATCATTTCTTATAGCACAATAATATTCTATCACAATCACATACTGTTAAGCCACTCCCCAAACGATGGGCATACTCTTAATTTTCAACTCTCTGCCATCTGAAAAGAAGTGCTGTAAATGTTTTTGTTCACATAGGACCTTTTCTTTCTGATTTTTAAAAATCTCTTTTAGAATACAGAGCTAGTAGTAGTGTTGCTAAGTCAAAGAGTATGCATGGGTTTATAGACCTTTGGGAATAGTTACAAATTGCTCTTCAGTTCATAACTCTACCAAAAGTGCATTAATATCTTATTTTTACTCACATCCCCTCCACCATCCATTATTTTCTTTTTTCTTTACTATTAGCCAATATAGTATGTATGAGGGAGTACCTCAGAATTGTTTTAGTTACATTTCTCCAAGCAATAGTGATTTAGAATATTTTTTCATATAACCATAGGTAGCTTTTGTTATTTCATCTGAAAACTGTTCATATCTTTTTATTATGTATCAGTTGGTGGATGGCTCTTGTTTTTATAAAACTGACTCAGTTCTCCACATGTTTGAGAAATGAGGCCTTTATCAGAAAAATTACTTCAAAATTATTTTCACAGTTATAATTGCTAATTGTATTTCCCTCCATCCTATTTTCCCCTCTGTTTATTCTATTCTCTCTCTCCTTTCACTCTGTCCCCCCCAAATTTATTTTGCTCCTGACTACCACCTCCCCTAATCTTCTTTCCCTTCTATCACCCCTTCTCTTATCTTCTCCCTCTCCTGCTTTCCTGTAGGGTAAGATAGATTTCTATATCCAATTGAGTGTGTATTTTATTTCCTCTTTGAGCCAATTCTGATGAGAGCAAGGTTCACTCACTCACTCTCACCTCCCCCATCTTTCCCTCCACTGTAAAAGCTTTTTCTTATCTCTTTTATGCAAAATACTTTATCACATTCTACTTCTCCCTTTCTCCTACTGCATTCCTCTCTCACTCCTTAATTTTATTTTAATTTTAGATATTATCCCTTCATATTTGACTCATACCTCTGCCCTCTATCTATTTGTATTCTTTCTACCTGCCCTAATGATGAGAAAGTTCTTAGCCACAAGTATTATCTTCCCATATAGGGATGTAAACAGTTAAACCTTATTAATTCCCTTATGATTTCTCTTTCCTGCTTTACCTTTTTTATGCTTCTCTCAAGTCTTGTATTTAAAAGTCAAATTTTATATAATGGTCTTTTCATCAAGAAAGCTTGGAAGTCCTCTACTTCACTGAATATCCAGTTTTACTGAATAAGTTATTCTTGGTTGTAATTCTAACCCCTTTCCCCTCTGGAATATCATATTCCAAGCCCTCCAATCTTTTAATGTAGAAGCTGCTAAATGTTCTGTTATCCTGTCTGTGGCTCTATGCTGCTTGAATTGTCTCTTTCTGGCTGCTTGTTATATTTTCTTGACCTAGGAGTTCTGGGATTTGGCTATAATATTCCTGGGAGTTTTCATTTTGAGATCTCTTTCAGAAGGTGGTAAGTGGATTCTTTCTATTTCTATTTTGCCCTCTGGTTCTAGAATATCAGGACAGTTTTCCTTGATAATTTCTTGAAAGATGATGTTTAGGCTCTTTTTAAAAAGCAATTGGGGTTAAGTAACTTACTCAAGGTTACACAGCCAGGAGTTTCTGGATGGGTGCTAAGTGTCTGACGCCAGTTTCGATCCCAGGTTATCCCGACTCTGGGGCCAGTGCTCTTACTCACTGTGCTACCTGGCTGCCCCTAGCCTCTTTTTTGATAAGGACTTTCAGGTAGTTAAAAAAAATTTAAAATTGTCTTTACTGGATCTATTTTCCAGGACAGCTCTTTTTCCAATGAGATATTTGACATTGTCTTTTTTTTTTTTCATTCTGTTGGTTTTATTTTATTGTTTCTTGAATTCTCATAAAGATATTAGCTTCCATTTATTCAATTCTAATTTTAAAGGAATTATTTTCTTCAGTAAGTTTTTGTACTTCCCTTTCCATTTGACTAATTCTACTCTTTAAGAAGTTTTTTTCTTTAGTGAATTTTTGTGTCTCTTTTTCCATTTGGCCAATTCTGCTTTTCAATGCATTCTTCTCATATTTTTGTGCCTCTTTTGACATTTGGTCTAGTCTTTTTTTTAAAGCACCTTCTTTACCAAGCTGTTGACTCTTTTTTTTCATTATTTTCTTGCATCACTCTCACTTCTCTTCCCAATTTTTCCTCTACCTCTCTTACTTGATTTTCAAAATCCTTTTTGAGCCCTTACATGACCTGAGACCAATTCATATTTTTTCTTGGGAGTTTTGGATATAGGATCTTTGATGTTTTTATCTTCTGAGTGTGTATTTTGACTTTCTTTGCCACCACTGCAACTTTCTATGGTCAGATTTTTTTTCTCTTGTTCGCTCATTTTACCAGTCTGTTTCTTGACTTTTAACTCATTGTTAAAGTGAGACTCTACTTTCATGGTAGAGGGTGCACTGTTTCAAGTTTCAGGGCTTTTGTTCAGCTGTTTTCAGAGATGCTTTTAGGGACCTGTATGTTTTCTGTTCTTCCAAAGTGACATGCTCTAAGGAAAGGTATTTAATATTTTCCTGTGCTCTGGTCTGTGAGTGACCACAAGCACTCTTTTCTACCCTGGAACTATGAAGAGAATCCCTGCTCCACTGTGGCCCACAAACTCTGGTCTGCTAGTGCTCCTCCTTGCCCTGAGACTGCCACCCAAGTCTGTGACCTAGATGTGACTATGGGCATAACAGAAGTCCTGCCCCAGTGCCAGCAAAGAGACCCCTTTAATCTCCTTCTGATCAGTTGTTCAGCCTCCTTACCATGTGTGGGCTAAGAGTTCCAGAAGCAGCCACTGTTGCTGCAGATTCAGTGCCTCCAAGGCCTGCTCCTAATTTGCTGAGGTTCAGTCTATGGTAGTGTGTATTGCACCACCTATCACCCTGGTGTGACAGACCTTTCCTGCTGACCTTCTAAGTTGCTTTTGGCTGGAAAATTATTTCACCCTGTCCTTTTGTGAGTTCTGCTGCTCCAAGAATTGTTTTGTGACATTATTTAAAGGTGTTCAAAGGGGTTTTGGGAAGAGCTCAAGTTAATTACTGCCTTTACTCTGCCATCTTGATTCTATATCCCAGAAAAGTCTTTTTTTTGGAGAGTGCCAAGTACAGTAGTATGAGACCAACAATTAATAATCACAATTTGTCAATTGGAAGATGCAAGCTAGATTCTGGTAAAGCACAGAGGCATATTGTTGTCTTTAGTATAAGCTAATTAAACTTATAGAAATGGAAAAATAAGCAGATTTAAAATATTTTTTAAAATTTCGATTTGATATATAAAGGACCAAATTTCAAAATTTCACCAGAAAAAAAACCAGGGCAATTAGTAAACACCACTTTATGAAGATGAAGTTTAATAAATATGTTTCTCCCCGGTGATTAAAATGAAAAATTTACATGCTACTAGTCTTAATGGGCATTTGGGGCATATTTTTCTTGTACTATGCAGACATGCTTGGTTTTTCTTTTTGTCCCCAAATTTCAAACATTTTTACACCAACATTTGGGAGAATTTTATTACTAGTGTCAACATTGAAAATTCACAGTATGGAAGAATTTCAGAGGTAGAAGGCCAGTAAATCCAGTCTGTAACTGAGGAAGAATTACCCTCTACAACGTACCTGATAAGTAATGAGAGGGAACCTACAACTTCCCAAGACAGTCCATTCTACTTTGTTGTTGTTCAGTCATTTTCATTCATGTCCAACTTTTCATGACCCCGTTTGTAGTTTCCTTGGCAAAGATGATGAACTAGCTTGCCATTTCCTTCTCCAGTTAATTTTAGAGATGAAGAAATTGAAGCAAACAGAGTTAAGTGACTTGCCCAGGACCACACAGATAGTAAGGTTTGATTTGAAATCAGATCTTCCTGACACCAAGCCCAGTGCTCTCTCCAGCAAGCCACCTAGCTGTCCTTTCTACTTTGGAACACCTTTAATGGTGAAAAAGTCTTTCCTGACATCAAACTTAAAACTGCCTCTTTGCAATTTACCCCCATTGCTATTACTTCCATTTTCTGGATTCAAATTGAGCATCTTCTTCTGGGTGACATCCCTTCAAAGATTCTTGAACTCCTTGTATTAAAAGAATCTTGCTATGGCTAAACTATGTCAGTGAAGTGGTGGTCCATAGCCATAACGACTTTCTTCACTAAGGAATTCTTTCTAAGAAATTCTCATGCACTAAGAAATTCTCATTTTTTTTCTTAAAACAGAGGTTCTAGACCCAACTTGATTCTTATCTTTTATCTCATCTCATCTTTGAGGGGATTCCTGGAAGAGAAGATAAAGAGACTTGAGGGATGGTTGCCCACATACCAGGTTATTAGGGAAAAAATAAATGCTTCCAAAAAAAGACCAATTCAGGTTTAAATTTAGGTTGGGCATTTACAACCCATATGAGTTTAGAGAAATAATTTCATTTCTCTATACTTGATTAGCTTTACTGTCTCAACCAGCTCAATACCTATCATAATTCTATAGCAGAGAATTAGCCAATAAGGGAATCAGTGTTGGGAGCACAAGCATTTGGTGAGTCTTTTCCTGGGAGTGACTGATAATGTGGAATAAAGGGATCTGGCTGTTTACATCAGGTCATGCTTTCCTGGCATTCTATAATGTTTCTATTCTGCTTATTGCTTGTCTTGTGATTGGCTGCTGAACTAGAATTGAATGTGCATGAAAATATTCAGTCTCTTTCTTACCTGACTTCATTCAAGTGAAGAGGCTATTACTGCTGTATGCCTCCAGGTGGGGCAATGGCAGCCTCTTAATTTCCCCACTCAAGTTGAGATGAAACAATGAACTCAGGGTCCTGTTGTTGCTTCGGTTCCTGTTGTATTTATCTTTTCTTGCTTTAGGTGAGAGAGTATTATAGATGGAGTGGACCAGTCCATGACCTTGAGACCTTCAAAAGGGTGGAAGGTATAGACTACAGATGGAGACGTATGTTTTTTGCTTTTGATCAAGGCAGGGATTTTTTATTACACATATTTGTTATGATGTTTTTGTTTTTCTTTTTTTCCCAATGGAGGAGAGGGTGGGATGGGGAAAAATGGATCTGTGTTAATCGAAAAAAAATTAATTGAATTGAAAAACAAATTAAATGAAAGAAAGCAAAAGGGGAAAGAAAAAAGAAAAGGTTGAGAGAACACCAGAAGAAGGAGAACTGGAGTGCCTTCTAGAGTTTGCAGGCAGCTGGGCCCAACGAGGAGTAAAGACATGAGCAACCTGCTTGAACTCAGCCAAGCAGCAAATCATCACTGAGAATCTGACTTCTGCATGCAAGGGAGAGACTCCAACTATCTCTATAATTTATTCAGAAGTAAATTTGGTGGAGTAAATACTTTGCAGTGACCACTAAGTTTGAGCCCACTATTCCTAGGGACCAAAGTGGCATAGGAGAGATTGTGTTTGAGGATGGAGTGGAATCTGTTTCTACTTTTTTTTTCTTATATAGTTTTAGTCTCTATCCCCATTGTAAAAGCTAACTAATGACAGTTGGTTAAATAATACTAAGGTATTCATCACTGATGATTGATATTGGGTAGAACACACTAGAATGGGGGCTTGAGCTAATATTGTTAGAAGGATACCCCAATCTCTCAAGGGTACAATTAGAACCCTGGGGGGAAATAGGGAAAAGGAGTCTTGCTCTGGGAATACTACCGACCAGTGAGAGTGGGAATTGGACAAGGGTCGCCATAGCCAATAGCTAGCCATCTTCAAAGAACTCAACTTTCCAGTGAGAGTTGTTAGAATGAGAACCCCAAAATCCACATCTACTCTTGTTTTAGTACCCTATTTGTCAGTAAGAGTGGGAGCTCATATAAAGACCTGCAAAGTCTATACTATACTAATAACCATGCAAATAATTCCTTAAAGGCAATAGAACTCTTTTGTTCTTACTCATTGGCCCAAATTCCTGCCTGGTTTACCAGGACTCCTGACAACTTCTTCACATATTGGGGGTGGGGACGGTTCTTTTTCTTCATTGTTAGTGAATGGTTCCCTCTGCAAACCTGGTTGGCAGCCAGGAATACTTAAGGGTCTTTGACAAATCTCCCCAGTTAAATATTAAATAATTAAATGTGGACTGGATGGTACCAGGGCTTTGTGCAGTCTGTTTGAAGTGTCCTTTAAAATATTAAATTCAAATATGTGGCTGCATTGGAACAAGGGAGAGATCTTAAGACAAATTCAGCCAAGTCTTTTTAACCTTTGAGCTGTTGGGTGTAGATTAGAAAGGGGTGGGGGCCCATGCTTTTGTAGCAAATTGACTGGGGATTTTTGAAGCTGTCCCTGCAAATATTGGTGCCCGACACTTTCTGATTATCTTCTTTTGCCCTTTCTTGATTTGTTTTGTTTTTGCTGCCTATTATTTGGTGAGGATGTGAATGTTTTTTTAAAAATTATTTTTAGATTGAACACAGTGACCCACTGACAATTGGGGCTTCAGATGCTCTGTTTATTCCAAGCCTTTGGCTTCTATATGGAATTTATTCTATGATAAAATTTACAATCAGTTGGATCCGGGAAAAAATCTGCTTTATATTTGGCCTTTCCATTACACATATTTGGCTTTATACCTTCATGCAGTTCTTTGTCTTATAACTGTAGGAAGAGCTGGGTCACCCCTGGGGAGGGTGATACAGCTGCATAGCCCAAGTCCTAGGCTTAGGGCATCCTTATCTTATACTTCCATAATGATTTAATATTTCAGAGCACTTTTATGTACCTTATGTCATTTGAGTCTCAGAGTCATACTGTAAGAAGGTATACGGGGTATTACCACTATCATTTTATTTAACAGGAAGCCAAGACAAGGCCATAATGCTTAAAGTTTCATATTTGATAAATAGTGGCACCAAAAGTTAGAATGAACATCTTCTGATGGCCAGTCTATTTAATTTCCTTGATTTTACATAGTTCAAACAATACTAGAATAGAGCAAAGGGAAAGAACAATAAATAAATGCAAAAAAAATCAATCTCCTTACCCTTCCGATGGACAGGTCTTACCAGGTCACACACTTCTACACTCCAAGAATCTTCAATGGCTGTCCGTTGTCTCTAGGATAAAATGCAAAACTTCTCAGCTTGGCAGTTAAAGTCCCTCACTATGAGGCTTCATGCTCCAAGAGAATGGGTCTGCTTTCTAGGCCACAAACATGGCATTACATCTCCCACCTTTGGGTAGAAGTTAGAGATGTATTTCAGGAGGAGTGCTTCACTAGAAGCATGGTTTGTCCTCATTATGTGTGTTCCCTGGACATGCATGTTTCCTTTTCTACTGATGGGCTATGATAACTGGTGGGACTGTGTCCTGGATGCAAGGAGTGGGTCAGGAGGGGGAGAGGGAAGTTTTCCCTCACATTTATTTTGCTATACTTAACTCTTTAGTTAAGTGACTTATGCTTTGAACTTGTGTGTCTTCTGGTTGGTCTGGCAAAAGAAACATGGGTGGGGGCTTACGAGCTGTAGTTTTGATTGAATGCTAACTCAAGTTTGCTTTGAACTTGGGATGGGTTTAAGAAAACCCATAACCAAAGTCATGTCATCAGCAGCATCACCATCACCATCATCATTACTCTTCATTATTGTCAGTTATTATTTCATCAAAAAGGCTTTCTACCTTTTATATTGAGTTCCATAGTTTTGATAATAATATAATATTAATAATAAATAGTAATGACAACAACAGATAGTATTTGTATAGTGCTTTAAGTTTTGAAAAGCACTATACCCCCCTAAATCTCATTTTATCCTCACAATAATCTTGGAAGGCAAGGGTTATTATTAACTCCATTTTATAGATGAGGAAACCGAGGCAGATAGTGATTAAGTGACTTGCCCAGGGTCACACATCTATTAAGTTTCTGAGGCAATATTTGAACACGTCTGCCTTATTTGTGGGCTAGTGCTCCATCCACTTTATTACCTTGGTTACTTCTAATTAGTATGACCAGCTTTTTTCGTTAGTTTGGATGCAGGCTATTAGAAAGAAGCATAATATAGTGGAAAAGGCAGTGACTCTGGAGCCTAGGTTCAACCCTCATCTCTAATGTTTATTACTTCTGCCACTTTGGGCAACTCGCTTCACCTCCATGTGCCTCATTTTTCTCATCCTGAAATGAGGATGTTGGACTACATGGCATTTGATGTCCCTTCCAGGTCGAGGGCTGTGCTCCTTTCAAAATATTTATAAGGAGGTATGCTATCCGATCTCTGAAGGATTTTGAAGACATAACACATCGTTTTCATTTGTGAATGACCATATTAAAGCTTAAACTAAGCTTGTGATTCTAGAATTTGGAAGTCACTTTACATTTCTTTATAGATGCTCAGCCCAATTTGCTACTTTGCAGTATTTGAAATTACTGCACAATTTCAGGATGCATCTCACTGTCTTAGAGGAGGTCAAGCCCTACTCCAGGCATAGTAAATTCAAAATAGCAGAACCAGTTTCCATATAATTTTTGGATTGTTTTGGTTTTGTCTTCATACCCTAGGTACCTAGTATATTGACTTATACTTAGTTAGCATTGAGGATGTGGATTCCCGTGGCACACTGACTTGTATTTACTGAGTGTTGGGCATGTGGATTCATATGTGGCCCTCAAGTTTCCACATTACCTTTCCCAGTCATGCTTTAGTAGAATATGCCAAGTCAGTTGAAGCCAAGCATAGTTGGTGGTAATGCAGCATTCACTATGTGCATTGGTTAGAGGGATGGTTTGTTAGCATTCCAGTGACAGAAAAGCCCAGTGCCAAGATGAAGTGGGAGAATAGAGAAGGTTAGTGGAGAGCTGCGGTGAAGAGCCTATGGGGTGCATGAAGAGGGAAGGTTCCTGTTGGCCCTACTCCTCCAACCATTGCTTTTGAATGTTGAGGGTCCCCCTTCCTTTCCTCTTCTCTGTGCTAGTCTTGGTTCAAAACCAAGAAGGGAGACTAAGATTTCAAAGATGCCCACTCATCATCCATTGAAGATGACAAATCCATGGCAGACATTTCTAGGAATTAACTAACTCCCAAGTCATACTTTGAAGCTTTCCCAGAAAGTTCAAGGAGTGACTGAGTAATCTCCATTGCAGGACTTACAGGTTTCTGAAGAAGCACTGACTGCAACATTTTCCTCTACCTTGGAATGGAACTCTCCCAAGGAGTGGGCAGAGATTAGACTCATGACCTTCCATCCTGGGTGGGTTAAAATATACACGATGGTTTGCTTAGGCCATTGGCGTCAGGAGTATTGCCTTTATATTACAGTGATTGCTACTTGAAAGTAAATTGTCTTTGTCCTTTATTAGTGCTATGAAGTCTAAGTGATTTGTTAGAAAAACTGGATCTCAGAGGAAGTGGAGATTTTCCAGTGGGACCAGGGAAAGGAAACAAGAGTCTAGCAGTACTAAGGGAGGTATCTTCTTCTCTCCCCCTCCCTGAGCCTATTGGGATAGTATACCATCTCCCTTCCCCTTTATACTTGAATGAAGGAAAGGCTAGAATCCCAGCTTGGGGTGAATAGAAAGATGATAATCAAAATTAGAGAGAAAAAATAACCTCCCAATTTGATTTTTTTCAGCTATTTACTCTGCCAAGGGAAATAATATTCAGATTATTAGCAGAGAATTAAAATCCACATGAAGAGAGGGTTGGAGTTCACTTTGCTATTCACCCTCAATGAGTTCAAGTTGTCTGGCCTGAGTTTGTCATAGCCCATAGCAACCCAAAGTTCTTAGAACTGTGATGGCTGAACTATCTTGGTTTTCTTAGAGAGGTGGTAGTGTTCATAAGTACTGCAGGACTGTGACCCAACATCTTAGAGGGAAAGAAGAAACCTATGGGTCATTGAACTTAATGTTGTTACTTAGCCAGGTTTGAAAATGTGCCAAAGGGGAGGGGGTGTTTTATGAACATTCATAAAGGGAGGCAGTGATTAGTAAGATCTTACGAGTCTCCCCAATGAATTATGAACAAATCACATGACAAAAGCCTTGTTTTCACTTTATTTTTTGACACGGCTACTGGATCGATTGATCTGGGGAGTGCCAGACATATATATACTTGCATTTCATAGAATGTCAGCCTATTGTGAAAACAAAGAAACAAACAAAACAAAGCCAGAGATGTGGCAAAGAAGTTTCTATTTCAGATAAAGGGTGACTAAATAACCAATCATCAAGAACTGAAAAAGTGCAAACTATTTTTCAGGCACTGACCTAAGCATTAGAGATACAAATACAAAAGTAAAAACAGGGTCCCTGCTTTCAAGAAGCTTACATTCTAAAGTGGGAGACAACATAATTATATAGACATAGCTCAGTGCTTTAGGTTAGAAATGAGTTTCCTGGCATTTGAAGGAATTTCTAAAGTAGGTGTTCCCCACCCCAATAAAATCAAACAACCAGACAAAAAAATTAAAGACAAAATGTTGAAGGAGATTCCCAAACACTGATCATATTTTCCCATGACTTTGTTAATAATGATATTTCTAGTATCCTTTAAACATCATAAAATCACAGATTTCAAAGTGGAGAGGACTTCCAATACTCTGCCCTTTTTAAGATGGGTAAGGAAACTGAGGTCCAGCAACTTGTCCAAAGTCATGCATCACTCTTAAAACTATTAACATCCATTATCTCAGGTAAACTTAACAGTAGTCTTGTAAGGGAGTCACAGCTATTCTTGTCCTCTTTTTACAAATGGGAAAATGAAAATGTTTGGCAATTCACTGATTTACATAGCCAATAAGTTTCAGAGACTGAATTTGAACTTAATCTTGATGATCCCAAGCCCAGCATTCTAGGTGCCCCTAGGTTATAAATAGCCCATGCTGTGGTTTGACTAGGGGTTATTCTCTTTTGGGATGAAATTCCTCATCATATAGCTTTCTTTTATGTGCTGTTTGGAGGGAAGTTGGGGTTAAGTAACTTGGCCAAGGTCACACAACTAGTTTTGTATTAAGTGTCTGAGGACAGATTTGAACTCAGGTCCTCCTGACTCCAGGAGCTATCATATAGGTTTAAAGACCTGCCCCAGGCAATGAGAGATAAGTGACAATGTCATGGTTATGTGGCTAATATTTGTAAGAAATGGGACTTAAGCCTAGTTCTTCCTGCCTCCAGGGGCTGACCTTTTGTCCACTATGCCACATCGCCTTTCATTTATCCTTTAGTTGTTGTTGTCATGTTTCAGTCGTGTTCCCTGCGTTGTGACTTCAATTTGGGCTTTCTTGGCAAAGATACTGAGATCTGCCATTTCCTTCTCCAGCTCTTTTTACAGCTGAGGAGGGAAACAGAATTGTGACTTGCCCAGGATCACACAGCCAGGAAGTATCTGAGGCTGGATTTGAACTCACAAAGGTGAGTCCTCTTCACTCTAGACCCAGACCTCTATCTACTGTGCCACCTAACTGCCCCATTCATTCTTTTTATTTCAGAATTTTATTTTATGTTTTTGTTTTTTGCTTGTTGGAGGGCAATTGGGGCTAAGTGACTTGCCCAAGGCCACACGGCTAGTTTTTGTGTTAAATATCTGAGGCCGGATTTGAACTCAGGTCCTCCTGACTCCAGGGCCAGTGCTCTATTCACTGCACCACCTAGCCACCCCTACCCCATTCATTCTTGTTCACAATTAATTACTTAAATTTTTGGGAAAGCACAGATATCTCCCTACCAAAACCTCAGTGGTTTCAGATTCTACAGCAGAAGGAGGGATGCCCATACCATGTAAATGAATTCTAAATCATTCAAATATTTAAAAGTCAATTCCTGCCCCCCCCCCCATATCATCTTCCCTGGTAATTGGAACTTTACATCCAGAAACCCTTATTGTCCAATGAAGAAAAACTCAAATGGAGGAATTTACTTCCAACTCTGGACCACAAGACTTATTTCAATTCTGCAAGTTCTCATCTGCCAATGACAATCTTTATATCTTAGCATTTGTCACTTGGTCGGCACATTTCTGGAAGAAATCGACGTGGTGCCAGCTCCGCATTGATCAAACTTTTATTGAGCCAGCTGTACTTCATAGACCTGAAAGAGTGATTCGAGCAAAACAAGAATGAACATAAAAGCCCAACTCAGAACAGTTTGAAATCCCAGAGAGGCAATTACAAGTCAAATTCCAGGGTTGCAGCTGGACGGCATCAGGAACACGGTACACCTTCCACATGCTAAGTAGCTCCAGAGGCAAGGCCTGGGACTGTAAATAAGAAATCCACAGTCTATTGCTAGAGTGCCTCCTTTTTTAATAAGTGGGAAGAAGAGGGTAATAAATCGCATACTAATTCATGTGCAGACCTGACTTGTTGCAGAACTCTGATGGGTTTAAAACAGAAGTGAAACAAAAGTAATGTGTGCAATAATTAATTGTGGGGATAAAGCAAATGGGAAAAAATAGAAAACTATGTGAGGGACTGGGCTATGAGTCTTTGGTCACTTCTCGCTGAATAATATGACTTTTTGAATGCCAGAGGTACCTCAATCTTTCTTGAAAAAATGGATGAAAATAACCCTTGCCTCATGCATGGTCTAGTTGGTATAAATACTGACTCTGGAGTCAAAGATCTGGATTCAAATTCCACCTGGGAGAACACTAATGTTATTGTTTGTCCTTCATTTTCAAAGACCAATGACATCATGGGTGATATCTTGACTTGCCTGTAAATCGGATTTAAGTGAGGCAGAGTTGCAAAAGGTCATTGGCCTTACTCTCTCTTCCTGTGTCCTCAAAGGCCAGTGGTAAGCCAAAAGTCAATGTGACAGGCAATGCAGTGGATGACTTTGGCATCTTCAGTGTCTGGACCAAATTGTTCTCATCTGCCCATTCTTATAAGGGAAGTCTTCACATGTTTGGGGTCTACATCCCCCTTAACTCACAGACAGTTTGGGGGCCTATTGATTCCCCTCAACCTTATTTATTCCATCCTCTAAGATGGCTTATTGGTGTGTGACCACAGCACATTGTACAGTTTTTGGAGTTGTAATTAATGGTTGGTTGGTAGGTGACCACCAGAGGTAGATGAGCAGCCCTGAAAAGGCCTCAGCGAGCCCTCACCCCAGAGGGGCCATTCTTTCCGAACATCTCCTATAAGGCCTGTTTTTGCTTTCCTTCACATCCAAAGAGCATAGCCCAGGGCATGGTCCATAGTTAGCACTTTAAAACGCTTGTTGGCTGTCTGATTGGACCATCTAGCCATATTCTAGGTGCTATACCCAGTGCTTGGGATGGGAAGAGGGAAATGAAAGAGTCCCTTTCCTAAAGGAGTTCATATTAAATGGAGGAAGCAACATATACAGATAGAAATACATGTCATACATGTATACACATGTATGTATTTATGTATATACCATGCATACAAATACATGTAGTAAATGCAGATTAGTGCAAATATATGTGAGATTTATAACACATATAATGTATGCATATTTGTGTGTATGTGTACATGCATGTGTATGTTCCAGACCTGGGATTTCATTGGCATCAGGAATGTCTAGATGTCTAGTGAGAACACTTTGTCTAACTCTATAGACTGCTGACTCTGTCACTAAGAGTTTTATAGAGTAGCCTGGGTCACTAGGGATTAAGTGATGTGCACAGGGTCACAGGGCTGGAAGCAAGACTTGAACCCTGGCTCCAACAACAGCTGGCCACAACTACACATTGCCTGCTGCTTCTAGAACTAATTAGAATCTAATAAAATATTTACATATATTTTCATTCCAGACCTGTGGTCAATAGACAGAATTCCCAGCATGAAAAATCCCCATTCATGAGCAGACCAGAACCTTGTGGGGTAACGGATCATCTTATAGGGCTACTTGTCGAAATTGAAAAGTTAGATGGGAGCTGTGAATAAACTTCTTCTTGACTCAAAGACCAGTACTCTAGATCCCTTCCAACTTCTCAAATTGGTCTTATGTCTACAAAATCCAAAATCCACACACCTTATTCTAACTTTCATAAAGGTACCAGGAAGGAAGGATAAAGGAAACAAGAAAGAGAGCAGAGATGGAAAAAGAAGGGAGGGAAAAGGCGAAAGTGGAAAAAGAGTAAATATAGGAGAAAGGGAAGAGGAAGAGAGGAAGAGCGAAGGAAGGAGGGAAGGATGCCTAATAATAACTGATTTCACAGTAACTTCTGGTAGAAATCTGCTAGTTTTCCTTATTTCTTTTTTACTGACTTCAAATATACAACTGTTCTATGAAAGAAGTATTCCCACTAAAGAAGTCTTGTATCCTATGGCAGAATTCCTTGGGGGGGGGGGGTGGAGCCAAGGTGGCAGTGTCAAGCAGTAAAGCTCCATGAGCTCCCCTCATAACCACTACAAATACCTATAAAATATGACTCTAAACAAATTTTAGAGCTACAGAAACCAGAAAGTGACAGAGAGAAACAAATCTCCCACTGAAGGCAGCCTGGCAGGTGGACAGGTGGCATTCATAGAAGTGCCCTGGGAGCCAAGTCCAGCCCCGTGTGAGTCCATGATTTGAACCCCCAGTGGCCCCAAACAGCAGCTGGAGTGGAATTTGGGAGAGTGGATCACCAGCAGCGGTGGTGGTTTCTAGAATTATAAACCCATATATGCCAAAGAAAAAGTGAGAGGTCAGTGTAGAACTCTGTTGGAACTTTGGAGGACAGAGGAGTGGGTCTGGCTGCTGCCCCAGGAGTTAGAAGTGGTGGAGGTGTGGTGGCACTGCAGCCACCTCCCCCATGGCTGCTTCAGAGCTCCTGGTCTGAAGATCATAGGGGGACCAAGAGAATATTCAGAGGGTAATTGCTCTTGTTTTAACCTGCTTAGATCTGTATTGTGGTCTTGGTCCTGGGGTGTGTGACCAGTGAGCCAGAGTTTGTGGGGGCTGCAGAGACAGTGCCCTCCTAATAGTGACAGCAGCTGTGAAAACCCTAGCGATTTGGGACAAAGTTCTCCCCTCTTGGCGCAGAGTTCTACTGTGGCAAAGAGCTCAAAAGTCAAGTGATTGAATGGCAACATGAGCAAGCAAAGGAAGCAAAGCAAGCACAGCAATCCAACTTTAGACTCCTTTTTGGGGGACAAAAAGGATCAAAGCATGGAACAGGAGGAAGACAATGAAGTCAGAACTCCTGCACCAAAATCTTCCAAGAAAAATATGAACTGGTTACCTGCCATTGAGAAGCTTAAGAAGGATTTTGAAAACCAAATAAGAGAAGTGGAGGAAAAATTGGGAAGAGAAATAAGAATGATGCAAGAAAATCAAGAAAAGAGAGTCAACAACCTGACTGAAGAAAATAACACCTTAAAAATAGATTAACTTAAATGCCAAAAGAGGCCCAAAAAGCCAATGTGGAGAAGAATGCCTTAAAAATCCAAATCTAACAGATAGAAAAATCTTTCAAAAGCTTACTGAAGAGAATCATTCCTTCAGAATTAGATTGGAGGAAATGGAAGCTAATGACTTTATGAGAAAACAAGATACTATAAAACAGATCCAAACAAATGGCAATGTGAATTATCTCATTGGAAAAACCACTGACCTAGAAAATACATCCAGGAGAGATAATTTAAAAATGATTGGACTACCTGAAAGCCACGATAAAAAAAAAAGAACCTAGAAATCATTATTCAAGAAATTCTCAAGGAAAATTGCTCTGACATTTTAGAACCAGAGGGCAAAACAGAAATAGAAAGAATTCACTGATCACCTCTTGAAAAAGATCCCAAAAATAAAACTCCTAGGAATATTATAGCCAGGTTCCAGAGTTCCCAGATCAAGTAGAAGATATTACAAGCAGCCAGGAAGAAACAATTTGAATATTGTGGAAACACAATCAGGATAACACAGGATCAAGCAGCTTCTATATTACAGGATTGCCGGGCTTGAAATATGATATTCGGAAGGGCAAAGGAGCTAGGATTAAAAGCAAGAATCACCTACCCATCAAAACTGAGTATAGTATTTCAGGGACAAATATGGCCATTCAATGAAATAGAAGAATTTCAAGCATTCTCTTTTTCTCTCTTTTTTATTTTTTAGTTTACATCGTTCATTTCCACAGATTTTGAGTTACAAATTTTCTCCCCATTTTCCCCCTACCCACCACCCCAAAACAGCAATCCCACTGAATATCTCCACCCCCAATCTGCTCTTTCTCATATCTTCCCCCATCCCCCCTCCAACTTTCCAGTAGGTTATGGTGGATCTTTATGCCCCAGTGTTTGTATATATTATTTCCCATTTACATGTAAAATAATAATAATAATAATAATATATTAAACATTTGATTTTAAAACTTTGAAGTCCAGATTCTTTCCCTTCCTCCCTCATCACCTACCCTTACTGGGAAGATATGCAATTCAATATGGGTTGTACATGTGTAGCTAGGCAAAACATTTCCACAGTGGATATATTGTGAAAGACTGACTATATTTCCTTCGAACCTATCCCACAGGATCTACTTTGATCCTGTCCTTTTTCAGAAGTGAGTGCTTCCAACTTCCCTCCCCCAGCCTGCCCTCCCTTACGTTATCCCCCCTCTCATCCTTTCCTCCCATACTCTCCTGTGGGGTGAGATACCCTATTTAGTGTGTATGTCATTCCCTCCCTAAGCCAAATTCAATGAGAATAAGGTTGACTCATTCCATTTTGCCTTCCTGTTCTTCTCCTCCATTGTGACAGTTTTCCCTTCCCTCTTCTATATGACATAATTTACCCCATTCTGTCTCTCCCTATCTCCTGTCATTATATTCCTCTCTCACCTCTTAATCTCACCTTTCTGGTATCATCCCTTCCTATTAAATTGGTCCTGTGACCTCTGTCTATGCATACCTGTAGACATATATACACACACTCACATATGTATTCATACACCCATATACCCTCCTATATAGACATATATGTATGTATGTGTATATATACATACATATATATACATATATATGTATATATTTCATTCAACTATCCTCATACTGAGAAAAGTTTCATAAGTTACAATTATCATTTTTCCATGTAGGAATGTAAATAGTTCAACTTTGATAAGTTCATTATGATTTCTTTTCCCTGTGTACCTTCTCATGCTTCTCTTGTTTCTTGTATCTGAATGTCAAATTTTCTATTCAACTCTGGTTTTTCCATCAAGAATGCTTGAAAGTCCTGTATTTCACTGAATGACCATAATTTCCCCTGAAACATGATACTCAGTTTTGCTGGGTAGGTGATTCTTGGTTTTAATCCCAGCTCCTTTGAACTCCAGAACATCAAATTCCAAGCCCTTCAATTCCTCAGTGTAGAAGCTGCCAGATCCTGTGTTATCCTGATTGTGTTTCCACAATATTCAAATTGTTTCTTCCTGGCTGCTTGTAATATTTTCTCCTTGACCTGGGATCCTTGGTATTTGGCTATAATATTCCTAGGAGTTTTCTTTTTGGGATCTTTTTCAGGAGGTGATCAGTGGATTCTTTCAAACTATTTTTCCCTCTGGTTCTAAAATATCAAGGAAATTTTCTTTGAGAATTTCTTGAAGGATGATTTCTAGGTTTTTTTTAATCATGGCTTTCAGGTAGTCCAATAATTTTTAAGTTATCTCTCCTGGATCTATTTTCCAGGTCAGTGATTTTTCCAAAGAAATAATTCACATTGCCTTCTACTTTTTCATTTGTTTGGATTTGTTTAATAGTATCTTGATTTCTCATAAAGTCACTAGCTTCCATTTACTCCAATCTAATTCTGAAGGAATGATTCTCTTCAGAGAGCTTTTGAGATTCTTTTTTTCCATCTGTCAAATTCGGCTTTTTAAGGCATTCTTCTCCTCATTGCCTTTTTAAACCTCTTTTGTCATTTGAGTTAGTCTATATTTTACGGTGTTATTTTCTTCAGTCAGATTGTTGACTCTTTTTTCTTAATTTTCTTGTATCATTCTCATTTGTCCTCCCAATTTTTCCTCCACTTCTCTTATTTGGTTTTCAAAATCCTTCTTAAGCTCCTCTATGGCCTGTAACTAGATCAAATTTTTCTTGGACAATTTTGGTGCATGAGTTCTGACTTCATTGTTTTCCTCCTGTTCCATGCTTTGATCCTTTTTTGTCCCCAAAAAGGAGTCTAATGTCAGATTGCTGTGAGTGCTTTGCTTCCTTTGCTTGCTCATGATGCCACCCAATTACTTGACTTTTGAGCTTTTTGCCACAGTAGGACTCTGCTTCCAGTGAAGGGAGCTTTGTCCCAATTGCTGCAGTTTTCACAGCTGCTGGAGCTATCATTTGGGTGCCCTCTCTGAAGCCTCCCCACACTCTGGCAAACTGGTCACATACCCCAGGACCTACACCCTAGACAGTGATCCAAATCCAAGCAGGTTAAAGGAAGAGCTATTACCCCTCAGACTGGTTGTTTGGTCCCCCTACAATCTGCAGTCCTGGAGCTCTGAAGCAGCCACGTGGCTGCAGCTGCACGGCCGCAGTGCCTCAGCTGCTTCTCACCCCAGGGGCACGGACCATACAGCACTCCCAAGCTCCCTGTTCCCAAAATCCACACTGCAGTGACCTCATTTTGTCCTTGGCATCTATGGGTTGATAATTCTGGAAACCTCCACAGCTGCTGGTGATCTGAAGTCCCTCCCACTGGTGGCTGGTTGTGGCCACCCTGAGGCTAAAACCTCTGGCTCTCACAGGGCTGGGTTTGGCTCTCAGAGGGCTGCACTGGCGCCTTTCTGCCAGCCTACCAGGCTGTCTTCAGTTGGAGTTTAGCTTCTCTCTGTCATTTTGTGGGTTCTGTAACTCCAAAGTTTGTTTAGTGTATTTTTTTACATGAATCTGAGGAGGTGGAAGTGGGAGCCACATGGAAGTCCTGTTTCTACTCCACCATTTTGACTCTGCCACACTTTCAAGCATTCTTGATGACAAATACTGAGTTGAATGGAAAATTTGACATTCAAATACAATAAGCAAAAAAAGAATGAGAAGGTAAACAGGGAAAAGAAAGCATAAGGAACTTATCAAAGTTGAACTTATCCAGCAGAGATGTTGACTTTGGACATGAACTAGGTAGGACTATGTAAGAACTTAGCTACTTCCCCCATAGCCAAGGTAGTATAGAGGAATTTATGCCATGGGGGTTTTGGGAGAAAATACGTTTGTTGTTATATTATATCTGAAGTAACTGTACCTCTGTAAAAGTGAACTCAATGTTAAGTGGCCCAATGAAAGGAGCCAGTTACTGCTGCCTAATGATTGGGGGAAGAGAGTTGGTAGGGGCTTAAGCCAATGGCAGTAGAGAAGAAACTCCCTCCCCCAACACACACACACACACACACACACTCCTCAGGGCATTCTAGAACTTTGAGAAGAGATGTAGTCTACCTGGCTCTGGAAGAGTGACTTGGGTTAAACATGAGGCCTGGGGTTCAAAGCCAGATCCTCTGACTACAAATCTCAGGGAAGGTAGAATGTACAGTTCTCTGATATGGCACACTGAGACAATGTGACCAGCATCTAGGCCAATTTAAAGTCTAAACCAGATTTCTGCTGGCAATCGATTACTGAGAGACCCTGCCCTGGACACTGTCCAACACTAGAGATCACTCTGGGGTAATCACCAAGGTTCTTCCTCTTTAACTTTCAACAAGTTGACTTCCACTCACTCTTCAGCTGCACCCTTCTGTTCATGGTCTTAGTTTTCCCAGGTTTCGCAGTCAATCAACCAACAAGAATTTCTGAAGTGCTTACTATTAAGCGAGATTTGGGATTACAATGAAAAGCAAAAAGTCGCCTAGGGGTTAGTGGGGATGGTCTAATGCGATTGCAAGCTGTATCCCAGATGAACTCAGGAGCAGTTCCCTTTCATTTCTCCCTTTTGTTTCCAGTGGAATTTTATTCTTACAAAGATATTGCTTTTCCTTCTTTCTAACCATCAGGGTCAGTGCACAGAAGCAAAAATTAATTAAACACTGTTCAAGTATGCTAAGAAATTCATGCACGCCTCACCAATTCCTGCAGTCCCAGAATTACCAGCTCTCGGAATCTCAGATTTGGAAGGACCCGCATCCAGTCCAACCTATCAATGAACAGAAACCCCCTCTACAACTTTCCCATCAAGTAGTCAGTCATCCAGACTTTGTTCAAAGATCTCTCTTCTCCTTTCCAGGGTGGAGGAACCTACCTCTTCCCAGGGCATCACACTTTACTTCACAATAGCTCAAATTATCAGGAAGTACTTTTTGACATTGAGCCTCCATTGGCTTCTTTGGAACTTCTACATAGGACTCCTGGTTCTGTCCCCTAGGATGAAGCTGGGTAAGGCTCATCATTCCTCCATCTGACAGTCCTTCAGGTAACTGAAGACATTTCTTGTGCCCAAACTGAAGTTTTTATTTTTTCTCTAGGTTAAGGGAGATAATGAACTTACATGAGGAAATTACACATAGCACACACAACTTTGGGATTTTTGTGGTGTCATACTTGTTAATGTTTCATTAAAATAAAAGTCTATTGTATAAATGCCTCAATAGCCTCTGCCAACAAACTCTGCCAGGTCTTAGAAGGCACAGAATGCTCAGTCATTGGCCTCAGAATGACCTCTCTATCTATTCTCTGAGTTAACATTTTATTAAAATGACTGTCATTCACAGAGCACCTTTGCATTTGCATGATTTTACATAGATTATCTCACTAGATCCTCAAAGTGACCCTGTGAAGTAGGCAAGATGTTTACTATTACCATTTTTACAGACAGGGAGACTGAACCTTGGAGGAATCAAGTGACTTGGCCATGTTTACATAGTTAGGAAGTATTACCTCATGATTCCAAGTCCAACCATTTTCTCAAAAAAGCAAACTTTCTCTAGAAGAAGGGTTCTTATCTTTGTTTTTGTTATAGACCCATTTGGAAGCATGAACCCCTTCTCCAAATAAGGCTTTAAATGAATAAAATAAAATACAAAGGATTGCAAAGGAAGACAATGTTATTGAAAGATAGTTTAAATCTCTGTCTGTCTATCTATCTATCTATCTATCTATCTATCTATCTATCTATCTATCTATCTATCTATCTATCTATCTATCTATCTATCTACCCGTATGTCTGTCTATCTATCTATCCATCTACCTCTCTACCTACCTATCTATCTACCTCTCTACCTACCTATTTTTTTAAGTTCATGGACCCAAAGGGAAGGACCCCTGTATTTAGTCCCTGGTTCACCATAAGACCTTTATCACCAGAACAGGGATTTTTTTCAGTCAAGGAAATTCTTGAAGACCATTTAAGAAGGCCCAGAAAATGAGCAGGCTTTGGCCCTGTGTTAGAAGATTCTGGTGGAATCACAGATCCATGAAATATTTCTGGATGGTAGCAGCAATGGGCCAGCAGCTGACCTTTGTAGGAATAATGAAAGGTTTGAAGATCTACAGGCATTCTTAATTCTCCCATTGCCTCCACAAAACTCTTTTGCTAGTCCAAGTGTTGTGTGTGCTTTGAAGAGAGGGCTGTAGCAGGGAAACAGAGAGAGGATTCTTTATTTTAATTAAAATGCTAACACAAGAAATTATCATTGACTGATTGTATTACAGAACAACTACTTGTTCTGCCATAGTTAAGTGTGATTTGATGCTTCCATTATAAGCCTCAATTCTCAGGGGTTTATATCTTGGCCAAAATAATCCTTTCAGGCTGAAACTTGGCAGACAGCTCTCAGCCTAATTACAGTCATTTTCCTTTTTGAATTAAAAAAAACTTTGGAATTATTAGAGAATTTCAAGCCCACTAAAGGGGCATCACTGGTGGAAAGTGACTTGTCTAGTCCATAGCAATGGAAACTTATCCCTTATCCAAAAGCAAAATATTAAATGGAGATATCATAGATACTGTCTATCAGGAAGATCTACTCATGAGGAAATTTAGAAGCAGGAAGAAGGAAAAGTGGTGGATGGCATATGTGCAAGAATCCATGGAGGTTATGGAGTTGTACTACAGGCAACCTTTCCAGAAGGAGGACATGGATGATAGGTTGCTAATATGGAGCAGAAAGGGGAGTTGTGGTTGGTAACTTGAACCTTCTAGGTAGTTCTAGAGTTCTAGCTCTGCTAAACTTGGAGAAGTCAATACATTCCTGATTATTCTTCAAAAGGTAGAGGAGTCCACAAGGAGAAAATGGTAATTCTGGAGCTTTTTTTGGCCCAATAAGGGAAAACTGATGGCCAAAACACAAATAGAGGGAACCTTTGGAGAAAGTGATCACTTGATATTGGTGTTTCTAATGTAATAAAGGAGGGAAAGCCAGGCATGGTTTGATATGTGCCTTAAGTTTTTGGGAACAAAATTTAAATGTAGGCGTGTGTGTGTGTGTTGTGTGTGTGTGTATAGATTTTGTTGTTGTTCAGTTATTACTGTCATGTCCACATTCAGAGTTTTCTTGACAAAGACACTGGACTGGTTTACCATTTCCATCTCTGGTGCATATAGGCAGATATGACTATATATCTCTATGGCTATCTATATGTACACATATATTTGTATATACACACATAATTCAATGAGTCATTAACTAGGTGGCATGTTAGAACACTGACCTTCAGTTAAGAAGACCTGAATTACATTTGTATGTCATTGAAATATAATGACACATAGTCATACATATGAACTTTAGCATTCATCCAGACTCATAACCCCCCATGTGCTCAGTTCTTTACCTCTCATCAAATTTAATCTTGATCTTTCTTCAGTATTGACACTTGTGATTCACTTCTCTTCCTGGATATTCTCTCCTCTATGTATTGATTCTTTTTTCATCTCCTTTACTGTATTATCATTCACTACTTTGGGAATTCTCCAAGGCTCAGTTCTGGGACCTCTTCTCTTTCTTTTCCCTCACTTGCCAACCTCATAATCTCCCATTGGCTTAATTTTCTTCTCCATGAAAATGCTTCCCAAATCTATATATCTAGCCCTTATCTCTCTTCTGAACTCCAATCTCATAACCCTAAATGCCTACCATGTATCTCCACATCAATGTCCAATAGACATCTCAAACTTAGCATGTCCAAAATAAAAGTCATCAGTAATTCCCTCCAACCCACCTGTTTTCAACCCCAAATGTTTCCAACCTCACCTGTTTCCCACCCCAAATGTTTTCAATATTTTTATTTCAATTGAGTGCACCACCTCTCTTCCTAGTCGTCAGTTTCACAAGGTCCTCCTTGATTCATCACTGCCCATATGCAAATACTTGCAAGGACATGCCAATTTTTTTCCTCCATAGCACGCCTCACATCCTGCCCCCATTTCACCACTCACATATTTACCAGCCTAGGTTCAGCCCTCACTGTCTCTTACAGCGACCAACACACTGATGTCCCTGCTTCAGCCTCCCTCTAGGCTATCCTTCACATAACTGCCAAAATAATGTTCACAACATAGCAGGCTGACCATGTCATTCTTCTACTCACAAGGTTCCAGTGACTGCCTTCTGCTTCATCAAGGGTCAAATCCAAACTTCTGTTGCATAAATTTTAGCCATGACAATTTCATAATGGAATAAAAGCTTTCATTAGCTATTGGGGACTATTTTTCCATATTAATGAGATTAATTAAATTAATTAATTAATGAGATTTCCTATGTGTCTTCTATGTCTTCCTATGAAATCTCATTTATGATAATTAAATAAAATGTTGAAAATTTCATTCATTTCATTTCTTTTTAAAATACTATTCATAGACAATTTTATTTTTCATGTTCTTTTTAAAATTTAAATTTTTTATTTTTAGTTTTCAACATTCATTTCCACAAGATTTTGAGTTACAAATTTTCTCCCCATCTTTCCTCTATCCCCACCCCAAAATAGTAATCCTACTGAAGACCCCTTTCCCCAATCTGCTCTCTCTTACATCCTCCCCCACACCCCCTCTGACTTTCTAGTAGGTCAAGATGGATTTCTATACCCAGTGCCTGTATATCTTATCTCCCAGTTGTACATAAAACAAAACAAAATAATTTTTAATAACATTTGTTTTTGAAATTTTTATTTCCAGATTCTTTCCCTTCTCCCCTCATCACCTACCCCTACTGGGAAGATAAGTGATTGAATATAGGTTGTACATGTGTAGTTATGCAAAACGCTTATATAGTATTGTGAAAGACTAACTATATTTCCCTCCATCCTATCCCACCCCCACACATTCTATTTTCTACTTTGATCCTGTCCCTTTTCAAAAGTGTTTGTGCTTCTAACTATCCTCCCTCCATTCTGCCCTCCCTTTTATCATCCCCAATCTTATCACCTTCCTCCCTACTTTCCTGCAGGGTAAGATACCCAATTGAGTGTGTATGTTATTCCCTCCTTAAGTCAAATTCAATGAGAGTAAGGTTGACTCATTCCCTTTTGCCTTCCTGTTCTTCCCCTCCATTGTAACAGTTTTCTCTTGCCTCTTTTATATGAGATAATTTACCCTATTCTATCTCTCCCTATCCTCTCATTATATTCCTCTCTCACCTCTTAATTTTATTTTTTAGATATCATCCCTTTCTATTCAACTAATCCTGTGCCCTTTGTCTATGTATACATGGACACATATATACACACACTCATTTATGTATTTATACACACATATACCCTCCTATATAAACATATAAATGTATGTACACACATATACATATATATTCCCTTCAACTATCTTCAGGCTGAGAAAAGTCTCATGAGTTACAATTATCATTTTTCCATATAGGAATGTAAGTAGTTCAACTTTAATAAGCTCCTTATGATTTCTTTTTCCTATGTATCTTCCCATGCTTCTCTTGCTTTTTGTATTTCAAAGTCAAATTTTCTGTTCAGCTCTGGCTTTTTCATCAAGAATGCTTGAAAGTCCTCTATTTCATTGAACAATCATATTTTCTCCTTAAGCATTATACTCAGCTTTGCTGGGTAGGTGATTTTTGGTTTTAATCCTAGATCCTTTGACCTCCAGATTATCATATTCCAAGCCCTTCAATCCCTTAATGTAGAAGCTGCTAGATCTTGTGTTATCCTGATTGTGTTTCCACAATATCCGAATTATTTCTTCCTGGCTGCTTGTAATATTTTCTCCTTTATCTGGGAACTCTGGAATTTGGCTATAATATTCCTAGGAATTTTTTTGGGGGGGGATTTTTTTCTTTTTTTTGAGGGGGGAAGGTAGGGCAATTGGGGTTAAGTGACTTGCCCAAGGTCACATGGCTAGTTTTTGTGTTAAGTGTCTGAGACTGGATTTGAACTCAGGTCCTCCTGACTCCAGGGCCGGTGCTCTATTCACTGTGCCACCTAGCCGCCCCAAAGGGTGGTGGTATCTTTTTCAAGAGGCAATCTCTGAATTCTTTCAATTTCTCTTTTGCCCTCTACTTCTAGAATATCAGGGCAATTTTCCTTGAGAATTTCTTGAAGGATGATTTCTAAACTCTTTTTTTTTTATCATGGCTTTCAGGTAGTACATTAATTTTTAAATTATCTCTCCTGGATCTATTTTCCAGGTCAGTGGCTTTTCCAATGAGATAGTTCACATTGCCTTTTATTTTTTCATTTGTTTGGATCTGTTTTATAGCATCTTGATTTCTCATAAAGTCATTAGCTTACATTTGCTGCAAACTAATTTTGAAGGAATTATTCCTTTCAGTGAGTTTTTGAAAATCCTTTTCCATCTGGCAAATTCAGCTTTTTAAGGCATTCTTCTCCTCATTGGCTTTTTGGGCTTTCTTTGCCATTTGACTTAGTCTATTTTTAAGGTGTTATTTTCTTTGATATTTTTGGGGGTCTCCTTTAGCAGTCTGTTCACTCACTTTTGATTATTTTCTTGCATCATTCTCATTTCTCTTCCCAATTCCCCCCCCCACTTCTCTTACTTGATTTGCAAAATCCTTCTTGAGCTCCTCTGTGCTCATATTTTTCTTGGAAGCTTTAAATGCAGGATTTCTGACTTTGTTGTCTATCTCCTGTTCCATGCTTTGATCCTTTTTGTCCCCCAGAAAGGATTCTATGGTCTGATTGTGCTTCCTCTCCTTGTTCATCTTACCAGCTAATTAGTAGACTTTTGATCTCTTTGCTACGATAGAACTCTGCTTCCAGAATGGAGAGAGCTTTGTCCCAAATTGCAGAGGTTTTCACAAATGTTGTCAGAGGTCTGTGGAGGGCACTCTCTCTACAGCCACCACAAGCTCTGGCACACTGGGACCACTGCCCAAGAAAGGAACTGAGATCCAAGCAGATCAAACCAAGATGATTACTCTCTGAATATTGCTTGGTCCCTCTCCAATTTGCAGTCCAGGAGCTCCAGAGGCAGCCATGGGGCAGCCACCTCTCGCCACAAGAGCCAGACCGTGCTCTTAGGTCACTTGGTTCCAACAAAGTTCTCCACTGGCCTTTTACTTTCTCTTTGGCATTTATGGGTTGAAAAGTCTGGAAACTGCCACAGCTGCTGGTGATTCACTCTTCTGAAGTCTGCTCTGGCCGAGGCCAGTAGGGGCTGCCCTGGGGCCAGAAGCATAGGGCTCCCCAGGACTGTGCTCAGCTCCCAGAGCACTGAGATAGACCCCTCCTGTCAGCCTGCCAGGTTGCCTTCAGCAGGAGATTTATTTCTCTCTACCACTTTGTGGGTTCTGTAGCTCTGAAGTTTGTTTAGAGTCATATTTTACAGGTATTGGAGGTGGTTGTGAGGGGAGTTCATGGAATTTCCTACTTCTACTCTGCCATCTTAGCTCCTCCCCCATTCATTTTATTTCTTGAAAATATGCATAATTAATGAGATTTCCTACATGTCCAGATTTTAGGGACGCCCTGTAGTGTCTCTGCCAAGAAAATGCCAGGGGTCACAAAGAGCCACCGCAACTGAAAAATGATAGAACACAGGAAGCTTCTCTGGCTTCCTAGCTGGTTAGTGCTGTCTAGTCCAGGTCCTTGAAATTACTTTGAATTGACTTTGTATTTATTTATCTATTTTTTGTTGTTTTCTATCTTCCCTGCCCAAGAGAATAGAAGCTTCTTGCTTGTTTGGGCCCTTTTATCTTCAGCACCTGGCTTAATGCCTTACAAATAGCAGCTTCGTGATACATGCTTATTGGGTTGAATTACAAATGGTGGTACAGGTTTTAAAGAGTCAAACTGAGGTCAGTTGGTGGGGAAGGGAGAACGTTATAACACTTAGAACTGCCCAAGGCTGGAAAGGGTGATATTGGCTGGTAGTGGGCTCCTCAACATTTGAAATATTCAATCAGAGGGTTTATGGCCACCTGCTATATTGACATTTATATTGTGCTTTAAGGTTTGCAAAGAACTTTGCATATATTATTTAATATTAGACTCAGGATGATGCTGGGAACTAAGTGTGATTATTTACCCCATTTGACAAGTCCAGAAATGGCACATCTAGGAAAAAGGCAGGATTTGAACTCAGGACTTCTTTATTCCAGGTTCAACACTCTAGCCACAATGGAATCACACAGCAGCTCAAGCTTCTTCCACCTCTTCATTTCTTTGATCCTATGACCATAGATTTGTTTCTAAATGTTATTGTTTCATTTGCTTTTTTTTACATCATCTTCATTTTCAAAAATATCTCTGTCCTGCCAAAAGTGCTATTTTATGAAGAATTTTTTTAAAAGAGAGAGATAAAGGGAAAAAACCCAGAGTTCAACAAAACCAACGTATCACTCAAGTCTGATGGTATTTGTAAAATTTCATCTCTGTAATTCCTTACCTCCACAAAAAAGAGAAGGAAGTATGTTTTCACCTCTCATCTTCAGGAGCAGACAATCATTTTATTATTATTTCACTCAAAATAGTTACTTCTATTTTTTTGCCATTTATGTTTTTGTGCTTATTTTGTATAGTGTTTTCCCTATTGTGGTAGTGGCAATAGAGGCCACATATCTGAGATCAGTTTTTTTTCCTCCCCTTAAAGGTATTGAAACCACCCATAGGTTCAGGCCACTAAGGCTCAGGCTATGGGTGTTGGCCCCCAGTGGTCGAAGTGAATAAGCCAGGCCAGGAGGAGGCAGTATTCTTGTTGGAGGGTCAGTATAGCCAATGCAGAGACTGGGGAGCTTTGTCAAACTGGACCAATGCTATACGTTATCCTTGCTGAATATCTTTTTCCCAGATAAGATTAAGGGAACCTCCTTTTGTTTTCTGTTTTATGACCTATGCATGAGCATCTCATTTCATTCCAGTTGCAAATTCGAAGCACTCAACTAGCTGGAATGAAGCCTATGCTACAATACCAGTTATGCTCAGTTGGCTTTGCAACAACTAATGTAAATCTTCTCATGCTTCTCTGCATCTTCTGATATTCATCTGTTCTCAGTGGTGCAATAAGAGCCCATGGCTTAGGCACACACAACTTGTTCAGCAATTCCCCAGTCACTGGGCATCTACTCAGTATCCACTTCTTGGTTTCTATAAAAAAGAACTGCTGTCAATCGTTTGATGTCTTTAGGGCCTTTCTTTCTTCCTCCTCTGGAGGTAGCCGTTGGATCTCTGGGGCAGAAAGTATGGACATTTTAGTCACTTTTTTGGCATAATTTCAAATCACTTTCCAGAATGATCAGGCAAATCTGTGATAGTGTTTTGAATAGAAACACGTTTGGGTTTCCTACTTGACTGCTTGGAATTTCTTATTCTCTAGCCCATATGTCTATCTCAATGGATGAATGAATGTGTGATATTTAGGCCTGTGCTGAACTCAGCAGTGGGATAAAAATAGATTATATGCTCTTTGAAAAAGCAAATGGAACTGGTAACCCCCTTCTCCCACCAGTCAATTCTCATTTTCACACCATATAGCCCATTGGGAAGAATATGAAGTATTCTCTGTTCCTCCCCCCATTTTCCAAACTGCCATGTAAGGAAGACAGACCCAGAATTCTCCTAATTCAATAATTTCTGTCTCACTGACACAAAAATGGACATACTATAGGAAGGCAGTCAGCACATACACTTAGACATTCCCCACAGTCAAGGGCTCTTTTTGTTTAGTGTTTAATATTGTATTATTTAACATTTCTGTGCACAGAGTGAATAAATAGTATGGATATGTCAATGATACATAAAAAGGAAACCTACAGCAATTAAATTAAAATCTAAAAAGATTTTGAATGGTAAAACTGAATACATTTTAATTGAACATAATTCTATTGAAGACTATTAAATTACCACTCTAGAGTAGAAGCACCAAAAAAATGTGATAATGAGCTACAGAGTCACAATTTAGAACAGATCAACGAAAAAAATTACAGGTGCCCCGGTGTAAGGGAGGCACAGTGCTGATGATATGAAAATATGAATTATTTATAGCTTCTTTAAATGTAGAATGTAAATTTGTTTTGAGTTAATTTCTGTTGGGAAATCACTACACAGTAAACACAACTGTCTCAGGGTAATATTTTTTCCTACTAAATTTTATTATTATTATTTTATTATTATTGTCGTTGTTTGGGGAGGAAGAGAAGATGAAAAAAATATTCATGGCTGTAAGCCACAAAGTTATGGTTACACGGGAAAATTAAGTCCTTTATTTCGAGGCAACACATAATCTCGACAGTTACAAAATGATTCCCCCTGCATTGCTCTCCAAAGGATATACAAACTGAGTCTGTAGAGTTACATTTAGATTTAATTTGCAAAGTGATTTTTTAAATATTTACAGATATTCATAGACTGATATTTTTCAAAGAATTTGCATTTCTATCCTTCTGAATTGAAAGTGCAGATTTCTTCAATGTAATTGATTTCTCCAGAACCTAAATAGTTGGATGTTTATAGGAGATCTAAACTTGGGGGTTTGGGAAGTAGTCAAAGTTATTTAGTTTTCTGTAAAACCAACATATGTTGAGTGGATATGGTCCCACACAGCAGATCCCAATGAGGATCATTGAATTGGGAATCAACAATCGTGTATCAAAGCAAGCAGGGAAAAATGCATATAACACATGATTCTATGCAATGGGGTAGAGGTGGGGTGGAGTGGATGTTTTTCTGGAAAATAGTTCTCCTTTTTTTGCTGAGCATGACTGTGCGACATGCCTGCTTACCCCATGTTGGCTGTCATGTGACTATTGGGCAATGACTGTTGGAGAAGTATGTTCTTATTTGTTTAACTCACAACCCAACACCCAAGTTATAATAGAGTGAACCAGCATTTGGGAATAGATAAGCAGGGGACAGGTGGGCTTCTGAGGATAAGTTATTTCAACTGATTATGTCTTTATATTCAAACAATAAATTGACTAGATCTGTAGAAAACAGAAAGAAAATTCTTCTGTGTCTCTTTTGGTTGATTTGCAAAAACATTAATGCAACAGAACAAAATATAACATTAGAAGATCTACACCAAGATTACAGAAGAATAGAAGTGGGAGAGTTGGGTGGGAGGTCAGTGGTCTTCTAGCCCAGACCATCCATGAAGAAAATGCAATCTATGAGCTACCCTGACATGGTTGCTCATACAGTTTGCACTAGCAGACAGATCTCCAAGAAAGGACTTCCTTCCTCACAGACTGGTTAGCCAACATTGGAATGACTCTAATCCTTAGTGATTTTTTTTTCTGGCAAGAGCCCTAAAATGGCTTTTATTTTTTTACCACTTATCCCCATTGCTCCTGGTCCCACCTTCTGGAGCCAGAGTGGACAGAGTCATGCAACATCCCCAGCTCCCTCAAAACAATCCCCAGTGAAATGGAGACTAAAGTTCCATCACAATCCTGGTTGCCCTCTTCTGAATGCTTTCTACTTTATCCATATGCTTCATAAATTGTGGCTTCTAGAACTGAACTCAACTCCAGATAAGAACGAAGCGAGGGCAAATACAGAGGTTCCCCTTTTCACATATGTTGCGGTCACATGAGATCCTGTGCTAGGCACAGCCAGAAACATAGCTTTGTTCAATGAGACATCAAGCATCAATGGCCAATGAGATTTCAAACCTAGTATCATGGAGCATGACTTGCTCAGCAAATAATGTCAATCACAAGGGACGTAATAGTCGATGAGCATGTATTACATGACTATTGTCTTGCCAGGCACTGTGCTAAGTGCTATGAATTCAAAGAAAAGCAAAAAGACCTGGTTCCTGCCCTCAAGGAGCTCACATTTTAATTGGGAAGATAACATGCAAATAACTACATACCGTGATGGATAATTAATAATACCCAAGGGAACAATTCGAGTTATATGATTTATTAGCAAAACAGGCATAATAAATTGGTCAATGAACTCCCCATTCAGTCCAATGCCCCCAAATACAGTAAGATAGATTTTTACATATTAAAAATATTTAACCAAATAAGACCAATTAATTAAAAGAAAACAACCAGGACACAAAATTAGGTGATCTTATTTCTAATTGGAGGAAAGACTAGAGATTTTCTTTCTTTTTTTTTTTAAGCAATTGGGGTTAAGTAACTTGCCCAAGATTACATGGCCAGCCTTTTTGTGTGGGTGTTAAGTATCTGAGGCCAGAACTGATCCCGGGTCCTCCCGACTCCAGGATTGGCTCTCTTACTCACTGTGCCACTTAGCTGCCCCAAGACTAGAGATTTTCCAAGGGAGGAGGTACAATTCTCTGACATAGGAAAGAGAGGTGTCTCCAGGTGTCTGCATTCAATCAAAAGAACATGGAAAAAATAACCGCTTACTCACTATGGGGCCAGTTTTCACATAAGACACATGGACTGTTTGAGATTTGTAATTGTGAGAAAACTCCTTGCCTCAATCTTTGGATCTTACTGGTTTGTGGTCAACATAACCTAAGTCTTTAGGTCTTTAGTTAAGGTCTCTAAGCAACAAATAGAGGTGTCCAGCTTTCCAATCATGTAGGGTGTGATTCAAACAATGCAATAACTTTACCCCACAATTCCCATACTTGAATAAAGCTTTCTCACAAGACAGAAGTTGGATTAGACCCATAATTGAACAGAAAAGGACCTGAGAAAGATCCAGAACTGAGTCACAGAATGGAGTCATTTTGGTTCACTGAATTTCCACAGCACACACAAGCCATGTACAGTATAATTGGAAGATAACAACAGCAACAGTAATATAAATAACAGTTCATTTATATAATACTTTGTGGCTTTTAAGGCACTTTACAAATCTCATCTCATTTGGTCCTCTCAATAACCCTGTGAAATAGGTGCTATTGGTATCTCCATTTTACACATGAAGAAACTGAGGTAGAGTTTAAGTGCTACACAAACCAGGGTCACACAGCTAATACATGTCAGAAGCAGAACTGAACTCGGTCTTTCTGACTCCAGGTCCAGCATTCTATGCACTCTGTCACCTTGTTACTGAGTCTTGAAGGAAGTCAGGAAGATGATGATCATTCTGGGAATGGATGACAGCCAGTGTAAAGGCACTGAATTGAAAAGAGTCCACGAGGAACAGCAAAAAGGCTGAGTGTAGATGATGTGGAAGGGAGGAATGTATCAACAGAATAGAAAGATGCCAGAAATTGGCCAGGTTATAAAGGTCTCTAAACACAAAACATAGGATTTTCCATTTGTTCCAGGAACTAGGATTTGAGTAAGTTTGGTGATGTGGGCAGCCTTGCCTCTTAGGAAGATCTCTTTGGCAGTTGACTGAATAATGGACTGGAGGGAGGAAAGATCTGAGACAGGGAGACCAGCACTGGTCAGAGAAACTCTGAATTATCTTGTGTTCAGTTCTGGCCATTATATTTTAGGGAGCACATTGAGAAGCTCAGAGACCTCAGAGCAGAATAGATATTCAGCAACCAGAGAATGCACTATGCAAAGATATATTGAAGTTATCTATGGGGTTTTAACTGAGAATTGTGAAGACTTGGTGTGAGAAATTATGATCAGCATATTTGATAGCAGTCTTCAAGTATCTGAAATGTTATGGAGATGAAGAACAAGACAGACATCCTTCTAGGTTCCAAGGAGGAGTAGGAACAATAGGTAAAAGTTTCAGAGGAGATCATTGTGGCTGGATAGTAGGAAAAACCTTCCTACCAGTTGAAGCTGTCCAAAAGTGGAATGAACTTCCTTGGGAGATGGTGGGAACCCCTCACTTGAAGGCTTCAAGTGATCACTTTGGATATAAATTATAGAGAAGAGAATTCTTCTGGTCTGGCTGTTCCTTGAATAAAACCTTTGATCTCCCAGTTCTGGGAATTCTCGTTGGCTGTCTTCCCTGCCTGGAACACTCTTTCTCCTCTGCTCCAACTATTGATTGGCTTCCTTCAAGTTTCAACTAAAACCGCCTTCCTCCGTGAGTTATTTCTATTTATCCGGTATACAACTGGCTTTGTATTTGTTTTCACATTGTCTCCCCCATTAGAATGTAAGCTGCTTTTATCAAAACATTTGATTAATAATCAATCTATTAAAACAATTTCACAGATCCCAGGTTAAAGCCCCTGCTGCAAAGGAGTGAGCTATTGGGTCACAGCAAAAAGAATACTGACTCTGGAGTCAGAGAGCCTGGACTCAAGTCCCACGACTGTTACTTACTGTTTGTATGACCTTAGGCAAATAACAATCAACCAACAAGCATTTATTAAGCACCTTCTACATGCCCATCTACCAGATTGTGGCCAATCTAGTTCTGACCACTTAACTATTCACTGATAGTTAAAAGATGATTCAGACCCCAGGTCCTCACTCTTTCCACTATATTAAACTTGTCCTTACTAAGTAAATAAATAAATAAATAGTTGAAAGATATCTTGGCAATCCTGGAGTCAAGAGCTCTTAGTTCAAATCCTGCCTCTGAAACTGAATAGTTGTGGGACCTTGGACAAGTGACTTCATCTCTCTGGGCCTTGATTTCTTTACCTATAAAATGTGAGAAATAATACCACAGTGATCACTTCCCAGGGTTTTTAAGAGATCCAAATGAGATACTGTATTTAAAGCACAGTGCAGATCTTAAAGTGTTATGTTTAAAAATCATTTGGATCTGAGATTTAATTGGCATAGAGACTTTGCAATGAGGACCTTCCTCTGGCAATGCAGGTCATCAAGTTTTCTTCAACTGAGAGTCTTACAGAGCTACTTGGAGAACTGAAATGTTAAGTGACTTATCCAGGGTCACACAGTCTGGTGTGACAGAAGTTGGATTTTAATCCAGTCATCTCTCTCCTTCCGTTAGGAAATGCTATCTTTCTAGGGTTGTGTAAATATCGGGCATTGCTATACTCACCTACAAAATTCAAGGTGCTTTGATAAGCACCTGGGCTCATAGAATCCTAACTTTGGAGCTGGGAGGAACCTCCAGCACCATCTAGTCTAATTCCCTTTACAGTTGAAGAAACTGAGGCCCAGGAGACTTACTGACAAGGTCATAGCAGATAAGGATAAGAAGGGAAGCAATTCTTACCTTAAAGTCTATAGAGCATTTCTTTTTTTTTCTTTTTGGAGGACAATTGGGGTTAAGTGACTTGCCCAAGGTCACATGGATAGTTTTTGTGTTAAGTGTCTGAGGCTGGATTTGGACTCAGGTCCTCCTGACTTCAGGGCCGGTGCTCTATTCACTGCGACACCTAGCTGTCCCTGTCTTATGCACTTCTCTATGATATTAATGGAGCACAATGAAGCAATGTCAACTTTTCCTTTATGATTTGGGAACCTTCCTCTGAGCATCTCCTGGGGTTTTGTGCTGTCATTGCACTGAATGGCACCAGGATGCTCACCTTTGGGAGTTCTCATTCCCAATTTTCCTCATTTTTCTAATCTCCCACCTTACTGTCCCATCAGTTTGTCAGCTTTCACTATTGTTGGCCCCTTGCCTCATCTCTAAACTGCTGCTTTCATTCTCTTGTGGGCTTGGAAACTAGAAGCCACATTGGCTAGATTTGTGAGTAAAATGGAAGTGCTTGCGTTCTTAGTCAGAACCAGGGAGAAGTCTCCCAGAAATAAAACACATGAAATTTCATGCATGTGCTTTGTGACATCTGTTTTGGCTGCTCAGATATCTTTTCATTATTTATTTCTCTAATTCTCAGCAGAGTTATGGATAGCTGAGGTTTCTAGATAGCTGAATTCCAGGTGGGGCTTCAGAATAGCATAAGTTCTGGATAGAGAGAGAGTTACTGTGTCTTGTTTATCTTTCTTCCAGAAACAGGAATGTGACTTCCAAATATTTTCCTTTCTTTCCTGGCAGAATATTAACTCAAGGGACAAACATTGAGAAAGAGAAGAATAGGGGATGGGAGTATATGTGGAAAAGCATTGCCTTTACCTCCTGACTCAGGAGATCAACAGCCAAACACTTCCCTGTTTGGGAAGAGGCATTGTGGTGCAGTGAACTGAGAACTGGTCCCAAAGACCTGTGTTCGAGTCTTGCTTGTGGCACATAGTGACCGCACGGTCCTAGTCACATTTCTTAACGTCTCAGTACTCCAGACAACTCTGAAAGATGATAGTTTGCAGAGATGTTGACATGCCTAGGTAGAGGCTGCTTCCTCTGTAGAGAGTTTCTTAAACCATTGAAATTGCAGATCCAGGTCCTGTCTCTATATTCTGAGTGTTGAATGGAGAAGAGACCCCTTATTACCGCCAGTTTATTGACAGAAGCTAAATTTTGTTCATTCAGATGGAATTGATTAGTTTCACTGGTGACCCCAATCCCTTGACCATTCATTTATGGTTTCAACTGTTTCTTCCATGCATTGAGAACATGAAGACTAATGACACTTTTCAAAGTAAATCTTGTGTTTTAATTAAGGGGAAAAAAGAATCTAGATATAGGCAGGATTTCTGGAGTCACTTCTTCGAGAAGCTGTGGCCCCCTCCCGTGCTGGCATCATGCTCCATTCGGCCTGCTCACGACTCAGTCCCGGTGGACAGATGATAAAAGAGAAGGCGTGAGTGTTTCTGCCCGGATTCTTTTGGAAGCCTGTTCTCCCATTTGCTGCTGTTTCCTCTTCATGGGCCATTAGCAGCTTCCAAAGGCAATATCCTTTGACTGCCACACTATGCCATGGGGGGCCATTTCCACAACTTCAGACGAGGGCATTAAGTACGATTCTGGACGAGAGTCAGAGCATAACCAAATAAAAATAATAAAGGAAAAGCTTGTAAGAGCTATTTGGAATGCTGTCCTGCGTTGAATTCATTTGCAGCTTACCAGAAACCCACCCATCACCGGTGATGAGCCCAGTGCTTAGCTATACCTTATTTAATTGTGAAGTATTTCATATCCTCCAAAACATCCCAGCTCATTTACTTTTCCTCTTTTGGTGATTATCTGAGTGGAATGCTGAGACACTAAGCAGTGGAAGAGGAAGGAAATGCATGTTCAGAATTCACCAAGAATGAACCTGAACTTCTCCTTACTCCCCTCCTGACCTCAGACATGCAGAGGACCATTCTTTGCATTGAGGAAACAATGGCACAGGGGGTCAAGGGTGTGGGCCAGAGGGTGGTTTGGGCTGACTTGACTTAACCTCTCTAAGACTGGAGGGCATCTCTCACAGCAGTGGGAGATAGTGCTGAACTGCACCTGTCCTCCACATAGAAGGTGATTCAGGGAATGAGGGAAAGGGAGGATCTGAGAAGCAATTGTTCTCTTGGCTACTATTGGCAGCTAGCTGCAGGACAGGGTAACAAACTGTGCAAAAGTTTGGTCTGAGGAAGAAGGCTCCTGTCAAAATGGGTTCCACAGCAAGGACTGTGTCAGGTCAGGGAAGAGTTATTCCTATTCTTCCTTCCTTCCTTCCTTCCTTCCTTCCTTCCTTCCTTCCTTCCTTCCTTCCTTCCTTCCTTCCTTCCTTCCTTCCTTCCTTCCTTCCTTCCTTCCTCTCTTCCCCCCTCTCTCTCCCCTACTATCTCTGTCCATCTGTCTGTCTCTCTCCATCCATTCATCCATCTATCTATGTATCTACCTACCTACAAAAATTTCTCTCCATCTATCTATCCATACACCATCCCTCTTTATATCTATCTTTTCATTCATTAATCCATCTACCTGACAAATATTTATTTAACACATATAGTGTATAAGTCACTATGAAAGGATCTGCAGGGGCTATGAGGAAATATATGAGGACTACAGTCCCAAAGAAACTCATGCCCTTGTGAAGATGTTGACAGTCTAATAGTAATGAAAGATCCATGGGATCAGACACAACGTCTGTAAGGCATAACTGGGGCTAAGGCATAACTGGACAGGTGAATGCAAACCACGAATTACAACTGATGCTTCCACAGCATCTTAAAAGTTGCAGCTCATTTAACAAGCCTGTCTCATTTGAGCTTCAGAACGATACTGTGAGGTGGGTGCTCCTGGCATTATGAGAGCCTTCCCTTCAAAGATGAAGATACTGAGGTTAAATGAGGTCCACGATCACACACCTATCAAGAGTCAGAAGTGGGATTTTGCACCCAGGGCTCCTTGACTCCAAGCTCAGCATTCTATCCACTCATGCATACAGCCACCAGCTACAGTCAGTCAATGCACAGAAATGTAGCCAGAACTTACTACCTGTATGCCTCTGCACATACAACCATACTATACATACCATTGTCCTAGACAAGTCATTTCTCAATTATGTCATTCCTGAATTATAAGTACACCTTTTCTCCCCAAGTCCCATTGGAAATGGTAATTGGACAATCTTGCATTCATTGCATAGTTATTATGGCAATCACTGCCCCCTAGAACATAGTTTCCTCTAATGCAGTGTTTCTTGAGAACTTCCTTGCATTGTTTCACTGATCTAGTCAAAGATGTCAATGGTTGGGGCAGGGTGGGGTGGGGAGGAAGGAAAGAGGCAGAGAGACCAGCTTTCATCCTTTCCCTACTCCAAACTATCCTCCACATAACTGACAAAGTAATTTTCCTGAAGCACAAATATAACCACGATCAATAAGCTTCTATGGCTCCCTAGTTCCTCTAGAATAAAATACAAACTCCTCTTTTGGGCATTGAAAGTCACCCCCAATCTGGCTCTACCCTGTCTATCTAGACTGAATCCCTATTACTCCTTTTAGTGAATTTCATGTTCCAGCTGACCTTGGCTCTCCCTGGACATTACATAGAACTTTCTACCTCTTATTTCTTAGCCTTGACACAGGATATCCCATCTCCCCCCATATAAAGAATGCTCTCTTTCCTCCTCATCACTTTTTGGAATCTCTTTTTCCTCTTCAAAACTCAGTTCAAGTGGTATCCTCCCCCCCATTATTTTGGACTTATATTGCCAATATTTTGTTTTAATTTATCTGTGTGAATATTGCATCCCCTCAGTCGAATGTATGCTCCTGAAAGGCCGGGTCTGTTTCATTCTGGCCTTTTCAGCAGGCAATAGAACCTAGAATAGGGCTTTGGTAATTGTTTTTGTGGAATGTGGAGACCCTAAGCAGTGTGAGAGGAAGGAAATGCATGTTTGATATTAATTAAGAATAAACCTGACCTCCATCCTCCACTTCTTAAGTTAGACATACACACATAAATGTAAATAAATATATTCAATATTAAATGTACATGCACGTACATGTATATACATACATATGCATATATGTATATACAAACCTTTGTATACCCATATACATACAGGTGTATATATGTATATTTGTATACATGCATACACATGTATATGTGCATATATATGAGATAAATAAGTTGGTCTAGCAGGCATATGATTTCATTGGGTTATGGATTTCCTTGTGTGGATCCTTACTCTAGCATTGGATATCAGCACCTCTTTGGCGAGTTGCTTGTGGTTACTGAGTGGATCATAGGATCATGGACAAGAGTTGCATGGGCTCTCTGACGCCACCTAATCCACCCTTCATTTGAGATATGTGCAAATGAACGTCCAGAGCATCAGTGACTTGCTGAAGATCCCGCAGCCAGAATGCATCTGAAGCAAGGATTGATGTCTCCCTGACTACAAGGCCAACCCTCTCTCTCTTTTGTGTCCATACCCTCCATCTTGTATACAGCAGGTACTTAATAAACACTTGAGACTCAAGAGTTGTAGAATCAAGATTCTGCAATCTCTGTGCTCTGATAACTGCATATTTGCTAAGCATCTTCATTGGATGTGGTGCCTTCTCTTCTTATGAACTTCATTGTGATCGGCATCTTCACGTTGATAGTATCTGTTGTCAGGATTAGGGTCCATTCACGAGGCTACTTGATGGGGCAGCTATCCTTTCATCCAGGCGCCCTGCCCTGGGACCTTGAGGAGTTGCCCATAAAGCACTGCTCAGTCCTTTGCCAGTCCTGGGTAGCTTCCTGGGATGCTTTGTGCCCTAGCCCAGCCCTAGCTACTTCCTAGCTACCATGCCATAGGAGGGAAAGAAAGAAGAACTCTCTAAAACTGCTGGACTGAAAATGAAATATGCCATGGCTGCAGGCTATGTTTTTTCCTTTGCTGGGAAGCCGCTGCCATGCTAATTGTTTCTACAAAAAGAAACTACAACTCTGGCAAAAAAAAAAAAAAAAAAAACAACCCAGCCCCCTCTGTTTGCTTGAACCCGCCATAAAGCATTTGCTGGCAATTATGGGCGCCGATTGCACAGCAGCTTAGCTGAACTTAATTGGTGATTTTTTAAAGCTGCAGCACCATAAAAATAGGACCAGTCATGTCCCTGCTTCTTCGGGATGGTACATTAAACTTTAGTGAAATGTCAAAGATCTGGACAGGCCGCCAAAGGTGTGGGCTTGGAACTCATTGCTGTCAACTCAGTTATTTAAACCCTGGCTTGTCTCGCTTTTGCTCCCTCCCTCTACCCCACACCCAGTGAATAGAGTTTGGTGTGGGCTTTGAATCTGTCATTGTTGTGCAAGACTTGAAATGGAGAAGGAAATAGACCATATGAGCTGATTTTGAAACACATGGTTTCTACGTGGGAAAAATACAGTACATGTGAGTGAGGCAGAGGACCTGGGTCCCATTGATGTTTGTCATCCTTTGGGGTCCATTCCAATGTGTTCTGAAGTTCAGCGCAGCCTGGGTGCAGTTTCTGATCACTGCCTGTGGAGTGGGCGTCGTAACCCCCATTTTACAGATGAGGAAATGGAGGTTAGATGACTTACCAATGACCACACAGCTTCTAACAGTCAGAAGTGGGGTTTGGACCCTCCTTTCCCCAACTCCTGGTCTAACATTCAAGTTTCTACTCCAGGCTGCCTCTAATAAACAGTAAATTAACAAACATTTATCTCATGCCTACTGTGTGCAAGGCTAAACATACTTACTGTAGGTATCATTGGCCCAACTGAGTCATTTTGCAATTACACCATTCCTGGATTATAAATTTCCTAAAAGTATACCATTCTTTGCCAAGTAGGGGAAGTGTTTTCTACACGCAGGAATTCTGGAGTGGATAAAGGATGTGTATGAGACAGGGGAAGTTGAGGAGAAGGTATGAAGGTATGGAAGGTATACCAGCATCCTGGCATCATTGCATCAGTTAACACTTTCTCATTCACACATGATGTAGCAAAAACAGTTGAAGATGATCTTTTGCAGGTTAAAGGGGAACATTCCTGTTATTTAGGGGATTACAATTCAATGCTCATTTATACAATAAAAGACACATACTTCGTTAACAGAAATATCACCCTGGAGAGCAGAAATGGGAGAAACATTGGGAAGTAGAAAAGGGGCAGATTTAGGCTCAATCTTAAAAGAAACTTTATAATAAAAATACTACTTAAAAGTGGAATGGGTTGCCCAGAAAGCAATGAGATCTTCGCCCTTCCCCCATTGAAGATCTTCCAATGAAGGCTGATGATCATTTACTAGGTACATGAGTGAGTGGGTTCTTGCTATGGCACAGGTTGGACAAGCTAGAAACTAAATGCTTTTTTGACTCCAATGTTTCATGATTTGAAAGTTTTCAAATGCATTCATTTTATTGCCTCCTTTCCTTTCCCCCAAAAGGAAGGGCCTCTAGGTCTACTTAGTTATACACTGGCCAAAGCACAGCCTTCCCAAGACATTACCACACCCTCTAGCTATCATGCTAAAACTCTTCTCTACTTGCCAGCTACCCTAGAGGATCATCTACTCTCACTGAATCTGTTTTCTCACTACCCACTCATCCTTCAAGCCCTTGTGGTTTGGCTTCTGCCATTAACCCTTTACTGAAATAGCACCTTCCAAGGTGATCTCTTGACTTCAAAACCCAATGACCTTTATCTGTTCTCATCATCCTTGACTGCTTTGTGGCATTCAGTTTTTGGAACACACCCCTTTGACCCTGTCTCCTTTCCATCCCATGATGCTTCACGCTCGTGGCTCTCCACCAACCTTTTGGAGCACTCCTTGGCTGGCCCTTATATTCTTCTCCTGCACTGATATGGGTTGTCCATAAGGTTTTCTCCTAGGCCTTTATCTCCTCTTTTACAAAGGGGCAGATTAGTATCATGGAAAGAGCAATTTGGATTCAGAGGAAATGGGTTCCAATCCCACCATTGCCACCACCCATGGGACCTGGAGGCACTTATTCTTTCTGGATCTCAGTTTTTTTTTCTCCTCTAAAATAAAGGGGCTGCACTAGATGGCTTCCAGATCTCTTTCAGTCCTACATTTATGATCTCTCTTTCTAGATTTGTTCATTGGAGATTTAATTCGTTTCCAGTATTTCCAGTGTCACCTCTACCAGATAACTCCACCCACAGCCTCTTCCTTTATTGCCAGTCCTATTTTCCCAGCTTCCTATTAGATATCTCCTCCTGAGTGGTACCTAGAGCTAAGTGCACCTAAAATGGAAACATTCTGTTCTTTAAATCTTCTTTTTACGCTTAACTTTATTCCTTTGAATGAGACTACTACTAATTTTCCAGTTACTAGGATTGGAAACTTGGCCTCATCTTTCTGATCTTTTCCATGTGTCCCATTGGAACTCCTTACCCCAGTTTCCCCATACTCTGAAGGTCTCTATTTCGCCCGTCCCCCAAACCAAACCACATAGTATATGATGCCGCATCGATGTGCGACTTTAATTAATCAACCAGAGGACAAAATTACTTTCAACTCGAGGACACAATGAGCTCAAATAAAAGGCATTTAGCAACCAGCATAATTAAAAAGTGACAATAATGCCACAAATTTGCACCCTAGCACTAGGAACAACGGCCACGATTGGGGAACGTCTGGCTGGGATGTTGTTGTTTGATCTTCATTTTTGAAGAGGATCAATGACATCATGGGTAAGTCTTGACTTTTATGTGAATTGGATTTAAGTGAGACAGGGTTGCACAGTCACCAGTCGCATTCTCTCTTCCTGAGACAATGAAGTTCAATGGCAAGACAAAACAATGACTGTCGATGGCCTGGGATGCAGTGAATGACCTTGGTGTCTTCCATGTCTGACCAAACTCTAAGACCTCCACATCACCTGCTTCAGCTGCCTCCATGGCCACTAGAGCAAACTGTTCCTACCTACGTGCTTGGGGAAATACCTTCCTACATCACAAACTGGTTTGAGGCCCATGGGTTACCTTCTACTTGGTTTAGCCTGACTGCCAAGGTGTTTTACTAGGGTGTGGCCACTGCAATGCTACAACTTCTTGGAGGCACAGGTGAGAGTTGAGAGACAGGGAGACACCAAAGGGGAATGAGTGGCCTTGAAAAGGGCTCAGCAAGCCTTTACACACAAGGTTCTAGTTCTCCCTGAATGTACCATTTACCTCAATGTGACTAGGGGACACATATGAAAGAACACACATATGGGGCACATAGTTCAGGGCCAGGGGTGTCTTCTGGTGCTGCTCTCATTACACCACAACTGATCCTCCTTTCTGCTAGGTGGGTCATGAGATCTCTTCTAGGCAGGACTCTGCTGGTTTCATGGTCACAACCAGATGACACTCTGTTGAGCATGTGACTGTGGGTCTCTGGCTTTCAAGTACAGTCCTCAGCTGAGGGTCTATTTCTTCCCCATAAATGGAAGAGTAGACCCTGCCAATCTCTCTTTTCACATTGAGTGAAATTTAAATCCTTTCAGGGAGGGCGACAGGCATTTCACACAATCAATCATCAGATTAAGGGGAATTCTCAGCTGCCTTCTCAAACAGAGAGTCTACTGGCAAACAGTAGGCACTATATAAATGTTTGTTGACTTAGGGGAATCTGTAAACTCCCAGAGTCTTTGCCATGTATGACTTCTCTCTCCAGAAGAAGAAACCTGCCTCCAAGGGTCAAATTCTTGAAACAGAATTGCCCAACTAAATAGAACCCAAATGAATTTCATTTTGAGGAGTCACCTCAAAATCATTTTTAGAAATTGCCTTTTAATTAATCAGTGAAGGCTATCTGGAACTGGGGTGCTTTGGGTTTTCCTCAATGCCCCCAAAATTCTGTGATTAGTTAATTAGTTAACATGTATTAAGTGCCTGCTACTGCAAGGTGCTCTGCTAATTGCTGAAGATAGAAATGCAAAGAATGAAACAATTCCTACTCACATGGGCTCTTAAGAGAGCAGACTAAAGAACTAAGAGGTTAAAGGAGATTCAGGATTGCTCAGCTGGGATGTGTTAGAGGCAGGACTGGAACCCAGGGGTTCCTAGCTTCTACATCCTCTCCCTTTCCCCATGCAACACAGCTTCTCTGTTCTCTGAGTGTGTTTGGATATGCACACATACACAGATATTATATATAAGTATATATGTGTGTATATGTATGCATATATACACACATATACATGATATTCCCATATAAAAATACAGATGTATATAATGATGTGTATACACACATAAGTATATATGGATGAACACAATAGATATAAAGTGAATAAATGCAAATATATACAAAGTCACTCATAGAAGGTCGTCTGGAGGGAGGGGCCTAGCAGTTATTGGGATCAGGAAAGACTTCATGGAGAAAGTGGGGCTTGAGCTGTGTCTTCATAAAAGGGAGGACCTGTATAAGGGGTGACTTTGGAGGGTGTGCATTCTAGGCATGGACAGCCAAAGCAAAGGCATGGACATAGGAGATGGAGTGTCCCATGTGAGGAAGAGAGAGAAGCCAATTTACTGAGTCAAAGAGTGTGAGAGAGGGAATAATGTCCAATGAACCTGGAAGGGCGGGTTGGAGTCAGGTTGTGAATGACTTTAAAAGCTAAATGAAGGAGTTTAAATTTTATCCTAGAAGCAATAGGAAGCCATTGGAGTTAATTGAATAGGGGAGTCACATGGTTAGATCTATACTTAATGAAAATGACTTTGGCACCAGTGTGTAAGATGGACTGGAATGAGGAGAAATTTGAGGCACAAAGGCCAGTTTGGAGACTGTTGTAAAAGTCTAGGTGAGAGTGCCAAGGGCCTGTACAGAATGGCCTGTGTGAGTAGGAAGAAGGAACTGAATGTTTGAGATGTTGTGAAGGTAGAAATGGCAAAATTTGGTAACTGACAAGGATGAGGAGCGTGAGGAGTCAAGAAGAGCACTGAGATTACAGACAGGGAGATCTACCCTCCCCAGAACTGGGAAATTTGGAAGAGCTGAGGTTTGGGGGAAGAATGATGAATTTAGTTTTGAGCATGTTGCCATTGAAATGTCTAGGGCATCTAGTCTGAAATGTACAATACATAAATTGGCCATTCAAAGCTGAAGGTCACAGTGGAGACTGGGCCTCCGGCCCAGATGAGAGATGATAGTCAAATCCATAAGGTCTCAGGGGTCACCAAGAGTGATGCTGTAGTTTAGGAGAAGAGGACCTAGGAGAGAACTCTGGGGGACACCAACAGTTGTGAGGGACTTTGTGGATCATAAGCCAGCCTGGAGCCTAAGAGGGAACAGTTGGACAGGAAGGAAGACAGTTGGGGGAGAACAGCATCATGAAAACCCAGAGAAGAGAGTGTCACCAGGAGGAGAGAGTAGTCAAAAGTGTGAAATGTAAACGATAGGTTGAGAAGGGTGAGGTCTGAGAAAAGACAATGCATTTCAAAAATAAAGAAATTGTTGGTAGCTTTGAGGGGCAGTTTAATCTGAGTGATGAAGATGGGAGTCAGATTACAAAAACCTGAGAAGTGATTGAAAAGAAAGGAAATGAAGGCAGCAGATGTAGAAAGTTTTTACCCAGAGCATTGCTTGAAAAGGCTAGGTGGCACCATAGTGCACAGAGCCCTGGGCCTGGAGTCAAGAAATCTGATCTTGAGTTCAAATCTGGCCTCAGATATTTATTACTGTGTGACCCTGGGAAAGTCATATAACCCTGCTTGCCTCAGTTTCCACATCTGTAAAATGAGTTGGAGGAGATAGCAAACCTCTCCAGAATCTCTGCCAAAAAACCCCAAATGGGCTCACATAGAGTCCCACACAATTAGAAATAACTGAACAACAATGGCTGAAAAAGGAGGAAAGGTAAAAGACTATAGTCGAGATAATAGGGCTCAGAGTAGAGTTTTTTAAGGGTAGAGTCTGGGTACGTTTGGAGGCAGTAGGAAAGGAACCAATTAAGGAGGAGAAGTTTAAGTTTTAAGAGAGAAAGAGAATGCCAGAGGATGCAGTCTTCTAGAAAACATAGGAAGGGATAGAATCAAGTGAGCACTGGGAGGACTTGGTCTTGGCAAGGAAAGGAGTCATCTCTTTGTCAGGGACTGAGAATGAGGAATGTTGCTAAGGGGTTTTGAGAGCAAGAGAATCCAAGAAGAGAGAGAGTTTCTATTGAATGGCTTTCCTTCTCTCAAAGGAATATAATGGGATATTACCATGCTCCCTCAGCCAAGAGTGAGAGTGAATATGGGGCGGGGAGATACTGGAGGACCACAGAGAAGGTTTGGCATAGCCTCAGTGGGGTTATATAGGTAACTGATTAGAGAGCAATAAAGAGATGGCCTTGCTGCAGTGGTGGCCCAATTTAAGCTGAAAAACATGCATTTCTAATGCGCCCAATCAGCATGACTTTGAGCCTTCTTCCAGGTCAGCTCAGCAGCTTGTGAGTAGGAGTGGAGCAGAGGAGTTGTAGTGAAGGGCTGAAGTTTGACAAGAGAAAAACAGTCAAAGGAAAGGATGAAAAGAATTCCATAGCAGAGGGAAGGGCAGAGTTAAATAAGTAATTATAGTGTCAGAGTTGGAAGGGAAAGAAAGCAAAGTCAGAGCTTGGGTAGAAGACTAAGAGTGCTGAGGGATGGAGGGATTGGAGATTTGGCAAAGGGGAAGAATAAGTATAGGAGAAGTGAGGCGTAGAGAGACATGGGCTGACAGAAGGTTATGTAGGATAGGGCACTGGCCAAGATTCGATAAGGCAGTAGCCCTGTTATGGGTAATGGTGACAAGTAGTGTGTGACAATTCCTGTGTCTGGCAGAGACAGAATGAAGGAACAGAGCATGGGATTTATGGAGGTTGAGGGATTGAGAAGTTGAGTTTGGGAGAATCTGTGTTGACATGAAAGTCTTCTGGTGTGAGGTCAGGAATGGGAGAGAAGAGGAAGACCTGAGCTGAGGGCTCATGAGAAGGGAGGAAGAATGACTTGGGACTTGATACCTGACAGCTACTGTGATTTGCCATATGTTCATGTCTATGAAAAGGAGATGAGCAAGGAACCAAGGAAGCCAGGGAAAGCATCATGGTAGCATTGACCTTCACCTCAATCCTTTGGTTCAAAATTTTGCTTTTATTTCCCATACCTGGTCAGCAACAACTCTCTCAGACTCTGAATTTCTGTCACTGAATTATAGAGATAAAGGGGTGAGGAAGCAGAAACCTGCCAGTTGTAGGATAAGTGAGAGTCATCTGAACAGAATCCCAGATCTCCAGTGTCTTGGGATGATTGGGAACAATGTTAGCATAGGAGTCATGAGGCCAGCTCTCAGTTTTTCCTTTTAAACCAGGGAGACTTGGGTGCATTGGAGAAAGGATTCTGATATCAAGTATCAGGGTGAGCAAATACCCTATGATGAAGGCCACCAGGCCACAGTGAATTTCCAAATAGTGTCAGCTCCTTAGTCTCATCCAACCACAAATTGGAGTCAGTGGAGTCCAAAGGAAAGAGTCATGAATTTGACATGAAGGCCCAGGTTACAATCCAGTTTCTTCCACTTACTGCCTTGAACAACTCACTCTCTTGGATGCACATGTATACAAATGTTTGCAGCACCTTTTTATGGCAGCAGAGAAGTAGAATCTAAAGAGTGTCCATAAATTAAGGCATATCTGAACTATTCCTATCTGTTGAACTATTTATATTCCTACTTGGAAAAAACAATAATTGGAACTCATGAGACTTTTCTCAGTATGAGGATAGTTGAAGGGAATATATATATATATATGTATATATATACAAATATATGTATTCATGTATACATAGAGGGCACAGGGTGAGTTGAATAGGAAGGCATGATATCTAAAAAATAAAATTAAGAGATGAGAGAGCAATATAATGAGAGAAGGAGAAAAGGAGAGATAGAATAGGTCAAATCATCTCATATAAAAGAGGCAAAAGAAAGCTGTTACAATGGAGGGGAAGAGCAGGAAGGTGAAAGAGAATGGGACAACCTGATTCTCATTGAATTTGGCTTAAGGAGGGAATAACATACACACTCAATTGGGTATCTTACCCTACAGGAAAGTAGGGGGGAAGGGGAGAAGAAGGGGGTGATAGAAGGGAGGGTAGATTGGGGGAGAGGGTAGTTAGAAGCACGCACTTTTGAAAAGGGACAGGGTCAAACTAGAAAATAGAATAAGTGGGGGGGGTAGGATAGGATGGAGGGAAATATAATTAGTCTTTCACAATATAATTACTATGGAAACATTCTGTGTACACATGTACAACCTATATTGAATTACTTGTATTCCCAGTAGGGGTGGGTGAGGAGAGAAGGAGGGAAAGAATCTGGAAATCAAAGTTTTAAAAACAAATGTTAAAAAATTGTTTTTTACATGCAACTGGGAAATAAGATATACAGGCACCGGGGTATAGAAATCCACTTGCCCTACTAGAAAGTTAAAGGGGATGGGGGCGGATATAAGAGAGAACAGATTGGGGGAAGGGATATTCAGTAGGCTTGCTATCTTGGGGTGGGGGTAGGGGAAAGATGGGGAGAAAATTTGTAACTCAAAATCTTGTGGAAATGAATGTCGAAAACTAAAAACAAACATCAAAGAAATAAATAAGTGAGTAAGTAAATAAATAAATAATAAATAGTACTTGAACCAGGGAAGGCAGATGCCCAGGTGACATGCATTAGGGAAGGATCAAATGAAATAATGAATTTAAAGGTTCTTCAAAACATAAAATACTACACACACCTGTAGAATTATTATTTTGATCACTAGGTGGCAGTGCTACCCACTAACCTGATCCTATTCACCAAAAAGGACCTGGACATTGGAAGTCACTCAGGGGGTTGTGTGTTCTTCCTCAGGGAGAGGGAGTGTCAGGGAAGTAGTAAGCTCTTTAGGATTCTCAGAGACTGGGAGATCTTCTATCCCCAGTCCACTTTTCTCTGAGTGGCCATGTCATCTCATTAGTCTATAGGCTTTACTCAATTAGAATTGTTCTTGAGCCCTCCACCTGCTGGAAAACGTGTTATCTTAATCTTCTATAATTCACTGAGCCCTAATCACATGGCCTTGGCATAATGAAGTTAATTCACCACCAAATCAGGCAAACAATTATGCAGTTATTCTACTTCTTGCATTGAATTAATAAAAGAAATGAGAATACCTAATAGAATTTCTACCATGTCATGTGATTGTGTGCTCCCAGTCTCTCCTAGATCCAAGGCAGTCCCCAGTCACAGCACAGAACACAGGAATTTCAGAACACACACAGTTCAAGTTTCCACTCTAATGTGAGTAGTTTTGAAATACAACTTTGGGGATATAGACTGGAATATTAGCATAATTAGTTCCCTGCATATCAGGGATGTTAAAATGATTCCTATCTGTATGGAAGCTCCTGGCAGTTAAAAGTATAGGAAAGATGAAATAAATAATGCGACAGAAAATGAAGATGGAATGAGAACAGAAAACCTGGATTCTAGTCCTGATTTTGTCACAAGCTACCTGGAGAGAGGGCGCTTTGGACAAGTCACTGGACTCCTTTGGTTGGCCCTTATTTTCTTCACTTTTAAAATGAGCAGATTGAAGTAGACGAGGTCTCATTTAGTTTTAAATTTTGTTTAATCAAAGAGACACAACTTTGCCCTCTTTGTCTAGAACCAGGGGTGGAAGGGTAGGGTAAACTTTAGAGATCTGGCTTTGGCTCACCTTCCCATTCGGCTTTGAATTTGATAGGTAAGTGAATAGAGGTACAAGCAAACTCTCCCACCTTCCCCTCCGACCCTCCCCCCACCTACCTACCTAAGGCACTAACACTTTACCCTCATGAATCCCTTGAAATTTAGGTCACTCAAGGAAAGACAGCATGGGGCCATGGATAGAGTGCTGAACGTCAATCCAGGGAGATCAGGATTAAAATCCCACCTATGATACTTACTAGCATTTCTCTGGGTCACAATTTCCTCATCTGCAAAGGGAGGCAGTCAGACTCAGTGACTTCTAAGGGCCCTTTCAGCTCCAAATCTCTGAGCCCATGAGAATCCGGCCTGGCATTTGGGATACAAAGTGAAAGTGGTAGTATTCCAGCTCATAGCATGGGGAGAGAATGGGCTGAATATGGCAACACACTGTACGGGATCATTCCCGTTCTGAGTGGGCCCACCCAACCCATGATCACTGTGCATGTATATGCTGCAGATCCTTCTGTGCTGATTACCTTGTTCCCCCAGAAGAATTTTACTTTAGTTTCTGGGAATTAATGAAATCGCTGTGCTCTTGTATAGTGGTCGTTAGACCTTGGTGCAGTGAAAGAGGACCTGAGCTCAAATCTGAGCTTTGCCACTTGTCATTAACTTCTCTGGGCCATCAATAAAATGGAAGGGTTGGACTTCATGCACTTTGGGGTCCCTTCCAGCCCTAAACCTATGATTCTATTACTTGTTTCCCCTTCTACCCAACAGAATGTAAGCCCAATGATAGCAGGAACTCTGGTTTTTACCTTCATGTCTTCAGTGCCCACTACAGAAAATGGCATACAACATGTGTTTAATGCATGTTTGTTGGGTTACGCTGAGGTATAGCATTCCAGGGAGCTGATTTTTCTTCCCTGGTATTCTGACATTCAGGCATCACAGCAGGTAAGTAGAGCAATGGGGTCCTGGACCCAGAGTCAAGAAGATATGAGTGCAAATCCAATCGCAGATACACCCTACCTGTGTAACCCTAGGCAAGTCACTTGACCTCTGTCTGCATCAGGTTCTTCAACTGGTAAATGAGGATCATAATAGAACCTACCTCTGAGGCTTGTTTTGAGCATCAAGTGAGAACATCTCTGTAAAATGCTTCATACCATGCTTGGCACATAGTAGGTGCTATTTAAATGGCGCTCTTTTCTCCCTCTCCGCACCTGAAAGAGGCTCATGCTTTAGTTGTGTTCTTACAGGTCAAGCAAGTAGGCTTACTAGATGGAGAGTTAGCTCAGGTTGGGGTGCTACAAAATATAACTTAATTTAAAAACTAATTGGCAGGACCTGGTAGCAGGACCATTCAGAGCTGAGATGATTGGGTCAGTCATGGTCCTGCTCCGTCTGCTCTGGTTCTGAGACTTACACATACAAGCTTACTCATTCTTACCTTCCTTTCTAGCTCCACACTTTCAGCACTGGCTTCCTTCCTGGGTCCCTAAAAGCATTTCTATTTTCTGACTCTGACTTTGGTTGCTTGTTATCTGAAATTGCTCATCTGCTTCAGAATTTTTGCTGTAGATGTAAGTTGTTAAACGAAGAAACATTTCTAGGAATGGAAGCTAGGAGTCCTTCTATGGAGTCTCTACCTGACAGTCCTGCTGCCTTTAGCTGGGGCTTTGGTAGGGCTCGGGTATATCCTGGGACACATGGGGACTGTGCAGGGAAGGGGAGGGGAAGACTGCAGCAGGAGGGACATAGCAAAGTAGGAAGAAGCAAGAGCTCCAAGGGCAGGTTACAGCGATGGACTGTGTCTAATAGGGAGACATTGAATAGGGAAAATGTCAAGTATCACACCTGGGTCCAAAAATTAACTGTACAACTTTATGATATAGTGGACATAGCTAAGCAGCACTTCTGATGAGCAGACTTAACCATACTGCAAATGACTTATGAGTCAACACTGTGATCTGGCAGTAAAAAAAACAAACAACAATTCTCCTTCTTCACTGAGAAACAAAGTCAAGTTAACAAGCACTTATTAAGGGACTATTATGTGCTGGTGGTCATTCAGTTGTTTCTGTCATGTCCGACTCTTTATGATTCTGTGTGTATGTGTGTGTGTATGCACGCATATGTGTATACGTGTGTGCTCATGTGTGCATGCATGTGTGCGCGTGTGCATGTGTGTGTGTGTGTGAGAAAGATACTGGAGCGGTTTGCCATTTCCTTTTCTAGCACATTTTGCAGATAAGAAAACTGAGGCAAACAAGGTTAAGTGACGGTCACACAGCCAGTCAGTGTCACATTTGAACTCAGGCCTTGCTAACTCTAGGCCCAGCACTCTATTCTCTGTGCCACCTAGCTGCCCCTCTATGCCAAGAACTGTGCTCAGTGTTGGGGATATAAAAAACTACCACCGTGCCTTTCCCTGAAAAAAAGCCCCAGTTCTCAAGGAGCTCACTGTCTAATGAAAGCAGAGATTGTGAGGAATTAAGCTGTCCCGATGCTAACTGACTTGGCCCTCAGTTGAGGAAGGAACCAAAAGCTTCCCTTCTCCACTCCCAGCCTCACAGGCCTGATCCCACCAGATTAGAAGGGAAACCAGGAAGGGGATGGCAGACAGGTTTATAGGTTTATAGGATTTGAGAGGCATTGAAAGTCTGGCAGGCAGGACCAACTGTAGCCTCTGCCTCAGTCCTTGTTCCCTGCTCTTCCCACTTGGCCTAATCCTGACTCTCCTGGAGGGCAGCTGTGCTAACAAAGAGGAAGGGCAGAGAGACATTTCCTGCCCACCTTGTGCACCCCAAACTGAAATCATCTTTTCCCCTTCCTTTTCCCCACCCCCAGTTTTTCTTCCAAACTTTCCACTACCATTTCCCCAGTTACCCAGGATTGTCATTGGGGTGCCATCCTTTACTCTCCACTGTCACTCACCCCATCTGGTCCAATTGCTGTTAAGACTTCGTGTCTACATTCACCATATCTCAAAAGATGTCGCCTTTTCTCTCTACTCACAACTACAGCTCGAATTTAAGTCCATCTCTCCTCTCATCTGGGCTGTTCCTATAGCCTTTCTCTTTGCCTCCTCTCTCCCTACTCAAATCATTCTACCCTCAGCTCACAAGGTGTTTTTTTCTAAAGTGTGGGTTAGGCCCTGTCACCTCCCTCCCCATATCACTTTTAAAAGTTTAAACCAGAGGAATATGGTGGGGGACAGAAAGCAATAAAACATGGGGTGATGGAGAAAGGCTTTATGTGGGAGATGGTGACGGAGCTGAGCCTTGAAGGAAACTAGAGATTCCAAGACTTGAAAGTGAGGACAGAGTGCATTCCAGGCTGGGGGGACAGCTTGGGCAAAAGCATGGAGGTGGGAAATGGAGGGCTGTTTTGGGGGGAATAGTGAGTAGGCTAGCTTGGCAGGAACATGAAGTATGTTATCAGCTCGTTTGCACGTTAATTTGCCATCATTTCCTCCCAGATCTCACTCTGCTTTTCTGTGAAGAAGTCTCTCATGCACATTCAGTAATTCCTGTATTTCCTTCACCCTTAATGCATGTGCATTTATTTTCCCCATGAGGTGATTCTGCCATCAGGTGAGGCAGGGACTTCCCTTCCCACTGCCAGTGAGCCTAGGAGGAACACACATTACTTTAGAAATCTGGTTTACATTTTTTTCCAACCTGGGATTATAGAGCCTCTTATCTGGTAGGAGTTTCCATGTGCAAACTGAAGGAATAATGTACCCTTCAGTGAAGACAAAATTATCAGCCTTTCCAATAAGGCTCCCGTTGGCAGGTTGGTTCACCTGCTTAGTGAAAACCAAGAGAATATTTCTGCTTTCATAAACTTACCTGCCTAGGTCTCCTAGGTTTGTAACCTCAGCATTATTCTCAGCTTCTCACACTCCCTCAGTCTGAATCCAACTCATTTTCAGATCATGATGCTTATTCTTCCATCACCTCTCTAACATCTGATCCCTTCTCTCCCTCACACAGCAGCCACTGGAGCTCAGGGCCTCCTGACCTCTTGCTTAGATTTTTGGGACAGCTTCCTAACTTGTCTCTTTGTACTCCAATCCTTCCTCTGCACACTGCTGTCACGGGCAGCTTAAAGGAAGACTTGACTTGTGACTCCCCTACTCAATCAAATCTAGCTTCCTATTGTCCCAAGGATAAAAGGTCAACTCTGCTGGTTGGTTTTTAAAGCCGTTCCTGACCTGGCCCATCTATCCTGTCATCTTCACTGGATATCCCTCCACTTTCCAAACTGCAAATCAACCAGAATTACCTTCTTTATTCCTCACAAAGAACACTCATCTCCCATCTCCAAGCATTTGCACTGACTGGTCCCTATGCCTGGAATACTGTCCCTCTTCACCTAAACCTCACAGAGTCCTCTCTCTTGAAGATGTAGCTCAAGAATCATCTTTTTCAGTCTTTCCTGATCCTCTCCAGCTCATATGTTGTATATATTTGCATTTGTTTGGTTTGTATTTGTGCCATATGTATTTTTTATTTGTCACATATTATTAAAATTCAAGCTCATCATGAGTAGGGATCATTTCATTCTTTGTTCTTGTATCCTCAGTATAGCTAAATGCCTGACACACAGCAGATGCTTAATAAAAGTTCTAATTAATTTATCTCTGCTGCTTTCATGTTTTTTAATCCAGAAACTGGGGTTCAAGTCCTGCCAGAGATACTTGCTGTGTGACTCTGTGAAAGCTATCTAACCTCTCTGTGCCTTAGTTTCCTCCTCGGTAAAATGAGGAGACCGGACTTGGCCATCTTAAATGTGTCTTATGGCCCTAAATCTCTGATGCTATGTCCTTGATAAGAAGAGATGTTAAGACCTCTATCTTTTGCTATTGACTTCTGGGTGACCTTGGGGAAATCACTTCTCTGGGCCTGTTTCTTCTTCTACAGAATGAGGGGCTTCAGAAGATGACTTCTGGGGTTACATACATGATGCAGACTCTGCATTTGTTGTGGAAAGAAACATTTGTTTTCCTTACAGGAGGTACAGTGAATGGAGGCCTGGACTCGGGGTTAGGAAGGTCTGAGTTTGAAGGCTCCTTCAGATCATTCTTAGCTGTGTGGCCCTAGATAGTCCCATGTGCTTTTGTGCCTCAGTTTCCTTATCTCTAAAATAAGGGGGTTAGGCTAGATGGCCTGTGTGGTCTCCTCTTGCTCTCAGTCTGTTGATTGAAAAAGCAGAGGTCTTTCTGGGGAAGATTTCCCTATTTGGAAAAGAGAATGACAGGGTTATAAATGATTGAAAAAAAACCAGAATCTGTGTGGTAGGGGTGAAATGATTGGAAAACCCCTAGTATATGTGGGGCTTGCCTTGCTCAAAGGGCCTAGAGGGTAGGAGCTCTGACCAAGAAGAGGAAATGGGATTTGGGTGGAGGGGAAGCTAGGATGAAGGCACAGATGTGGCCTGCTTTGGAGATGGCATGGTGGTTGGCAAAGCCAAAGCATGAGTCAAGAGGGAGAGAGGTTGTTTGGCTCAGAAGGTTGGTTTGTCTTTTGGGGAATATTGACACTTGAACTTTCCATCCTCAGCAAATCGGACATTCTGTAATCTCTGAGTTTGTTTGATTTGACTTTTATTCCCTCAAATGCCAGTAAAAGCCATCTCTACTTTGCTCGCCCTAAGGGGAAGGAAAGGTCACATTTAGAACAAGAAAGCAAGAGAATTGGAGAAACCTGGGGGCCAGCTAAAGCCAGATGGCAATGATAGAGAGATACAGAAGGGGCCACCTCAGTTATAATGTGAGGAGCGTGCCAGGATGGAGCAAGTAAGGTAGAGGACAGAACACAAGGAGAAAACAGCAGGTGGGAAGGACATGAGTCAGGCTATTTCCTGCCTGGAGTTCCCCTAGCCCTCGGAAAGCCACAGGCTTTTTCTGAAGCTGCCCTGGATGTTTGTTCACCTCTTCTGCTGGGTGTGGAAAAATACAGTTTACCTGGGAGTGGGGAAAGCTGGACACCATGGCAGCTGGGGAGAGTTCTGCTCTCCTGTTTAATGGATATTCTGTCCTGGGTGGAGGCAAGGTCTGGGTGGGTGGACAGTAAAGGGAAGTCATGGCACTTTGGGAGGGAGGGATCAGACTGGTGATTTAATTGGGGCAGGGAACTCCTCATTAGAATCACCCTCTGTGGATGAATGAACCATTAATGCTCACTAAATGCAGGCACTATGATAAGTGCCAGAGAAACTAATAAGCAAAGATAGTCTCTGCCTGACTTTCTATGGCAAATCATTAACTGTTCTGCAACTTAGAGTCTTTGATTTTTTATTTATATTTGAACTTTTAAAAAATTATTATTTATTTATTTTTGCCATTTTTTTCTATTTCAAGCTTGAGTTCCAAATTCTCTTATCCCTCTTGCACCTCCCCCACTTACAGAGAAGGCAATCAATATGATTTCAATGATATATGTGAAATCTTGCAAAACATATTCATGTATTAGCCATATTACAAAAAAAGCAAGAAAAATAAAGTGAGAAAATGATACTTCAACTTGCAATCAGAACTCATCATTTTTCTCTCTGCAGGGGGATAGCATTTTCTTTTTAAATCATGAGTCTTTTGGAATTGCCTTGGATCATTTTAGTGATCAGAGCAGCCAAGTCTTTCCCAGTCAATAATCATTACAAAATTGCTGTTACTAAGCACGATCTCCTGCTTCTTCTTACGTCATTATGTATCAGTTCTTACAGGTCTTGCTATGTTTTTCTTTTTTTTTTTTCTCTTTGGAGGGCAAGTGGGGTTAAGTGACTTAGTCAAGTCAAGTAACCTGCTTATGTGCGCGTGTTTATGTGTGTGTGTGTGTGTGTGTGTGTGTGTGTGAAGTGTCTAAGGCTGGATTTGAACTCAGGTACACCTGACTCCAGGGCTGGTGCTCTATTTACTACGCCACCTAGCCGCCCCCTTGCTATGTTTTTCTAACCCCCCTCCCCACCCTGTCCTCATCATTTCTTGTAGCACGATAGTACTCTTTCACAATCATACTCCACAACTTGTTCAGTCATTCCCCGATTGATGAGAATACCCTCCATTTCCAGTTCTTGGACACCTCAGAAAAGAGTATATATAATATATATATACATAGTAACTAAGCATGTATACTTACTCTTCCTTCTTTGAACCAATTCTGATGAGAGCAAGGTTCAAGTATTGCCCCCACTCCATTTTTTTCTCCATTGTAAAAGTTTTTTCTTGTGTGCCTTTTTCATGTGAGAAAAATTTCCCTATTCTCCCTCTCTCCCTTCCTCTTTGTCCCAATGTATTCCTCTTTCTCCCCTTTTATTTTGGAGATCATCCCACATAATTGACCCACATGCATGCTTTATTTTTTACATAGACCCCTTCCAACAGCTTTAAAAATAATTAGTTCTTAGGATTTACACGGATCAATTTCCCATATAAGAATGTACACAGTTTAACTTTATTGAATTGCTTATGACTGATCTTTCATGTTTACCTTTGTTATGCTTCTCTGAGTCTTGAGTTAGAATATAAAATTTTCTCTTCAGTTCTTACCTTTTCATCAGAAATGCTTAAAAATCTTCAGTTTTATTAAACATCCATTTTTTTCCTTTGAAGAAATATACTCAGTTTTTCTAGGTAGATATTCTTGTTTGTGATCCCAGCTCTTTTGACTTTCACAATATTATATTCCAAGTCCACCACTCCTTTAAGATGGAAGCTGATAAACCTCTTGTGCTCTTGACCATGGCTCCATAATCTTTCAGCCATTCTTTTCTGGCTGCTTGCAACATTTTGTCCTTGACCTGGGAGCTCTGGAATTTGGATATGATATTCCTAGGAGATTTCATTTTGAGATCTCTTTCAACAGCTGATCAATGGTTCTTTCAATTTGTATTTTACCTTCTGAATATAAGATATCAGGGTAGTTTTCCTGTATAATTTCATGAAATATAGTATGTAGGCTCTTTTGTTTGATCATGGCTTTCAAGTAATCCAATAATTCTTAGATATAACTTCAATCTATTTTCCAGGTCCGTTGTTTTTCCCACAAAATATTCCACATTTTCTTGCTTTTTATTATTTTGACTTCGTTTTATTTTCTTTAATGTCTCATGGAGTCATTAGCTTCCATTTGCTCACCTTTAATTTTTTTAGGAATTGAAGTCTTCAATGAATTTTTGTGCCTCTTTTACCATTAGGCTAATTCTGATTTTTAAGGTATTCTTTTCTTCAATATTATTTTTGTGTGTCTTTTACTAAACTATTATTTTTCTTTCAAAATTTTCTGGCATCATTTTCATTTCTTTTCCTAAGTTTTCTTCTGCTACTCTTATTGCTTTCTTTAACTCTTCCAGGAATTGTTGTTGAGGTTGTTTCCAGCTAGCATTTTGATTTGAGGCTTTGGTTGTAGATGTTTTCACCTTTTGTCTTCTTAATTTGTGTCTTGGTCTTCCTTGCCACTGTAGTAGCTTTTTATGGTAAAGTTCTCTTTTTTTTTTGGTTTGTTTGTTGTTTGCTCATTTTTCAGCCTATTTGACTTTCAACTTTATGTTAAAGGTGGACTCTGCTCACCTGGGGTGGGGAGGCCCTATCCTAAGCTTCAGGCTTTTTCCTGCAGCTGTTTTCAGAGCTCATTCTTGGGGGTCTATAAGTTTCCATTGTTTTCAAGGTGGTGTGATGTGGGGACAGGTGTGGTCATTTCTTTTCCTGGTCTGCACTCTGGTTATTATCTAGGCAGTGCCCCTGCTTTCATGAAGTCATAAACACTACTACTAACCTGGGTCTCAGAAATGTCAATAGGGTCCCTGTTTCCTTGAGAGTGAAAGTGCTCCTCTCTGCCCTGTGGCCTGAAACTGCACGTGAGCAATAGAGTTACCAATCAGTGCCAGTCGGACCCAGTGCCAGCAAAAGATCTCCTTTACTCTCTTTCTGACCAGTTGTCTTTCCTCCTTACTGTCTTTGGGATGAAAGATTCTGAAGCTTCTGTTGCTGCCACCTCCAAGGCCCTCTACTCATGCTTCGGCCTCATTCAAGGCTGGCCGCTGGTGCTACCAGTGCTTGAACTTCAGGCTGGAACCTGCCTTGCTGTCACAGACCTCCTACTGACCCAAGTTTTCTTAGGCTGAAAAAATGTCTCACTCTGGCCTTTTTTTTTGGCTTTACCACTCCAAAATTTGATTTAAGATGTTATTTTAAAGTTGGTTGGGGGGGGGGGGGGTTTGAGAGAGTTCAACTGGGTTGCTGCCTTTAATCCACCATCTACTGGTGCAATTTAAGGTCTTAGAGTGTTGCTTGGGATACTGAGAGGTTGGACCCAGATCATCCTGACTCTTCATTCGCTGTGCTGGGCTCTCTCAAAAACTGTTTTTCTCTTTTTAAATTTATTTTTTGTCTGAGACCCTAGTTTATGAGGCAGCATAATGTAGTAAAAGGGGTGGTCAGGTAGCACAGAGAGTAAGAGCACCAGCTCCAGTGTCGGGATGACTTGGAGATCGAATCCCGGACTCAGACAATTAGTATCCACCCAGAAACATCTGGCCGTGTAACCTTGAGCAAGTTACTTAACCCCGGTTGCTTAAAAAAAATAATGTAGTAAAAAGCACTCTGGCTATGGAGTCAAAGGTCTTGGGTTCAAATCCTGCCTCTGATACATACGCCTCCAGTGACCTTGTTTAAATTGCTTTCCACTTTCTGAGCTTCAATTTCCTTCTCCATAAAATGGGAAGATTATAATTGATTGTCTCTGCCATCTCTGTTCCTTCTTGCTCTCAATCTTTGACTTTTCTCATGTTTCCTGTCCTGTGATCACTGTTCTATAAAACACTTCTGCCCAGAGAGGGCTGCCCTTTCTTCAGACTTGGGTTTTGTGATACCCAGGAGGATAAAGTGAATTAGCCAGAGGGGATCTAAAATGAAATGATACAACATTCTGGATCTGAAGAAGCAGTCCATTAAGGTGATTATCCCATTAATCTGATAGATACAGGTGCCTACACTGGATAATTCACACCTTGATGGAGAAGGCATGAATAACATATAGTGGATGTTTCACTATTTAATTTTCTCTGTGTTGGAACTTCTCTGCCATCACAGACTGAAACGTCTTGGTGGCTTAAGACACGTTACACAGACAAAAGCATTATCCATTATTTCCCCATGACCAGTCTAGTTCTGAGCTTCTCTAAACTTAACTGGGTTTGTCTTCAGGCAAAACCCCTGCCAGAAGGACTACAACCAGGACAGGGCAATCAGGGTTTTGCCATAGGCTACTGACATTCAAAGTGATATGCTTCTTGCCTGATGCTTCTGTAGTTGACACACTGCTCCTTTTAGCTCTTAGGCTCTCTTGTCTCATGCCTTGTTGTGCTCTTTTAGCCCCAAAATGCAGTCCCTGAGACCTGTGAGATACCTGTCTCAGGTCCTTTCTCTGGTCCTATTTGCATATTTACACAATACAGGGATGAGGGAAGTGACTACTATTATGTCATTCTTCACCATTCCAATTCTGTCTTGGAGATGTTGCTTTACTGTGGAGGCATGGGTCACACTCTATAGAGGATGGACTGCCCTTCTCACAGTGATACTGACCATACACCAAATGATTCCCTCTGGCACCCTGTGCAAGTGGGATCCTAAATCCTTCCTCAACCCAGTTAGGAGTGATCTCATAGCCCTAGACATGATTTCTCCTTCCTCTTTCCAGTGAGGTATCAAAGGTCCTTAGTAAATCATGGACAGTACAAAATAATGGGTAATAAAAAATCATTTTGTATGTTATTGGGATGGAGTCACCCATGTGTACACAGCAGCTTGCACCAAGACCCATAACTCCTCTGGATTCAGCTCTTTGGCTTTCACTTGCCTTGTTCTTGGCCTCTCTGTAGCATCACTGCCATTCTTGACCACCTTCTCCTGAATACTCCCTGATCCCTTCTGGTTCTTCTCCTACCTCTCTGACCAGCCCTGCTCAGTCTCCTTTACTGATCTCCATCCAGGTCCCTCCCAATAACCATGGGTTCCCCCAAGGCTTTGTCCTGGGTTCTCTTCTCTTCTCCCTCCATCCTATCTCACTTGTTGATCTCTGTGGTCCAACTATCATTTCTATAAATATAATTCCCAGATTTATATATCTCGCTTCAGTCTTTTTCCTGAAATCTGGTTGTACATGACCAGTTGCCTATTAGACATTCTGAATTGGATGTCCTACACTCAGCTCAAATTCAACATGTTAAATCAAAAAGCATTTAGGAAGTGCCTACCATGTGGCATGTGTTGTGTTATGCCCCAGGGCATACAAAGAAAGACAAAAGACAGTCTCTGCTTGTAATGATCTCGGTCTAATGGGGGAACCAACATGAAAACAACTGTGTACAAACAAGATACACAGATAAATTGAGGCTAATGTTAGAGGGAAGCCATTAAGCATTAAGAGGGAGGGCTTGGCAGAGGGTTTTTGCAGAAGGTGGGATTTTAGCTAAAACTTGAAGGAAGATAGGGAAGTCGGGAGATAAAAATGAGGAGAGAAAATACTCTAGTCATGGAGAACAGCCAGTGACAATGCCGAGAGGTGAGTATGTGTCCAAAAGGAGACTCAGCATCTTTCCCCCAAATCTGCCAAGTCTTCCTATTACTATTGTGGTTCCCAGTCAAGGCGACGTCCTTGGCTCTTCACTCTTGCTCCACTCACATAGTAATCTACTAGTAGCCAGGTGGTATCACCGTTGTCTCTCAATCTCCTTTGCATATGTTCCCTATCTCCACTCACACTACCATTGCCCAAGCTGAAGCCCTTATCTCCTTGTCTGGATGATGGCCTTTTACGTGGTTTCCATGCCTCAAGTCTTTCCTTAATCCAATCCATTCTCTACATAGCTGCCAAAGTGACTTTCTTAAAATGTTCATCTGCCTAGGTCACAATAAATGTCCATGGCTCCCTATTACCTCCAGTGTCCAAAGGAAACTCTTACATTTGGCATTTAAAGCTCTTCACAGCCCAGCCCCTTCCTGTCTTTGTGGCCTTCTTACATGTCATCTCTGTATACTCCTCTGTGATTTAGCCATATTGGTTCCTTTGCTCTTGCTCACATAGAATGCATCATTTCCCATCTCTGCTCCTTTGTACTGGTGACCCATGCCTGGAATAACCTTTCCTCTAACCTCCATAGCTTATATTTCTTGGTTTCTTTTAAAAGTCAGCTCAAATAGAACCCGTTGCAAGAGGCTTTCCCTTCTGATGTGTCATGGATACCTTTGACGGTCTCACAAAGCCTACGGAGCACTTCTCAGAATAATGGTTCTAATGCATAAAATAAAATACATAGGGATTAGAAAGGAAACTAATTATATTGAAATAATGTCTTTTTACTGAAATCTATCCGTGGTTCTGTGAATATCAGGTGTTCTTCTACATGTGTTAGAGCCTTCCCTTGTACCCTGCATATCTCCTATGTGGATTGTTTTTTGCACATGTCTTCCTTTATTAAAATATAAGATCCTTGATGGCACAAATACTTGTTGTTGTTGTCGTTGTCTCTCTTTGCATCCCTTCTCCCTTTGTATCCCTTCTCCCTTGGCATCCCTTCTCCCTTTTTATCCCTTCTCCCTTGGCATCCCTTCTCCCTTGGCATCCCTTCTCCCTTTGTATCCCTTCTCCCTTTGCATCCCTTCTCCCTTTGCATCCCTTCTCCCTTTGTATCCCTTCTCCCTTTGCATCCCTTCTCCCTTTGTATCCCTTCTCCCTTTGTATCCCTTCTCCCTTGGCATCCCTTCTCCCTTTTTATCCCTATACTTAGCACAATACTTGGTACACATTAGATGTGAAGGGGAGAAAACAGGGGCTCAACACAAGAATTTGTCAGCAGATTTATCCATTTTGTGGTAGGGCAAATTCTCTGAGGGCAGGAATTGTTACTTTTGACATTGTATGTACAATGCCCAGACCTGTAGTGATTGTGCTGTGGCTAAAGCATGAATCACTGGCTCACATTCCCCAGTCCACTGGATGACAATGAGGGTAATCTTTCCTGAAGAGTAGGGCAGGTGAGAGGAAGAATACCCTTTGTCTTTTTGGCTGTAGGATATGGGAATATCCATCCTGGAGAAGAGAAGACTTGGGATTGGGAGAGGGAGGGAGGTACGAGAGCTGATCTCTAGTATTTAAAGGGCTATCATAGGGAAGAGGATGGGAAATATTCTGCTTAGCACAAGGGTCAGAACTGGGAGAAATGGAGTGAGGGCGGGGGGAGTTCCAAAGAGGCAGATTTAAAGTCCATGCTAGGAAAAATTTCCTAATAATTTATAGGATCACAAATCTAGAGCTCAAGGTAACTCTGAGGCATCTAGTCCAACATCCTCCTACAGATAGGGAAACTGAGGTTCATGGAGATTTTGCAACTTGTCCAAGGTCACACAGATAGTGTCAAAGGTGGGATATTAAGCCTGGTTTTCTGACCCCTGGGATGCTTTTCTTTCTATGACACTACACACATAACAGGCACTTATTAAACATGGTGAAGAAATAAATAAAACACAAGTGGAAAAGAGCACAGAAAAGAAACTTCTCTGTCTGCACGACATTTTTTTTTTTGTCTTTTGCATTTCATTTCTGATCTCAGAAAGCATTAAAAATGCCTGGAACACAGGGGAAGGTGGACGCCTCTCTTTAGCCAAATTGATTTGCTCTTCTCTCCTTCACCTTGTGAACAGACACCGACGAGAGCAATGATTGACTCACCCAGCCTATCACCAGCCTCAACAGGAAGCCTTGTGGATTTTTCTTTGCCGGTCTCCAGTGGGGCCTGGTTATTAGGGCTCAGTGTAGGCTGGGAAATCATGTGCAGAAGCCTAGTGAGAGGCTAATATTTGAAGGAAGCCTTGGGTAGGAAGTGGGCACCGGCTGTCTGTCCCATATGCAGTGCCTGGAGAGAGAACAATCTCCTCTCTTGAAGGTGGTCAGGAATGGTACTCTAAGATGAGAAAACCAAGCCTCTCTTGGCCACCGTTATACAGGTACAAATGAGAACACATGACCCAATGACTAACTGTGCGTTTGCTAAATATAAGCTTCCATCATTTCAAAGGGGGAAGGATAAGGCAGGGAAGCCAAGTCTCTCATAATGAATGCAGCCTATAGCTTTTAAACAGGGCTAACATATGGGCCACTAATGGGAATGGGAATGCAAATTAGAGATTTTTGATTGCTTGAAATAAAGTCAGCAGAATCAGAGCCTCAAAAAGCAAATGGTGCAGCTTTAACTACCTGAGTGCCACTGCCAGAACAGGGTCCCCCAGTGAAGTCCCAGGGGATGGGGCTGAGATTTTTGATGGAGATCTGTCTAGATCATGTAAAGGAAGGCACAGATTCCTTTCCCCAAGTTCCTCTTTGGGTCATCAGTGAGTTATTTAGTTTGCTTTGCATTTACAGAGTAGTAGATTTAGAGGTAGAAGGTCCTTAGAGGTTATGGCCCAAAATAAAAGCTAACCTTTATATAGTGCTTTAAGGTTGGCAACTTGCTTTCTATATATTAGCACATTTGATCTTTAAGACAACTCGATGTGGCTTTCACTACCCTCATTTTCTACAAGAGGAAACCAAGACCTAAGGTAGTCAGATTTCTCCTCTCTCAAATCTGTCTTCCACCCAGCTGTCAAGGTAATTTTTCTAAAGCAAGAATCTGAAGGTGTCGTTTCCCTACTCAATAAATTTCAGCCCACTATGGAATGCACATAGCAAGCACTTCAATGCGTGTATTGAAAGAATGAAAGCACTGAGGAGGAAAAGAGTGCAGAAAATAAGCTTTTGTCATCTTCACATTCCTTTCTTCAGAGAAGCAGAGCCAAGATTTTAACCTTGTCTTCTGATTCCAAATCCAATGCCCTTTCCCCACTCTTTCTTCTATCTTTCCATTCATATAAATGAAAGGAGAGCTGGTTTACCTTGAGTTGACAAGAGATATGCTAAGCGGAGGGTATCTTGAGAGCACCATTTTATTTATTTTTATTTTCCATATGGAAAGGCAGTATGAGAGTCAGAAAGACTTGGGTTCAAATACTACCTCTGCCACTGGTTGTGTCCCTGGGTAAGTCAGGCAAATCTGTTTGCCCCCAAGTGACTCTCTGAGACTGGAAGAAGAATTGGTGATTGGCAGCAGTAGAAGGAGTTTCCACAGTGGAATTCCATCCACCAAATGAAATCATAGCTCTAGATCATGCTAAACAAACATCATGGATGAAGAAGCAATTCAGGCTCTGAGAGGTTCATTATAAAAGATGGGGGTAGGATTGGAATGAGCACTGGCTCTAGAGGCAGGAAGATGCCCTAGGTTCAAATTCTACCCCTGTCACTTAAGGTCACACAAGGTCACTTGTGACCTTGGGAAGGTCACTTTGCATCTTTAGAACTCAATTCCCTCACTCATCTGCAATAAGAAGAAAATGGATTAGAAAGTCTTCAAAGTCCTTTCCAGCTTTAAATATTTAATTCTATCATCTTATGATGTGGGTTGAATGACTGGGGAGGATTTGAAGTGTTTTGTCTGAATGCTTGTAAGGACTCTTTTCCTTTTTTATATCCTTTAAAATCCAATCCACTCTAATAGCATGTCTTATGTGCCTGCTGTCTGTAAAGTTATGCTGGTGCTGACAATACAAAGGCACACATTTTAAACCATAAGCTCATACCCATTGGATACAATAACTGAAGATCTCAAGTTTGATGTTTCTACCTTCATCAATGTTGTCAGGACACTGATTAATTCCATCTCGTGTTTAACCTCTCCTCCTTTTTTAACCATTTATTTTTAAGTTAATTTATTTTTAGTTTTCAAGATTCACTTCCATAAATTTTAAATTTTCTCCCCCTCTCTCCTCTCTTCCCTCCCCGAGATGGCGTGCAATCTGATATAGACTCTACATATGCATTTCTATTAAACATATTTCCACATTAGTCATATTCTATAGAAGAATTATAATGAGTGGGAGAAACCATGAGAAAGAAAAACAAAGTGAAACAAAACAAACAAAAAGTAAAATTGTCTGCTTCCTTCTGCATTCAGACTCCATACTTCTTTCTGTGGATGTGGATGGCATTTTACATCAAGAGTCCTTTGGAGTTGTTTTAGGCCTTTGCATCGCTGAGAAGGGCTAAGTCCATCAAAATCAATCATCACAGACTGTGTCATATTAACCACTTATTAATTCATTTATTCAACAATTGTCTTCTTTATACCCTGTCCATCATAAAAGTGCCATTGCATTCAGCACTGGAAGTAATAGTTCAGTTATGCAAATTATTTGAAATCCCACTTCACCATTAGGCCTCTTGAGGGTTTCCACCATTCTTACTTCAGCAAGGGTGTTAGAGGATGAAATCTACCAAATCCATGGGCAGTGAATTTAATAATTAAATTTAATTTTATTTAATTTAATGTGTCACCAATAAATTTCCCCAATAAATTCCACTGCACTCTGGATTTAAGTGTTCATTTATTAGATGAAATAGCTACTCCATGCCTGTGTTCCCCAATTTGATATAATATGGTGCACAGATACTCCCTACAGATCACAACAGAAAAAATAGCTTCAAGTGGTATTTCCCTTCTTTACCAAACATAATTCATCTGACGTGACATTGAGAATCACTTTAATTCCCAAATGCTAAAAAGTTCAATTAGAAGAATAACAAAACCTAGTTAATTCTGTTTTATTTTTCAATCTACCAACCCATGTTGAACAAAATTATGCTTGTAAAAGAGCTGTGATTAATAAAACCAAAATTGTGGAATGACACCCACCCATCTGAAAGCAGTATTCCTATACACTTTGGTCTCCTGTGTAAATGTGCAAAGATAAATTATTCAATAACAAATATTTATTATGTGGAAGTTGGTTCCCCATTTGTTCCCTTGACATTTGCATATCAAAGACTTTGTTTCCTTGCAGAAATACTTGAAAATGTAGGGAATAAAAAATATATTTTCATTATCTAATAGTGCTTCTAGGTTAGCTAAGCAGAAGATTCTGGGATGAAGTCAATATCCCTTGATTATATTCCTGTTTTTTCTGTAATTTCTCATGATGAGTGATTAATCCTGTGAATTGAAATTGTGTCACCTTGTTAAGTGATGCTTTCCTTCTTATCCACTTGTAAATTATCTTTTTCATTCATATTATAGAGTTTAATGACAATATATTTGGGTGAATTGGATCATTGAATTTTATAGATCTGTTTGTAACATCTTTCAAAAATCTTTTTTTCTCTATGCACACAACTACCATGCTGACTAAGGTTCTGTTCACTTCCTAAACTACTTATAATTAGATTTTCTCCATCAATTCTCTCCCCACTCCAAATCCATCCCTCCTGCATCGCTAAAGTGATTTTCTAAAAATTTAGTTTTGATCATGTCACTCTTCTACCTACTTCTCCTGTTTTACCCTTCAGTCTGAAAACTCTAATTTCCTACTGATTAGATGCCTCCATTCAAACTTTCCGCCATTTCTTCCATGTAGTTGAGTTTTATTTGTTCTGGAATTCCACTCATTCTGTTGCTCCTGATGGTAGAACTTTCATTATAGTGGTCATATCTTTTCAATTCAATGCCACATTCTCCAAAACATGGCTATGTAGTATGGGGTAGAGAACTCTGAATTTATAGTCAGGGGACATGGTTCCAAATGTTACTTCTGCTACATACCACCTGTATAATCTGGGCCTCAGTTTTCTCATCTGTAAAATGAAGGATTAAATTAGATGACCTCTCATGTTCCTTCCAAATTTATGATCCTTCTTTTTTCTTTAAAGTACCTATTATTCAATTTATTGAGTCTAATGAGTCTTTATTTCCTGGATTCAAGAAATTTGAAACGAATTTGTTTGTTTTGTTTTAGATGGCTTCTTTTTGGGAGCTGTAAACCCATAAACTTTGCTCATTGTGTTGGAATGTTTTTCCTAGCATTTGCTCAGTTCCTTTACCTTTCCTTTTCCCTACCTGAAAATTATTCTCTTTGGAGGTTTCTTGGTTTACCTCTTTTTCTCATCACTTTCTTTATATATTTGTGGGTGTTTATATAACAGTAGCAACAATAAGCCTTTACATAGTATTTTAAAGTTTGTAAAATGCACTACAAATATAATTTTATTGTCACAACAACCCTGTAAATTAGTGCTATTAGTACCCCTACTTTACATATGAGGAAACTGAGATAGAAAGAGGTTAAATGGCTTGCATAATGTCACATTGCTTTTAAATGTCTGAGACTGGATTCGAACTCATGTCTTCCTGATTCTAGGTGCACTATTCACTGTGCTACAGAGCTGCTTATTTATCTAATAATGGTCTAATAATGGCTAGGTGGATTGAGGACCTAAGCCTAAGACTATTCACTTTGCCATCTTGCTAGATTATCTGTACGTCATTAATGTCCAGACTCATACACCTGTGGCCACATGTACAAATGAACCATAAAAGTCAACTTTTTCACATTTGGAGCTATGCCAACAAGTACCTATAAAAGGTCACTGAAATATTATTGAGAAGTCCCCTCCCATTTTCAGATGCTTAAAGCTGCAATTTGCCTTTCATATTTTTTTCCCGATTAGTGATTAAATAAAAAATTCCATTTGCTTTTGTCTAGCTCAAGGACAGACAATATGTTTTTAAGATTTCTCTCACATCCAGGGGCATTCTCCTTACTCTCTCCTTTGGTTACCTTCTGGAATGTTCCGGGTGTCACTACGTAAAGTTGTTCTGATCTCAGGGGCAACCATGACACTCTCTCCAAAATTCTAGGTCTCTAAAAGCCACAACTCAATTTTCCTAATATTTCTCTGGATTCAAACCAACAATCTAGTTATGTCTGCCTAGCTGGAGGATTAGAAAATCACTCCTGGAGAATACAACCCTGTAGCCTTTGAGCATGCTGACTGTCAAAGAACAGGGAAATTCATATTCTTGGCCCTCATTCAGAGCCTGTTGCTTCCTTCTTTCATTAAAAGTCTGTGAAAATTTATCTGTGGTTTACTAGCTTACAGCAAGATGGAAATAGCACACTAGTCAATGGGGGCAGAATAGAGAACTTCAGAGCAGAGATGCCCTCCTACTAATGAGAGAAGACAGGCAAAGATGAGGTGGTGTCCTAATGACAGCGTTATGCAGCTGTTGAGAGCTGGCCATTCCACTTGGTGGTTCAACCAAACTGGTCTTCTTGCTTTCTTTCACACATAGCGCACCATTTCCCTTCTCCATGACTTTGCACTGACTGTCCACCCAGCTTGGAAGGTACTTCCTCCTTAAGTCTAGAGAATCCCCACTTTCCTTCAAAGCTCAGCTCAGACATTACTTTGTACACGAGTCTCTTCTGATCTCCCCTGACTGGCTGCTAGTGATGCCTCAAGTTGCCTTTGTTAACATTGTATATATTTACCTATGTAAATACTGGTTCCTTCAATAAGATGTAAGTCCTTGAGGGTAGGACCTATTCCCTTTTTGTCCTTAAGCCCCAGCACCCAGCACAATGACCAGCACATAGTAGGCCCCTTGTTGTTCTTTCGTTTCAATTATGTCTGACCCTTTGGGGTTTCCTTGGCAAAGATATTAGAATAGTTTGCCATTTTCTTCTCCTGCTCATTTTATAGATGAGAAAACTGAGGCAAGCAGGATTAAATGTCTTGTCCAGAGCCTCACACAGCTAAGAAGTGTTTGAACTCAGAAGTTCAGAAAGCTTACTGATTGATTTCTATATAGTAAACCTCATATTATAATACAGTGGTATATTTTTTTTTTGATAAAAATGATGGAGAATCATCATGGACTACTTTGAATGTGCTTAACATTGTCTACCAAGAAAACAAGGGCTGCCTATTATTTTTAAAAGTCTCTTTACAAATACTTTTGAGAATGAAAGCCAATAGGCACTGGTTTATTTAAGCTACTGGGAAAGCAGTTACTTGAGCTCCACCTCATTTTCTGATCAAGGAAGGCTTTCTCTGGTCCTTTGTAAACCAATACAGAGCACGAGTGGGAGGCAGCCTCTATCACTAAAACCGCACCTGACTCCCTTGGCTGTCGTGGGGAACTTTGAAACCCCAAAGCTGCATTAAGGCCAACTTCGAGCATCTACTCAGTGCAGTGGGAAGAGCCCTGGGCCCCGAGTCAGGGAGACCTGAGTGTGAGTAGAGCTACAGCCGCTGCCTCTGCAGCCTGGGCAAGCCAGAAACGATTTGCCTCCATTTCCTCAACTGTACAATCAGGATAATAATAGCACCCGCCTCACAGAGTATTTGTGAGGATCAAATGAGATAGTATTTGTAAAACACTTAGCATAGTACCTAGTACATAGGAGGTACTTAATAAATGTTTCCTTCCTTTCTTCCTCCCACTTCTTTCCATCCTTCCCTCCCCCCCCTCCTCCCCCCCTCTCTCTCCCCCCCTCCTCCCTCCCTCCTTCCTTTCCCTCCCTCCTCCTTCCTTCCTTCCTTCCTTCCTTCCTTCCTTCCTTCCTTCCTTCCTTCCTTCCTTCCTTCCTTCCTTCCTTCCTTCCTTCCTTCTTTCCTTTGTATTATGTTCTTATTGAGATAGTCCCCCAGGCAGATGCTGGGAAGTTGGTTAAAACCATGTCTTTTCATTCCATGACTTATGAGGATGACAGGTTGGGGTATGGGGCTAGTTCTTTGATATTCCTCATTCATTCCTGTCTCCACAGAACTGCATAGAAGAATTACATTTTGTCTCATGGACCAAATATTTAATATCTCTGATCCATAGTTTTCTTATGTGAAAACCGGGGACTGGGTGATTGAGTGTGCTGTCATTGGTCTTGGGAGCTCTGGGATGAGGAGACTTCTTTGATCAATGTTAGTTGGCGCCTTCTCTGTAACTTGTCACAGAGAGTTGCCTAGAGCATGTGAATGCCTTGCCCAGTGTCCCATTGCCAGTAGGTTTTCCTGACTCCGAGTCTGGCTTTCTGTCCACCATACTATATCACTCCTCTATGAATAAAGCAGGAATAACCATTCTCCTTGTCCTGCTTCCCAGCTTCCTTGGCTCCCTTCCAGTCTGAGCTCCAACCTGACATTGCACAGGAAACCTTTCCTGGTCTCCCCCTGCACTCACTCCCCTTTCACATAAAAGACAGACTAAACTTGTTCTGCTTGTCTACAGAGGGAAGACTAAGGAGTGAGGTTTGAAATTATGCAGAGGCAAATTTCAGTTCATTGCAAGGAAAATCTTACTCATGATGAGAGTTTCTCAAAGAAGGAATGGGCTGCTTCAAGAAGTAAAGGGCTTTCTCCCCCATAGGGTCTTCAAGTAAAAAGTGGATGACATTTTTTGAGGCTGCTGTAGAAAGACTGCCCCCTTAGGACATCAAGGACAAAATCTCTGCTTTCACAGATGGGGAAACTGAGACTTGAGTCACATGACTTAGACAAGATTTGAACTCATGTTGCTTATGGCTTGAAGCCTGGTATTCTGTTTACTATATCACCTGCTGCCTCTGTTTAGGTAGGGATTGAGCTAGTAAGCTTCTTATGTCCCCTCCAGTTCTGCAATTCTATGCCTCTCTTGTAATGGCCATTGAGAGCCCAGTCAATTTGGGCATGCTCTGGCTGGTGCAGTACTGACACGACTTTGGAGTATGCCCAGATGTTTTGTGACCATGTAGCAAAGAGAACTGAGTACACATAAAAGAGATATTAATTCACTGGCCTCTGGGTTGGGGTGGGGTTTGGGGCACTTCCCCACCTGGGGGCATCATTAAGCCGGTCAGTGCATAGCCTCTTGGGCTTGCCTGGGTCTGGGATAGGGGCCTGTTCCTGCTTAGATCCTCTTACCTTTGGTACAGGGCCCCTTGAGACTTTGAAAAACTTTTCAAGCAGAGGTCCAGTGACTCAGGTCTATGCCAGAATGTGGTAATAGCTGATCCCAGGGAGGACTGACCTGCTTGACCCAATGCCACAGTGGATTGATGGCAGTTAGGACCCCTTGTCCACCAAAAATCTAGGAAAACCAAAAACTAAAACCAAGGTGGAGAAATCTCCCAAACTTCCCAAATTTAAAAGGCTCATTTTTTTTAAAAATCCCAGACAAGGTCTCACACGTAAAGTAAATAGATTCTGAGGCTCCTTATCTCAACTCTCACTTGTACTGTCAATTCGGATCCCTAGGGAGTTACCTATGTCTTCTAGGATTACCCCTAAAGGGTTATAGTTTTTATTCAAATATCATCATCTGGAGTTCCCACTTTGGTATGGTTTTTCCCATATCGTTTGATCCCAGGTCAGATGAATAGTATCATGATTACCATTGATTAACACCCATCATCAATTTAACTGGTTAACATCAATGATGTTTTATGAACACTTTTATGAAAAACAAAGAGAACAGAATTTTCAAAGCATTTCTTTCAACCCCAGGGGCACATGCTTTCCTTCAGCACTTTGGACCTTCGGGAGAGTGAGCTCAAACTTTACACAGCTACTACAAAGCATTCACCCTATGAAGTTAAAATTTTAAAGTAACATTGCTGCTGAACAAGTCACCATAATTCCATAAAACACGGATCCTGGTGGCTGTCAATCCATTGCCGCATGGGCTCAAGTGGGTCACGCCTCATCAGACTTGGTTCCCAGCCAACTCTAGCAGAGGCTCCTGTTACTGGACCTCTGCTCCTCCTACATGTTGGAATTCACAAAACCCAGTAACAAAAAAAGCAGACCTAAACAGGAGCTGACCCCATGTCTAACAAAGGCTGACCTGGAAGCCATGGTGCTTGGCAGCTTCATGAAGACTCCAGGCAGGAAAGACCATATCTCTCCCACCCATCCCTCCAGAGGTTCATAGCACCCTCCTCACTCAAATGCAACCAGGAAACACAAAGACATTGATCTGGGGGGGGTTGTTATACTTCTGTATTCACACCTGACTATATTTCAGCAGCCAATAAAATGCCTCTCTTTGCTTCTGGAAGTCATAAAACACTCATGCGTGCTCTAAAGTGGATGTGGGGTCTTCCATCAGGCATCAAAATGACTGGTCTCTCATTGATCAGTTACACATTATACCCCGAAGAATGAGTAGAAAGACAGGGTCAGGAAGGTCTGGGGAATTGTGAATTTTAAAGGCAAGGTCAATAGAGTTTATTCTCTGAATGCAAGAAAAAAACCAAAATAGTGGGTTGACTACTTCCCCATAGGAGAGACTCAGTGGGAGACAGGTGGGTTGTGTGAAAAGAAAGGAGATCAAAACCTAGCCTGGAACTTCAGAATTGCTTGAGTAGCCATGGTGTATCTAGGAGGCTCAGGAGAGAGGAACACATTGAAAATGAAATGCTTAGAAAACATTGGAAAGGAATCAGAATGAGACCATCCTCATATGGTTTCCATGGGCAAGTATCATAGTTATGATTTGGAATAAAATTATCTGCTAGCCATGGAACATTGGCCAAGTCACTGTGCTCTCTGCAGCTCAGGGTCCTCGTTGGGCAAACAGGGGGATGGACCAGATGACCCCCAAGGTTCCTTCTGGCTTTAGCTCTAGGATCCTATAATGTAAATTGGTCATGAAAGATAGCTTTGTGAAACAGAGAATTAGAGACATGGCAACCTCTTTTCCTGTAGTTTTGCTTTGATTGGTATGTGCCCACGCTTGCCACCTATTTCATTTGTTTATTTTTGTCTTTAGACTAGGAGATGGGCTGCTTGCCGACCCATAGCTGCTTGGAAATCCACAGGACAGGCCTGTCAGAAAATGTCTGTGTCAGCAGCTAGCAGCTGTCCATTCGGTAAAGACACAAAACAATAGCGGGAAGAAAACCACAACAAAACAAATGGAAAACTCAGCCAGAGATTTGTAACCTAGGGCTGACAGATTAGACTGGTGACATGGAAAGGAATCCCCATATGTGAAGAGCTAAGGGTTCTATATGTGTCAGAATGAACACAACTCGGATGCTTCATCTCCTGAATTTTAATGGAGTTGTCCAAGAAATGACAACTGCTTATATTTTTAGAAGACTGTTGATTTACAGCTAATGCAGTTTAATCTTTTGTGTGTGAATAAAAATGTTCTTCCAGAAAACAACTTTTTAAAGTAGTAAGTGGTTTTATCCATTAACTTGTATGAGAAGGCATATGAACATGTATGTGTGTGTGTGTGTTTGTGTGTGTGTGTGAAAGAGAGCGACAGTCAGGTGACTTACCAGACTCTGCTTTTGGATCCCAGTCTTCCAGTCCAAGGCTTAGTTTGGCACCTTGCACCTAATTAAATTGCAAGTGTAGTAGAAAGAGCATGAGGTTTGAAGTCAAAGGACCTGGACTCCATTGTCTATTAACTCTCTTAACTGAAAGTTCTGCCCACAGAGATAGAGAAATTCCCCAACACGGTCTAAATGAAAGAGGGCATCCCTGCAATTGCTAAATTTTTACAAATGTCCCTATTTGTGGGTGAGAAACTTGTACTGCTAATAGTCTTGTGTTGATGGAACAATATCATAGGTCAGCCTCAGTGAGATCCAGCATCATTCAAAGATATTGGCCAACAGAATCATTGATCGAAAAACTAAATGGATGGAAAAAATATTGTTGAGACTATGAATTATGGTTGATTGGCCAGTCTTTTGAGTTAGCACATCAGTACATATATTTGGGATATGCTGCAGGCAATGAATTTGAACCCAGCACTGGCAACTGCATCCCACAGTAGATAGAACACTGGACCTGGAGTCAAGAAGATATGAGTTTAAATCCAGTCTCACTCATCAGCTATGTGGCCCTGGGCAAATCATTTAACTTCCGTCTACTTTGATTTCTTTTTCTGTAAAATGGGGATGTCAATAATTTCGCAGGGTGGCTGAGAGGATAAAATAAGATATTTATAAAGCATATTGCAAATTTTAAAAGCAAAATATGAATGTTGGTTATTATTGTTATCATTAATATTGTAATTGTTGTTGCTGTATTGTAGAAGAGATGTGGACAGTTCTAAGTTCCAGTCTTGCATCAGTAGCATCCAATTTGACCCTTCAGAACCAATGTCCCATTAGTAACTCTGACTCAATATGTTCCAAACTGAACTCTATTTGCCCACCAATATCTACCCCTCTTTTGAAATTCCCCATTCATTTCCAGGTACCCACATCCTTTCAGCCAGTCTGGGTCACAATCTCAGAGCCATCCTCTTCTCCCAACTCTCTCTCATCCCATGTTATCTTGATCAGTTTCCAAGTCTTGTCAATCCTACCACCATGATACTTTCTTCATTCCACCCCCACACATGACTTTCAGTCTACATCTGACCTTCTTTAACACTGACTTCGACTTTCACTGTAGCCTTCCCAATGGTTTTCTTGCTTTGAATTATTCCCTGATCTTATTCTTTATCCAGGTAGTTCCCAAAGTTATTGTCCTAGAGCACAGGCCTGACTTGGTCACTCCCCTGCTCAAGAAACGTCAAATACCTATTTTTCTAATTGTCATTTAAAGCTCTTCACAGCCTGGTTCCAATGGACCTTTCCAATTATACCCTATGTTATTCCCCTTCATATGCTTCATAGTCAAGCTAAGCGGTTCTATTTCATAGTCCTCTCCCATGACATTCTATATCCTGTATCTGTTCCTTTGTATTGGCTGTCCCTCAAGCCTGAAATGTTCTCACCTCTGCAGTTAGTGACCTCTGAAAATCTGTGACAAATAAGGGAAGATAGATAGGTGAATATTGCTCAATTTTCTTTTCTTTTTTTTTCAAAGCAACTGGAGTTAAGTAACTTGCTCAAGGTTACATGGCTAGGTGTTTCTGAGTGGGTGCTAATTGTCTGAGCCCAGATTCGATCCCAGGTCATTCCGACTCTGGGGCCAGTGCTCTTACTCGCTGTGCTACCTGGCCATCCCGTTTTGCTCAATTTTCAAAAATATAAGAGGATAGGCTAGTAAATTTTACATCAGATCTTGGTAAAATTCTGGAATGTATTATTAAAGGGATGGTCTGTGAACATCTAGAAAAGGAAACAGCAATCACTCCATTCAACTCTCTCTGGATTGCAACACTAAATCCTGGGACCTTCCTTTCTTTACTGCTGACTTTCTTTCCAAGGCCGTATTTTAAGGAACTCAGCTATGCTGCTTTTCATTCTCACTCCAACTCTCTTCCTATGACTCTTTCTCCTATTTGGGTTCCTTTCCTTTCACTCCTTTCCAGTTCCACTGTACCTGTTGTCTGTCCCCATCAGAGTATAAGCTCCATGTATTTGTATCTCTATTATTTAACACAGTATCTGGTAGACAGTAGGTACTTAATAAATGCCTCTTGAACTTCCTGTACTTGGGGCATCTTGGAGTCAGGAGGATCTGAGTTCAAATCCGGCCTTAGACACTTAACACAAAAACTAGCTGTGTGACCCTGGGCAAGTCACAACCCCAATTGCCTTCCAAAAAGCAAAAAAATAAAATAAAATAAAAATAAAAAAGTAAATGCCTCGATTAATTCTATAAGGATTCTGTTCTTTCCTAGGGTTAAGCTAATACACTAACTTATTCCAGATAAAAAAATGTAACCTGAGTGCCAGACCTTGACCTCTGGCATAACAGATTGAACTTAGTCTTGGGAGTCTCTCTCTAATGACTTCAGGGATTCATACTCCCTTGGGGCTCTCATGGCAGTACCAGAATACGTCCTATATCTCTCTAAAGGCCTTTGGTTATCCTGCAAGCATCCAGGCTAACAATACATTCAACATGGGACAGATTTACTGAAGGCAGTATGAGACCCTCAAAAGACTGATATCTCAGACCTTAGTAAAGCAACAGAGGAGCCTCTTCTAGTTAGCTGCTACCCTCCTTGGATGTCCAGCTCACATCTCATCTCTGAAACTCTCAGTCTCTTATAGCAAAGATTTTGTATTGTGAGTGGAATTGTGCCTCCAGAGCCTGGTGTAGCTTTGCTGTTGGATGCCAAGTCACAGAGGTGCTGTCTAGTCCACTCCAGTGACACATAAGGCGTCCCAGATGAGATGAAAAAAAAAACATTCAACTTGCTTGATTCCAGCGATTTTATTACAGTGATGATGGTGATAACAGCAGTGGCAATAATAATAGATGCTTTCAGGTTTACAAAATGCTTTACATATATTATCCCCTTTTTTATCCTCACAGCAAACCTGGGAACTAGCCACTCTTATTGTCCCTCTTACAGATGGGAAAACTGAGGCCAAGAGAGATTAAGTGGGTGTAGCAGTAAGCACCCCAAGCGTCCTCAGGGTTTGCAGCTACCACAGGTTCTTGGATCTGCTTTGTTAAAGGAAAGCAACTCAAAATGGGTTAACAAGCTTACTTTAATCAGTCAGACATATATCGTTTACCTTGTTCAGGAGAAAAGGTCAGCACCCTGAACCTCAAAGTATACAGGCATAATTATCAAGACAGAAACATCAAGTAGACAGATTTCCAAACTGTCCAACCATTACATCCATACCCAGTCAACATCTGGGTTTCCACATTCTGGGTTTTTCAAAGCCGGGGGACTCTCAACAACGGCTTCCCAGAATTCAGATCAAATCACAGAACACTTCTCAAAGTGAGTCCCAAAACAAAGCTACACATCAGGGCTTATATAGCCTTCTCCTGGCTCAGAGAATGTAACAACCTTATTGACCCACTGGCCAATCAAAAAGTATCTACTGAAAAACCAGCCTCCCACCCCAGGCTCCAGGTGCACGTTAGCCTAGGGGCAGGGAAGATCTTTAAATCTGCATTTCCATTACAGTGGGTCACACTGTGAGTGTGTGGGTCAGGTCTTAAACTCTGGGTTTTCAGGACTCAGTTTCAGGTCTCTAACAACCATGGGCCTGGCTGCCTCAACTGCTTGTGCCTGGTACATTGCTTGGCACAATAGGTGCCAAGTGTTTGGTGAATTAAATTGACTTCAGGGACACTTGTCCCTTAAGTCATATCACAGAACTGGGAGCCAGAGTTGCAGGAAATCCCCGACCTGTACTATGAAAACACCTCAGCTGACATACCTCAGGTTGGCATTGAATTCCTCTGTGCTAGGTTTTAATCTGTCTTGGGGTTCGATTCAATTCCCTTCATAAAGCTACTATGTATCAAGAACCATGGTTTTTTCACTAAAGTTGAAGTTTGGCCTAATTTCAGCAGCTGAGGTGGGGATAATTTGGTTGAGATCAGGATGAGCTTGAACAATATGGGGGACATTCAGATGGGCTGAACACAGTATACCAAAAAGCCTGCAGAATTTCTAGTGAGAGGACCCATGCTCAAATCTCAATGCCGTTATTTATTAGTTGTATGACCTTGAAAAAGTCTGATCTTCTCTGTAAAATGGGGAGGCTGATGTCTCAGAGTAGAGTGGACGGTGACCAGAGCTGAATGACCAGGCATACTCTATCAGAAAAGGTCACAACCATAAGAATGTTTTTGTTTAAGTATTTTTCTTGTTCACAAGGGATAATTTGATATCAAAGGGGGAGTGTCTATGTTCATAGAAATGACTGGGAGAGAAAAACATTGAGCAGTGATTAAGTTTATTTAAAAATATTATAAGAGGATTGGATTCAACCATCTCTAAGATCCTTTTCCAGCTCCGAATCTATGATTCTCTGACCATAGGAAGCTGTTGGAAAGATCAAAATCAACACTTAGGGGTCAACTCTAGAGACTGTAAGTGATTGTCCGGACTCCTGGATTCCTCTTTCCTTGATCCCTTATTATATGACAGCAGCTATGGGCACATGTTGCTACCAAAACCTCCTAGGCATCCAAAATGTGATGAAGACAAAGGTATCTGAGAAAGAACAGAGACCTGGAAGGAAAGCCTGCTCCTGCACCAAATTTTGCCCCAACTGGCTGTTCAATTTAGCCTAAACCCCACTGCCCAGCCTCTGTTTCATAATCTGTGAAATGAAGGGGTTAGCTATTATATCAAGGGGCAGCTGGGTGGCACAGTGGATAGAATGCTGGTTCTGGAGTTAGGGTGGTTCATCTTGCTGATTTCAGATCTGGCTTCAGACACTTACTATTGCGTGACCCTGTGCAAGTCACTTAACTGTCCTTGCCTCGGTTTCCTCACCAGTAAAATGAGCTGGAGAAGGAAATAGCAAACCAGTTCAGTATCTTTGCCAAGAAAACCCCAAATGGGGTACTGGAGAGTTGGGCCTGACTGAAACGACTGAACAAGAATGAAAGTTATAATTTCTCAGATATCTGGCTTCTCTATGATTTTATTGAATATATCTTCACTCTCTCTCACTCCTGCTTCTTGGGGCCCTTAGTTTTCTTCTAGGGGTAATGCCCACTTTCTGACTTTCCTCATTCCCAGGGGTCATTACTGTGCCACTGCTCCAAAATTCCTTTGCATTTATTTTCAATTGACTTATTTGGGTACACCTTCAACTCCTCCCTCTCCCCCCAAAGAAGATCCTTGAAAGCCAGTGTTACTTGGTTTGGGTCTTCATGCTCCTGACCACACAGTAGATTTGTTAAAATTGGTAACTGCTTATTGAATTGAATATAGAAAGATGAGTACACAGAAGAAATAATACTGAATTGTAAGTCCAAGGACCTGGATTCAAATCCTGGCTTACTAATTACATAAATCTAGGCAAGTCACTTGGCTTACCTGTTCCTCAGTCTCCTCAGCTTTAAAATGAGGATCATAATAATAGCCCCTTCCTCACACTTGTGAGGATCAAATGCGTTAACGGGTCTAGTGCTTTGCAAACCTTAAATCATATACGAATGCTGGCTAGTGTTGCTGTTGTTAAGTAACCTCAGAGAATTACAGATCTAGAGGCCTCCTCACTTTACTGATGAGGAAACAAGCAGGCAGAAGGGAAGAGGCTGCTCTGGAAGCTGGAAGGCAGGATTTGGCCTCAGCTCTTCCTGAGCTCCATTCGTCCTCTCCAGGCCTGTGTTTCTTCACCTACTCTCCATTCCCTTCTGGCTGTGACTCTACAGCCTCTGATATCCCTTCACAGCTGTAGATCTGGGAACTTAAATCTGTGACCTTATGAACTGTCTAATTTGGGGCAGTGCTGCAGGTCATTGGGGGAGGAAATAGATGGCTTATGGAGGTCTCTTCCCTCTGACGGATATTCTCTCTGTCTTTGGAGGAGGGGGAAGGCTTGTCTCATTCAGTACATTGGCCTTTATTGAGTGACTGCTGTGTACAGCATGCTCTCTTTTTATCAACAGAAAGAGGATGGGACCTTTGCCCTCTGGTGGGCTGGAGATCTCCTTTCAGTGACAAAATTAAGGCACCGTATGTATTCATTCTCCTGCACTGGGGAGGGGGGAGGCAGGTCTGTGCATTTTTAATGGTGTTACAATAATTTATCATCTTCTCTTCAGCAGCTAGTCTGGCTGGTAGCTCTAAAAACCCCTACAGTCAACAAGAGAGCAGTCAACAGAATTATTTTCGAGAGCAGATGGGATGTACCTTCAAAGAGCAGGATTGTCCCACTGAAACTGGGACATCTGGCAACCCTAAAAAAGCCCAAACTAGATGGAATAAAAATTACGAGATGGAGGAACAGAAAAATATGTCTTTGCATTGATTAGCAGGGTAGGCCATTAATCTCATCAACTCCCTTTTCAGTGGTGTGGTATAAAACAAGAAGGAAGAGAAGGCTCTCCCTGCTCAAGAGGCCAGGATGGGAATTCCAGAGGAAGAGGAATTTGGAAACTTCCAAGTCATCCATCCCCTTCTCCTGATTAGACTCATTTAGGGAGTTATAAAAGCCAGGAATAAACCTCCTCCATGCTTGGCTGATTAGCAGGGCCAATAGCAGGAAGAAGGGAAGTTGATTGACTGGAATCCAGCCAACTTTCCCCTTTTTTCTTCTTCAGGAAATTGTAGCAACAAATAATCCCTCCCCTCTGAGACTTCTTTCCAGAGAGGGCAGGGTGGTACAATGATCTCACTGGCCTCTTTCAAGCTTCTGTCCATCGCTCTCACTTGTGCTCTCTGGGAGCAGTCTGAACAAGTCTCATTCCCCCCCTCCCCATACACCCTTGGTCAATGAAGAACAGTGGAAGGCTCTGTTGGGCTTGAGGTCAGCAAAGATTGGTCTTGAAAAAAAAAAAGAAAAAAAAAGGGGTGGCCAGGTAGCACAGCTAGTAAGAGCACAGGCTCCAGTGTTGAGAAGACCTGGAGATCCAATCCCGGGCTCAGACACTCAGCACCCACCCAGAAACACCTGGCCGTGTAACCTTGCGCAAGTTACTTAACCCCAATTGCTTAGGGGTGGCCAGGTGGCTCAGTGAGTAGGAGCACCAGTTCCAGTGTCGGGATGACCTGGATCAAATCCCGGCCTCGGATACTGAGCACCACACCCAGAGATAACTGACTGTGTAACCTTGAGCAAGTTACTTAACCCCAATTGCTTTAAAAAAAAAAAAAGATTGGTCTTGAAATCCCCCTTCAGGATCTCACTGGTTATGTGACCATGGACAAGTTATTTAACCTTGGCATTCTCATCTCTAAAATGGGAGTGTTACCCACTGCCTGCCCACTGCTGTCATGAGGGTCAAATGGCACTTTCTCAAACTTAAAGCACCAGGAAATGCCTGTCATGATTAGCTTGGGACTATTTTTCATCCTTTTACTTAGGGGGTGGAATTGATTAACCACAAAGAAAACAGACAGTAATAAAAAGCAAGTAGGTGGTATAATGCAGAGAGCGCTGGACTGAGAGTCAGGAAGATCCAAGTTCAAATCCTGCCTCAGAAACTTACTAGCTGTGTGGCCCTGGACAAATCATTTAAACTCTTGGTTCCTGTTTCCCCATCTGTAAAATGGGGATAACATTAGCAGCTACCTTACAGGCTGGTTGTGATGATCAAATGGATTTAGCATGCATCCCATGCTTGGCAAATTGTAAAGTGCTATAGAAACGCTATTGTTATAATTGACATTTATCTACTCCTTTTATCACACTGCCTCAAGATATAAAGGAAAAGAACTGAAGTGAGTTGGGAGCCAAACTGTAATGGCCCATTAAGATGCTGAGGACTAAAGATGACAAGCACAGAGATTTACACAGTATGTGAAGACGTGCCCGGCATCTGCCCGGCAACCGGGCAAAGGAGGTCCTGCCGGCGTTCTGATGCCCATTTTAGAGATAAGGAAGCCAAGGCTCTGAAAGATGAAGTGACTTGCCCATGAGCACTTGGTTAATAAATGTCAGAGATGGGATTTGAACCCAGTTCTTCCTAATGCCGAGTCATAACTCTATCCACTATCCCACATTATGCTTCATTCTTTCTTTTTAGTACTGCATTACCAAGTGACATTGGTCACTCCCTAATTGGGGGATGGGGAACCTGCAGCCACAAGGCTACTTGTGAAGTTTGGATTCAGTCAAAGGGCAACACTTGAGGACCTAGACCTGGAGGCTTCACCTTTTCTCAATCCTTTCATACCTTCTTCAAACATTTATTGTCTTGATATTTTTTCATATCTCTCATTCCCTTTCAAAATTTATTGTAACAAATGATTTGATATTAGTTCATTAATATTGTTCATTAGTTAATAAGAGAGACAATGTGATGGAGTGGATATAGCACTGGGCTTGGAAGACAGGAAGGCCAGGATTTTAATCCTGCCTCAGATATTGACTAGCTGTGTGACCCCAGGCAAGTCACTTAACATCTCCTAACCTCAGTTTCCTCTTCTGTAAAATGAGGAAATTAGCTTCCTTGATCCCTAAGGTCGCTTCCAGTTAGAATCTATAATTCCATGATAATTAATATGAATAGTATTAACTCCCATTTTTGTAAGCCTTTACATTTTGCAAAGTACTTTCCTTACAATATGATTGTGAATTAGAGTAAGTAAGATTAGTATAAGTATATGGCTGTAACAAAAAGGAGACTTTTGGGGAGAGCTGGCACAGAGCAGGATGACCTCTCTGGAATCCCTGAAATTCCACTGAAGGGGAGGGAATATGGGGGAAAAATATGGATGACTCTTCTAATCTGTGAAGACAGTCATCATAGGAACAGAGATACAAACTGAACCTGTGAGTTTGCAAGGGAAAGGGGTCCCTTCTGCAAATTCAGTACTTTACCTGCAACTGACAGGCTTAGAGGTTTGCCTGGGACACTGAGCTTAAGTGACTTGCCCAGGGTGACACATCCAGGATATATCAGGACAGGAAGTTGAGTCAGGATGTAAATCAAGTTCCTGGGTTCCCTATCCACTAAGCAATATTGCTTTTCCAAACCTCTTTTGCAAGTTAAATGTATCTAGTTCTGGTTCCAGTTCTAGGACACATGGCTATCTGGTCTTTATTTAAGACCTTCCAGGACAGGGAGCCTGCTCCCTTCTAAGGTAGCCACTTTGGGACAACTTTCATGGTTAGGAAGTTGTTCTGACATCATGTTGGTCTTAGTCACAGGATCAAGAAAAGGAAGATGGGAAGTTGAGTGACTTCAATCATTTTATCTGGAGAACATAGAAATATCATTCCCCTGGAGAGCTTCTTCCATGAGAGGCAGTGTGATGCAATGGAGGTACCTGCCTCTCTGCTCCTACTCCGTGCTCCAAGCTTTGCCCTTTAGTTCCCATCTGAAGAAGTCTGATTTCTGAAATAAACTTAGAGGTCACAGAATCAAACCCCTTCTTTAATGGATGATGAGTCAGACTAATGCAGCCAGTAGCCCCCTCCTTTGTTAGAGCAGAGGTCAGGGTAAAAATCCCTTTTGCTCATATGAGTTTATTTCTTTTAAAAATATTTTATTTATTTCATTAAATATTTCCCAGATAGAGGTAAAATAGTTTAACAATCATTTAAAAAAATTTGAATTCCAAATTGTCTCCTTCCCTCCCACTCCTCCCTGCTCCTTAAGAAGGCAATTTGATATAAATTATACATGTGAAGTCATGCAAAATGTATTTATTTATTAGCTATGTTGCAAAAGAAAACACAAACTAAATATAACAATAAAAATAGTAAAAAAAAAAAAGTCTGTTTCAATCTGCATTCAGAGTCTATAAATACCCTTCTGGAAGTAGAATAGCATTTTTCATCATGGATCCTTTGGAATTGCCTTCAGTCATTTTCTTGGTCAGAATAGCTAAGTCTTTTACAATTGATCATGCTTACAATGTTTTGTTACTGTGTACAATGTTCTCCTGGTTCTGCTCTGTAACACCAATGCGATATTTACAATGCTTACAATGACTATAAATTTTCTGGTGGAGTTGTGGATCACAAAATGTAACAGGCTCTCCACATGGTGGACACCAAAGCATTTATTCAAATATCAGAAACCTGAGTCCCAGAACCAGAAAGTCAGAATCATTACCACAAAGTTGGTACATGTAGTTAATGCAGTGAACACCCACATTCCCAAGCCTACAAAACCAAACAATGCTCCCTCAGGCAAAGACCCTCTTCTCCTCACTCATTCCCTCAAGCAAGGATCTTCCTCTCCTCACTCATAGTAGCTGCTCAGCCTCCACAATGCCTGCTCCAAGAAGTTCTGGCTCCCAGTAGTTCTCATTCCTGGCAGTTCTTAGCAGAAGTTCTGGCTGGCTCTCAGAAGAAGTTCTGCCACCACAAGTTCTGTTCTCCAAATCTCTTCCCTCTTCAGCCTGGGCCATTCCTTATACATGGTATTAGCTCCTCCTTGCCCCACCCCTTCCTGTTATGTCAGTAAGTTCATCCCACTGTTGGATTCACAAGTTCTGGGTCTTTTTTGTTTTAATTAAATTTTATGCTCATTTTTAGTTCACATCATTCATTTCCACAAAATTTTGAGTTACAAATGTTCTCCCCATCTTCCCCTACCCATGACCCCAAAATAGCAATCTCACGGTATACCCCCTCTCCCAATCTGATCTCTCCTATATATTCCCCCATCCCTCTCTGACTTTCTGGTAGGGCAAGATGGATCTCCATTCCCCAGTGCCTATATATCTTATTTCCCGGTTGCATGTAGTAATAATAATAATATATTTTTTAAACATTTGATTTTAAAACTTTGAATTCCAGATTCTTTCCCTTCCTCCCTCATCACCCACCTTTACTGGGAAGATAAGCAATTCAGTATAGGCTGTACATGTGTAGCTACACAAAACATTTCCATGGTGGATATGTTGTGAAAAACTGACTATATTTTCCTCCATCCTATCCCACCTCCCACTTGTTCTATTCTCTACTTTGATTCTGTCTCTTTTCAAAAGTGGGTGCTTCTAACTACCCTCACCCCAAGCTGCCCTCCCCTTTACCATCCCCCCTCTTATCCCCTTCCCTCCTACTCTCCTGTGGGGTGAGATACCCTATTTAGAATGTATGTCATTCCCTCCCTGAGCCAAATTCAATGAAAGTAAGGTTGATGCATTCCCTTTTGCCTTCCTATTCTTCCCCTCCATTGTAACAGTTTTCCCTTGCCTCTTCAATATGAGATAATTTATCCAATTCTGCCTCTCCCCATCACCTCTTATTATATTCCCCTCTCACCTCTCAATTTCACTTTTTAAGTATCATCCCTTCCTATTCAATTGATCCTGTGCCCTCTGTCTATGTATACCTGTACACATATATACACACACTCACATATGTATTCATATACCCATATACCCTCCTATATAGACATATATGTGTGTGTGTGTATACACACACACATTTATATTCCCTTTAACTATCCTCATACTGAGAAAAGTTGCATAAGTTACAATTATTGTTTTTCATGTAGGAATGTAAATTGTTCAACTTTCATAAGTTCTTTATGATTTTTTACCTTGTTTACCTTCTCATGCTTCTCTTGCTCCTTATATCTGAATGTCGAATTTTCTATTCAATTTTGTTTTTTTCATCAAGAATTCTTGAAAGTCCTCTATTTCCTTGAATGACCATATTTTCCCCTAAAACATGATACTCAGTTTTGCTGCGTAGGTGATTCTTGGTTTTAATCCCAGTTCCTTTGACCTCTGGAATATCATATTCCAAGTCCTTTGATCCCTCAATGTAGAAGCTGCCAGATCCTGTGTTACCCTGATTGTGTTTCCACAATATTAAAATTGTTTCTTCTTGGCTGTTTATAATATTTTCTCCTTGATCTGGGAATTCCAGAACCTGGCTATAATATTCTTAGGAGTTTTCTTTTTGGGATCTTTTTCAAAAGGTGATTGTTGGATTCTTTCAACCTCTATTTTGCCCTCTGGTTCTAAAACACGATGGCAATTTTCCTTGAGAATTTCTTGAAGAATGATTTCTAGGTTCTTTTTTTTTGATCATGGCCTTCAGATAGTCCAATAATTTTTAAGTTATCTCTCCTGGATCTATTCTCCAGGTCACTAGTTTTTCCAAAGAAATATTGCACATTGCCTTCTCTTTTTTTCATTTGTTTTTATCTGTTTAATACTATTAGTACCTTGATTTCTCATAAAATCATTAACTTCCATTTATTCCAATCTAATTCTGAAGGAATGATTCTCTTCAGTGAGCTTTTGAGATTCATTTTCCACATGGGAAATTTGGCTTTTTAAGTCATTCTTCTTCTCATTGACTTTTTGAGCCTCTGTTGCCATTTGAGTTAGACTATTTTTTAAGATGTTATTTGCTTCAGTCAGTTTGTTGACTCTTTTTTCATGATTTTCTTACACCATTCTCATTTCTCTTCCAAATTTTTCCTCCACTTCTCTTATATGGTTTTCAAAATCCTTCTTAAGCTCCTCTATGGCCTGTAACTAATTCATATTTTTCTTGGAAGCTTTTGGTACAGGAGTTCGGATTTCGTTGTCTTCCTGCTATTCCATGCTTTGATCCTTTTTGAAATTTGTTACTATATTTTCTATCTCCATAAAATAATTCATATTAACATATGTAGAATTGTCATTTTAATTATATTGCCTTAGCCTACCAATAAGCAATTAATATTTATCTAATTGTTTAGATTTATCTTTGTGTGAAAAGTTTTTTATTATATGTTCCTGGGTTTGTCTTGACATGTAGAATTTATTATTGTTTACAGGTTTTTATTATTTATTATTGTTTACAGTTTATTATTTATTATTTTTATATGCAATTTATTATTTATTATTGTTTACAGTTTTTTAAGTGGAATTTTTCTTTCAGTCTCTTTAGATTTGTTGCTGTTGTTGTTATTGGTATGCAGTTGTATGATTTGTGTGACTTTGTTTTATCTTGCAACTTTGCCAAAGTTGATTGTTTCAACTAGTTTTTTTTAATTGATTCTCTAGGCCTACCTAAATAAATGTTAGGATTATGGGATTTAAAATCCTTCCCTGCCCCTGGGCCCTTTGATAGACTTCAGTGCACCTGGAGTCTGTGGCAGGAGGCTTGTTATTCAGGAGATGCTTTGTGATTGGGCAGTGGGTCAAGAGGGTTGTGACATCCTCTGAGCCAGGAGAAGGCTATATAAACCCTGATGTGAGGCATTGTTTGGGGGCTCACTTTGAGAAGTGTTCTGTGATTTGACCATATGAGACACTGGGCAGCCATTGATCCCCCTGGTTTTGAAAACCCAGATGTTGATGCTTCTCTCTCTGGTAACTGTGACTAGGTATGGATATAATGGTCAGACAGTTGGAGGCCTGTCTGCTGAAATGTTTCTATGTCTTCTTGTGACTTCTGTCTGTTTACTCTGAAGTTCAGGGTGCTGATCTTTTCCCCCTGAAATTGGTAAATGATATGTTTGATTGATTAAAGCAAGGTTGTTAACCCATTTTGAGTTGCTTTCCTTTAGAAAAGCAGATATAAGAACCTGCATTGGCAGCCACCCTGGGGATGCTGGGGTGCTTGCTGCTACAGTATACCATCATATCATCTGCAACGAGTAATAGTTTTGCCTCTTCGTTGCCTATTTTTATTCCTCCAATTTCTTTTTCTTGTCTTTAGTTATTATTTCTAGTACAATGTTGAATAATAGCAGTGATAATGGATACATCATTGCTTCACTCCTTATTATACTGGGAAGACTTCAAGTTTATCCTCATTACAGTTAACACTTGCTCTTTATTTTTACATAGATACTACATAACATTTTAAGAAAGGTTCTATTGATTCCTATGCTTTCTAGTACTTTTAATAGTAATGGGTGTTATATTTCGTTAAAGGCTTTTTTCTGCATCTAATGATGTAATCATACAATTTTTGCTCTTATTCTTATTGATATGATCAATTATATACTGATAGTTTTCCTAATATTGAACCAGTCATTCATTCATGGTATAAATCTTACCAGGTCATAGTATATTATATTTGTGATATATTGCTGTAATCTCCTTGCTAGTAATTTATTAAAAATTTTTGCATTGATATTCATTAAGGGAATTAGTCTGTATTTTTTTTTCTGTTTTTGCTCTCCCTGATTTAGGTATTGGCACCATATTGTGTCAGAAAAGAAATTTGGTAGACTCATTTGTTGCCTATTTTTTCCAAGTAGCTTATGTATTTTTGTGATTAATAATTTTTTAAAATTTAAATTAAATCTAAATAGATTTATTTATTAATATTTTATTAAATTTATTAATTTAGTTGTATAGATTAATTAAATTTAATTTAACTTTTAATCTATACTTCAAAGGCCCTTTATTAAAAGTAATTTTTATTGCATTGTAGTCTAAAAAGAGGGCATTTAATATTTCTGCTTTTCTGCATTTGTTTTTGAGGTTTTTATGCCCTAATACATGGCCAATTTTTGTGAAGGTGCCATGTATAGCTAAGAAAAAGATAGACTCCTTTCTATTCCCATAAAGTTTTCTACAGAGGTTTATTATATCTTTTCTAAGGTTCTATTCATCTCCTTGACTTCTTTCTTATTTATTTTATGTTTAGATGTATCCATTTCTGACAGGGGAAGGTAGAGGTCCCCTACTAGCATGGTTTTACTGTCTGTTTTCTCTTATAATTCATTTAACATTTCCTTTAAGAATTTGAATACTATGCCATTTGGTGCACATATATTTAGTATTGATATTACTTCATTGTCTATGTTTTGTTTTAGCCATATTTAGTTTCCTTGTTTATCTCTTTTAACTGAGTCTATTTTTGCATTTGCTTTGTCTGAAATTATGGTTGATACCCCCTTGTATTTTTTATTTCCACTGATGAATAAGATATTCTGCTCCACCTCCTTAATTTAACTCTATGTCTCTCTCTGTTTCAAGTGTGCTTTTTGTAGACAACATATAGTTGGAATGTGGCTTCTAATGTATTCTGTTATCCATTTCTCTTTTTTGGGTGATTTTGTCCCATTCACATTCAGTTATGATTGCTAACTATCCATTTCCCTCCATCCTGTTTTCTTCTGATTACCCTTCTATCTTTTTTTAACCTGTCATTTCTCTCAAGTCTCTCAAATTTTGCTTCTGACCACTGCCTTCTTTTGTTTGTCCTCCCTTTTATTCCACCTCCCTCCACCCCATTCTCTTATTATCTTCCCCTTCTACCTACCTTTTGGGTAAGATAGATTTCTATTACCAATTGAATACACACATATATGTGTGTGTATTTGTGTATGTATTCAATTGGTAATAGAAATATATATATATATATAATTATACATAGGCTCTCTATATAACAGAAATATATGTGTGTATACATATATACACACATACATGTACTATATATATACACATATATATGTGCATATGTGTGTATTTTCCTTCTTTTAACCAATTTAGAAGTGTGAGGTTCAAGTGCTGACTGCCCTAGTCCCCACTATTTCCCCTTATATTATAAAAGCCCTTTCTTGCAGGCCTCTTTTATGTGACATAATTTTCTCTTTCTTCCTTCCCCTTTTTCCCAGTGTATCCCTCTTTCTCACTTATCTTTTTTTTTTAACACCACTGGAATAAAAGTGGCCCATGCCCACACCCTCTTTCCATGTAGAATCTCCTAACTATCCTAATAATTATAAAGTTCTTAGAAGATGCATGTCTCATATATATATATATATTTATATATATACATATATATATATTTATATATATACATATATATATATATAAAGGTAAACTGTTTAATCTTACTGAGTACCTTATGATTCCTCTTTCATGTTTATCTTTTTAAAAAAAATTTTTGAGTCTTGCATTTAAAAGTGAAAATTTTTATTTAACTCTTATCTTTTCATTAGGAATGCTTCATTATCTATGTCATTAAATATTCATTTTTCCCTTGAAAGATGATACTCAGTTTGCTAGGTAGGTTGTCATCCCAGCCCTTTTGCCCTCTAGAATATCATATACCAAGCCCTCTACTCCTTAATATTGTTGTTGCTTAATCTTTTGTTATCCTGACTGTGGACCCACAATATTTGAATCATTTCTTTCTGGTTGCTTGAAGCATTTTTTCTTTGACCTGGAAATTCTGAAATTTGGCTTTAATATACTTGGGAGTTTTGGTTTGGGGGGGGGGATCTCTTTCAGGTAGTGAACAATGGATTCTTTCAATTTCCGTTTTACTCTCTGGGTCTAGGAGATCAGAGTGGTTTTCCTTGACAATTTCTTGAAATATTGTGTCTGGGCTCTCTCTTTGATCATGACTTTCAGGTGATCCAATAATTCTTAAATTATCTCTCCTTGATCTGTCTTCCATTTCCTTCTATTTTGTTGATTATTTTGACTTTTTTTATTGTTTCTTTCTTTTTTTTTGCCTTTTGGGGGGCAATTGGGGTTAAGTAACTTGCCCAAGGTTACATGGCTAGGTTTTGTGTGTGTGTGTGTGTGTGTGTGTGTGTGTTAAGCGTCTGAGGCTGGATCCGAACTCAGATCCTCCTGACTCCAGGGCCGGCGCTTACTCACTGCACCACCTAGCCATCCTCTGTTTTATTGTTTCTTGATGTCTCATGGAGTCATCAGCTTCCACTTTACTAATTCTAATTTTAAGGAATTATTGTCATCAGCAAACTTTTATACTTCTTTTTCCTTTTGACCAAATTTTCTTTTTAAGGAATTTTTAAAGGAATTTTAAGTGAATTTTTGTACCTTTTTTTCAATTTGACCAATTCTAGTTTATATGATGTTATCCTCTTCAGTATTTTTTGTGTCTCTTTTACCAAGCTGTTAATTTTCTTTTCATGGTTTTCTTTCTTTGTTTTCTTTTTTTAAATATATTTTTTGCCTACCATTGTTATTTGATTTCAAAAATTACTTTTTAGTTCTTCCAGGGATTCTTGTTGGGCTTATTTCCAACTCATATTTTTCTTTGAGGCTCTACTTATAACTGTTTTGAGTTCATTGTCTTCTTCTGAGTTGGTGTCTTAATCATCCTTGTCACCATAGTAGTTTTTTGTGATCAGTTTCTTTTTTATTGTTTGCTCATTTCCCTACCCTTTTATTTGGAACTTTATATTAATGTCAGTCTCTGTTCCTGGTGTGGGTGGAGGGAGGGGCACTGTCTCAAGCTTAAGGCTTTTCTGCACTGCTGTTTTCAGAGCTAATTCTGGGGGTTTTCAGAGCTAGTTCTGGGTTCAGTTCTTCTAAGACAGTGTGATCTGGGGAGATGTGTGGTCCCTCCTCACCTGGTCTGCACTCTGGTCTTTAGCCAGGATTGGTCCCTGATCTCTTAGAATTGCAATTGATACAGCAACCTCAGGGGCCCATTTCCCTTGAGACCAGAAACAATACTGTTCTTCAGGGTCCTTATCTCTTGGGGCTAGAAGTGATAATATCTCTCAAGGCTTCCTCCCCCCCCTTGACCAAAAGCACCCCCTCTCCACCCTTGAGCTATGCCCCAGAAGTGAAAATAGGCAATGAAGCTTTGCAAAAGCATAGATTTCTGTGTTTGGTGCTAGAACAGGGAGCCGCTGTAATCTCTTTCTGACCAGTTGCCAGGTTTCTCTTACCATCTCCAGCTAGAGAACTCCTGAAGCTGTTGATACTTCTGTGCCACCACTCACAATTCATTCTCATGAGCTGTAGTTCAGCCTCCTCTCCTGCATCACAGATATCTCTTTCTGACCTTGGACCAGAAGAGTATCTCACTCTGACCTTTGGTTTCCTCCGACAATGCAGAATTTGTTTTGAGGCAGTACCAACATAAAGTTTTCTGGAGGTGAATATTGGGAGAGCTTGGCTGAGCCCTTTCTTGATTGCACCATCTTGGCTCCACCCCCAGAGGTGCAAAATAGCTATGTCTGCATTCAAATTCCTTTCAAGAAGACAGTGACAAGTCATGGGGAGGTCACTAATGTCTCTTTTTTTTTTTTTGAATGGGGGAAGGCAAGGCAATTAGGGTTAAGTGACTTGCCCAAGGTCACACAGCTAGTAAGAGTGTAGGTGTCTGAGGCCATATTTGAACTCAGGTCCTCCTGACTCCTGGGCTGATGCTCTATTCACTGCAATACCCAAATGCCCCTTATGTCTTAATTGTCAAATTATAATTCTACTTGCCAATTTTGAAGTTTAATGCCATCATGTTCATTTATTTATTTTTAGGGGATTTTTTAAAGCACTGATTTGTTTTCAGTTTTCAACTTTCTCTTCTATAAGATTTCAGCTTTAAATTTTCTCCCCTCCTTTACTTCCCCCTTCCCAAAGATGGGGTACAATCTGATATAGTCCATACATGTGCAATCATATCAAACATATTTCCAAACCAGTCCTGTTGTAAAGAAGAATTAGAACCAAAGGGAAAAACCACAAAAAAGAACCCCCCCCACACACACACACCAAAAAAAAAAAAAAGGAAAAATAGTATGTTTTGATCTGAATTCAGACTCCATAGCTCTTTCTGTGGATGTGGATAGCATTTTCCATCATGAGTCTTTTGGAATTGTCTTAGATTATGGCATTGCTGAGAAGAGCTAAATCTATCAAAGCTGGTCATCGCACATTGTTATTGTTACAGTGTACATTGTTTTCCTGGTTCTGCTCACTTCACTCAGCATCAGTTCATGTAAGTCCTTCCAGGTTTTTCTGAAGTCTACCTGCTCATCATTTCTTATGGAACAACAGTATTCCATTACATTCATGTAGCACAACTTGTTCAGCCATTTCCCAATTGACGGACTTCCCTTCAATTTCCAATTCTTTGCCACAACAAAAAGAACCACCATAAATATTTTTGTACATGTGGGCACTTTCCCATTTGTATGATCTCTTTGGGATACAGCCCTAGAAGTGGTTTTGCTGGCTAAAAGGATATAAACAGTTTTGTAACCCTTTGGCCATAATTCCAAATTGCTCTCCAAAATGGTTGGATCAATTCACAATTCTACCAACAATGTCATCATGTTTATAAGGCCAGCACTTAAAGGTGATGGTAGAACTCTGTCATGGATCCCTCTGTCCAAAAGGTTTATGATCCATTTAATTCTTTTTTTTACTAAATTAAATTTTATTTTATTTTCAGATCTGCATCTTTTCCCTACCACCCCTGCCTTTGTTTTCTTTGTTGAGAGATCAAGAAAGATAAAATCCCTATTACAAATGTGTATACTCAAGGAGGGAATGTTAGGGGGAAAGGAATAAGCATTTATTAAGGTCCTACTATGTGGCAGGCATTGTGCAAATATCTTATTTGGTTTAGCAAAGCAAATTCCCACATTGGCCATGTCCAAAAAAAATATAATTGTATCAATCTGTATTCTGCTTCTATAACCTCTCTATCAGGAGGTGGGATTACTTTTCATCTTGAGTCCTCTGGAATTATTGCTATTTATTTTGTTGATCAGAATTCCTAGGTCTTTCAAAGTTCTTTATCTTTACAATAGTGTTGTTATTCTATAAATTGTTCTTTTAATTCTCTCATATTATTCTGCATCCTTTCATCCAAGTCTTCTCAGGCTTCTCTGAAAACATCCCCTTTATTATTTCTTGCAGAAGAATAGTATTCCATCAAAGATACCTGATGATTCAGTGGAAGCTCTGCTCCTGGAGTAGGGAAGATCTGAGTTCAAATCTAGTCTCAAACACTTACTGGCTGTGTGACCCTAGGCAAGTCACTTAACCTCTGTTTCCTCACCTGTAAAATGTAGGCAACAATAGCACCTACCTCAAGGGTTGTTGTAGCAAATGAGTTATTTGTTAAAGCACTTTTGGCAATTCCTGGCACATAGTAGGAGCTATATACAAATTTTTCTATTTCTCTTTTCCTTTCCGTCATATACACATAACTTATTCAGCTATCTCCAATTGATAAACACTCCCTCAGTTTCCCATTCTTTGTCACCACAAAAAGAACTCCTCTAAATACACTGAGTCCTTAAGATCTGAAATGTCCAGTATCTGAAGGAGCAGAGCCTTTGGTGCCTCCATTCTTTCCCTCCTTGCCTTTTTTAGAATCTTGGCCTTTTTTAGTCCCTTCCACTCTCCCTGCTTCTGGTCTTCCCAGTGTTTTCTGGCTGCTCAGTACTCCCATCTGCACATCTCCCCAGCTGGTCCTGCCCTTCATTGCTCTGAATACTTCTCTCCTCAATCAAAAGCAATAGTTTCAAATAAGATCTCAGGTTGCAGAGTAGGTGCCCAGGGGCGATGGTTGAGCTTTCTTAATGTGGCACTTCTCTAGGCCAGTGAAATCACAGGGAAGGTCCTTATCTTCCTGCCACCTTGTCATCATTTTATGACCCCAATTTCTGCTAAGTGACTAGGAGTTCCCTTGATCTGTCCATGTGGGTTAATCCTTTTAGTGGTGCTTGATGATGGGGTACTGTGTATTCTTTCTCGAAAGCTCCATAAAATTCAAAGGAAAGAAGACCTGAAATGGAGCTCCTTCAAAATCTATTATTTTACCAAGAATAGGTGGTGTTACCTTGGGAAAGTCACTTCCCTCCAAACCTTGGTTACCTAATCTGAAAAGTGATGGGGTCTGACTAGATTATTTCTAAGGCCCCTTCTAGCTTTAAAACTGATTTTACATGAAAGTGATGATCACAGAATGAGAGTGAGATACGGGATAGAGTTTTGTCAAGAGCAGAGGAAGATATTGAAAAGAGGGTGCTCAATATGGAAGGATTTCTCTTATCAATTGCATGTGACCTAGAAGGTATGGGTGGTTTCATTTTTATATTTTCCCCAGCACTTGACACACACAGTAGGTGCTTAGTAAATGTTTATTGTCTGACTGGCTGATGCAGAAAATATGTTACAAGGAAGGCTTCCTAATTTTCTTATCAGAAATGGGGAAAAGACATCTCCATAGTCCACAAATAGCTCACTGCCCGCCCAGTTTCTTCTGCCCAACTCTTGGATGCACTGGGGCTTCCAAGGTCAAAATAACTTTTCCCAGACCAAGAGAGACAAGCAGTCAGGTTTCCTTGGAGTGCACACCACTGATTTATGAGTACGTACACTAGCATGAATGAGGAAAAGGCCTAAGCTCAGGAATCTGGAACAGCCAGACCGGCTGCTGCCAAGTGGTGAGAACAATTTTAGGTCTGCTCAGGATCTGACTGCTGTTCCCGCCCACTGCCCGCCTTCCGCCTTCCTCCTGTCCTTGAACACACAGATGCCGCCTTCCGCTCCCTTGCTCACCAGTTTCTTGAATTTCCATGTTTCTTGGCACCAGTTTTCCTCACTTCAGATTCTCACCTCTGTGTGGTTATCCCTTTTCGTCCCCAGCTCCCTATTTATACCACTCTGTACCCCAGTTGACCTTTCCTGGATTTTTCCTCATTCCCTGTGGGCTCAGGAGGGGATGGGCTCCTAAAATCCCACATATACACACGCATATATATGCACATATATTCAGATAGACATAAATAATAAAGCTATACACACATACACACAGTACCTGGTATTTAGTAAATACTTACCAATGCTTTTTTATTTAATTAGACACACAATGTTGGGCATATAACAGACCTGATTCTAGATTAGCAGTGCTAGATGGCCAGATGAATGCTCCTTGAGGGCAAGGATTGTTTCGATCTTTCTCTTTGCAGCCCCAGGGACTTCTCAATGGGTCTGAGATTTTCTCAATGCAGCTGCCCCCTGCTGCTCCCCCAGTGATCTTACCCCATCCCTAGCTGCCCATCTAGATGGCTCATTCATGTCCTCTTATACATTTACCCCAGGGGATCCTTTCAGGGTTCTGGAGGTCACCCTTCCCTTCTTCCAACAAGAAGATACCAGGGGAATTCTTGGGATGATGATCTGTTACCCCTCACCCATACCACATACCCAGTAGGGTTCAGCCCTACGCCCCGTGACAGTGATAGTGGGAGAAGGGGGCAGCAGATGCTAACAATCACAGTTTGCTTTGATAGACCATCTGTAAGCTTTAACTTGGCCTTATGTACTATAGTCACTTCAGAGACATTTGCTGAACTGTCTTGAATTGACTATAAGGATGCCTTGGGTTTTTGTCTCAGTTTTGCCATTAGCTGATGACCTTGGGCCAGGCATTCGACCTCTGCGGATTTGTGTTCTGCTCAGTAAAATGAAAGAAGGCTGGCCTACATAGTCTCTGCGGTGCCTTCTAGCTCTATAATGCTGTAATTTTCTCTGACTGATTCCTGGCACAGACATAACCTGTGATGGTATCTGGATGTGGCAGGAACACTGCTGTGCCCAGTTCTCTGTTTCTACTTTGTTCCTGCCAGGTTGTCCCTGAATATTAACTTTTGGTTCTTCCATTGCTGTACAGGCTAGCTAGATGCAGGGTCTCATCCCACAACTGACTCAACCACTTTTGTCAATTACCTAGACTGGGCTTTGGCTAAAATCTAAATCATGTCATTTGGGCTGTAATGGACCCAGAGCAGCACAATCTGCTCATTGGCTTCCCAAGCTCTACCCCAAGTCAAAAAGAAGCAGCCCACATTTCTCCCAGAACTTCAGGGAGCTTGGAGGAGTTCAAAGCATAGTCATGGAAAAGTATTTTCTCCCCAAAGATTTTGTGAGTTTTTTTCCAGTTTGCCTCTGGAAAACTGGACCCCAATCTTCCAGAATGATCTTGCTTTTCTGGGATCCTCCTTAGGGGTGCCTGTCACAGACCAGACAAGAAGTCCAGTGAGGCAGTGTGCCATAGTGGAAAGAGCTCTGGGCCCAAAGTCCTGGGTTCCAATTCTTTCTCTAACATTTGCTAGTATAATTCTTTTGGGCCTAGAGTGACTCATGAGCCCTGCCCACAAAAGCTTTGGGAGTTGAGGGAGGGAGCAGGGTGGGAGTGAGGGCAGGGCGGATTTGAAAGAGAAGCTTGGGGAACCCATCCTGGATAACAGAGGCTCCATGTCCTTACTCAATACTAAAAGACCTGGGCTGTCTATTCCTTGTTGAAAGCACAGCAGCAGCTTCTAGCACCTATGTAGTATTTTATTATTTGCAAAGCACTTTACATGTTATATCATTTGATCCTTACACTGACCCTGTGAGGTAAGTGCTATTATTATTTACATTTTGCAAGTGAGGAAACTGAGGCTAAGAGAGGTTAAGTGATTTGCCCTGGGTCATAGAGCTAGAATAGGGCAAGTAGATGGTGCAGTGGATACATTGCTGGGCCTGGAGTCTGAAAGGCCTGAGTTCATATTTGACCTCAGACACTTACTAGCTATGCCACCCTCGGCAAGTCACTTAACCCTGTTTGCTTCAGTTTCCACATATACCAAATGAGCTGAAGAAGGAAATGGCAAACCATTCCAATATCTTTGTCAAGAAAACTCCATATGGGGTCATGAAGAGGCAGACATGATTGAAACAAATGAACAACAACAAAATGTAGCTTCTAAATATCTGAAAAGGATTTGGATTCTGGGGTCCCTGACTCCAAGCCCCTTACTCCATACACTGTGCCCCTCAACTACCTCTCTTCACTGTCAACCTGACCATAGGATCAAAGAATAGAGGAAGGTTTACTCCAATGGAGACATCAGTGTCTGTCCTACCAGCCTCCCCCCAAGAGAGGTGGAGACCCTGAGTACCCAAGACGCCCCAAACCAATGATCATAGAAATAATATGGAAACACCATGGGCTTTGGAGTCAAAGGACCTAGATTCAAATACTGTTTCTGCTCCTTCCAAATAGTATGACCCTGGGAAGTCACTTAAATGCCCTGGGCTCAGTTTCCTCATTTAAAAAGTGACAGAAATTAAACTAAATGACTTCTTAGGTCTCCTGTAACTCTTGATTCTATGTTATGATGCATTCACTGGGAATTTTCTTCACAGGAGTGATTGCTGGGAGGAATATGGTTGAAGCCTGGATGCTTGAGAAGAACTCAAATTCCTTAGATTAGTTTTATTTGCCTGCCACAAGGTGTGTGTGTGTGTGTGTGTGTGTGTGTATGTGCGCGCGCATGCATGCACGCATGCGTGAGCATGAGTCTGTCTGATTACAACGTCAAGGGAGGGCTTGTCACCTGGGAGTAGACATCTGCATTCACAGTATTGACATATATAAAATTTGGCACAGACAGGAGAATGGGGTCTTTTCTTACATGATGTAGGACACTGATATGATTGAGTAAATCCATGGCAAATCCTTGGGGCTCAGGCACTAAGGGTCACCATTTTCAAAAGGTTAGGAAAGTAGAGTAGCCAGCTCTTTGAGAATCAGACTGAACTCGGAAGCCCCCAGCCCACCCCCAGAGGTCCTGCTAAGCCTTAGATATCAGTCTCTGACAGCCCAGTGGCAGACTAGATTAGAGATCTAGGCTTTGCTTCAGAGCATGCTTTGGCCATGACAAGCTATACAGCCCTAGGCAAATCACTTCAATCTTATCTTTGCACTGGCCATACCCCAAGCCTAGGATGTACTCCCTCCTCATCTCCATCTCCTAGAGCCCCTTAATTTTTTCAAGAATCAGACCTAACACATTCTTCTGCATGGAAGCTTTTCTGATCCACCCCTCCAGCTGCTTCGTGTTCTTCCTTCCAAACTACCTAGCTTTTATTTATATGTATTCTCTTTATTCTGTACATGCTTACAGATGTACATGTTATTTCTTCCATTAGAATGTAAATTCCTTGTAAGGATTAATTCATTTTGGTCTTTGTAGCCTCAGTGTCTAGCACAGTGCCTGACACATAGTAGGCACTTAAGACATGCTTGCTGATTGATTGATTAATCTTTACAATGGTCATAATACTATCTCCAGTGCTTACTTCACTGGGCTATTATGTGAATGAGATATTTGTAAGATGTTTTGAAGGCTGGAAGTGGGCTGCAGGAATGTTTACTGTAGTATTATTGTTCTTATCGTTACCATGATAATTACAAATTTTGGAGGGCAGGTTAACTGCAGGTCTAAGCTCAAGGGTCTCCAAAGATGTCTGTGAAGACACATTCACATGCATGCATGCACACACGTTAGCACACACACACACTCACATCTTTAAAGACAGCATATTCTGGTGGAAAGTAAACTCTCTTTGGAGGCAGAACTCCTTGGCATCCTTCTAAAGCAAATCAGGGGTCTGGGTTAAGTCATCTCAAATGTGCCTTCTAGTCAAAACTCCATCATCCTGTGAGTCCTGGATATAGCTGCAAATCTACTTTCATGAATATCATAGACAACTTTTACAGACACTTTTAAAATTAAACAAAAATATGAATAACATTTCTCTTTTTCTAAAAATGAAAGGAAGGCCTGCCTTGGGTTCTAGGTCATCTTAGAATTCTTCAGGACCATCTGGAACATTTCACCCTTTCTCCTTTACAATTTCTTTATGCTATTTTTCTTTAAAATCTTTTGCACTAAGAAAAATATCCCCAGAAATCCAAGCCAAAAAGCCATGTAAATCCCATCAGCAGACTCCAGAATGACAAGTGGGAGGAGAGAAATGGAAATGCTGCCGTTTCCAAAAGCATCCAATGATCCATTCTTCATCCGGAATTCACTGACTCCTTAGCCCAGCTTAGCTTGTGAAGGGAGGGCTGCGGAAGCCAGGGCATGTGGGCTTTCCATCTTAGAGACAGCATGCTGGCATCTATCTGCCTATCCATCTATTTCAATGGCTCAGGATTTGGTGACCTTTAGGATTCAGCTCAAAATCCAGATGTTCAATCTGGCTTTTAAACCACCAGGGGGTCTGTTATTGGAGGATCACAGAGGTGGAGGGAGAAATGTAAAACTCAGCAGACTGGGTTAATAAGGATGGGGGGTGGGAATGAAGAACATTGGGAAGGTGCCTGTTCTGCCTCCATTAAATGGGATGCTTTTTGCTGTTTATATTAACTTTCAAAATCCCCCCAACAGATTCTCAGATGCCTACTAGCTGCTAATCATAGATACATAACACAGTATAGTACTTACAGGAAGAGTTGGATAAATATACAAATATTCAGGTGCCCTCCACTTTAAGAAACATCGTTATTGGAAACCAAGACCTTCAAAACAGATTAATTAAGAGATGATTATTTGCAATTCAAACGGATTCTTTCATTTACAAAAAGGGTTCACCACAGGGTTCTTTTAAACAGCTAGCTCCCCTGGTGCAGTTAAAATATAATTAGATTTTGAGAAACTCAGTTGACACAAAACTTTTCAGGAGAAAACCTCTGTGGGAGGCTTGGAGGGGGAGGGGAAGAGGGAGGAGGGGTGGGGGGAGAAAGCTGGACTTCTTGGTATCCAGAGAGGTGGCCCAGATCAGATCTTGCCTCTGATATTTACCAGGTAAGGGACCCTGGGCAAGTCATTTTATTTCTATGAACTTTAAAAAGGTTCATCTGGAAGATGGGAATAATACAACTCAGAGTAGATTTTCAGAACTAAATTAGATAATTAAAAGACTTTGACTGACTGGCAGCAAACTGGAGGTGAGGAGAGCTTTGCTGGAAGGTAGAAAACCATCCCTCCAATCACCCATCTCTTTTCACTTCTGTCTCCTTTCAGGTTAATGGAAATAGTGTGCTCAGCTCCTTCTAAACCTGTCGCTCCTTACTGTGATCTCTACTCTCTTCAGTCCTTAGTACTTGGCCAGGCCCCTTCAATGGATACACTCTCTTAGTGAACCAGTTTTGGATACACAGCCCTCCTGTTTTTACATTCCTTGCTCCCTTGTCCTAGAGTATTAACACTTAAGCCCCATTTTTGGATTACTCTCATCATGCTCTATTTCCTCTATTACTGGTCACGTGGTGCTGCATGGAGATAGAGGGAATCTAGCAACTACTGGATCTCCTTCAAATTGATGTTATCTTGTCTCCCTTGAGCTTGAAGCAAGGCAAATATTTTACTCCTTCCTGATGAATTCTCACTCACTACACACCACTCACTACAAAAGTTTTCCCAAACTTCTGCCATCATCAAATCTTCCACAGCACCCCCACAATGGCTCAGTTGAATCACTTGCCTCTTATTTTTACCAGTTCTTGAGGTTATCTTCCTAATATTCAACTTCTCCCCACCTCCTGTGGCAATCCTTTGACAATCAACCCAACCAATTTCCTCCCCAATAGTCTCTCATGAAGAAGTGGGTCTTCTTCCTCAACATGGTCAACCCCTCTATGTTCTTTTCATCTTCTTCCCTTCTTCTCTTTCAGGTTACACACTCTTTCTCTTTCTTTTCCTTCCTCCTTCACTCTTTCCATCAACCGATTCCTTACCTATTACCTCTAATACACCTAGTTCTACCCCATTCATTAAAAAAATAAAATTTTATTGGTCTTTTTTTAACATCACCAACATCTTCCCCACTATCCTTCCTTTACCTCTTGCCAGAGAATCATTTCATAAAATAATCTTTTTAAAAAAACAAAAAGAGGGAAAAATAAGCATAACTGACACACATATATATATATATACATATACATATATATATATATATATATATATATATATATATATATATATATATAATTTCGGAATATATGTAGAATGTACCATACTTGTAGACCTCTCACCTCTGAAAGGGTCAGGAGGAGATTTCTTCTCAGGTCTCTTATTTTAGACTGGTTCTTTGTAATTTTGCAGCACTTGCTTTTGAATTTTAAGAGGTTATTATTTCCATTTCCATTGTCATATTGTTCAAGTCACTGTGTGTGTATGTGTGTTTATATATATATATGCATGATGTATATATATGTGTGTGTGTGTGTGTGTATACTATGTTTTAGCTCTGTTTATCTCACTCGGCAACAGTTCATTTTCTTTCTATCCTCTTCTAGATTCATTATATTTGTCATTTCGTACAACACAGTCATGTTCCATTCTATTCATGTCCCAATATTTGTTTAGCCATTCCCCAATCAATGGATATCTACTTTGTTTTTATAATCATTAAATAGCATATGTTTTACCAAAATCTGAATTAATCAAACAGACTGCTTTGCCTCACTTTAAAAAGGCCTTTTCCTATGTCAGCAACTCCAGAGCATCCTGAGATCATAAATTCCAAATGAACACTGCTTTGTTTTTGCTCTCTGAATGAGCTTGGAGAATATCTCTCCTTATGTCAACAAAGCAGATGAAGCTTACTTTATGGCCCTTAAGGATGAGTCCCTTAACTTGAGTCATTAACTTGAGTAATGGGACTTTTTCTTATCTTAATATTTTCTGGACATATATTATGTTATGGAATGTTAATGGTAAAGAAAACACAGATATCCTTGAGCATAATTTCAATTGACACTTTGTCAGCTGTCTTCCTTTATTGTATTTACCATCTATTCAATTAAGAAAAATCCTTTCTCATATAATGATTAAACATTTATGGAGATCACAGATTTGTGTGACAAAGGCACCCTGAATTGGGATGGTACTAAAATGTAAGCTCTCTCATTTTTTTATTCATCAGTCAGGCTTACTTAGTCTGGCCCCTTGTACAAATCTGCTAGCTTTAAGGGAATAAATGATGTAACTGTATATTACTATTTGTCTCCTTTAACAAAACTTTTTGAAAAGGTTTACAGTTTCCAACTCTTCACTACCACAAAAGGTGCTACTATCAATACTTTGGTGCATATTGAGACTTGCTAGACCCTCTTGTCCTGGGTAACTATAATCCTATGATCCTATATATCTTCTTTTCTCAGCTGAATTACTTGAAATAACTGTTGATCCTTGGTGCCTTGATTTTCTATCCTCTCACACCATTCTCAAACCCCTGTAATATGGGTTCTAAAATAATTAAATTGAAACTCTTCTCTCCAAAGTTACAAATGGTCCCTTACCTACCAAATCTAAGCTCTTTTCTCAATTCCCGTTAAGATTTCAGTTCTCTTTACCTCTATGATATTGGGTATTGTTGACCTCTCTCCTTGATACTCTATCCTGTGAGGGTTTTCACAACACTTTTTTCTCTTTGTTGTCCTGCTTCCTGTCAAAGACAGTATGGGTAGTGGCTATAGCTCGTGTCCTAGATTCCAGAAGACCTGCATTCAAATCTCTCCTTTGATGCTTACTGTGAATCTGGATCAGTCTTTAATCTCTTTGAGCCTCTATTTCCTCATCTATAAATTCAGAGGCTGGACTAGATGACTTCCAGGTCTCTTCTAAATCTACAATCTCTGACTAGATCCTGGTCATTCTTCTTGAGTGTCCTTTTGTGGTTCCTCATCTGTGTTCATCATTTTCTCTTCTCTCTCTGCACTCAGTGACCTCATTAGCTCCCATGGGATAAATCACCACCTCTATGTAAATTACAGCCACATCTCAACATCCAGAATACCAATCCTGTATAAGCAACCATCTATGAGACATTTCAAATTGGATGTCTTATAGGCATCTTGAAGTTAACATTTCCAAAATGAAACTTATTCTTTCCCCACTCCTTGTTGTTGTTGTTCAGTCATTCAGTCATGTCTGACTATTTCTTACCACATGAACTTTGTCCTTGGTGTTTCTTGGAGTGGTTTTCCATTTCCTTCTCCAGTGTGCCCCCATTTTACAGTTGAGGAACTGAGGCAAATAGGATTTAAGTGACTTGCCCAGGGTCACACAGCTAGTAAGTGTCTGAGTCTGGTTTTGAACTCTGATCTTTCTGCTTTCAAGTCCAGTGCTCTCTATACTCTACCCCACCAAACCCATTTCTCTTCTGAGCTGCCCTTTTTGTGTCAAGATTGCCATCATCTTTCTGGTTTCCCAGGCCCACAACCTCAGTGTTATTTTTTTTACTCCTCTCTCTCACTTATCCCTCATATCCAAACAGTTGCTAGATCTTGTTTCTTCTATCTCCACACCTCTGTCTGTTCACACATACCCCTCCCTAGTTAACTCCTTTTTCACCTCATGCTTGGACTTTTGCAACAGTCTCTAATGGGTCTTTCTGCCTCCAGCCTCTCATCACTCCAACCCACCTTCCATACAGCTGCCAAAATAATAATCCTAAATTACAATTCTGCTTAGCCCTCCCTCCTCCACTTCCTCAACAAACTCAAGCATCTCTTTTTGATATTTAAATCTTTTTACAACATAGTCCCTTCTTCCCTTTTCAATATTTTTTTTACACATTAATTCACTCTTTGTATTCTGTGCTCAAGCCACACTGATCTACTTGGTGAAGACCAAGCATTTGAGGTGGGATTTGAACCCAGGTCTAATAAACCTTGTTGCTCTGCTTATAAGCAGTAAGTGGCAAAGCCAAAATTCAACCTCCAATCTTCTGACTCCAGATCCAGCTTCTTTCAAGTGTCTGCCTCTGCCTCTGCTGTGTGATTGTTTGCCAAGCAGGAAATAATCATTTCTTCATTGGGTCAATATTTCAGAACTGCTCCTTTTCGAAGGGTGCCAGTCCAAGGATCCACCTGCTCTTTCCTGCAGCCCTCTTGGTATGGGCCATTCTTCTCTTCCAGGTCATAGAGTTCAAAGCTCTTATGACAAAGTTCCAAACAAGATAAAAAATAAAGTGTAATGGTTCCAAGTAACTTGGCTTGTGAATGATCACACAAAGAAACCAAGCATTTTCCTGAATTGTGAACAATTCCTCCAAGCAAACACTCTCTCTCCTTCTCGAGAACTGGGTTTGTCACTGAACGATGCTGAGTGACCAAAGCCCACTTTTGAGTTGCTTCCTTATCCTAAAAGGACTTAAGCTTCCTTCTGTTTTTTTTTTTTTGTATACTACACCACAAGGATTACTTCAGTTTCAAAGCTTCATATCAGGTGGGGAAGCTTATTCAGTCTTTCCATTAGGAAGATGTAGGGTCATTGATTTCCTCTATCATTCCCTCTATCAATTTCCTTAGCTTTTAGAAAAATTAAGCATGATTTATTATTTTACTTGACTTTAAACAACAATGAAACCAATTAAACATTCATTTACAACTATTTACATTTAAGAACAAATTTCTACATACAATATGTCCATAACAGCTTGTTAGTTAATCCCTCTTTTTCCTTCCATTCTGTTTTACCATTCATCTTTGTACCTGAGGATTAATTTTTCATTTTATATATTGGATTCAATACTACTTAGTGGATAGGGTGTATGGGATGATCATGGAAGACTAGCACCTCTGGTGTGAGGATTTGCCAAGACCTTTTCAGGGTTGTTCATCTACCTTTGGAGTCCACTGTCACCAAGTGCTCACTTATGACTCTAAGAAGCTGTAGCACATGTAGCAGCCACACCCCAACAAAACTTTCACCACAGAAAAGGCTAAACCAGGTTGAGTGTAACCAAGAGACATCAAACCAATTACTGAGTTAGAGTGATGTCTTGCCACTGGACTTCGACGACTCTGGTAGACAGAATGAAGCTGACGACTTTGTGCAAATCTGCCTCACTTATACCCAATTCATGTGCAAGTCCAGACACCATCTGTGATGCCATTGGTCCTCTTTGAAAAATGAAGGATGAACAACAACATTGTGGATCAAGCACCCAACTTGGAGTCAACATCTTAGGTTGAATTTCTGTATCTGACACATATTTGCCCATATGGATACATAGAACGTGGGCAGTTTGTGCAGAGAAAAGCATGTGCTTTAGCATTGAAGGGAAGGGGAAGGGTCAAATGGAATCAAGCCCTAATCAGGACATCGATGATTTCCCTAAGGCTGTAACTTTCTGAGCTGCCACAGTGGAGAGAGTTTGAATATTGAGAGTTCCATAGGCTAATGAACTCACAGGTCTGGATACCAAACAAAGAACAACGCTCAACCATTTATATGTCCTGGCATTACATGGGTAAAGAGTATTATTTATTTTTATTGCTTCTCTTATATAATGCCAGATTGCCTCCCAACAAGAGCCTATCAAATTCAACTGCAATGTAATAATGTGCCTGTTTCTCCATAGTCTGCCAGCATTGACTTTCATCATTTTTAGTTATTTTTGCTAATTTAATGAGCACAGAGCAGTAACTCAAAGTTGTTTTAATTGGTATTTTGCTGATTGTTCAGAGCAGCCAGTTTGTGACTTAAAAGGTTGGACTTGGAATGAGTAAAATGGGAATTAAAATCCTGCCTCAGGCATTTACTAGCTGAGAAACATAGGCTCTCAGTCTCAATTTCTTCATCCATAAAAAGGGGATAATAATAACATTGACCTAATAAGGTTGTTATAAGGATCAAATGAAATAATATCTGCCAAGTGTTTTGCAAACCTTAAAGATATTTTTTTTAAATTAATGGTACTATTATTATTAACAATAGTAGATTTTTTTTATGTCAGATTCTTTAAAGTGATTATTTCAAATAAGAATATCTTCCTTTGAAGATTTATCCAATGGGAACTGGGTATAGAATTTTAAAAAATGTATTAGTTCTTTAAAAATTTTAGATAGTAAGCTATCTATCAGTTAACCTAGACATACTTAGGCATCTTGCCATCTGCCCTGCCACTGATGCCCTGCACCACATCCTGTCTTCCAGAAGCCATAACTTTTCCCCACAGCCCATGGGGGACTTAGACCTCTCAGCATTATTATAACCTTGCTCTGGGGCTGAGTTTTCCTGTTTGTTGAGTGTTAGCTCTCATAGTCTTAGAATCTGAGAACTTGAACTGACCTTAGCAGTCAATCAGTCTGGCTCATAGATGAAAATGATGACTATAATATCCCAGGCAAATAGCATTCTAAGAGAGGAAAATTAGTTGGTCCACCAAATCTGGCCCACCCTAGATCAAGTTAATTCTTCATTTCTTTTCATTTTCTTTCCTCTTTCATTTCCTTCCTTCCTTCCTTCCTTCCTTCCTTCCTTCCTTCCTTCCTTCTTTCCTTCCTTCCTTCCTCCTATCCATCCATCTATCCATCCCTGAATATTCCTTTCTTGCCCAGGCTAGAAGTGCAGTGACCATTCATGGCCTGATCTCACTGTTGATCATCATGGAAGTTTAGACCTTCTCTCCTCCCACTATGGTCTGGTTTATCCCTCCTTAGGCCCTCTGCTACCAGGTCTTACCATATTGGTCACAAACTTACAGTGGTGTTTGATTGTCTCTAGTCCCTCTGAAGCTCTGAACTTCTGAGCTCAAGTGACCTGTCAATTCTAGCAGAAATTACAGGTGTGTGGCACTCATACCTGGCCTGACCAAATTTTATGCCATAAACTTAAGCCATGGTCTACAAAGATCTACTTAGCACAGGATTCTTACCATCTGCCTTTTTTCTCCATACAACCAAAAGTCCATTTCCTGGCAACCACTCCCCTATTTGTGTTATCCCAGCACTAAACCCTGTTCCTGGCATTTTACAAACAGGTGCTTAACAATTATTTTTTTTCACTTCTACAAATATTTCATTAGTCTGTTCATTTATATTTATCCTGATCATTTTTACTTTTTGTTCTGCAGAAATGTATTTTTAACATAATTAAATCAATTTACCCAACTCCTAATACTTTCTCCTATTAATATACCCAGCAGAAAATGTATCTACCTTCCACAATTTAGATCAGGAGCTCTTACCCTGGGGACTGCCAACTTCATTTTTAATACTTCAATAACTGTATTTCAATAGAATAGGTTTGATTTTTAATTCTGTATGTTGTGGGTTGGTTTATTTTGACATTTAAAAACAATAACATGGGGTGTCTATAGGTTTCACCATATGTCAAAGGAACCTAGGACACTAAAGAGGTTAATAACTCCTGATCTGATAATGTTTTATTTCAGGCCATATCATGTTGTAACAAAACAAAACAAAACAATATCTGACCTCAGAGAAACTCGGTTCAGATGATTATTGGCAAAATGGCCCTGGGCAAATCAGACCACTTCTCTGACCCTCCGTTTCTCATCTAAATTTGAGATGATAATACTTGGAATATAGTTTCTAGTCCCTTTATTAAAGCAAATTTCAAAATGATATGAGTTACTTTTTTATGTCGTATTGTCCATTGAGAGGCAGTATTGTATAGTGGTCAAAGGCCATGATGACCACCATGGCCTCCACTCCTCCTGACATATACAGGCTGTGTGACCACTTCCAATTCAGTTAACCTCTTAGTGCTCTGGGCAGCTTTTGGAGGTTTTAAGCTGCTGAAGGAAGGTTGATCTGTACTGGCAGAGCAAGCTTCATAAAGGAGTGAAATCACAGATCAAGTTGCCATTGCTAATGCTTGTTCTAACTACCTTACAAGGTTGTGGTAAGTTATAAATGGATATAAATGTAACTTATTATCATTCCCTTTTCTTCTTCTTTCCTTGCATTTAATTCTGTGATCCAGGTGCAACTTCTTATGGTATACAGTGCAGGATGAAAGATCTAAATTTATCTTGCACCAGATTGCCAGTTTTCCCAACAACATTTATTAAGTAATGAATTCTTTCCACAGGTTTTTTTTTGTCTGTAGGTTTGCCAAACACTAATCTTTTGTATGCATTTGGTTTTATATCTGGGATTTCTATTTTTCCCAGTAACAGACAATCTCCATGCATAATATGCTTTAACAACAGGGATAATGAGCCCCTCTTAATTCACTTTTTCCACCTCCCAATTAACCCTTGATGGTCTTTCCTGTGTGTTCTTCCATAAAAATTCCATGATGGTTTTATCCAGCTCTACCAAGAAGCCCACTGGCATTGCATTAAAACTGTCAATTAATTTCTCTTTATTTTTGCAAGGAGAAAAGCATGTGTTTAAGAGGAAGCTGGGGTATCAGGGAGGTTTGCAGGCTGAATTCCAATTGCAGTCGTGCACTTGGAGAGCTGTTTACTATCCACAATTCTCACTGAAGAGAATGGTATGAAAATCAAGCCAAAACCCAAAGAAAACAAAGGAGATTCATAGGGAAGCCTGGCATAATAGTGTCTATGAACAAGTGGTGAGGATTTCGTGAATGTCTACTGTGTACTTTACACGGGGTGGCGTGGTCAAAAGGACTTATCAGGGGTGGGGAACATGTAGCCTCAAGGCCACATGTGACCTTCTAGGTCCTCAAGTGCCACCTTCTGATTGAATCCAAGTTTCACAGAATAAATCCTTTTATTAAGGGGATTTGTTCTATGAAGTTTGGGCCACACTTGAGGACGTAGAAGACCACATGTGGCCTTGAAGTCATAGGTTCCCTACCCCTGAATTTATATATTTTTTTGCTTTTCTTTTGGAAGGCAATTGGGGTTGACTTGACCAAGGTCACACAGCTAGTATTTGTGTTAAGTGTCTGAGGCCAGATAAACTCACGTTCTCCTGACTCCAGAGCCGATACTCTATTCACTACACCACCTAGCTGCCCCCAGCCCTGAATTTCTAACCTCAGAAAGCACTCTAATGTTACCTATGACCTTACAAATGAGTGGTGATAGAAATCACAGGTCCTGAATGCTCCCCCCGGTGTTCAGAATGGTACCAAGTGCCACAGGCCAGAAGAATGAAAAGAGCCATGTATCTGGAATCATGTGCCAGTACCAGCATTGCCATTACTACCTGTGGGATTTGGGGCAAGTCACTTAACCCCATGTGGGTCTCTATTTCCTCATCTATGAGATGAAGTGGAGGTGGAGGGGGGTTTGCCTAGATCAGGGGCCACCTGTGGCTTCAAGGCTACAGTTCCCTACCCTGGAGATGGTCTTGAAGGCCCCTCTCTAGGTCTTATTCTTTGCTCTTATGATCCTTTCATTCCAGGAGTTCATAGTTGCCCATAGGCCCCACTTACACATGAAGTCCCAGAAAGCTATCACAGGTTTGAGGTATCTTGTCTCACATCTGGGAAGCTGTCCTCACTCTGTATTTTTGATCAATTAATAATGTTTTATCCAATATGCAAAGAACCAAAGCCAAACTTACTTGCCTCTAGATTGAAGGGTTTCTTAGTCTTCAGAAACTTGAGACAATGGCTGCCTATTTACAAAGTTGTGTTATACAGTATAATGCCTAAGAAAGACTGCTGACTTTTTAATCACATGATTTGAATTCAAATTCTGGCTCTTCAGCTTACTACTCAGGTGCCCTCCTACAAGTCACTTCTTATCTTAGGCCCTTAGTTTATCATCTACAAAATAAGGAGTTTGAAGTGGTGATTTCTAAGGTGCCTCCCAGCCCAAAATCTAGGAGATGTTGAACCTGCAATCTTAATAATTGCTTAGTGGTTTTTATTGCCAAAAGGTCCCTCGTATTTCAGTTGACTAAGAAATGAGCTATCTTCTTGACATATCCTTACCTATCTTGGGTTTCAACTTTTTATTTAATGCTTTTTATTCTACGTTTCTGGTTTGTTTTTTTTTAAGTTGAGTTGAGGTTAATTTCCCCAGGTCACAGAATCTCAGAATTAGAAGGTCCAACAGTGGCCATCTAGTCTCATTCTTGAAAAAGCACCCTTTCCCACCCAATGACCAATCATTTAGTCATTACTCAATGACACCACATAAGGCATGGCCTGTTCACTCCTCTGGATTCTTTCATTCCTGACACCAAGCCTGGATTGGCTTCTTTGCAACTTCTAGCCATTGTTCCTAGTGGACCTGAGCAGAACAGGTCAGATCCTCTTTCATACAACAGCCCATCTAAAATTTCCAAGCAGTTATCATGTCTCTAAGACTTCTCTTATCTAAACTGAACAAACCCAGCTCCTTCAACTCTGCCTTCTATGGCAGGGACTCAAGGCCCTTTGCCTCCCCTATTTGCTTTCCTTTGGACACTCACTTTGTAGCTTATCAACAATCTTACCAAAAATGGTGCCCAGAACTTAACGTAATCCTCCAAATGTGGCTTGAAAGGGAGACAGTGAGAGACAGAAAGGGGGAGGCAGGGGAGGGAGGGAGAGAAAGGCAGAAACAGAGACAGAGAGAGAAGAAAGAAAAGGAGGGGGTCAAAAGGGGAGAGAAAAAGAGAATGCAGAGAGGGATCTGGCAGGAAGGAAGGGAGGAGGGAAGGAAAGAAAGAAAGAAAGAAAGAAAGAAAGAAAGAAAGAAAGAAAGAA